>NC_030684.2:27962857-28696390 GCF_000004195.4 Xenopus tropicalis | reverse complement strand
GATATAAGCAGCAAAGGAGCCTAAGGAACCCCAAGTGTTTCAATCACTTAAATGAAATGCTGAAGGTTTTTCAAAATAGGCCAGGTATTTCAAGTACACAGAGGCCCAAACAGCCCCCACCAGCCCACCAAATAGTGTCTGTCTGGCATTTGCCAGAGCCCACAGATTGCCAGTCCGGGCCTGGTCTGCTCATTGTGTCCGGGTTGTGGTTGGTTAAACATCCCAGGCCCAGCACACATGACTTTATTTGTGCTTTGCAGCTGGGCTCCATCTTGTTGGTGGTGAAACTGATAGAGTCAGCTCCTTGTAACGTCATCTCGTACAATCAAAAGAGGGCAGGCTTAGGTCTGGTGAAAAATTCCCTTCTCAACCTTGATCAGGGTCAGGCTCAGGTTCACATGCATATCGCAACTACTTTTATTGGGTATGGTCCAATTACTGGGCAGCCACAGCCACATCCACTGCAATAGCTGCTGACATATATAAAAAAATGTCCCATTTCAGAACCAATAAGCTAGGACAGTGCTGTCCACCTTTTCACATGTAGCTGGAAAATACTGTTTTAGACAACATGTTCAAGGGCCTGATACAAAGAAGCCTTTATTTACATGGAGGGGGTGCATAAAAATGACTTACTGGGCTGTGTTGAACCTATGGGCCTCCATTTGGCTAGGAGATATTCAGTGAAAAGTTGCTTTGTTTAATTACATATTAAAAAGAAAAAGGTATTTGCTTGCACACACTGCTGGTTAAATATAAGCATTTGCAAACAAAATGCCAGATAATATAATCTGCACCTACAATAGGCATTCAGAGGGTGTTATTTAGTTAATATTCTGCCAGCTGAACCTTATTTATACCAAACAAACTGCTAAAACTGTCAAGCTATTAAGTCCCCATTTACCATTTGCTTTTATAGAACTGAATGTAATCTATCAAGTTTCCAAGGGTACTTTTGGTAAAGCCTTCAGTGGACATGCATGCACGTTCTAGATGCTATAAGCTTGTACTCTACAGAACAGAGATAAAATGTTCTTGACTGTGTTCGAAGATAAAAGTCTTTGGGTGAGTTCTCCCCATGCACTTCATACTATGACAAAAACCTGCGCTGGCAAGAAAGGTTAGAGAAGGCAAAATAGCAGCAAAGGAGTTTATGTCAGGGAGTAATTGGAGCAGCAGAAATGGTTTGTGCATTCTCGTTGAGGACTGTTATTTCTGTAGGCAATAAGCGGAGAAGGTGTTGATACAAACTGACATATCTGGAGCAACAATAAACCCGCAGCGAGTAAGCAGCAAGAGCTATCCGACCAATGGCTGCCTTTGAGTTCCCGAGGACTGATGTAACATGGTTCGATATGTAGGGAGAGGGACAATGGAAGTGGAGAATGTCTGTGAGAATGTTGCCTTTAACTGCCTGAACTGCATAGTGTTTCTCAGGAATGCTTTTATGAGATATCTTAAGCCAAAATGAAATAAATGCACTTTTGAAAAGCTACAGCCAGAATAAACGTTGTTCCTCAATAGAACATTTTGTCGAAATCTTTCTAGAACATAATGAAATCACCATTTTATAAGTGGACCATGCATGGAGAGATGCAATTGTATAACCAACGAGCAGTCACAAGGCTGATCGTTCAGTACAGTAGAATAATGGGAAAATGATCATCTGGGAGATATGCCATGCATATAAAGACACCAGTTGAGAAACAGCAAGTGCAAGGTCACATAAGAGTGGATCCACTTTCCTCCACATCTATATAAAAAAGGCCTGTGCAGGAAAGCGGTCAATCTGCTTAGTGTGACATTGCCCTAAAGAACATCATTCCTTGCCAACTAAGTATACACAGATATTCAGATATATATTCATGGTCCAAGGATGCCTGTTCCCTGGACACAGAAAACTTTTTTTAAAATTCATGGTGGGGGTCAAAGGGTCTAGTTGTGGGGGTTTGGCATTCAGGTGGTAGAAAGCAGGGCCAGACTGGCAATCTGTGGATTCTGGTAAATGCCTGCTGTAAGATGCTCTAGGCAGTCACTATTTGGGTGAATGCAAACGGGGTGATTAGTTGCTGCAAATTTTACAGACTTAGTAAGCACAAGTAATCATGCTTAGCGGCTAGCTTTGTAACATTGTTACCAGTAGACTTGTGGTTTGTACTCGAGTATATGGATGGTTATTTCTGAACTGGCTGCAAAACCAGCAAATAAAGTGTGTTGGTTTTGGTGCAGGAAATACGCATTTTTGGTTCTGAGTAAGAGGGAGAGGGGGCATATATACAGAACAGAGTTAGGCAACCAGCATACTGGAAGGCGTGGGAGCTGGCTGGGATCCAGTGAAGCATGTTAGATGTCTGGAAGGATGAGAGAAAATTATTTTCTCTGTGACTATCCCTGCAGCAGTTTTGGTGCAGGAAATACACATTTTTGGTTCCAAGTAAGAGGGAGAGGGCATATATACAGAACAGAGTTAGGCAACCAGCATACTGGAAGGCGTGGGAGCTGGCTGGGATCCAGTGAAGCATGCTAGATGTCTGGAGGGATGGGAGAAAATTATTTTCTCTGTGATTGTCCCTGCAGCAAATGTCCATCTGCTGCCCTGTTTATGCTTCTAGACTTCATATGAATATACATCCAAAGTACAGCTTTCTTACATGCCCTACTAATATGCTAAAAGAGAATAATAAGCGCTCCAGATGACCCGGCTGAGGCATAATCCCCCTTTATAACCCATTCCAATTGCACCTGGAAATTCTGGAGCAGAGCTAAAAGAAAAAAATCAGATGAAATTAAAGCAGCATTCTAGTCAAGGAACCCATTCACAAAAGTAATAAAAGTCAGGGCTGGAGTTGGGAATAGAATGTTTCCAGGCATGAAGCAGTAGCCATCAACAGGACATTTGTCTTTATCTTTCCTTCTAGTCATCCCTTTGTCTTTCTCTACCAATTCCAATATATGATGGAAGCTATTTCTGAATACAGGACCTATTTACCAGTTACATATACAGAGGACTAAAGAATGGGCTCAAAAAGGTCCCTTAAAAAATGCAGTCAGTGAATACATAAAAGATTTATAAAGTAATCACTTAATAGTCAAATTCTATTGTATCCCAAAAAGATTTTAAATCAAAGGGCAGTTTTCTGTGGGCCCACAAATTAAACATTGTTGGTTCACAAACTGCATATCCACTAGCTCTGGAATCACCAGCAGGAGAACGTCTAGATTACTTGGGGGTGCCTAACATTTTGGCACCCCCAAGTGACTGTCTTTCTTTTTCCTTTAACATTAGCATAGAACTTTCTATTAAATAATGGTATTCAGATATGGGACCTCTTGTCCGGAAGGTTTGGGACCGGACAAAGGATCTGTAATTTTGTTCTCCATGCCTTAAGTCTACTAAAAATATCATTTAAACATGAAATAAACCCAATAGAACTGTTTTACCACCAATATGGATTCAAGTAGCTGAGTTACCATCATTTACAAGGCACTTATGTTTTTATTAAAGAGAAAAGTGAAATATTTTCTATAAATTAGAATTGTTTTCTTATAATGGAGTTTATGGGAGATCGCCTTCCCTTAATTTGGAGCTTTCTGGATATTGGGATTCAGATAACAAATCCCATATCTATACAGCGAAACCTTAATTTTACATACCCTAATTTCAGGTTTTCGTTTGTTTGCGATACCACCAATATATAAGGCAATTGCCTGATTTTACATTTTCCTTACACCATTTTCTCAGGGGTTTTACTTTATTAATAAAAACCTGACATTTCTGATTCTCTCTTCTGAGCACTAACTGTATCTAGTAATGTAACACTCCTTTCTTTGTATAACATGAAATATATCCTTTATAATGACACACTGCTACATTGTCTCTAAGAAGAATAATATGGGATTCATTTTGGATGGTCTGGCCCAGGGCATGTATCCTAACGCCTTAATTAAAAGGGGACCTTTCACCCACAAATAAAAAGCTGTATAATAAAAAATTCAACATGGAACCCAAATTTTTTTTAATTAAATCATTCATACCTGTTATAAATGAATTTAGATTTTTAATTACAATTACTTTAACTTTCCATTCAGCACTTCCTAGATATCACCTAGATGGCAAATTCATAAGATTTTGGGGTGATACAAAGCTTGCCGTAATAACAGTGTTCACAAAATGGCGCCTGCCTGCTGGCAGCTCAGCTAACATGATCGAAAATGATTCTGAATTAATTTTAGGGTGACAGATCCCCTTTAATTAAAGAGCAGTCAGTTTAAATATAAATACCATCAACTATTTCCTTTCTCATCTCTGCTATTTAGGTCGGGGGCTTCGGCTTGAAGACTTTGTGGCTGATACTGCACTGTCCAGATTTATTATCTGCTCAAGATCAAATCTTGCGTGGCGGCGTTAGTAGCCAGAACGGGGCCCTGACAGTTTAGCATATTAATCCTCTATACGAGCAGCCTCCATTTGTTTCCCCTAATCCTCACTAATCTGCCAAGAAAAGGGGAAAGTGCAGATTTCTCATTTATGAATGATATCTCTATGGCAGGAATCAATTCATTGGAGTGTGCATGTATATTTATACACAAACAGCACTCACATCTCCTACATATAAAATCCTAACAAAGGCCCGTATGCTATGAAACAGATGCATTTATATGAATTATTATGTCCCTGCATCACATTTCAGATGGATACATTTACATTCTTCATAGAACCAAGGCCTCCATTGTATTTTAATGTGATTATAATTAAAAAGTGAATAAAGAAACTAAATTGAATCTCAAGTAACTAAATGTAACCTCTTGCTTACTTAAGATTATAAAATCACCCACACCGTCTTTTGATCTGTGCCTTGCCATGTGTTGCCAGGCAACGTGCCCCATGGCAAGATCAAGGGCCCTTTTTTTTGTAACTTTTTTTTCTTAAGGTTGACATTTTTTTGACCACAGTTTAGCTGGCCATACACAGGAGCGAACAAGCTGATCTTCATCATATTTGAACATCTACATGGTGGGAAAGCTCTGATTGATCCAATCGTTTGGCCCCCAGGCCAACAATTGGGATTGAAAAGGCACTGATGCAGGCCCATCAGGAAAGGACAACATCAACGTACCTATGTGCTCCTCACCTAATGGGATTTTTTAGTCTGCCCGATAGACATCTGACTGATTTTTGGGCAGACAACCTGCAGACTCCTAAAGGAGCCGAATCGGCAGGTTAAATTCGCCCATGTACAGCCAGCTTGACATTTGCACTGGTACTCAAACTATATTATGCAAACTGGCACTCTTTAAGTGGTGTTAGAATAATTCCGTTTAGACTAACCACAGGCTTAATTAAAAGAAAGGTTTGGTAATATACAGTGTAGGACTGGGGTGTGTTTAGAGCCCACTGCGGAGCGCCATCTTGTGGGCCCACCACCCCAGCCACTGAGGCCTCCCACGTGCTGACTGCACGCACCCCTTCCTAACACTTACCTCCCTGCCACATACCCCTTCCAACGCTAACCTTCTCCCACCACTTTGTACATTCTTTCCCTTGCCACTGCCTGCCTGTGGCTACCACCTCTACATCAGGCCATATATTGTAAGATTATGAGTAGTCTGAGCAAGGACCGCATCACTGAGCGATACAGTCCTTGATCCAATGGTAGAATCTACATTTGCCTGATTTTCATCCAGATGTCGTTGGGTAGGCCTGTCATAGAGCCCCATACACAGGCATATAAGCTGCTAAATCATTCTGAAGGACCCAAATCGGCAGCTTAAATCTACCTGTGTATGGCCACTGGGCAGGCAGTAGGTCTGGGGTGATGGAGCCCACATTCAAATCTGTTAAAATGTTAAAAGAATTGTTTTATCTCCAGGAAGGATTAGTTATATCTAAACTGGGATAAAGTACAGGATCAAGTACAGGGTTTTTCAATAACTAATGCTATAACTGTCAATGATAATTGATTCAAATTATCTATGTTACATTTTGTTACTTAAGGCAGCCATACAAGTAAAGATTTGTCTCTCCCTAATGACCCATTTCAGTGCGATCCGACAAATCTGCCAAATTATCGTAAGGTTAGTGAGCACTGAACAATCACATATCTAGCAATTTTTTATCCAACATCAGTCAGAAAAAAAGCAATTGAGCAGGTTTCACAATTTTCATCGTTAGCAATGAACTTGGCCCATTGTCCAATAGTTTGGAGGGCCAAGCAGGAAGTTTTCCTAACTTCACCGAGATGATATTGCTTGAAATGGTTGTTTTTTTTATGAAAAATCATACTCAAATCATTTCAGGATAAGCTTTGTCCTACTATAATAAAAACATCTTTTTAAAAATCATAATGTGTATGGCCAGCTTTTTTCTTTACTAAAACAAAACTGTGCACAGAATTAAGGGATGGGTAGAGGAGCAGTTTCCATTAGTTAGTTTAGTAGCATGTCAAAGAACATCAAAGGAACAGATTACACGGCTTGTCCTGAAAGGGTTACAGAGTGGCGTGACCTTGGGCATGTTCAGATTACAGGTTGGCCACAAGAGTAGTGGTGTCTGTGTAACAGAGACAAGTTTAAAGCCCAGAGTACATAGCGGCTCTTAAGGAGGCTCATAGGAATTCTCTATTGGGCTCCTGCATGGGCTGCTATCATCTGATGATGATGATGGTCTTATGCTCCAACCCTAAGTAAAAATCCTGGCTTTGTGTTACATGATCGTATAAATATATGATGACCTAGATTTAAGGCCTGGGGAGTGAGGGTGGGGGGGTTAACAGCTAAGGCCTGCAACCCCCCCACCCCCATTCCAACCAACATGAAATCGTATTGGTTTAACACTTTGAACATAAAATATGCTTGGTACGTTATAAATAAATAAATGATAATAAATCCCCCAAATACTCCAGCAGGAGTAGCTCGTTTGCTTCCGGAGAAATAAATATTACATGAAGAATTCAGACAAAAATGAAAGGGATTGGGGGCAGCTTTGAGGTGCAGAGTGAAATACATGTAACATAAATGCCCTCTATTATAGAGCGTCTGCAAACATTTCAACAAAAAGCTACATTTCAAAATTTAGATTTAACGCATACGATTTTTCAGGAATTCTTTGTGCTTTCAATCGAAATCTCCTGGCTTGGTTTGTAGATGGCATTTTTTAGTATAGACCAAGGCAGTTCAATCGGTGGGGTGTAGGTCAGATGTGGGGGTTTTATGTCCTCCACCCACACAGCATATTTTATGTTTTTATATATATAGAGGTATAGGATCAGTTATTCAGAAACCCGTACTTGATCCCAGTTTAAATATAATTAATCCTTCCTGGGGATAAAACAATTCTTTTAACATTAAAATGATTTTAATACCATAAGTAGCCTTATGGTATGGTGATCCAAATTATGGAAAGACCCCTTATTGGAAAACCCCAAGCCCTGAGCATTTTGCACCTACAGATCCCAATTTATTGAACAGTACTGGTACACGAACCAAACATGTTTCATCAATAGGCAAGCATATTGGAACATGGTGGTGATTTTAATTGTCAGGTTTCAATGCACAGAAGCTGTAAATTAGGACCAAGGGTTGGAGATACAGTATTCATAGGCTTATAGACCCAAGGGAGGTATATTGGAGAGTCTCTCCGAATACACATCTTCCCCAAGGTTTGAATTCTGACCGAGAAGGGTCAGGTTTTTTCGTAAATATATATATATAGTTTTATAAGATATCTTAAGTGTGACTCGCATCACCTTTGATAAATTGCTAAAGAGAGGCATGAAACGTGTCAGGTGATTGTACATGTCATGGGTATGGGGATGTGTTTTGTTTTTTTTTAATATTGTTATTTTATTATTTTTAAAGTCAATAATAACAATAAAAGGAAATAAAAAATGAAATCAAAGTGTAATAAAATTATAACAACATCAAGCTGTTGTCCACCATTTGTGCCAGTTATCCACCACTGCACCATAGCAAGTGGAAGGACTTTGGGTGGGGGACCCTGCAGGGGGTTAGGGAGGTTCAGCGGGGGCCCCTGGGGAGGGGTAAGGGGGTGTGGGGGACACAGCCCGGCGGAGGCACCTGCAAGGCCCCTGGGGCGGCAGCCCCGGTGGGCCCTGTGGCCCCCAGTTCGACCCTGTTTAGTCATCAGGAACAGCACAGCGGGTTGCTTGTATTGCTGTGGTCCTAGGATTGATTCCAGCCAGTACACTTTCAAATTTGTAGGTTGTTCCTATTGGTTTTCTCTCACAACTGTAAGATTATTATTAACATTTATTTCTAAAGAGTCAACATATTCCGAAGCGCTGTTCAATAAGTGGGTTTTATACATTGGACATACAGAGTAACATATAAAGCAATCAATAACTGATACAAGAGGTGAAGCGGGCCCTGCCCAAAAGAGCTTACAATCTACAAGGAAAAAGGGTTAAGGTGTGGGAGTGGGCAAAATCAGAATTAAGCAATGTGAGAGGTGAGGCACAGGTTATTGCCTGTGTCTAGCCTGTAAGCTCCTCTGGGGCAGGGAATGCAAATGTTTCATGGTTTGCACAGCACTGCACAATATGTCAGTATTATACAAATAATATACGAATATAAGTGGGAGCTGCTGTACTATCTCCTCTGCAAAGGAAAATGAAAGAGGGAGTGGATAATTCAGTACAATGGAGCTCAACAGAGCAGTTAGGATGAAAATCAAAGTCAAACTAGGGAATATTTTCAACATAATCAGTGTGTGGTTCTCTTTGGAAAAAAAAAAACTCTGCATCAAATTCATTTAAATGTTTCCCTTCCCCCAAAGGAATCCTGTTTAACCGTAAAAAAGATTGTTAGGAGGGGCTGATAAAGCACTGGTGGTTCTGATGTTATCGCTCAAGCTTCCAGCCCAGATTAGCCAAACATCATTATTCTGATGCACTGTCCCCATCCAGTCTGTCCCCCTTGTCTCTCTGCATTTGTACAAGTTGAAAGCACACGTGAAAAGTAAAGAGAGGTGACCTGCTCTAGAAGGAACACAAGCACAGTGCACATATAAACCGTACACACAGAATTAAGAAGGGTATTGTTCAAAATAAAATGGAAATGATCATATTTAACATGATTATATAACTGTGGTAACCTCCATAATTCACAAATTATGAACCAAGGGTAGACAGCAGAGGCATGTGCCTTGGGTACAAAGTTAAGGGGGCACTGGGCATGTACCTTTTCTGCCTGCATTCCCTTGGTTCAGCCCTCATCTAAGTTGGAGAGTGGTCCTCAATGCAGCAGCAAAGGAATTTAGTGGGGGGCCTGTGTGGAGTGTGACTGAAGGCAATGTGCGCAGAGGGTGGCTTTGGAGAGATCGGGGATAAGGGTTTGCCTTGGGTGCCCACCCCAGTAGGCCGACACTAGTCCACAATATGAGCTGACCAATTTAACAGAACATGTGAGTGGTCAAATAACTCAGAGATCCTCTTCTAGGGCAACCCTGCCAAAGAAACGGATTTAAAAGTGTATGGCCAGCCTATGGGCATTCCATCTGGCCTGGAATCGGGCAGATATCGTTTGGGCAGGTTAAAAATTTGAGTCGGATCGGGGACCGCATCGGCTCTTTGGCCCCAGGGCCAAACGACCAAATTAGCCTAAATTCAACCGATATCGCCCACCCGTAGGTGGGGATATCAGGAGAAGATCCGCTCGCTTGGCGACCTCGCCAAGCGAGCGGATCTTAACGTGTATGGCCACCTTTACTCAAGACCTTTACAGATCCCTAAATAATGCTTGGCCTCCAACACAGCAGTATCACTTGGAGCTGCCAAATTTCACATATATTATCCTCAAAGAATTTGAAGAAAAAAAAGGGACAGAAAAACTGTTGAATTAAGTCTACTGGAACAACAATGGAACAAACCTAGCATGGGAGTGAAAGATCCTCTCGGGGAATGCACATCAGAGAACAACAAATATCTAAGAAAAACAAATAAATTCCCAGGAGCAAAGGGAATCTCACACTTGTGTGAGGACACCGAGGGACAAATGAAAGGGGGTAACCAGCAGCTGTAATATGGGGAATTTGAAGTAAAAGGAAAAAAAAGAAAATAAATAACTACTAAAGACTACAGCTAGTCAGATTCAGGTGTCCTTGCGCCCATACCATCCAGCGCTGGAACTAGAGGTATGCAGCAAAGGGATGCAACCATTTTGGGAAATGGAAAGAATTCTAGAAATTGTTTATTGGGGAATACAGCAGTTTTACTGTCCATATATACAATTAACAATCCATAATATGTCTACCAATTAATTCACAAATAATTTATTCTGGGGAAGTGCATACTTAAAAACAAGGGTTTATGATTACAAAACTGCCAAGTTACCATACCATGTCAAGGTAAACCCTATATGTTACCTCTAGTCCCAGATTTCATAGGCTGGCATCTCTCAGAAAAATATAACCCGAGGTAAGTAGTTATGACCACCATAATGATCATAAAATGTAAACACAAAAACCCTCTAAAAATATATGCACTTGCCCAAGATAACACACGGGCAGATTTAAGCTGCCAATTCGTACCCCCTCTTTATCTGTATTCATTATTCATGCTCTTAATGACCACTCCTCTTTTTAGGGCAAAAGCCAAGGTTTAGGCTGATGTTGTAGAGGGCATTATGGCCATTAAATAACATTAGGATCGTAGTCCGGGGAACAGAGGAGTTGTCCAAGGGTGTTTTCTGCTGGATGGCAAACAAAATGCCTTATCAGTAGCAAAACGGTAACCAGACAGTCTTGCCAAAGTAATTGATTTACTCTAAACACTTGAGCGAGTCCTGGAGAACCCTCTGTTAGTGCCAATGTAATTTGGTAAGCCTAAAGGCCTTGTTGTATTTCAAATGTTACTGCTGCTTCTGTGCCACACTCGGGTGGCATATTCACAGTGTTTTCTTCACACAAAAAGAATCAGCACCACAATTCTGAACAGAAAAGCTATACAGAACAAGCCATAAAAAATAAATAAATAAATATATATATATATATATATATGTATACCCAGGGCATAATGAAAGCAACGCTTTTGGGTCAAACAAGCGGAGAAGCTGGAGGGCTCTCAGCTACTAATGGAAAATCTTAGCAATGTGCTTGATTGAGGTTTAACAAGTAAATGTCAACCATAATCAAATCATTTTCCCCTGTGGACTATAGTAAGGATTAATCATCAGAATCCCCAGAAGAGCTCCCAAGTCTTGTTTATTATGCCTCTATATTAGTGGGGGTGGATATGTTTCATTTTCCCAAGACCACGAGCAATAATGAAATCCCTGCTCATGCATTTAGAGTCTAGTGTCTTTTTATGTTCATTACTAATAATTGCAGTGTCATTGTCCCACACTGTAAATGAATGTCAGTGTAAAAAATGACTACTCACATTCTCATCTTCAGTATACCAAATGGCCATGCTACTCACGGGTCAGCAAGGTACACTGTCAGCAGAGCACTTGGCTATCTGCTACCTACAGGTGGGCATACATGGGCAGATTTGAGCTGCCAATTCAAGTATTTTAGACCAATTCGGTAAATTATCTGCCCATTTATATGTCCCCCTCGATTGATATCTGGCCGAAAATCGCCAAGGTGTCGATAGGGCAGGTTTAATTTTCCTGACAGATTGGGGATAGCATCGGCTCATTGATAGGGTCCTCAGTCCAACAGCTTCCATACCCATCATTGATTAATTTGATTGTTTGGCCCTAGAACCAAATTGTCAAATTAGCTCGATATTGCCTACCTTAGGTAGGCATATTGCGAAGCGTGCAGACCTTAACCTGCATAGCCACCTTTAGTTCAACCAATCATTTTGAGATATTCCTCCGCCTTCTGAAATAGCTCAGTCACTACCCACCCAAAGCCTGATCTCCAATGCAACCCAACATAATTAGTATTGCTTAGATGATAAGCTAATGTTTAAGGCTAAGTCTATAAATGACTGTTTCACTACCAAATTTAGGAGCTGACATATTGGTTGCTTTGTCTGGAGCATTCTCCTTAAGACCAAGAGTGAATGTTCTTTTGCTGACTGTGAATAGCATCTTAGCCAAGTCAAGCAATATGGTTACCATTTTGGGCAAATGCCAGAGAGGCTGCTGTCCCACCAATGAGTTGTAGTCTATTTCCACTCTCCCCCCCCCCATTCATAACACCCTTTATTTTCAAATAAATTCAGTTCTACTCAGCACCCATAGATCAGGCACCACCTGCATTATGATCAGGGCAGGGGCACTAGGGTTGACGTGTGACCCATGAGTAATCATTTGTATGGGAAGCTGAGGGCACTGTGAAACTGGACCACCCAGGCTATATGTCTGACCCTTGACCCTTGATTTTGATCCAAAGAAATGCATAACTAACTAACTAACTGACTACATGTCAACCCACAGGCCAGTCAAGACAATTACCCAGCAATGCCTCTCAAACGTGTTTTATCAGTACTTATTGTACAGCGCTGCGGAATATGTTGGCGCTTTATAAATAAATGTTAATGTAATAATGTAAAATCAGTCAACCATTGCACAGAGATGCAAAATCAATTTCTTAGGGGCCATACACCAATTAGAAATTGACCAAATATTATAAGAAAATATACTGACAGCATTAAGGACACTGTTTTTAGTTTCAACTTAGCCATGAGGAGGACAAAAGAAGCATTTTATGCAGTCATGTCACTTTCATAGCAGGTTCTGTAGAGTTCTAGGGCTTACCTATCATTTTAGAGCTGGGTCATCTAGTAAATTTCATGTAAGCAAAAATAAAGCTGATGTAGAAATAATAATATAATGATGGTTATTTAGCGGAATACAAAGTCTGCATGTGTACATATACACATACCTGTAAAGATAAATTCACAAAAAGAAAGTCATTAAATGAGAGAGAGGCAGAGATAGATAGTTCCTGAGGTTCAGCGTGCCAGAGTGATGTAATATTCCATGACATATTGAGTTTATGGTTTGCCTCAAGTACTCAGCAGATGTGCCCTCATTTTTTTCTGTTCAAATCTTGTTATGGCCACACTTCAGCCTTGTATCATTTAATCTTTTGACCGGGATGGCTGTGGACCACATGGAAATTGATTCCATTCTCCTTATTGGTAAAAAGCTTGATGTAGAGGAGGGATACAGAGCAAACACAAAATATCTGAAAATAATGTTAGGTATGTGTGTTTTAAGCCTTGTGGTCACTTTAAGAGAAGATAAATTATTTGAATTACTCAGTTTATATAATACAGTACTTACACCATTGTTTACCTTTTAGGATCCTCTGTTATGGCCCTCATGCTTCAGGACTCAAGATAGGCCCTGGCATTTAAAGTACACAGAGGCCCAAACCGCCCCAGCCTTATAAATAGGGACTGTCTATCAGGGCTGGAACTAGGGGTAGGCAGAAAAGGCACCTGCCTAGGGCGCAACAGCGAGGGAGGGTGCCAGGCAGGTATATCTTCTTTTACCTACCTCCAGCTGTGGCCCGGCAACCCCGCCGCCGCGCGTATGGCAGATCAACGAGGTGTCCGATATCGCAAAAGCTTCGGATAACGGTCGTTTTGGCAATCAGCCGAGTCAAAAGATTTCGATTGTGTGCCGTTGAAGGCGCCCAAACAAAATCTGCGTTTGGGGCTGAATCGGCAAGTCGCCATATCTGACGATTCAGCCCTGAATGTCAATGGAAGGAACAGACGATCTTTCGTGGGAAAAATGGTCGCAGGAAAGATTGTTATTGGTACGTGTATGGCCACTTTAACTACTGAAATAAGCAAAGCAGAAATCCTATTTTGTATCAGTGTTTTTTCCATAGGTGTGTGTGCACACTCACAAATAACCTTGGATCTCTGTTTGGTTATCCACAACTGCCACTTTAGCAGATAAAAACAATTATACTCAGCTCTCCTGTCATTTGCTATGCAAACTAAACCACTGATCCCTGCCTGGGAACTCCCATATTTTCAAAGGAAATAAGTTATGCAAGTATAAGAAAGCTCTCAGGCACATTTTACAAGAGAAAGAAACATTGCAGCGCCTTAGGGCTGTGGCAGACGGGGAGACTAGTTGCTCGAGACAAATCTCCCTTGTCACGGGCGACTAGTCTCCCCAAAATACCATCCCCCCGCCGGTGGGATGGCATACGCGCTGCCGCGATTTCCCCGAGATCACGTAAGTTTCATCTCAAGGCAACTCCTGCGATTTCGGGGAAATCTGTCCGCTGCGTATGCCATCCCATCAGCGATTTACCTACTCGACGGTGGGATGGTATTTCGGGGAGATTAGTCCCCCACGACAAGGGAGATTTCTCGCGGGCGACTAGTCTCCCCGTCTGCCCCTTAGAAGCAGAAAACAAAAATAGATCAAGTCCACTCCATCTCAATAGGGCAGCCACACTAGACCCATTAACAACACAAACTGTATTATTTGCTAAAAAGGTCAGGAATCATCAGATAGGGGTAGAATTCTTTTGTTTCTACCTGCATATCTGACAATTCAAATCTGAATGTAAGTGGAGGGTACGAACGATGGTAGCAGGAAAGATCATAACTGTAACGTGTATGGCCACCATAAGGAGATAATGCAGGTTTAGCCATACACAATTTGCCTATTGCTTCTCTTAAAGGAACAGTAACACCAAAAAATGAAAGTGTATAAAAGTAACTAAAATATAATGTGCTGCTGCCCTGCACTGGTAAAGGTTGTGTGTTTACTTCAGAAAGTCTACTATAATTTATATAAATAAGCTGCTATGTAGCCATGGAGGCAGCCATTCAAAGGAGAAAAGGCACAGGCACATAGCAGATAACAGATAAAACACTATTGTATTCTACAGAACTTATCTGTTATCTGCTATGTAACCTGTGCCTTTTTTCCAGCCCCCATGGCTACACAGCAGCTTATTATATAAATTATAGTAGTGTTACTGTAGCAAACACACCAGTTTTACCAGTGCAGGGCAACAGTGCATTATATTTTTATTACTTTAAAGCTCTTTCATTTTTTGGTGTTACTGTTCCTTTAAGATGCCAGCCCACTCACTTCCAAGCACATCCTCACAGACCAAGCAACTGGCTATCCTCTGAAATGGGAGAGTAACTAAGCACATTGTCCGACGGCTGTAAACCACACTTTGTCCTGCATGAATTTAGATTGTAAGCTCTTGTGAGTCGAGCCCCCTATTCTATTTTATACTTTGTTAACCTTGTTTGTTAAACTATTGTAAGACCCCCTGTTTGTTAAAAATTAATGTACAGAGCTGTGTAACTTTCTGGAGCTGTATAAATAAATGATGATAACAATAGATCAGAGCTGAGCCAAGCCAGCTGGGCAGTCTGGGAACTGGCCACCCCACCTCAGACTCACCGCCCCCCCCCCGCACACACATGCATCACCCCACCAGCACCATTGCGCCCTAAGCACGTGCCTCCTACACCTAGTTCCAACCCCGGCAAATAGCTGTGTTCATAAGGAAAGGTGACTTGCTGCTGTTTAGGCAGCCTATATTACAAAACATTGCTTTAAGAATTATGCAACAAATCTCCTTCATTTTTTTCATATGCAGTTTTTACATGATTTGTTTTAATAACCACTTAATCTCTCATTAGACTAACAATGTATGTAAGAGAGAGACTGAGGTATGAACATTACCCTGAGTCTTTTGAGAAGTACTTGTGACTGTCGGAAAAGGGGGGGGGGGGTCCTTGAACGGACTTGACTGGAAGCCCCCAGACACAGGAAATGTACTGACAAAGCACTCCTTGCCTGCGCTGCCCCCGCCGCCATACACATCATGTTCTCATGTTGCATGGAGGAGCTGGTGACAAGGCAAAGGCTGAAGATTGATGAAACCCAGTAACATCCCCTCATGCCCTTTGCTTCCTGCCCTAATTTGTCAGCTGCAGGGATGGAAGTGCTGCATACCGGCAGTATCCACTGTTTCAGTAATCTTCAAGCTGTGGCTGACCAGCTACTGCTGAACTAACACAATGGCAGCCTTTGCAGGATCAAATAAAAAATTCTATAAAGCACAGAAACTTAATAATTTAAGAGTCAGTTCTAAAAACTATATAGGATGTGTGTTCCCTCTGCTTAAGTCTATTATAGTGGTCTATTAAGGTACGATGGCCACGATTACAAAAAAATTTGTATTTTTTTCTAAAGTTTAGAACTTTTCGTACTGTTAACGATAATATCATTAAAAAAGTAAGACTTTTCCATGATAAGTTCGTTATGCCACAAAAAAGTTGTTCTTTCCGTACTTTGTGCAATGACAACGAAAGTTAATTCATTAACTAATTCATTCAAGCTTCGGCAACGTGACTTTCCTTAGGCCAGGTTGGAGCTGCAGAGTGCCATTGAGCCCTATGGGAGGCTTTCCTTGGGCCGGGTTGGAGCTGCAGAGTGCCATTGAGCCCTATGGGAGACTTTCCTTGGGCCGGGCTGGAGCTGCAGAGTGCCATTGAGCCCTATGGGAGACTTTCCTTGGGCCAGGTTGGAGCTGCAAAGTGCCATTGAGTCTTATGGGAGACTTTCCTTGGGCCTGGTTGGAGCTGCATAGTGCCATTGAGTCTTATGGGAGATTTTCCTTGGGCCAGGTTGGAGCTGCAGAGTGCCATTGAGTCCTATGGGAGACTTTCCTTGGGCCAGGTTGAAGCTGCAGAGTGCCATTGAGCCCTATGGGAGACTCTCCTTGGGCCAGGTTGGAGCTGCAGAGTGCCATTGAGCCCTATGGGAGACTTTCCTTGGGCCGGGTTGGAGCTGCAGAGTGCCATTGAGTCCTATGAGAGACTTTCCTTGGGCCAGGTTGGAGCTGCAGAGTGCCATTAAGTCCTATGGGAGACTTTCCTTGGGCCAGGTTGGAGCTGCAGAGTGCCATTGAGCCCTATGGGAGACTTTCCTTGGGCCAGGTTGGAGCTGCAGAGTGCCATTGAGCCCTATGGGAGGCTTTCCTTGGGCCAGGTTGGAGCTGCAGAGTGCCATTGAGCCCTATGGGAGGCTTCCAAAATCCTGTATTGAAGGTTAAGATCCGCTCTTTTGGCTATGGTCTCCAAGCGAGCGGGTCTTCCTACCTAAGGTGGGTATAGGGGTTGTTGGACCGAGGAGCTCATCAGTTAGACTCAATAATGCAGTTACAGATGTGAAAAGCCTCTAAAGGTGGCCATACACTGAAAGTTACACTAATTTGGCGGATCTTTTCCCAAGTTGCCCACCTTGAGATGTGTGATATTGGATTTATCCGATTGTTTGGCCTGGGACTCTGTCTGTCAACAGCTTTTATTAGCCCCCATACGGCTATCTTAAAGGGTTTGTAGAAAGTGATATTCTGAGACAATTTGCAATTGGTCTTCATTTTTCATTATTTGAAGTTTGTTTTAGTTATTTCATTTTCAGTTCAAGAGCTCTCCAGTTTGGAGTTTCAGCAGCTATTTGGTTGCTAGGGTCCAAGTTACCTTAGCAATAATAACTGCAGCCTCACAGAGCAATAGTTGTTCCCTGCTAGGGTCAGAGACCCCCATTTAAAAACTGCAAAGAGTTGGAAGAAGAAGGCAAGTAATTAAAAAAGTATAACATAAATAATGAAGACCAATTGAAAAAGTTGCTTAGAATTGGCCATTCTATAACATAGTTAACTTAAAGGTGACCCACCCCATATACGGTCACTATTTATTGGGCCTGTGAGGGTCTGTTTGGGCCTCTGTGTGCTGGAAATGCACAGACTATTTTGAATACCAGTGGTAACTGTTGTATTCACCTGCATATAATAAATGGGGAATACCAAAACCCACAAAAACCTAATTTACACCCCCACTTTTTTTGCAAAGGTTTCTGGATACAGATCCCATGCCTGTCCCTTTACAGATATGTATCAGTCACTTTATGTTTCATACTGTCAGCTCGTCTCAGCATTTGCTTCCTACCCAAACATCTGATCTTACTAACCAACTCTGGCTGTTTATATATTTGCTGGGCACCTCAAGTACATGCTGCTCTCTATCCTTGCCCAACTGTGCCACATTTCCAGCCTTATTATTTATCTATTCATCTCACTAGTACTGCAAGAACCCCATCAGAAAGAATGATTCCCCTCATTGCAGCCGTACTGCTGGTTCCTCTGTATAGACTCCATTTCACATTAGCATGTGTCAGCAGATCCATCAAGAGATTTATCCTCTTTTCCAAAGCTTTATTTTCAAGAAACTTGCCTGTCATCTCTTCTCTCAAATGCACCACTATACCCCCTCCTCTAAAAGAGAAATACAAACTAATTTTCTTCTTTTTTTGATATTCCCTTTTCCTACTCTTTAAAGCCAAAATTAATTTTTCCCTCCTCCCTATCTCCAAAATGAAAATAAATCTGGACTGAGTTTGTGGAAGTCTAGAATGAAAATGGTATGGCAGCTATTTATACCAGGGCCTGGCTGACTGAGTATATGGCAGCCATGTATACCAGAGGATAACTGAGGGTTATGGGTATATGGGAGCCATGTATAACAGGGGATAACTGAGGGTTATAGGTATATGGGAGCCATGTATACCAGAGGATAACTGAGGGTTATGGGTATATGGCAGCTATATATACCAGAGGATAACTGAGGGTTATGGGTATATGGCAGCCATGTATATCAGGGGATAACTGAGGGTTATAGGTATATATCAGCCATGTATACCAGGGGCTAACTGAGGGTTATGGGTATATGGCAGCTATATATCCCAGGGGCTGACTGAAGGTTATGGGTATATGGCAGCCATGTATACCAGGGGCTGACTGAGGGTTTTGGGTATATGGCAGCCATGTATACCAGGGGCTAACTGAGGATTATGGGTATATGGAAGCCATGTATACCAGGGGCTAACTGAGTGTTATGGGTATATGGCAGCTATATATACCAGGGGCTGACTGAAGGTTATGGGTATATGGCAGCCATTTATACCAGGGGCTAACTGAGGGTTATGGGTATATGGCAGCCATGTATACCAGGGGCTGACTGAGGGTTATAGGTATATGGGAGCCATGTATACCAGAGGATAACTGAGGGTTATGGGTATATGGCAGTCATGTATAACAGGGGATAACTGAGGGTTATAGGTATATGGGAGCCATGTATACCAGAGGATAACTGAGGGTTATGGGTATATGGCAGCTATATATACCAGAGGATAACTGAGGGTTATGGGTATATGGCAGCCATGTATATCAGGGGATAACTGAGGGTTATAGGTATATATCAGCCATGTATACCAGGGGCTAACTGAGGGTTATGGGTATATGGCAGCTATATATCCCAGGGGCTGACTGAAGGTTATGGGTATATGGCAGCCATGTATACCAGGGGCTGACTGAGGGTTTTGGGTATATGGCAGCCATGTATACCAGGGGCTAACTGAGGATTATGGGTATATGGAAGCCATGTATACCAGGGGCTAACTGAGTGTTATGGGTATATGGCAGCTATATATACCAGGGGCTGACTGAAGGTTATGGGTATATGGCAGCCATTTATACCAGGGGCTAACTGAGGGTTATGGGTATATGGCAGCCATGTATACCAGGGGCTGACTGAGGGTTATGGGTATATGGCAGCCATGTATACCAGGGGCTGACTGAGGGTTATGGGTATATGGCAGCCATGTATACCAGGGGCTAACTGAGTGTTATGGGTATATGGCAGCTATATATACCAGGGGCTGACTGAAGGTTATGGGTATATGGCAGCCATGTATACCAGGGGCTAACTGAGGGTTATGGGTATATGGCAGCCATGTATACCAGGGGCTGACTGAGGGTTATGGGTATATGGCAGCCATGTATACCAGGGGCTGACTGAGGGTTATGGGTATATGGCAGCCATGTATACCAGGGGCTGACTGAGGGTTATGGGTGTTATAGCATAAGGACTGTCCTTTGGAAATCAGCTAATGCAGTCAAATTAATACAATTTGCATAACAGAGCAAACAGACTCAGTGTAAATGTGGGCTGTACCAACTGCTTAATAATTTCCTAATTTGGGAGATTTTGGAAAATTAAGCGCCATGTATGTTTTGCTACTGGCAATTCACTTTATCATCAGTGGAAAAGCATTCATGGGAGATTGTAGCCCATATTTAACCACGGCAACAAATCTTCCCATGTGCCCTCACCCCTACACATGTCTATCTGTGTTCCCTTGCAGTGGATCTGTCCTGCATTCCAGCAGGGGATTTGTTACCCACATTAAATCTGTGTGGACTACAAATCTTCTTGCTTAAAGCTCTGGATTGCTACAAGTAAAACACATTACTCACAACGATCCAGACAGAAAAATGTCTTCCATCGCAGGTCGAGATGGGCAGACATATGTCTGACAAAGACCCATTTACCCCTTCCCAAGAAAAGGCAGCAATGCACTCGATCTGATTCTAATGTGTGTAACATAGGACAAAGCTGCAGATCTATAGCCAAGAAGGAGAAGCGGAAACATATTAGGACACAGGCACACAGGACATATAGTCACCCACTCTTAAGGTCCCCATACACAGGCCGATTGTAGCTGCCGATATCGGTCCCTTTGACCCCCTTAGGTGGGGATATTGGGTGAAGATCCTCTCGCTTGGCGACATCACCAAGCGAGCGGATCTGTCCGTGTATGGGCAGCTTTAGGGCAAGGGCACAATAAACATAGAGTCTACTTCTGGCCAACCATGTCTTTGCAGACAGGCAGAGAGAAGCGGATCTACTCCTGTGTGTAGTTGCCCTGACAGACACAGAGTTGGCCTGAGTGCAGCTACACAAAGTGGATATCAACCGGAAAACCCAAAAGCATGCATTTTCAGGGCAATCTCCACTCTGTGTATCTGCACTTAAGGTGCCCATACACGTGAAGATCCGCTCGCTTGCCGAGGTCGCCAATCGAGCAGATCTTCACCCGATATCCCCACCTACGGGTGGGCTAATTCGATCGCTTGGCCCTGGGGCCAAACAATCTAATTATAATGGCGCCAATGGGGCAGTCGGTTCAGGGACCGCATCAACAAGCCGATGCGGTCCCCGGTCTGACTAAATCTTTTAACCTGCCTGATCGATATCTGGCCAATTTGAGGCCAGATATCGGTCGGGCATGCCCCTCATTCCTGTCCCTACACGGGCCGATAAGCTGCCGAATCAATCCAAGGGACCGATATTGGCAGCTACAATCGGCCCGTGTATGGCCACCTTTAGGCGTGTGCCTGTCAGTAAAGCTAAACATCACTGATTCACATTCTGCAGTGGAAACATCAAAGGTTTTGTCTCCTATATTGTAGGCGTGGGCAACAAATTTTCCTGTATGCCATTTTTTTTAAGCTGGCCACACGTTTAGATTTTAGTTTTCTTCCGCTGAGAATTTGGATATTGATTGTACAGTTAAATGCAACAATTTAGAACTAACATTCAGACTGAAATTGTAGGACCCCCAAGAATATCGTCAGATACAGAATACATGCACAGATTTTATTGTTATCAGTCCGAAATGTTCTAACTTATGTGAACGACCGATCACCATTTTTAAAAATTACCGGGCCCATAATTTGGAACACACGGTCTGAAAATGATGATTATATTGGTGTGTGTATGGCCAGCTTCATGTGTAAAAACCCACCTTGTCATGGGAGGCTATTCATAAATCCAACTTGTTGCCTATTTTTCTCCACCTCCAGAACTTTTCTGATTTGTTCACATTAATGAGAAGCCCAATGGGGCCCAAGGTCCAACTGCTCCACCTGCACAAGGCTGTTTCAGTGAATAAAAGTCATACAGTAGGTGGGCTATGGGGAGGGTGTTGGTTTGTGCAGGGCGGGAGGTGGGCACAAAGTCTGCAGCCATTTACCTCACAATAAAGCCAAGCACAAAAGCTGCTAAAACACAGTCAATTGGGCTTTGAGTGTGAGCGATTTCACAGCACAGTGCACGTCTCTGCAGAACACAACATTATTCAGCCACTGTCATCTGTCCTGCCCTGACCTCTCTTACTGAGCGTCTGCAGACAGGCAGGAAAAGTCAAACACACAACAAAGCAGAGCAAAGCAATTAACCCCTTCCATTCACAGAGCAGCCCAACCTCTGGCCTTACTGCAAACACACATGCTCTCTCAACTGCAGATCATAAGCCAGAAACCCATGCGCCATTATTATTCTAACAGCCAGTACACTTACAGATTGCAAGCTCTTACATAGTTAATTAGGTTTTAAAAAAAAAGTTTATCAAGTTCAACCCTTCTAAGCAAACCCCAGTGCCAAACATGGACCCATACCGACCTATCTATACACTCACATACAGACCCATACTGACCTATCTATCCCCTCACATACAGACCCACACTGACCTATCTATCCACTAACATACAGACCCATACTGACCTATCTATCCACTCACATACAGACCCATACTGACCTATCTATCCACTCACATACAGACTCATACTGACCTATCTATCCACTCACATACAGACTCATACTGACCTATCTATCCACTCACATACAGACTCATACTGACCTATCTATCCACTCACATACAGACTCATACTGACCTATCTATACACTCACATACATAAACTATATATATACCAACATCAATACTACTTGTAGAGTTCAGTATCACAATAGCCTTGGATACTATGCTTGTTCAAGAACTCATCCAGGCCCCTCTTATAGACATTAATAGAATCTGCCAATACAACATCACTAGGAAGGGCATTCCCCAACCTCACTGCCCTCACCATGAAAACCCCCTACATATAAGCATACCGGGAACAAATCTTAAGACCTGATCTGAGTAATAACAATCTGTGCATTTCATAGAAGTGGCCTTCAGTGGGTACAGATTAAAAATCCAGCTAGTTCTGTCTATTTTCTTTTATTATTCACCAGCAGAGGCAGCTTATGAAGAGGAGCCATTACAGTTATCTGCTATCTGCTGGGCCACTTCCTTTATTTGAGGAAGCCAAAATCTGTGTCTGTTAATCAATGTATCTGTGATATCTACTCCATCGTGATTTGGGACCACACTGATCTGCTATCCACCCTCCAAAGAAAATAATGCAATTTGAAAGAGTCAAAGTACGATCCGATAAGCTGGGGGAGCTGAGGATTATGGATGAACAGAGGATGAAAAGCATTAAAACCCTTTCTTGAAACTATTTAAAGAGGCAGTAAACCCCCCAGTGAACATGAGTGCAATGAATAAGGCTTGTACTGGACGTACATTCTGTCTATTGTTTTCATCACAAAAAAATTTGTAGTTCTACCTGTTACGTTACCAGTATACAACCCAGTCCTTTTCCCTATGTTGTGACTGTTTTGTTAGCACAAGTCCATTATGCAGTCTTTCTTCTTTATAAAGGCATACTGGCCTATCCACCTCTTGCCCACTCTGTTTTATCAATGAACTGACAGGCACCAGCCTGTGAGCTCACAGACATAGCGGATTCAAGCATGGGCATGCAGAGAATTGGCCTTATATGTATTAAGTGGGGCATGAGAACAAATATGTTTGTGTTGGTGGCAGGGGGTGCCAGGTGACCACTAGTGAGATCTTTTCCCTGGACCCCAAAACAGTCCTGCTTACATATTTATACATATTCCCCCTTTAAGCCCCTCTTCACCACTGTAAAGAACCCCAATGTGGCTAGTTTTTAATTATAACAGAGACTTTCCATTCCCTTTTACAAGCTTAGTTGCCTTTTTTAGACTCTAATTTAATAATATTCTGTTTGAGCACTGAAGACCAAAATTTCACTGAATTAGGGGTCTTACCAGCACTTTGTAAATCCCCCATTTCTTTATTCATTAAGCTGTTCATAAATCATATTCAAGGGATCTCTGTCAGGAGAACAGCAAAGAGGTTGGATCCCCCCCCATACCATTAGGTTAGATATAAGGGTTCATTTATGAATACAAGTGCAATGCATAATCTGGCCTAGCCTTACAGGTCAGAGTTGACCCACTGATCAAGTATTCATACAAATGCTACATATATGTTTTACATGTCCTTTAAAGGAGAAGGAAAGGCTTTAATACCTTGTACCCCGGGCTGGTGCCCCTGTTAGGAGAGAACACCACCAGCCCGGGGTAGCTGTGAGCACTTCCTTCTTCCTGCTTTGTTTTGCCCGGGGCCAGCGCATGCGCAGTAGAGTGAAATGCCGACTTCTCTGTTAAAGTTCAGCTCTTTTTACTCTAATGCGCATGCGCGCGAAGCAGGAAGCGCTCGCTACAGGTACCCCGGGCTGGTGCTGTTCTCTCCGAACTGGGGCACCAGCCCGGGGTACAAGTTAAGCGATTTAAGTCACTTGGAGGTGCCTTACATTTTGGCACCCCCAAGTGACTTTGCCTTTCCTTCTCCTTTAAGGACTTTCTCACTATAGTATCACTGAACTCACACTCAGGGAATTCTGGGGTTAATCCAATGACCTAAAATCCCAATACAAAACTGGTAGGAATAATACACCAGACCAAGGTGTAATGTTTTTTTTGTTGTTCACTAAAAGAAATACAAGGGATTTATTTTATTCTGTTTTTTTTTTGTCCTGTGGATTTCCAGATAAGGGGTCTTAATTTGGAACACTATAATGTAAGTCTATTAAAACATTGAACCATTATTAGGACCCTAAAAGCTCAGGTCTAGGCTGTAGTGATGTGGGGGCTGGCCCAAAACCCGCAGGTCAGGCCGTTATCCACACATCTTTAGCGTGCAGGTTCAGGCTGAGGTTTACCATGTGCCCACCGGGTACATTGGTTTAGGGTCGGGTGCAGGTACAAAGCAGCCAGGTTGGTGTCGGGTGCGATTTGACTTTATGTCGACCCACACATCACTACCAGACTGAAATTCAGAATAGGCCCTGGCATTTCAAGTACACAGAGGCCCAAACAGCCCCCACCAGCCCAATAAATAGTGACTGTCTATGGCATCTTATAGCAGCCCCTCTGGCATTTGCCAGAATCCATAGATTGCCAGTCCGGCCTGAATAGCCTTGTTTGGACACCACTAAGGTTTAATGCACAGGGTGCTGTTTTAATATTTTAAAAAAGAAAAAAAGAAACTGGAATTACTTGTTAAAGTAGCACTCTGGAAAATGGAACTCCTGCATTTTTGAGTTATCTGGATAATGGGTTTCCAGATAATAAATCTAATACATATACAAAGATTCCTCTGAAAAGTTTGCAAACACATGTGCCCCTGAGATTTGGTACTCTTAGTTCCGAACCAGACGGCACTTGGTTGCCCCTATGGGAACTCTTCTCTCCTGTGTGGGACAAGGTGCCTGATAGAGACTTCTTACTGGCATGAAAGCGAATCTCTGCTGGTAAAAATATATCACGCACTTATTTTTTACTAAGTTGTCTTGGAAAGACGATTTGTGCAAAGATTTACGTGATCGACGCATTATACTAGGGGATTTTTACATTTAAGGGGGCAAGAAGATATTTACATCATTTTGTCTCCTCAGAGGAGATTACACACATCAGGTGTATGAGATGATCGGCATGGGGTAGCAGCAATACATGCATCAGAAGCAAAAAAAAAAAAAGCCCCTTGTCCTATAATTCTGTAGCAAAATAGTAATTCCATTCACAAAATAATTTCTCTAATTGTTCCTCATACAAAGACACCCCTGAGCTCACACAGGCTCACAAATGCTTAGGGCAGATATGAACAGCCGTAGATGCTCTTAAATTCTACAGACCATTATGAGGCTCTGAAAGGGACAGGTCACCTTACAATTTACTGTCAAAAATGGAATACAGAAATGTTTATTTTGTTTGGGCTCTGCCTTCAGTCTGATTAATTCATTTTTATTTATTAAACACGTTTAGGATAACTAGTTTGTGGCCCCACAATAGTGTCAAAGTGGAACTTTCAGAATTTGTCCCACATAAAAAGCCCTTAGTTAAAGCTAAAGCTGCCAAAAAAAAAAAAAATTACATAAATTAGGAATGTCCAGTCTGGGTCCATAGTTTGGCCAGACTGGACTTTTAAGTACACAGAGGCCCAAGAGCCCTCCACCAGCCAAATAAATAGTGACTGTCTATGGCATCATACAGCAGACCCTCTATTGCCTATAGGGAAAATTACAAGGGTGTACTTTAAAAAAGCCAAAAAGCGCAACAGTCCCAAGTTGGATATTCCTGAATGAAATAATAACTAAAATCATACTTATGCCAATGACAACTTTTGTTCAATGGGGCCCTATGATGAGGTTTAAGGTGATTGTACACGCACTAATACCATCATACGAAAAGATAATTGGTAAATGAATGTATGGGGGAGACAAGGCAACTAATATTGGCAGAGTGAAATTCACAAGACCTCAGCGCTCTTGATCAGAAGTTGGGCTTCAGCTTTATAAAATATACATACGAAATTGCAGCTCCTTCTTAGAATAACCCCTTTGGACAGTAATGCACAGTAATATTGGCAGAGGCCTTGGATATCCGTTGTTTCGTTGATTGGGCCAGTTGGAAAATTTTTATCAGATGCCTTTGAAGGTGCCCAAACATTGTAATATTAATGCTGGATTGTCAGAAAGGGAATTCCTTAGTTTTTACCTGCATATCTGACGATTCAGCTCAACGTTAGTAGAGTGGATCTTTCCTACGACCACCGTTAGTACTGAATCATTAAATAGGGGTAGAATTCTTTTGTTTCTACCTGCATATCTGATGATTCAGCTCTGAACATAAAGCTGGCCATACACGCACCGATATTATCGTACGAAACCTCGTTTCGTACGATATTCGGTGCGTGTATGGCATGTCGGCGAGTCGACCGATATCGCAGGAGGCTGCTGATATCGGACAACTCACCGATCGGCCAGGTTAGAAAATTTTGATCGGGCGCCATAGAAGGCGCCTGACCAAAATCTGCCGTCAGGGCTGAATCGGCAGAAGGAGGTAGAAATCCTATTGTTTCTACCTCTTTATCTGCTGTTTTAGCCCTGACTGTGTGTGGCGGATCTGACAATGTTTCGTGCGACCAATGGTCGCACGAAACATCGTCAGATCGCCACGTGTATGGCCAGCTTTAGTGTAGTCTATGAACGATCTGCAACCAAGATCATAATTGTAACTTGTATGGCTATTAGGGTCTACAACCTCTATTACCTCTCATTATCCCAGCACTCATTATTATTTGCTGGCACTCAACAACAAATATTTGTTAACTTGTTAACAAATTGGAGGTTAATGCTATCAATAATATCTGTCCTTTTCCTAAAAATATTAAAAAGAGAGTGGCACACAGCAGTTTTAATGTGACAGGACAAGCATTATGGGTTACACATAATGAATTACACAATATTACAATAATACTGGATAACAGAAGGCTACACTTCTTTACCCCCCGCCCGCAGATAAAAATGTGGTTGCTTCCAAAGCCTTGCGTGCAGCCAGTGCAGTGAGAAGGCAGGAATTAGGGTCACAAGCTGGGCCCAGACAGAGTCTCTAGCAATTAATATGCATTTTTGCAGCAGATTGAAGAGCTTATGAGAAGGGATAAATAAATCATGCAGGCAGACTAAGCATCTGTAGGATGGCAGTGAATATTTCATTATCTCCCATAAATATAGGACAAGTATATGCTAAAAGCCATCTCCTCCATAAACTGTTTTTGATAATGAAAGAGAATATAATTCTAAGCAATTTTGCAATATACCTTAAATGTCAGTGGTCGTAAAATTATGTGTACATGTAACTACCATCAAATGCAGTGTTTCCTTATCCCTTGCTGTCTGGTCCTGAACACACGTAGCAGGAGTCTTTTTGCCTCACTAATGATCGATTGTTTTAGGTGTTGGAACCAGTAGTGCCATGAATATAAACAGCCAGAGAGATTACTTTTACAGAAAAGGAATAATATAATAAATATATACTGGAAAGTTGCTAAGGATAATATTTTTTGCATTCTACAGTGGGTGGAGATCTCAGTTAACCTTCAGCAGCCAAAGAAATGCTCATACCACATGGAAATTACTCACTGTGTATTTATACTTATTTATTGTATTTATTATAACACTTGTCCTCCCTGTGTGTAATTGTGTATATTGTAAGATTGTACAGCTCTATACATACATACATACAAATAATAAAATAATTTACTGTCATGGCTAAAGGGCACCCTCAGGACTGCCATGCTAGCCACTGGCTACCCACAGGCACCTTCTGTAATACAAGGCAGTTTGTGGCTCCTGTGCAGGTGTTTGGTCTCTCTAGATAAACCTGCCACAGGAAGTGCAAAGTTTTAATTAGAGCAGCTACTGAACTCCGAGCAGACACCCAAACAGCGTGAACTGCAAATTACAGCTCTTGAATGGGTCATGTTTCAGTGATGGGAATAAAGGATGAGAGGGTGGAGGAAAGGTTTCCAGGGGGAGAGGGAGAACGGGCCAATGGGATCAGTCCTCCCCTCTCTTTACGATGCTGCAAACAAATCACATGCCTCCAAGCACTGCACATGACTGCATTTGCTCCTGTCCATCAAGTGGGTCATATATAGTTCAATGCAAGAGACAGGGAGAAGATAGTTTAGTCAGTGGGCATTCCAATGGGTTTGTGCCTAGGAATCCTCTCCTGTGCTGGCTGCCCAAGCCACTCATTCCAACACAGACCAGAGGGAAACCTTTACTCGCTGTGCTGATTTCCTATCATTCAGGAAAAGCCCTCCCCCAGTGCCTTCACTTGCAGCGCTCACCTTAGGATCCCTCGTGCCTGGTGAGTATTTACGCCTCCAGACCTAACAATAGCCATTCATACGTATTTTAGAATATGTACACCGAGGTATCTGCCGACTATCTGCACGTGGTTTCTTTGTTCCTCCTTACATCAGTTTTCCTACAGGGGGAATTCTTGCTAGTGCCGGTTCGAGCTTTTGTTTCCTTAAATTCTTTGCAGTATTTCAAATGCCATGTAAGAATAACAGGGTGTTTGATGGTAGATTTATTAATCACTAAAACAAAAAATGCTGAAAGATAGGACAAACAAGCATTCTTGCCATGGGTTTGAATGTAACTGAATACTCTGCTAGCCGCAGGGCTGGTTGTACTAGACAGGGAGGGACTAAGCCAGACAGGGGGGACAAAGCCACACCAGCTAAACCCAGACAGATTGAGAATCCTGATAGGTCGGCAGCAGAGGGTCAACCGGCTTTTGTGCAGTGGAAAAAAAAACAGGGGCTACATGGGGCTAACTAATCTTGTACTCAAGCACTGAACAAATGATAAAAAAAATTGATGCATTGAGACCTGGGAAAGGCAAAATAATCTGCCAGAAGCCTTACATGTGGCAGTTCTGTAACGTAAATGGCTAGAAATCCAAGTGATATTTTTGTATAACGCAAACTAATTTGTCATTGTTTCATTAGAATGTGCCTGTAAAGGTGCCCATAGAAACAATGATATTATCATACAAAACGAAGTTTAGTATGTTGTGTTGACGAGGCGACCGATATTGGCAAAGCCAATATTGGTCATCTTGTCAATTGGGCAGGGTGGAAAATTTTGACCGCCAGAACATCTGCTGTACCCTAATGCTGAATCGTCGGGGTAGAATTCTATTGTCTCTATCTCCATATCTGACGATTCAGCTCCTAACGTTAGTGTAGTGGACATACGATCTTTCCTGTGACCAATGGTCGCAGGAAAGATTGTTATTGTAATGTCTATGGCCACCTTAAGATCTTATTCCAAAGACTTCATAGAAAGACATACAATTGCAAAGAATTGCGTTCACGCCTTAAATTCCAGTGTTGACACAGTATCAAGATAATGGTCACATTAGTTGCACTGTAATGATGAGATCATAAAATTACATAAGACAATGGAAGGGACAGACAGAACAGCTCACTACAGAACACTGGGCCACATGGCAGAGATATTTTTGGCTGCCTATCTGCCACTAACACTTTTTGGAAAGCTGAGCCAGCAAGTGGGTACTTGGCTACACATTACATGTGCCTGAATGGGGGGGATATAGGACCCAGCAGGCAAGCACAGACATGTAAATAGCATGCGGTGCTGCTCCGCTCCAGCCGTGGTTGGCATGTGTAAGGTTAAACGGCACATAAAAACCCCATTTGAAGTCATCAAACCAGACAAAAGGAAAGGCAATGAGGTCCCGGACTCCAAAAAAGTAAAAAAAAAAACCTAACGAGTAAAATTATAAAGCCTCTGATCTCCCCTCCTAATTTCCCCCCTTGAGTGAGGAGGAATGTGCTAAGTGACAGGAAATGTTCCCAAACCTGCCCACAACTCCCCCCCCCCCCACACACCCTTTTACTAGTCGCGCCTGCTTTTGTCTACAAGGATCCACAGACTGCTGCAGGAGACATCTCCCTCGCTTTAAGATGCAGAATAGAGAGGGATACAGATGCATATGCATAGAGAGAGACATCACAATGGGCTTTCTTGGAGGACTTTAAGACCAAAATATTGGTGAGTCTCTGCTGTTCTTGGGGTTTTCATGGTACAACAGGTAAGAGACTGGGGTCTGGAACTAGGAAAGGGGCACCCACAAGGAAAACCCAAATACTGATATGCAAGTTGGTGCCATTCCCCATTCAATCAATTAGATTTTAAGGGGTGCCTTTAAACTCTTATCACCCAAGGGAAAGGACCTCTCTAGCTGCCTGGAGTGTCTGCCGCGGGTTACACGAGTCTCTGGCAAGGAAATGATTGAGCAATTTTTTTCCTGATGCTCTTGGACCACAAGCTTGCAATTACATGTATGGCTTTAATGGCTGTTGCTTCTCTTGTTTAACTGTGCACTAAGGGTGTCAACTCCAGGCCCTGTCAGTTGTTGTGGACTACAATTCCCAGCATCCCTCAGCAGACAAAGCTGTTCAATGATGCTGCAAAGTTAAGTTTCCTAACGCTGAAAGGTTGTTGTTAGGTATCCTTGGCCAAATGATCTATAAATTGCAGTCTACAGATAGTGATCATTTTCAAACTGTCTGCCTCTAAACAAGTGTTAATAGAGAGTTTAGATACATATTGATTCTAGCCATATAAAAACATTGTAATAGGTATGACAGACTGTGCATTTGGAATTATTTATGTCTGGTGAGACTGGTTGTCCTTTTGTATCAGAATAGCTGACTACGATGGCTAGGGGAAAATACCCTCTGTATGAGACCCTACTATCAAACTTGCAGCTGTTGTTGAACTACAACTCCCAGAATCCCAGACAGCCTGTGCTGCCTTACTATGTATATTATTCTACCACTGCAATCCCTTCCCCTGAGACTACATTATTCTAAACTTGGGAATATAGATATATCTGCAGGAAGCAATGGACTTTCATAACTGTAGGGTGCTACAAAGTGCGGGACCTTGTCGTTCTTTCCTGCTTCACTCCTGGTCTGAGTTTAATATTTTATTATTTTAGTTTTTTATTAAACTTTAAGCTCAGCAGAAATCTTGCCTTCAAGGTGGTATATCAGACAGAGAACCTGCACATGGTATTTGCTGTAGAGCCATATCTGGCAGAGGAAGGGTTAAGGCCAGCCAGCAGTTTTCGTATTGAGGTGGGGTGGCATGGACTTTGGGAAGTCTGGCTGGGCTCTGCAGTTCTCTGCTAGCCAAACGTTCCTCACGTAGCTGCTGGAACAGTCTCGTTCATAGATCCTGCTACCTGGATTTGAATAGAAACCAGACAGCAATTCTTCAGACCCCGCCAGCCCTCCATCCTCCGGACAATAGAGATTTGTTAGCACGCAGTCACAATCTATAGGACACAAAGCTTAAAGCAGCACAGACACAAGAGGGAGGGGGGCACTGACAGGAAATTACAGCTTTTTAATGCCCCAACAGCAGGTCTGCAAGAGGGGGGACACATAGCTCTGTCTGAGCGTTAGAGAGGTAATGTGGGGAGAATTAACCCCTGGGGTGACGGTGCCCTGGGCAATAAAATATCCTGCTCCTCCCAGCCTTCATATTGCTCAATGTAATATTGATTTTATTCATTTCTAACGTATAAACAATTATAATTATTAACCATATTTATATATGAAAGGCGCTAGGCCAAATGTATATCTTTGCTCAGTTTTAAAAAGCACTAGCTGGGCTTGTGTCTGTTATTCTCCAGCCGTGTGAGTGTGAGTGATTTACTTGTGCACAGGTGAACTGCAGATAGTGTTAGTGTGCCATAGTCTCATACACCATGCACAGACGTTTGTAGAAGCAAGTCATGGTGAACCGAGCAGCGACGTTCATTCAGGAATTCATTTCCTGTACGGAACATGACTTAAAATGGATCACTGCACCCCACGAACACAAAAGCAGCGGCAGTTTATTAAAGGCAGAGTAAAAGCGGCAGTATAATCAACAGGAAAATACATGTTAAGGTGGCCATACAAGTTCAGATTTTAGTCTTCTTTTCGGATATCGATTGCAACAATCTAAAACTAACAATCGACTGAAATTGTAGGATAAAGCCCTGGACAGTGACTTCCTGTTAATGCATTGTAGGTGCCCCAAGGATATCGTCAGATACACAATACATCAAATACACCAAAATTTTCTAACCTGTCTGATCGGCTAAACGTTCGATTGCCATGGTACAAAAATTATTGGGATGATAATTTAGAGCCCACGCAATGTCCGAAAATCTGACAAAACTACATTTCATACAATTATATTGTAGCATTTATGGCCAGCTTTTGGGGTAAAAAGAGGGCATTTGAACAAAATTGAAAAGTTCTCAAAAAAATATTGATCTGGTTCCAAATGTTGTCTTTTCAAAGAAAATGGTATTTTTATGCATTTCAGTGAACATATATGTATGTTTGTATGTATGTGGCATAATATGTATTTCTATTATGTGTTTTAAAAAAACGTGTATACATGTTCATTATCTGAAAACTCAGTATCCAGAAAGCCCTGAACAATGGGAAAGCCATTTCACCAATTTAAAAAATGATTTATTTTTACTCTGTAATAATAAAACAGTACCTTGTACCTGATCCCAATTAAGATATAATGAATCCTTATTGGAGGCAAAACAATCCTATTGGCTTTATTCAATGTTTAAATGACTATGTAGTTGAGTTAAAGTATGGAGATCCAAATTACAGAAAGACCCCTTATCTGGAAAACCCCAGGTCACGAGCATTCTGGATAACAGGTGCCATACATGTAGATGAATTTCAACGTAAGCTCTTTGGGCAAGTACTTCTGTCAAGGCTTAAAATTAGTGTATTGTAAAAATATTATGAATGCAAAATGATGATATGGAGAGCTACGAAGCAAAATGTCAGTGCTTCCATATTAAGGCTTATTGAAAAACACTGAAATCATGAAGTGCACGAGGTTTAGAGATTGAATGAATGAATGATCTACAGCACAGGGATGTAATGTTGTTTAGGGAAGTGCTGAGCAGCAGAAAATGAGGTACAAGTACCCTGTGGAAAAGCAAAGCTAGGAAGGGACAAGTGCTGCAAGACCTTCAGGCTACAGGGGCCACAGGAAGCCCATTCATTCTGCAGCTTTTCAAGGAAAATCTAGATAAAAATTAGGCTGAGATGAATATGGCAGCTACCAAAAGCAGACAAGTGGGGGAAGGGGAGACGGTGTGTAAACGCTGCCCTGAGCGCACACACAGAGGGGAAAAAACCTTTGTTGTGCCTCTGATACTATGCACTTCATGGTGTTCAGGGCTTCACATATATAATATATTATAACTATACCTTAAAAAAATACTAACCATAATAATAATAATAATAATAATAATAATAAAACATGTCTGCAGGCACCTTTTGCCATTTGGCTAGTATACATATCCACACGTGCTGTTCATTGCTTCAACAGGCTGAGATAGAGGATTTTATAGAAAGCCTAATATAAAAGAGCATATCACCCCTCATTTCAGATAATGCAGCATAGAAGAGGTTCAAAATGGCTGATCCCCCCCCCCCCCAAAAGAAGACCCCAATAATTTTGACAGTATGAAAACATACAAATATCTATGAAAGCTGTATCTTCATGTATTATTAATTATGAATTCACTAATATGCAGTTTTAGTGTCCCTTATAATGCTGGAGAGACAAACCTCACACTAGCCAATCAATGTCCACCAAAATGACATCATCTTCTTGATCAGGAAGTAAATTACACAAAGGCAGAATGTATCTCTATCCCAGCAAAACACAATCATCAGTACCATTTATTTCTAAAACAATATAATGTTTCTGTCACAAGAACAGCTCCAGGGTGGTTGCTTGAACTACTATACCCAGCAGTCCCCTTCAGTAATGGTGGAATGCAAGTTTGGCATACTGTATCATATCACAGCCCTGACTTGTAGAACCATACATCAGGTGATACCGGCGTTATTATGTATTAGTTTGTGGCAATTTTTAAACATTTCCCACCATGCAATACTAGCAATATTTAGAAAGGGTTCAGATCATAAGCGCTTTAAATAGATAAAAGATGGCAGAACTCTAACAATAGTTGCTAGTGTAATTGAGCATAATTGTCCCCAATGAAAGGCTTCCCCCTTAACCTATCATTCATTCATTTATTTTTGAATTTTGCAACCCTTTTGAGCTATGCAGATTCCCACATATAAGTGAAAGGTGTTCGAAAGAGGAGATTTGACTCTATATAAGCATTTAATACAATGGCATACATCGCTTTCATACCTCATGAGGCTCAGGCATGTACGCTATTAAAGGGATGCCCATAGAGTAAGGCAGCAGATGGTCTGGTTAATGACTGTGAGCCCCATGGTAATATCTGAGAAGTACTTGGAGTGGAACATTGCAATAAGCACAGCACTAAGACAGAAAGTGGCAGAGTTGTGTTCCTACTGTGTCACTGCAGGCAAGTCAAATTCATGCTACAATTGGTTGCTTTCCTCAACAGCACATTCTCTACCATTCATATTAACATTATTTTGTAAACTGAAGATCTATTCTTTCTTTGCGCAAGCATGATTGGATGCTGCCATATTGCTTGCCTGTGTCAGATCTCTTCTCTGCATAATATTAAAAGCAAATTCTGATTCTATCGATCTAGAACAGGCACAAACTGACAGAATCTGTGGATTCTGATATATGCAAGTGGGGCAGCTACAAGATGCCACAGTCACTATTTAGTGCACTGGTAAGGGGCCTCTGTGTACTTGAAACACCAGGACCACTTTTAAATGCCAGTCTGTGCCTGATCTTTAATGCCACATGGTCTCATAAGATATATTTTGTGTATGCAGAATTCTATACGCCCCCCAGCTTAAAGAGAAGTTCACTATGAACCTTTAATATGTTATAGATGGATATCATTCAGAGAGGGTGTCTTGAGAGCTCCATACCTGGGCCCATAAACTGTCAACTCGGTCTGGGGGTGATTTATGCATTTTTATCTATTAAAATGCCCACTTTTAATTAGTTTTGTTCAGAATCAGAACTATTGGAAATTGAAGTGTGTGTGCAAAAATGTTATTCCAGTAGAAAAAAAATATTGCCTGATGTACTGTAACTAAATCGATATGATAGAAAACAAAGTCTAAAGGACAAGTTTAGACATGCCTGGGGGAAAGTATTTGAAGGAAATACTGCAAATACGTGGAATAAAAAGAATGAGAAAGTGTTAGAAAGATGCCAGATACATATGATTTACTCAATTATTCCTAGCACAGGGAAATATAAAACTGAGAAAAATCTAGGCTGTGCTGTCTGTGCTGAAGAATTAACTGTGTTTGCAGTAGGGATGCACCAAATCCAGGATTCGGTTCGGTAATTCGGCCAGGATTCGGCCTTTTTCGGCAGGGTTCTTATTCAGTCGAATCCACGGTCCTGGCCGAACCGAATCTAATTCGGATTCGGTTCGGTATTTGGCCGAATTCCTTTGGATGGATTCGGGGGTTTAGCTGAACCCAAAAAACTGGGTTCGGTGCATCCCTAGTTTGCAGACACTAACACAGTGATCTTTATGTTGGCAAAGTAGTTCCGGTGGCCTATGCTTTAAGGGCAATGGCACATTTTCTGGAAAAAATGCTGGCCTTCCTATCTCTCCTTCCTATTATTAAGATAGATGTCAAGCATCATTTGTACCGACTAGGACAGTAAAATACTAAGAAGTAAACTAATTGTGTGTGTGTGTACACATTTTTAATAGTGATATAATAAAGTACTAGTCACCTGGCAACCATGCTGTTATATGTGTCAGCAGGACAGCAGTGGCAAAGCAACACCCTGTTGACAAACAGTAAGAGATATAAAAAGAGGTGATAACTTCAGGAAAATCAAATAAAAATCTGTATATCCTGTTTTACTATGAGGCTCCACTCCATACGGAGATATTATTTATCAATGTGCACAATTTGTTAATAAAATAACACGGGTTTCTGTGATCCTCACTTTGCATGTATCCTTGTGGTTAAAGCAACAAGTTAATTTAATTTGATTTGTCACAGAATCAGGAGTGAGTCATGTATGGTGACAGCCTTGCATCACAGCATAGTATATATCTGAATATTACTTTTAGGCCCATCTCCATGTATTGCATGCAGTGTGTTTCATGTTGATTACTATGGTGAGTGGTGATGGGTAGAGAGGAGCTCTTTTACCACTGCTTAAAAGCAGAAGCTGTCAAAATGCCCCATGCATTAGCCTTAGCATTACTTTAAAGGGAAAGACAGACCCTGTTTAGGAGATTAATAATCTTCTATTTCCCCCCCCAAAGTAACCCCAAATTACAGTTGATCTCTATGAGCAGGTCCGTACTAGCAAGCTCTGGGTTCTGGCAAATCCCATAGATGTTGCTGTAAGATGCCATAGACAGTCACTATTTATTGGGCTGCTGGGAGGCTGTTTGGGCCTCTGCCTCATTGAAACGCCAGGGCCTATTTTGACTTGCAGTTGAGACTTGCCTATAACCACAATAGCTCTGTATACTAATTAGCAATGTAAGCTCTGCCCATTTTATTAGGGTGCCCAGGATATATGTGCAAGCATTTTTGGCCATTTTCCTGATGCAATGGTACAGTCCAGTGAATAGGCAATTGTGTACATCAATGTAAAGACTATTCATTAATGCATTTAGGTTATTTTCATTTCCTGGTGTCGCAGGTCCCACTTATACTATAGAACATCAAAACCAAAAATTTGCCATGAGCATATGGAATGGTAAGTGTAGCACATCTGTGCAGCTGGGCTCCCTATATTCTACGTGAAATCTTGGTTTAGACAGCCATTAGAGGCAGAAATACTACAAAGGAATGGGGCAATAGGGCTTAATTTACTTACAGTGAAAATGGTGGACTGAATTTATGTATAATTTCTAATCTTGATTTGAATTAGAAGCACATATGCATATACACCCAGAAGCATATATTGCTATGTTCTAGGGAGGCAAGGATCGTGAAAGTGCATGATCTTCTGCAGTGTAGTTAAGTTGATCATGTTTATACCGGAGGGTTCTGCCCTAAATTTCCAGCTGGTGCCTGCCTTGGGGTAATGATGCTGATGAAGGTAATCAGAGCAGAAATGTCAATGGAATGCGTCAGAGCCCATCGGAACTATGAGTAATGTTCAGTGAAGTCTCAGGAAGTGTCAGTGCAGGACACATCCTTCCTAATGTTAACCCTTCTATCCTGGGGCCAGAACTGTACTCAATTGAAGCTATTATTCAAAACTGTACAGCTATATTCTTTGGGGGCAGTTCATCACCCGTGACATAAGAAATAAAGGAATAGCCTTTTTTTAGTGTACATAACATTTCTGCTCTGTGTATCTTCATTTATGTATCTGTGTGCTGGAGCGACCATATTGCTTAACCCTGCTAAGCCATTCTATACCGAACACATTAACAGCAACACCATCTAGCGGTCATAAATAAATGGTGATGATCTAAGGCGATGGTCTTGACTTTTATAATTAATATGGCAGTTCTCACTTGGGTTGGCCCCTTTGCTAAATATATATAGGTATGGAACACGGAAATAGGATTGTTTTTTTTTTTAATAAGGATTATCTTATACCTTTGTTGTTCTCAAGTACAAGGTACTGTTTTAATATTACAAAGAAAAGTGATGTTTTGAATTATTTAATTGTAGTCTATAGGAGATACCTTTCTGGTACTTTGGAACTTTCTTATAATAATGGGTTTCTGTATAATGGATCGCAAACCCGTAGAGAATAATATGCAGTGTATACAATACTACTGACACTTGCCCCAAAATCTTACATGTTCCCCCAGGCACCAAAGTAGCAGCAGTGTGCACCAAATCCATTTTGCTTTGGGCGCCGATTAATGCAGCCCTTGTGCTAACGGGGCATTCCAGCCACTTATGATGATGCAAATGTTAGGGGTCATTAGCTTATACCAGGCCCGTTGATTCTGGCAAATGCCAGAGGGGCTGCTGTAAGATGCCTTTTAGACAGTCACTATTTATTGGGCCTGTGGGGGGCTGTTTGGGCTTCTGTGTACTAGAAATGCCATGGCTAATTTGGAATCCCAGTCCAGGCCAGGTTAATAAGGATTTAGCTGCTGTTTAGCCTGGAGTCAGTGATAGGAATGCTAGAAGTTGAAGTTCAAATGCATTCTCACAGATAAACAGACAGCACATGCCTGGTTAAAAGAGATGCGGCCTAATTAATTTTAAATGTAATAATTCATGCATGGAGATAAGGTGACTTAGATCCGTCAAGTGCAAAGTAATCTACAGACACTGAGTAATTAGCAACAGAGGAATATGAAAGCAATTTTTGGAATATGAAGGAAACAGTGCCAGACTGCAAGAGAGGAAAGGTGTGAATGATTCTTTTATCACACAAGCTCTTAGCTCTGCATTCAAAGTGTGGATGGGATAAAAAGAAACAAAATGTTAAAAAAAAGCCTTGTGTTGGCTGAAATCACATATGGTAACATTTACAGAAAAAAAAGTCAAAATCTTTCCACTCCATTTATAGAGATGTGTGTTATTCTATGGGCCCATTAAGGCTAATGGCAACATTTAAGGTTCTAATGCCGTTTTTAACACCCAGCATCTCATATTAGTATCCAAGGGTATTGTGATACTAATATCTACAGTTATTATTAAAGATTGTGTATATATATATATATAATAGAGAGAGAGAGAGAGAAAGCGAGAGAGAGAGAGTTTATGTATGTGAGTGTATAGATAGGTCAGTATAGGTTGTATGTGTGCTGGGTTTACTTGGAAGGGTTGAACTTGATGGACTCTGGTCTTATGTAACTATATATTTATCTTAGGTTAAAGCCTCATGGCCATCCCTACAGGTCTGGATAGGTATTCAAATAGGCCCTGGCATTTCAAGTACACCGCCCCCCTCAGGCCTGAAATCTTACAGCAGCATTTGCCAGAATTCATAGATTACCAGTACATACTGCACAAGGGGGGGTTCAGAGTAAATAATACCAGTCCAATAAAAGCTAGGGTGGCACGTAACACATATCAGTCCCCAGGCAAAAATGAGGCTTGTAGAACTGTAGCTTTACATGCATACACAGTGCCACTGACACTCAAAAGAAGGTCTAGCAAGATCAAAAGATAGTGAGCTCCCATGGGCAACTTTGAAGGAATGGATTATCACTCTTATAGGGCTGCTGAACCTCTGGGCTTATACATATAAAATACAGAATTTCTAGCCTTATTCTTTCTTTTGTTTTATTTCTCCTTTAAGAGGCACAGGGCTGCTAGCTTAGGTGACAGCACAGCATCTATATGCCCTAGGACTAAATATTAAGGACTAGTTTTACTGTGGACTTTATTGCCCATAAAATCCAAATGCTGGCAGCGAGACATGCACAAGGGTCCCACTGTAAGGCAAGAGCCAATAAAAGACACAAGGGCAGGAAAGTTCTGCAGGGCCAATGTGCAGCACAGCTTGAGAAGCTGCTAAATGTGCTGAGCTCATCTCGCACTGGGAAGAAGCTACAAATTTATGCAGGGTACGTGAGAAATATGCTTCTTTCTACAGGCGTTTGTTCTGAAGTCACAGCTCACTTGTCCCAGCTGATGTACTAGTTTATAGGGAATGCTTCAGAAATGCTCTTGATGTTATCCAAGTGGCACTGCTGGCTAAATCTTTGGCTGCTAAAGGAACTTGGCATTGAAAGAGCTAATCCTTTAATAGCTGCTACATAGAGGCTCCTTCTCCTTCAAGCCAGCCAGCATTGCCATTTTTTTAAAATGTAAATGTCTAAAATACAAAGAGGGTAATTTAAAAGCAATAGGAGGCAATCTGCTGTCTTTGTTGTACAGATGTTGTGGCCCTATGCCGGGTACTGGGATTTGTAGTTCCGCAATATCTGGAGGGCTGCAAGAAAGATCAAGCCAGGATGCTTGCCCTGGGCCCACTGGAAACTTAAAGTGACCCTGCCCTGCTGCCATCTTCTTGCCATCCCCTAGGTATTCCCTGTGCCAATTTGAGCAAAATTGGCACGTGCACAATTCACCAATCTCCAAAGTAGATATGAGCAAGGCAATGCAATGGATACATGGAAGCAGAGAAGAACCCAAATATACCAGGGTCTTGTGGCCATATATAATTATTTCTTTGTTATAGCTGTCTATGGCCAATAAAACTGCAGAGGTAAGCAGTGTGGCAGCACTATTCCGCAAATATACAGAAGGGATAGGGCCTGAATTAAAAGAAAACAATGTCTCCATAATTTATTTCAAAGAAAACAAAAAGAGATGAAACCTTCTTTTAAAGAGATGACAGCCCCTATTTTAATGTGGAAATAAAACGCAGACAAATCTATAATTCCTTGCCACTGTCTCCTGACATGTAACGCAAGGAAATGAAGCAACTACAAAGCACACAAACAAGTAAACTGACTCCAAGCCAAGAGAAATTCTTAAGTTCTAATTACAAGTTGGCTGTTCAGTAATCATACCACCAATCTCCTCTTCAAAGAGCAGCCATAGACACTCACATTGGGTTTCCAGCACTGTAAAATGGTTTATGGTGTATTGCGCAACATTTTACTAGCCGGCCTATATGTCCTCTACAAACTGAGATGGGTGTTTCCAGAATGCCACTAAACCAATGGAATTCTGAGTATGACTGGCCTAACCAAAGAAAAGGCAGCTTATTTCAGTTGCAAACTTTAAAGGGAAAATATACCCTTTACTTTTGACGTGAATTAACACTATGATTTCAAGGATTGAAAGGAAACCATGACAGTCTGTCTCTGACTTATAGGTACAATGTCTCACACCCCTCTCGCACCTTTTTCCATTGTGAAGTAATGGATTCTGGGACTTGAAGCCCCTCTGCTTTCCAGAGAATTTGTTTACCACCCACTATGGGAAGTATCCATCACTTCGCAATGGACCGGGGTAAGTGAGAGGGAATGTCTGAGGGGCAAGGATTTTGCCTACTGAATGAGCTCATATCAAAAAAAAGTTTTTTTTTCCTAAAAATTTGTCACACTAATGTAAAACTGCACTGCTAAGTATCCAGAGCAAAGATAGCTGTCTTTTTTTGTGCTTTATGCATCTTCTGGAACATTCTGCTGGGAAATCTCAATTTTTTTCCTATTTAAGAAAGACTAGAATTTGCAGAGAATCATCAAACACCCTCAGCAGGTTAATACCATCCTAGAAACTAGAGCACATATATTGGCACAAACAATATGAATGAATTCATATATCAATATATATTTAGAATGAAAGCCCCCCCCCCCAATTAAGATGCCAAGTGACAATAACAAATGCAGGCTGGTATCCTGTGTATGAACTACATTTTTGAATGTATTATTATAAAGTACGCCTTCTCCAGATCACTGTGGTATGTGAAAACAGGGGGTGGCATTAATAATACATGAAAGCCGCAAAAGGCAACCTCTGTTCTGTATAATTACAGCATATTAATTGTAAGGGGACTCCTCCTTGTTGATTTATACCCAGTGGTTATATGCTGAAGGCAATAAGCCTTACATCATGGGCCAGAAAATCTGAGTCACCCCACAATGGCAGTAAGCTTGCTTTATGCACAATATGAGAGGTAGGAACTAGTGCCAGCTTGCTGGTACCTAAATGCCACCCTGCATTTAATCAATCTTAAGTCTTGCTGGATGAAAAATCTGACATTTAAAAAAGTGTATATTCTGCTTGAAAGCAAATCAGTAGCTTATATGTATGATTAAAGGGAAAGCAAAAGAGGCATGAACAGGGCAAATGAATAGCATTAAATGCATGCTAGCCAACATCAGGGGCCAATTAAAGGCTAATATGCATTTCCCCTGCTTCATCACAAAAACATCAATTCAAATCTTTAATCAGCTGCTTTTAGTATGGTATTATGGTGAACTTGTGCCACTAGTTGCTCTTAAGAGATCGCTTTATCTGCCAGTACCTACCAGCCTTTATACCCCTACACAATACATATATTCCACTATGGCTCACTGAATATACTGATTCCATGTGTCACATGATCCACAATTGGACTCATTTAACATAAATGAAAGGCGATCAAGTGAAGTAGAGCATAGCAACCACTCGTGATGGCTATAGTCTACCATGTATTAGCTAGAACAGTGCTGTCCAACTGGCCCCCCTCTGTGTGGCCCCCCACCTGTCTGGCTGCTTTGATAGTTTACTCTTGTGTAAGCTTTAAATGGTATCAGTACTGTGATTAACTGCCCCCCCCTGCATGGTTCTCACCTCAGATTCAGGCTGTAAACCCACTGTATTGTTTAAATATGTAATCCCCTGTGTTGTTCACACCTTTTAATCTCTGCATTGTTCACCCCCTGCAGTGTTCACACCTCAGGCTCAGGCTGTAATCACCCATATTGTTCCCCTGTTCACACCTCAGGAGCAGTAGAAACCCACAACTAATCCCTGCACACTACAAAAAGAACATATACTGACATAGACATACTGAGGTGGTACTTCAATTAAATTTTTTTTTAATATATAGTTATTGTGCAGACTGTAGGAGCCGTGCCAGCATTGTGTCACTGTAGGCTGCCTGTGTGCTATACACACAGGCATCATAGGGCAAGCAGAGTATGGCACACACAGGCAGGGTAGGGAAGGCAGAGTATGGCACACACAGGCAGAGTATGGCACACACAGGCAGAGTATGGCACACACAGGCCAAGTATGGCACAAACCAGCCAAGAATGGCAAACACAGTGAAAGTATGGCACACGCAGGCAGGGTAGGGAAGGCAGAGTATGGCACACACAGGCCAAGTATGGCACAAACCAGCCAAGAATGGCAAACACAGGGAAAGTATGGCACACAGGCAGGGTAGGGAAGGCAGAGTATGGCACACACAGGCAGGGCAGGGAAGGCAGAGTATGGCACACACAAGCAGGGTAGGGAAGGCAGAGTATGGCACACACAGGCAGGGTAGGGCAGGCAGAGTATGGCAGGTTTTTGCTGTACTACAACCATTAATATGGGTATGGTCATGTGATAACATGGGTGTGGTTTCAAGTGGGTGTGGTTTCAAAAATGGGAGTGGTCAAAACTGGCTTCCATTATCGGCCCTCCACCACGTAGGTCGGAAAAATTGCGGCCCTCGGTACAACAGAAGTTGGACAGCACTGAGCTAGAAGAAAACTAATCACTAATTCCATGCCATAGACACATACACCAGTTTTTTACCAGTTCATAAACTGCCTTTGCCTCATGCACAAATAATTAGATTGTCAGTTCTACAGGTTAATGGTGTCACAGTCACGCTATGTGCATGGCCAAATTTACTGTTCTGGTAAATTCTATGTACAGCACTCAGTACAAAAGGTAAAATAATATAAAACAAAAATAACAAATATTACATATTGCATCCCAAAAATATCTGAGGCACTGTTACAAAAAAACTCTTAAATGGTGTTTAGTGCAGACCCCCATGAGAAATATGAGGTTGCACCCTGAAAATGGAGTTTAAGGCGCTAGACTTCATCTTTAGAATAGTTGGGTACATTATACAGATTACAATTATAAGCATGTTTCTGTTGGCAATAAATAATAAATATGTCCCCCCCCTACACACATTGAGGACAGGAAAGAGAAAATGCTCAGGGGAAGCTGACTCACAATTCCTTTAGATGATGTAACTTTAAAGGTTGCCAGCTTTGCCCATAGTTAAAACCGGCTAAGGGGCGTGCCAATGATGTTGAGGGGGACAAGTGGCATCATTACATATTGAGGCAGGGCTATTACGTATTGGGACATAGTCCTGATATGAAGTGCCACTGGCGGAATTTCTGATCGTTGAAAAACAGGCGGGTTGCCACCCAATGTATCTGTGCACCAAAGAAAGAGGGCAGAAATAAAGAAAGAAAATTACATGAAAGAAACAGACAGACAGAAAGAGATAGATAATTAGATAGATATGATAACTGTACAGCATTGCATATATAAGTAGAGCTTTATAAAGATATACATACATACATACATGATAAAGTAGCTTATAAAGATTCACCTTCACACATACACGTAGCAATTCCGATCTTTTGAATCGTTCCAACCCTCCACAGATCTTCAGGGCTGAATAGTCAGATATGGAGGTAGAAACAATAGAAATTCTACCTCCTTCTGCCGATTCAGCCCTGAACGTAGATTTTGCTCGGGCACCATCAAAATCTTTTAACCCGGCCGACTGACGAGTTGTCCGATATCCGCTGCCTTTTGCATTATCGGTCACCTCATCGAGCCGCTATACACGCACTGAATATCGTACAAAACGAGTTGTCGTACAATATTATCAGTGCGTGTATGGCCGGCTATATTCACACATATTGCTTATTACATATGTACTCCTATTTTGAGAAGCTGTCCTATTCACGAGGTTGTAAACATCCCACTTCAGGCAGACACAAACTTACCTAACAAGCTCAACTGAAATCGTGCCTGTCCTTATCTTTGCTATCATTTCTCCTTATTACCGACATCAAAATGCAGAGAACTGTATGTTTTCATCCCATTATATATAATTGAAGATAGCAATTGTACTTGGCTGTAATCTGTAGCCAACCTACGGACCAGACTGATTTCAGCATGCCGAGATATGCGGGGAGTCATCTTCATGCTGAAGTACTTAGTACACAAAATCAATTTCCCGGGCTAACAAACAAGCTATTAAACCAAACGACCCCACTACAACTGATAATATCTCAAAATGTTGTTATGTAATGTTTACAAAATGTTTCATTTCAGCCAGGCTCTGTGCTCCTGCAGCTTGATTGGGAGCTATAAAACCTAACTACACTGAGTGCCTACATAGATGTACATTATGGAATATTTACTAAGCAATAAGAAAAATGTAATTTAGGCTTAAAAGGCATTTTAAGGCCTTCATGTTGAAAATGATCTTTTAATTTGTACAGGTATGAAAAGCATTATCCACAAATCAATTATCCAGTTAGGAAATAGACACCATTTAATGAACAAATGATTTCCTTTTTCTCTCTAATAATAAAATAGCAACTTGTACGAGGATACCATTGATGCTTACTACAGGCAAAACAATCCTATTGGGTCTTAATTACTTAAAGACCTCTTACCTAAAACTCCAGGTCCCAAGCATTCTGGATAACAGGTCCCATACCTGTATATGAGGCCTAAAGGATGTCAATCCAGAAAGATAAGTCTAAGCAACTTTGCAATATGAAATTATTACAAAATTTTAATGCTTTAAAAGTTATTTGGAAATTGCTATTGAAACATGATTCTTTCAAAACACATCGGTTAATAGAGCTTCTCCAGCAGAATCCTCCATTGAATTCCATTTTTCAAAAACACAGATTTTTTTATATTTAATTTTGAAATTTCACATGGGGCTAGCCATATTCTTCATTTCCCAGGGTGCCACAACCATGTGACCTGTGCTCTGATAAACTTCAGTCGCACTTTACTGCTGCGCTGCAAGTTGGAGTGATATCACCCCCCTCTCAGCAGTCAATCAGCAGAACAATGGGAAGAGAGCAAGATAGCAGCTCCCAGTAGATATCAGAATATCACTCAATAGTAAGGCTAATATCCCTCGGAGCGAGTTAGTCAACCGTGATCTCTGCCTTTCCACTGGCAACAACAGGAATCGTCAGTGGAAAGGCCTACTTTGGCATTCTAAACTTGCAAGAAGTTCCCTGCAGAAGGAAACTTTGCTTGAAAGCTGAAGTGTAGGCCTTTCCACCAGCAAGGGCTATTGTTGCTGGTGGAAAAGCATTTTGGAGTGGTTAGTTGTCCATGGTAGCAGAGATATATCACAAGCTTGCTCCATAAGTACATTATCTTTAGAAATTCAAGTCCAGCTTGGGACTCTTCCAGTTACCTGAAAGCAGTTAATGTGTAGCGCTGGCTCCTACTGAAAGCTCAGACTCAGGCACAATGCACTGAGATGGCGACTACACACCAATATTACAGCTAAAAATACAATTGTTGTTTTAAGAATAAAACTTTCATTAGTAGAGTGAATTATTTACTATGTAAACAGTGTAATTTAGAAATAAAAAGTACACAATAAAAATCATGACAAATTCCCTATAACTACTGTTTATAATCTTTTAAACAGAGTTGCAAAAGCCAGCAAGACTCTCTGTCAATCTGTTGGCTTGTGTTACATTGTTTCAAAAGTCATAGTCACCTGGGCAGACAACAGAAAACTGCTTTTAATTGCAATAATATATACAAATAACTTAATTATTACAAATTTTTAATTAATGTATATTGCAAAGTTGCTTAGAATTATCTTTTATTTTATTAGGCAAATTTTTTTTTTGAGTTGACATGTCCTTGAAAGAAAATACCAGACCATATTCCATGGCAATGTCATAGGAGAAATTGGATGGCTTTTGATGGCTAACGTTACATATAATAAACCTATGCAATGAACTTGTGCTGCAATATGACTTATATAGCCGATTCCATAGTTGAACAGTACAAGTTCATTTCATATTTTGCTATAGGCATGGGGTGTATTATTCAGAATGTTGGGGAGAAGAGGTTTTCTAGATTAAATGAAATAAATAAAAAGATTATACATGAAACCATTGTTAGGCTAATGTTCAATGAAGTGAGTTTGTTGTCTGCGATAGATCTCTGCTAACGTGAGCGACTAAACGCTCAGAAGTGCCCTTCCACCATTAACAGTAGGAGTCGCCGGTGAAAAGGCCTACGCATCGCTTTGGTCTGGCAAATCTTCCTCTTTCAGGCAACTTTGTGCGACTTCAGAAACCCGAAGAAATGTGTAGGCCTTTTCCCCGGCGACCCTATTGTTTTGGAGCAGTTAGTTGTCCGCGGTAGCACGGATCTATCTTGGGCGACTATCTCGCTCTGTGGGACATATTAAGACAACCATAGTTCCCAAAATATCTAGGAATGCAAATACTCCTCCTTCTCCTCAAATCCTACCCGAAGCTCCATTTGGGAGCGCAAATATTCCCCAAATCTCACCCTATCTCACCCTTTATGCTACCCCACCCATCCAGGCACAGTTCTGACCCCCTTAGAAGGTGCAACCTCACAGTTTAGGAACCCTTAGCTAGAGAAGGGAAACAAGCAACCGATCTGTTGTTGTAATATAATTGAACAGGACAAATATTTACTCATGTACTGCAATTAAATGAACGCTTAGTGAGTTATTATGACTTGAGCTTGAGTGAGAAATATATGCATGGGACCTGTGTGTTTAGAAATCCATTATCCAGAAAGCTCCAAATTAAAGGAAGGCCATCTCCCATAGACTCTATTTTAATCAAATAACTTGAATTGGAAAGATTATTTCCTTCTCTGTAATAATAATAAAACAGTACTTTTGTACTTGACTAGCTAAGCTGTGTGAATCCATATTGGAGGCAAAACAAGCCTTTTGGGTTTAATTTCATGTTTAAATGATTTTTTAGTAGCCTTAAAGTATGAAGATCTAAATTATGGTAAGATCCCTTATCCGGAAAGTCCTATGTCCCGAGCATTCTGGATAACAGGTCCCTTTCTTTTTATATATATATATATATATATATATATATATATATATATATATATATATATATATAAAATATGGTCCTGTCTAGGTAAAATAAACAGATTTATCTTCTGCTAAGGCCTATAAATACATAAATCTAGGGGAAAAAATTTTTGTACGCAAAAAGCTGTGGCCTTTAACAGCACACAGGGTCCCCACATCATGAATTTAATCACGCTCCAGAATTCCCATATATGCCTACGCACAAATGGAGTCTCTATCGGCACTGTCCATCTGTGCTTAGCGAAGATGAGAACATGGCTTTAGAAATTTTTAAAATTCTCTGTTCAGTGAATATTGAGGTCAATTAGGAACGCTGCTTGCGTTCTGTACCCTGAGCAGATTAGACAACCCTCCTCCCTTCCTTCCCCCCAGCACCGCCAATCTCTGCTGTACTGACCCACATTCCGCTAAAAATCTGCCTCCTCTTTGCTCTACCACTGCAACATGAATTCTCGCTACCACCATTTTTTTTCTTCTTTTACAAATTTTGAGCGGTTCATTTCAAGCTTTTTTCTCTTGTAATGGCGGCTGTATGGATTTTTTTTTACTCTAGTCCATATATGTGACTAGTCTTTTTCATAGTGTATATTTAATTATGTCAAATGCATGGTTTGTTTTCAAACTGTGCTACAATCTATGCTCCAGCATATTGCACGATCAGTAATAGCTGCTTGGCTTTGATAAAGAACGTTTATGCTACTGTTCCAAGACACTGCTATAACAGGTCTTAAATTCAAACATCATCCCTTTTAAATATTTCTATTTTTTTAATGGTTGTCTAAATAGGGTGGGGCAGTCAGATATTTCTTATTTAGAGTTGTTTTTATTGTCTCACTAAACTGTCCCATTTCTGTTATTCTACTAATTAAGCTTGCAATGGTTCAGAATTATGATATATAAATAATGGGTTTCAGAGGATCAAGGCTCTTTTATAAAGGTATAAGTGCTGCATTGAGAGAAAAAGTAAGTAGACTACCAAATGATGGTACCTGTTGTAGCAAAAGGTATGGAATCCCTTATCTGGAAACCAGTTATCCAGAAAGCTCATAATTAAGAAAATACCAAATATCATAGAGTCCATTTTAAGAAAATAATTCAGATTTTTAAAAAAAAAGATTTTTCTATATATAAATTTTAGCTGATGTAAGGTGTAGCAATCCATACCATGGAAAAACTCTTTATCTGAAAAATCCCAGGTCCCAAGAATTCCACATAATAGATCCTATATCTGTACTACCAAGATACCAGATGCTTATGATGATAAAGTGTATCTGAAGTAGTTTGTAAATGCTACCAAATACTTGTTTTGTAGCTACAGTTTCCCTGTAAAGGAAATGGCTACCCAAAAAACTCTCCTTGCCTAGTAAAGATAAGCATTAAACATAAATTGAAATATTTGAATGGTTTTAAAGTTATTGATAAATGTAATTGCTATTAAGAGCAGTATCTGTCCAGATGGTTCTGAATCCTGAAACAAGATAGGAGAAGCCAACGGATTAACTGGCCTGGAGGAGAACTGGTTTTCCGCTACATTGTTTCAAAAGTCAGAAGCAGAAGGGAGTGCATAGAACAGGAAAGTATAAGCAAATAATGGTCTTAGTTGCAATTACATTTACAAATAACTTTAAAACCAATTAATATATTTTAATAATATATATTGGATATTTGCTTAGAATTACATTTTATTTTATTATGGCTAAACAAATATTTCCTTAGTCATTTCGGTTTTGGAGTGGTTCCATGCATCCACTACTCTTACTGATCCGTATGAAAAGAGGACAGAAATATACAGTGACAGAATGACTCTTTTTAAACCTTCTGTCTATAAAATTAAATTCAACAGACAAAGCAAGAGAGTTGCCCCAGAGCTTAAATTCCAAAGCTTTCACAATTTAACTCCCCCCATCTCAAACGTTCACCCAGGAGGAAATCAAACTTCCTGCCATCTGCGTGCCTTAACCCTATGATCTCCGAAGGCTTTAAGACACATATGGTAGCTTTGCAGGTCTCCACTCTCGGCCTCATTCAGATGCCAAGGGAGCTGGGCTCTGTGCAGCATGCTTGGAATTTTTTAGCAGCTGTCCTAACCCTTATTTAAACATGGCTGCAATGCCTTTAAACATGTCTCACGTTGGAATGCTTTGGATTTCTGTGTTAAAAAGCCAACAATAACACAAGCAAGGGGACCATTTAATTTCATTATGACAATACACTTAGATATGAGGCAGCACATTTTCTCCTTTTGAACAGGAAATAATTAAGTAGAGCAGGGTTCCCTATTGAGCTGAGCTGCAGACTGTAAGGTGCTGCCACCCCATACTCTCAAAATAATGAAGAAATTATAAATGCGCATAGTCTCCAAAAAAAGTGGATCTTTGGCCAGTTTAGCCACACACAGGGCTGGGAAGTTTTAATTATTTGACCAATGACCATAACATAGGAGGCCCTGAATTCTGCACCCACAGACAGTCATGTTACTTGGACATTCAGATAACCACTTTTCCCCAGCAATTTCCATTTAACTGTGAATTTATTTTAAAAGAGAAATCGAATTACTGTAACACTGTCAATTGCCAACAAAATCTATACAACAGACATTGCAACTGCTGGGGGGCAGCAAAAGAAGTTCCAGTTTATCATTATGTTTATTTTTTAAAGTTTTTTTCCAAAGTTTAGGATGGACCCTAAAATAATGTTGCTTTTAGCTACACCACTTTATCCTACCTGTCATGCATAGATAGACAGATTTTATTGCAATGATTTATTTCACAACCAAGGCACCTAATTAGAAACTAAGCAGGTGATGAACAAGCATGCAATGCTGTCCTGATTTTTTCCCACTAAACAAGCAACCTATATTTAAATCAAATATATGGTAAAAAGTGTTTTATATAAGATTTATCATGCCATTGTTTCCCTGGGTACTCGAGGAAACTTTGGCCAACTTGCCCATATGTTTTACCACCAGCAATTCACTTTATTGCCAGTTGGAAAGCATTCACAGATAAGTTACCCACAGTAGCAAAGATTTATTGAAGGTGACTGATCTTCTAGTGTGCCAGCACCCTTACAAAGTATATATCAGCACAGCTTACAAAAAGGCATATATACTTGCCATGTTTCCTCTAAAATTATAAGTGAAGATGCCATATGGATTGCCCCAAGCTAACTAATTCTACGGAGATATAAGTTTAAGATTTTTCTTCTGTTTGTGGAAACTGTCCAGACAAAATGACTGCAGCCCCCATTATAAATGTGAATATTCAGGAAGATATGTTCTAAAAATTGGGAATAAAGGGTATTTCTAAATAGATGTGTTTTCCCTTTAAGGAAAAGGCAAACTAATATACTGCGCTCTGCATCTGTAGATGGAGGGCTGGAAGATATTTGGCACCACAGCCAACGTTTATTGTGGCAGAAAAGCAGTGATTGGAATTGACAGCTGGCTGGGATCTACAGTAGAGAAGCCCTGAGCTCTCTAGAGGGGGAGGTCAGGGCAGGAAGGAAAAAGCTATGCTAAGAGGAATAGGCAGCTTGCTAGCCATGCTCCTCTACACCACAGAGCTGATGAAAGCGATGGACCTCATCTGGTTGGAGGCTGTGCCATTAGGTGGGTCCCATGGGGAGGGGTGAGAATAGACCAAAGGAAAGGGCGCAGAGATGAGAGGGACAAAGAGAGAAGTGATGGGATAAGGGAATGCATCGCCATAGCAAGAGCGTTGGCAGTTGCAGCCACTGGGGGTAAGTAACATGTAGGGAAATGCTTTGGGCAAACACTGCTGAGAGTCAACAAAAAGAAGCGATTGTCTAGCTTGTCTAGTGCCGTGTATAGCGCTCTAAATTCTTACAAGAGCTGCGTATGTCTGGCTGCAGAAACCATTTATATAGGCGTCTAATTACAGCCCATTCCTAATTCTCTCTCTGCACGAGTCTAGGCTTTTGAACTAAACTTTAACTGAGAGTAATATGAGGGGAGGATTTGTTCCCCCCTTGCCTTGCCGCCTGCCTGCATTTGCTCAGCAACCATAAAATGAGGTCAGCACTTGCATGTATTTGGGGCCTGTTAAACTCCAGCGTTGCCTTAAGAATCCCTGGTCACCTCAGACGACACTGGCCCTGTGCCACTTCATACAGTGCTTTTATGAGTTTTCCATCGCTACGCTGTTTCCCTGTTGGCTTGCCTGAAACAGGCTTGTTCGTTTACATTAAGGGCAGTCACATTTAATTAGCTAGATTGTCCGTTTAAAAAAATAAGTAAATTAAAAAAAAAATAAGTGTTCTTTGTACTTTCCCAATCTGTAATCATTAAAGAATTAGGATAAAGTAACTTTGCCAGTTGATAGAACATATCCTTGAGGCTCTGACTTGCAAATGCATGGTGAATGGGTTAACACTTTTCTGGATAAATATAGAACTTTCCACTTTCATTCTACTGGTGTTACCCGCCAGAGCTAGCTGCTCAGACGTTCGCAGCAGGGTTCCCTGAATTACCGGCGCTGCAGAAGACCAGATACTAACATTTACTTGGATTAAATTGCCTAATGCTAATGGATACAGAGTATGTCGCTCACAACAGCGCACAATACTTAACAAATTAACAGTGCTGCCTTTGTGATCAACAGTTACACATCCAGCATGGGGTATGTTATCCAGAAACCCGTTATCCAGTAAGCTCTGAATAATGGGAAGGCCAGCTCCCATAGACTCCATTTAAACCAAACAATTCAAATTTCCTTATTCTTTTTAATAATAAAACAGTACCTTGTACTTGATCCCAACTAAGATATACTAAATCCTTGTTAGAGGAAAAACAATCCTATTGGATTTATTTAATGTTTAAATTATTTTTTTAGTAGACTTAAGTTCTGGAGATGCAAAATTCGGGAAAACCCCAGATCTTGAGCATTCTGGATAACAGGTGCCATTCCTGTATAAATATAAGATGTTTCTTGCTAGAAAGGTTATAAAGCTAATTATAAAGATAATTTGCAAGCTTACTTTTCTGTACAGCATTTTTGCGCTAGTCATAGGCTGTGTAGAGTTGGGGATTTTTTTGCAACGACGGGCTGCTATTCTGTGATTTTGCTTTCTAGGTTTTGCCTGGTGTAAGGACTAGCAGTCTATCTGTAACCATACACTGTGAGAGTTATGTTTCAGGGGTAGTTTGGGCCCAGACTGTGGGCATTACGCCAGAACACAGAGGGGTGGGTGGTGTACAAGATGAATGGGATGGGGGAGATACAGGCCATGCAGATATATACAGCGTTTTTTTTTATCGCTCAAACAGAACACAAATCTGGTCTTATTAATACAATTTAATTATACAGAGAGAAACATTGTGTGTCATTGTTCATGTTTTAAACTCTAATAAAGAATGATTCATTACTGGCTAGGTAAGGTATTAGGCAAGTTAGAGGGCTTCCTATGGACATCAAACATCAGGAGAAGGGCCCTGAGTTATAGCAATGTACACATACACTTCTGAGAACATGGCACACACAAAAGCATATATGAGTTTATATGTTCCACCCTGTGTCTGCATGGATTTCCTCCCAAAACATACAGACAGGTTAACTGGCTTCTGACTAAATTGACTATAGTACGTGTGAATGTGATAGGGACCTTTGTATAGGAGATTGTAAGCTTCTCTGGGGCAGGGGATAATGTGAATGATGAATAATCTCTGAAAAGCACTGCAGAAATGTGCCTTTTAAAAAAAAATGCATTGTGCATCACGCTGATCAGGCCCTGACTGACATTCTGTGGATTCTGGCAAATGCCATAGACCAGGGGTGGGCAAACTACGGCCCGCGGGCCACATCTTGCCCCTTGGCCTTTTTAATCCGGCCCGCCGACGACGCCAAGTCTCATCACGCGAGACTTGGTGTCATTGGCGTGCCGGAATTAAAGAGACGAAGGGGGCCGTAACGCTGGCCTGGCCCTGCCCACCCTGGCCCGGTCCGACCCGGGGGTGAGTAAATGTGGCCCGTGAGCCAAAAAGTTTGCCCACCCCTGCCATAGACAGTCACTATTTAGTGGGCTGGTGGGGGGGGGGGGGCTGTTTGGGCCTCTATGTACTTGAAATGCCAGGGTCTATTTTAAATCCCAGCCCAGGCCTAACACTGATATACACTGCATGCAACCCAACCGACAATGTGCTGCCCACATACATCTCAAGGGATAGGATGGGGCTGGTACATCAAACGACAAAGAGCCACCTCCTTCACTGTACTGAATTATAACAGAGATTATGTGACTGGTGGAGGAGGGGAGCTGTGAATTCTTTTCAGTCACTGTAACGTGCCCTAAGGACACTAGGTAGAAAGAAAAAGGGATTGCCTGCCCTGGTGTGAACCCAGTTTAAAGCTGTCTATCCAGAAAAAGTTCTTTCGTTATTACTAACAGGAAACAGAGCTACTAAATGCACTGTGTGGGAACTCGGACTTTAAAAATAGCTGCCAGCATTGTAACTTGAGCAGGTGAACTTGTACTGTCAGAGATATATAGCTTCGCATAGGTTCAGATACCTTACTGCTCATATATAGAGCATCAGTAACTCAGGGTCGCCTTCCTCTTCGCTTTGCATCAGAAGGGGTACTTTTTGCCTGATGATAATGTGTAATGCTTAATGCTATGGAGCAAATACGATTTACTTTCTTTCCATACGTGGATAACCTGATAGTTATATGGCTGACTCAACTTCCTTTCTATCAGTAACACAACAGTTCTTTCTTGCTTTATCACTGAGAGTGCGCTAGTTATAGTCAGTGCAAGTGATACATAGCAAATACATGTATATTTACAGTAATGCTGGCTAGGGTAGCCTGCAATGCACAATTGCTGATGATACAACTCTTGTAAAGAGATACCAATTCACATTTGGCAAGACACTTAACTGCTTGCTTGCTACATTTTATGCAGGATGATACAGGTTCTGAAAGAGAGAGCTCGGCAACTATTTACTGGAGTTGCCTTTTGGTACGGAATAAAGTAAATTATTAAGATAAAAACATGTTATGTTGTTATTACACTGCTATAACAGATGATATGTTTCAACGATTGGTAAAAACACTGGAGTGCATAACAGACATATACAAGTACTTTTGGGCTCCAGGGCCCTATTTTACCCAATTCTAAGCTCTACAGTCAGATAAAAATAAAGTATTTCGGTTCTGAATGAGCTGCTCTTGCTGTAGGAGAGCGGTTACCAGACTCATGCTACTCTAACAATACCATTATCTCTTGATGTGAGCAATTCCCCATTCCCCCTGAAAAGGGAGACAGAAGCACAGAAAATCCATTGGCTGCCTTTCTCTTATTATCATGCTTGGCATCTGTAGCTTCAAAGCTTTGAATGCAAAAAGCAGACTAAACATCTGTATAATCTGTACAGTACATTCAATCCTCCCCCAGTTGATGGCCCAAGTGGTGCCTTAAGAAATCAGTGCTGCATGGCACAGAAAAGCAGCCTTCCTACTAAGCCAATTGTAGGGCATATAGCTGCTTTGCCAGTGTTCAGTTTGACCCTTAACTATCATTTTGAAATATTTGGCTAAAATGGAGTCAATAGGAGATGACCTCCCTGTAATTTGGAGCTTTCTGGATAACAGGTTCCCAGATAACAGATCCCATACATATATATGGGATGTTATATAATGGTTATACAGCCCTAACATATCCTGCAGAGAACACAGCAACATTTTTATGACTGCTATGGGTATTATTGCTAGTGCAGATTACAAAGCATACAAAATAACAATATAGCAGATGCCCACAAAAAGACAACACCCATGCAAACATATAAATGCAACGGAGCAGAGAAGGAAATGTACTGTGCACACAATATGCTAAGACACTTTCATTAACTGTATGATCAGGAAGAAAAATGTAAAATAAACACTACTGATGAAGTGAAAGAAACATATTCCCCGTTTATATTTGTGATTAACTGTGTTCCCATGAAATCAATATTTATTATTCTGATAATGATGATGATGGACATAACAGTGAAAGCATCTCTAATCATTTTTTTCCCCCTCTGCTTGCTCCCTCTATAGGATCCTTGCTGAAATCCGGTCGACAATCAGGTGAAAACCCATACCATCTACTATGTGCTTGGAAACCAACAATGATGTACTTATATGCTCAAACAGATTACAAACAGCAGTGCACCAGACATGGGTGTCCACACTGTAGTAATAAAAATACCTAATAAAAAACAGAAGAATTCTGTATTGTATTTGCCCACAACTGCAGTGTGGACACCCGTGTCTGTGAGGTACCATAGTAGTGCTGGAAAATAGGTGGAAAATAATACCCTGCATTAACCAAAATACGCTCTCTGAAGACATTAATCGAACTCCTGGAATGTGCGGGCCTCAGCAGATTTTCTGCCTCTCTGACGGCACTGGAGCCCCCAACTTGAGGGCTTCAGAGAACATTCAACGCTGTCGGTGAGTTTGAGAAAGTGTAAAAATATAAACCATCGGCCGTTGACTGTACCCTGAGGCTTTTCACAAAAATCCAAATCTCACTAAAGAATACCAGTCTCTGGAAACACCAATCTTCCATCGGTCACGCTGTGAATGTCATTATTTATAATAAATGAGGGGGGTTATATTGTGTTGTCACATCTTATAGTTACAGCTACAATAGCTGAATGAGCACAACACAATAGCATTTGTTTCCATTTGATTTTTAGATTTACTTACTAGTAATTATTTGGTATAAGGTGATTGCACCTATGGTTTTTGACTGTTAGAATATCTGATGCCAATATATTTCTAGTATGATAGAAGGTCTTATCCCTAGCAACTCTGCAACTGGTCTTCATTATTTATTCATTTATTTTTTATTATTTATAATTTTTGCATTATCTGCCTTCCTCTTCTGCCTCTTGCCAGGCTTTCAAATGGGGGGTCAACCCCCAGCAGCCAAAAAACTATTGTGATCTTACAATTGTATTAGTTATTACTTTTTAATCTGTATCTTTCTATTCAGGCCCTCGCCTGTTCATAATCCAGTATCTCATTCAATCCACTGCCTGGTTGCTACGGTAAAAAAAAGACCCTAGCAACTATACAGCTGTTAAAATTCCAAACTGGACAGCTGCAGAACAAGAAAAGCTAGATAACTGAAAAAAAAATAGAAAATGAAAACCAATTGCAAGTTGTCTCAATGTCGATATCATACTAAAAGCTAAATTAAAGGTGAAAAACCCCTTTAACAGATTAAACAGATTTCAGGTAAGGTTAAAACTACTGTAATGCTGCCATAAAGGAGGATATATATATGCCATAAAGGAGTTTGCCTTTACTCCCCCCGCACACCTTCCTGTATTGTTTTGTAGGATTGGGTTACCTTACAAGGCAACATGATGGGTTGTCTGCTGTTGAGAAGGAATGTAAAAAAAAAGTAGGCAGCCCGGGGACAGGAATGTCACATTTCAGCTAAGCTTGTGGGAAAGAGGTAACATTCTTTATGTTCTTAAAAAGTCACTGTGAAAGAATTACAACTCAGAGTAATACTGGGCAATGGAAACTTACCAACTTCCTGAAGTGCTGAAATATTATAGTGAAGGGTGAGCATTTCCCTCCCAGCTCCTTGATTATTGGGCTTGCCACCATTAAAAAAAAAAAAAAGTAGGGAACTGAGCGCTATACCCAAACCCAGCACAATGTTTATACTGGCTTTCTCAATTCTGAAATGAGAAAGCTAGTTGTATGACTGGTGAAACGTCTTCAGGAAAAACACAGCACAGATATGGTCCCCCTTTGAGTTTACTTGTAGCATGTTATCGAATGCCCTATTTCTGGCAACTTTGCTATAGGTTTTCATTACCACTGCTCTGCCAGGCAACAATTTTATTGTTACTTTTGTTACATAGCTTTCTGTGCAGGCCCCTATTCATATTAATGCCTTTCTTCAAGACTAGTACCTGGTTGCTAGCGTAAATAAGACCCCAGCAACCAAATGAAATACCAAACTGGAGAGCTGCTGAACAAAACGCTAAATAGCTAAAAAAAAACATGCAAAATAAAAAATGAAGACCAACTGCAAATAGCATTGATCAGAATATCAAAGTCTACATTATACTAAAATTTAATTTAAAGGTGAACTGCCCCGTTAACTTATCAATCAGCCTTTAGTTTTTGTTTCTTCCATGCCTAAATTATTTATCGATTATCATTTTAGTGTGTATCTTACCCAGAGAACAGAACAAAAATGGCAGCGCTATTCAGTAAAAGTACATAGTCTACGAGCCAGGAATGCACCAGTGTAGGTCAGTGTCCCCTCTATGGGTGAATAATGCCATGTCACTGTCCCATCAGTCAGTACAGAAAAGCTGCCTCCTTCCCAACTAGAATATCATGTTCAAGACTGGTAGCTTGTAGAGAAGCCGGCAGTCTATTCTTCTGTCTTCTGTTACAACCTTGTTCCAAGCTCAACATAATTAGGCAGAGTCTCTCACATTCTGCAGTAATTACAGCTAGAGGGAACAAGGCTGCCCATTCATACCTCGCAGCCACGTGCTGGGAGAGGCTTAATACCAGAGGCTCTTCCCCAGGGTGAGTGGCTGCTGCCTACAAGCGGCACACACTTATTTTAGCAGGTGTTCTGCCAATACCGGATGAGAGCAGAACCCAGTCAGAGGCCTCAAGTACACTGCACTGTAAAGGTCAATTTCAGAATTGGAAAGATGATCTGGGCCAAAGTGTCAGATTTTAATTGGGTGGTATATTCTCAGCACAGAGGATTTTAACACCGCCAAGTTATAGCTTATATTAAGGGTTGTCCAATAATAATGGAGAAGTAATTTCACATTTTTTTGGGGGGGGGGGGGGGTGTTGGAGTCAGGTACAGAATGGAAGAACCTTAACTCTTGCAGCATTTAGCATCTGAGAGTGAACTGAACTGATAATGATTTGTGTGTGTGTGGCACCCCTAGAGCTGCTTGTGTGCGGGGTTTGCCTAATGGTCGAACTAACAGGCCCACAGATAGCTATCGGACAGGTTTAGAAATCCTTTTGGGGTGAGGACTGCACTGGCGTGTTTAAGTTCATTGGCCTCTGTTTTGATCTAATGGATGGCCCAAGGGCCAAATGATCACATCAGCCCTATACAGCCTAGCACAACTCTGAAATCTCCAGTGATTCATTAGGCCACACAGGCTGACTGTTGATCTGCGGATAAATGCAGGATGTGAATCAGCCCCTACACCATGAACATCCTTTCCATGTGCCTCTACCCAGAGCTATTGCATTGGCCTGGCAGCAGGCACACAGAGCGGATTTTGGCACCGAAATGCATACTAATGCGTTTTTTGTGTACTTATGTGCACCGGAATCTGCTCTATGTGCCCACAGTGGGGCCAATGCAGCGGTTTCTAAAATCAGCCCCGATCGATCCGGTTTTCCAAAGTCGCTCAAAGTTTCCTCCTGCAAGCAACTTTGTGTGACTTTGGAAAACCAAAGCGATGCATAGGTCTTTCCACCAGCAATAACCTCAGTCGCCGGTGGAAAGGCATTTTGGAGAGATTATTCGCCTCTCCATGGGACACTAGGGTAAAGATACACAGAGCTACTCATTAGCAGCTACTTTTTCACAGCTACTAAATACCCTGCCATATACATTACAGAGAACTGCCTCTGATAAAACACATGTAGAGACAATTATCAGTAAATGATCAGCATTGTCTATTTTAGTAGCAGTGACAAGTAGCTGCTGCTAGTAGCTCCATGTGTCTTCTTACTAAATGATCAGCATTGTCTATTTTAGTAGCCGTGATAAGTAGCTGCTACTAGTAGCTCTGTGTGTCTTCTCCCTTAGCCTTAAGGTCCCCATACAGTATAAGATCCGCTCGCTTGGCGATGTCGCCAAGCGAGCGGATCTTTACCCTATATCCCCACCTACGGGCGGGCGATATTGGGTAGCAACTTGCTTTAAAAAAAAATAATCGATTGGCCCGGGGCCAAACGATCGGATTAAATTTGCGGCCATGGGCAGTCGGTTCTGGGACCGCATCAACGAGCCGATGCGGTCCCCGATCCGACTGGATTTTCTAACCTGGCCGATCGATATCTGGCCAATTTCAGGCCAGATATCGGTCGGCCAGGCCGCTCGTTTCTTCCCATACACGGGCCGATTAGCTGCCGAATCGGTCCAAGGGACCGATATCGGCAGCTTCTATCGGCCCTTGTATGGGGGCCTTAAGGAAACATCTAGGATAGAGCTATACAAATAGAAGTTGGATACATTTTTATTCTATTTTAACCCAGTCATAGTTTGTCACAGTCTCTTCCATGCCCATAAACTAGAAAACCTACCAGTTAAACACTTTGTTTACAGACCTAAATTGACTTGGATCTTTGGATCACGTTGGAAATGCTTAGGTCTGTACTACAGCCTGCCTCCCTGCAAACCAAAAAAGGGCTAATTATGTATGATAAAGGGCATAATTAAATATGATAAGAAGTAAAAGCACTGGGATTCTTCTCAACTCCAAGGGACAAGACAACACACTTTATCACCTATGCGGAGTATAAATGGAACGACAATTTCTGGATTAAGCACAACAGTACATAATGTAATGGCTGCAATAAACATTCATTGCTGTCGGTGGGTTGTAGTTTAGAAAAGCTCATTGATCAATGAATGCAAACTGCAGACCACTCCACAAAGGTGCAGCAGGACCAGAGAACCAGCAGCGGCAATACAAGGTCTCTGCTGAGACTGAAACATTGGTTTAATAAAGTACCTGTTTTTTTGTTTTTTTTCACTTTGCAAGACCTGTGAGTGCAGTCTTATATGATGTTACTTAGTTTTTTTCATTCTGGAGTGCAAACTATACACTGGACATATATTTATTTATTGCTTCATAACATCTTGTTGTAACATCTTGATTAAGGTTCCAGACTAGGACCGAAATGTCAATGTAATTGTATGAAGCAATAAATTGAAGTGAACATTAATGGAGTGCACAGTACTTTCGGTAAAAGATGTTAAATACAACTAAATGCAGCACCCAACCATGTGAGAGAGAACATTGATGTTTAAAGGGAGTGCGGACAATTTGATATACTATATATATATATATTTACAGGTATGGGACCCTTTACCCGGAAATCTTCAACTTATGGGAGGGCCATCTACCTTAATTTTATATTATACAGTTTATTTTAAGCACATATTTTTAATTTGTAAAAACAATTCCCATGTTTTCTTTAAGTGCCTTGTACTTGATGAGAACTAAGATGCATGAATCCATATTGGTGCCAAAACATTCCTATTTGGTTTATTTCATGTTTGAATAATGCTTAGTTGGTATGAGAATCTAAATTATGGAAAGATTCCTTATCTGGAAAACCCCAGGCCCCAAGCATTTTTGATTAAAGATCCTATGCCTGTATATATATTAAGTCAATTGCTGTGGGTAAAACTCATCTAGGAGGCTGTAACAGCACCCACGTTGCTAATTATGTAAAGCATAGGGTATGATTTTTATGCTATTGTTGACAAAATAAAAAATGAATGTAAAAAGTCTTTATGGACCTATAACTTTTCCTATACCACTCACTGCTGAGAGGGTTTGCTTCTCAGTACAAGTGCTCTAATTCACATTTCTTTACTGTGGCCACCAATAAGCTTATCTCATTATCACGGCAATATGGGAAAACGTGCATACACTCACATACACATGACGAAACAGTCTGCCCATCACACAACCGGTGATTTATTAATGTTATTCATTTTGAATTGAAACACAGAGGATAAGGGGTGCTTTGGTTATGTATTTTATAATACATAGGGTCTTATGTCTGATAAAGTATATACAGGATGATAAAGCAATTAGAAAAGCACCACACCACATCCACTTCTGGCAAAGCATGTACTGTATTAGGATGAAGACATACTGAGCTACTTAGAAGAAGCTACTTGTTACGGCTACTAAATGCCAGAAAATACCTTGCCATAAACAATACTAAGAATTGCTGCTAAAACACACAAGACAATTATCGGTAAATGATAAGCATTGTCTGTTTTAACAGCCATGACAAGTAGCTGCTACTAGTAGCTCTATGTCTTCACCCTGAAGGTGCCCATACATGCTAAGATCCGCTAGCCTGGCGAGGTCGCCAAGCGAGTGGATCTTCTCCTGATATCCCCACCTACGGGTGGGCGATATTGGGTGAACTGAATTAGAACGCCGGTAAATAGGGGAAGTTGGTTTGGGGACTGCTTCAACGAGCTGATGCGGCTCCCGATCCGACTAAATTTTTTAAACTGCCCAATCAATATCTGCGCGATTTCAGGTCAGATGTTGGGCAGGCCTGTCGTTTGTGCTCCTACACAGGCCGATAAGCTGCCATATCGGTCTAAGGGGCTGATATCGGCAGCTAGAATCGGCCAGTGTATGGCCACCTTAAGGGCAATGACACATGGGTCGGTCGGTCGCGGCGACTAATCACAGTGACTATCCCACCAAAGGGTAATGCATAAGTTGCAGTGACATAATCACCCACGCAGGTTCGCTGCATGGATTAGTCACCGTGACTTTTTTAAAAGACACAACGACTAATTGTTGCATGTGTCATTGATACAGGTGAATAAACTACCCCCAGGTAAGTCATTAGCTTTAAATGTCAGTACTTCTTTCTTGATGCAGCATTTTGCCTTTAGAAAACATTATATTTACACACAGTGAAGTTAGAGACGCTACAGCTGATTTTGTTATATCCACTGCACGCAAATCAGGGCTGCACATTCAGCGTAATGGAACACATGGAGGGTTAATCATTGTTCTGCTTGCAGGGAGAACTGCGGCAAGAACAAAGTATTTAATTGCCTGTCATGCTTTTCCCATTGAAAAGCATGAGAAACCTTCTGCCTGTTGGGTTGCCAGAAAAAGATAACAGCCTTAATATCTCACTTATATTGCTTACCTATTACAGCAATGTCAGGTACAGTGATCTGGGCACCCAAGAGTTTAGTAGTTCTGATAGCGGACCAAAAAAAACATGTGCAATAGCTTCTCATGGACTTCAAGCAACACACGTGGTACATCTGTCGATCAGTTAGTTACCTCTCAAAAACTTTGACTAATGTATTTTTGGGCCATAGTTGCCCCACTTGAGAGTGCGCTGCCTTTGTCTGGGTGAATGCCACTGAATAGAAAGGGCCTCAGTACTACTACACACCCTGGCAACAAAACATCCGAAAATGCTGCACATCACATTGCTCTTAATAACACTGGCATCATATACAATTTTTTAACAGTTGGAGTAATGTGCCAATGTCAGACACTCAGGCAATGGAGTACCAACCGGGAAAGTTAAAATGAGCTCCACTATTTTGTCGAATGATCAAAATCCCAATCAACCTATGAATACATCTGGCATACAGTATATAGAATTATAAAACAGACGAAATAGACCAAGTTTAGAAAAGCTGTAGTCAGCAACACGCATACAGACACATATACAAGCGTGTACCATTTCAGATGGAGGGACACTTTAAAAGGTTTTTAAAGAACGACAGGTCTGACCCACAAAATAATGAAGCTTATTGCTGTTATTTTTCTTCAAAAATGCACTTAATATTGATGTCATGAAGACCCATGGACTTTATGTCCTCTTAAAAATGTTTTTTTTTTTACATCTGTTGCCTGCACTCTGTGGATTAACGCTGCCCCCTGGTGTCCGAAGTATATGAAGTGAATACACTGTAGCAGAGAGTTTCCTAAATCATCCCCAGTGGCTCAGAAGCAACATGTTGCTCCCAGTGGTCTCAAAACAGGTGCTTATTTTTGAATTTCTGGATTGAAGGCAAGATTTGGTTGCATAAAAACCCAAATAGAGTACTGCCAAATAGAGCCTCTATAGGCTGCCAGTCCACATAGGGGCTTACAAATAGCCAACCATAGCTCTTATTTTGGCACCCCTGGAACTTTTTTCATTCTTGTGTTGCTCCCCAACACTTTTTCCATTTGAATGTGGCTCACACGTATAGACGTTTAGGGTCCCCTGCCCTAGACGGACCTTACCAGTGGCTAGTTTGGTTACCCAGGCTGAAGGCCAGGTAGGGAGGTATTTAGGGAGAATTGCTCTCCAAGGTATTGTTAAAATCATAGAGCAAATTATAGCGTTCCATGACAGTTCTAGATAATCTCTGACATCTTATTCATGGTTTGACATAAATCAAATGTAATTTAATTTACTGCTCATTAAGAATTTAAATCACTTATAAATTAAACTTATAAATTTCAAACTGTACATCACAAATAATAATATTTTTCTACCATTCTACCGTAATAGCTCAGTAAAACCAGGTTACCAACTGTTCCAACTTGATAGATTAGTTGACACATTTTCCAGCAGTTGCAGAGGCTTCGGGTACTACTGAGAAAGCTCCCTAGGCTTAAGCGAAGCCTATAATTAACTGATACATTAGTTGCTGTAGTTTCTCTGGCACTGTGGAAATGTGTCTGAGCTATATAAATTATAATAAGTAGTAAAAACTTTTCAAAATTAAATCTTTTAAAACAGGTAAAAAAAATAGAAATCTTGTAAAAGTGATTATTGGCTGTATAATATTTGAAAATTATATGTATTATAATAAGGAACTACCCTTCTAATACACTTAAACTGCACAAGAATCCAGGGATTAAACTGCAACATGTTGCGCAACCATTAGCACTACATACATATACACGTATCGGACCCCTTATCCGGAAACCCCTTATGCAGAAAGTTCTGAATTACGGAACGTCCATCTTCTATAGACTCCACTGTAATCAAATAATTCCCATTTTTAAAATGGTTTCCTTTTTCTCTGTAATAATAAAACAGTACCTGTACTTGATCCCAACTAAGATATAATTACCCCTTATTGGGGGCAGAACAGCCCTATTGGGTTTATTTAATGGTTAAATGATTCCCTTTTCTCTGTAATAATAAAACAGTACCTGTACTTGATCCCAACTAAGATATAATTACCCCTTATTGGGGGCAGAACAGCCCTATTGGGTTTATTTAATGGTTAAATGATTCCCTTTTCTCTGTAATAATAAAACAGTACCTGTACTTGATCCCAACTAAGATATAATTACCCCTTAATGGGGGCAGAACAGCCCTATTGGGTTTATTTAATGGTTAAATGATTCCCTTTTCTCTGTAATAATAAAACAGTACCTGTACTTGATCCCAACTAAGATATAATTACCCCTTATTGGGGCAGAACAGCCCTATTGGGTTTATTTAATGGTTAAATGATTCCCTTTTCTCTGTAATAATAAAACAGTACCTGTACTTGATCCCAACTAAGATATAATTAATCCTTATTGGAGCCAAAACTATCCTATTGGGTTTAACTACTGTTTAAATATTTTTTTTTGTAGACTTAAGGTGCGAGATCCGAATTATGGAAAGACCCCTTATCCAGAAAACCTCAGGTTCCAGGCATTCTGGATAACAGGTCCCATACTTGTACCAGGCAGAGCCATAGAAAATTATCTAACAAACATTTCTTTTGTATAGCAAATTATCTTGTTCATTTCTGTTCATATATACAGTTAAAAGTTGCTGTTATATATATTGGCTATCAATGCATTCATTCATGTAGGAATTCACTGTACAACACGTATTTTAAATCCACTAGAGGGAGCTATGCAGCTGCAAAGAATGAAAAGCTACCCCCTGCATTGATATCTACAGGCACGGCATGGATCACACACATTGTACTATTTATTGTTCATATATTATACTGTACAGCAGAACAATAGAAAAGTGTAAGTTCATATATAAATACAGGTTAGTAATAATGTATGCCCACCTTACCCTTTATTGGTATTGGTAGGATTGAAAGATGAGAAGTCTGTTAAATTTACTTTGACAGCAGCAGGCTGCAGACTAAACATCCCGGATTTATTAAGTTATACAGTATCCCACACTGACAGCAATAAGAACACTATCCCACTTATAATCTACAGTATGGGCACAGTATCCCAGTTTAATGCAAGTTCTTTAAGGGTTTTAGAAGTCAGCTGCTGCTGCTACACTATAACTCCCATCATCCAACAGAATGTTGGGCACTATACTTCAGCAACAACCAGTGAGCTGCTGATTGTAGCTTCTGAGTCTACCCTTGCACCTCCTACACAAATCCAAATAAAAGAATCATAGCAGCTGTTTTTATCACACGGGGGGTTGTTACACTTACCAACCAGGGAGTTCATTTTAAATCCATCAGATGAAAGATCAGACATGTTCCCTGTTGGAGAGAGAGGAAAGTTTCTATTAGCTGACATTTACCTTACCCAAGACCATGGGTGCATATTATATATATATATATATATATATATATATATATATATATATATATGTATGTACACACACACACACTTATGGCTTATTTTCCATCAAAGGATAGACAACGTCACAGATCACTGACAAATGAATGAAGGAAATCCCACAAGAGAAGAGAAGATAAGTCTAAACCGCAGACAAAAGATCAACACAATTTCATATATTTTAGGTAGATACTATCTTTTTTTTCCCACAAAATCTTTCCCTTTATATAGGGTTCATCTGGTTTTGTTGCTTAAATAAATAAAACACCCACATTAAAATAAACTGGAAACTTTTGTGATAAAACGTAAAAAAAAATCAAAATCTGTGCAAGTGTGCAAGCACTGCAGGGAAAGGGTTACTGATATCTCTTGGATACAGTTGGCCGGCATACAGTAGGGGATTGAAAGCAAACAAAGGGAAGGTCTTCTAATGTTTAACCTGGCACGGGTCAGCTCCTCCTGCCCTGCAGGGGGTAAAGGCAGGGGTCAGCAGATGGTCACTTGCAGTATATACCTGCCTGTGTGTGTGTGTGTCCACTTCTAAGAGTGGCCAGATGGCAGGACATAGTCTCTGATCACAACTGTTACACAAGCCCTGGCTTCCACGCAGCACCTGCCCACATCTGGAACCATTTATCATGGAACAGACCTGAGTTCCAGTGAAAGACAAGCCGCACACAAGCTCCTTCAGCAACAGAATCAAAAGGAGCAGTCAGGACTGCTAAGGAACATGGGGGGGATGTACAAACCACAGCCTTCTAACAAACAGGATCTTTCTTGTATGTGTAATGATAAATGGAGGATAAAAACAAGCCATCCAAAGAGCTGACAATCTATTGTTGGTCACTAGGGATAGGGGGGCAGTTGTTCCAACAGCACAACCACATCAAGTACAGAGAAACCTGTGAATGATGTAAAGGGCAAGACAAACCCACAGGGCTACTATATGATTTATCATGTCCAGTAGTACATTACAACAGCATTTGAAGCCTCCAACCACACTCCATCTGGCCAGGCCCAGTTAAATGTGAGTGGCCCTAAGGCTGTATAACAGGACATTTGGGGTGGAGGTACCCGTGTTGTTTAGAGCTAAGTCTACAGAGGCCTAACGTACCTTAGGCAGCAAAAATTAGCTTTTGGCCGTCACTAAAGACCTTCCCTGTGATGCTAATGCATTTCCCAAACACACAATCCAGAACAATGCTTTACCCTCCAGCCTTATTCTGGGCCACCCACCTCCCTGCAGACATAAAAGATCATTTTTACATATCTGCTAAACATGTTATCTGTTAAAATGGTACCAAAAATGTTTTTTTTGCACACATGACCAAAATGAAATAAGACATGTTGGGCAAGTACTGCCCATAGCTATTGCCATAGAGACTTGAGAGGTATACAATTTAAGCTGGATTTTATCATTAATATACCACCATTTGTTAGACCGATCATTCAGTATAGAGGGCAGCATAGTGGCTTAGTGGGGCATTTTATCTGAAAGGTGATACTAAACACTAAGGGCTCTGGCACACGGGGGAGATTAGTCGCCCGCGACAAAACTCCCTGTTCGCGGGCGACTAATCTCCCCGAGTTGCCATGACCCGCCATCCCGCCGGCGAACATGTAAGTCGCCGGCGGGATGGCACACGCGGCAGCGCGATTTCCCGAAATCGCCGAAAAAGACTCGCGAGTCTTTTCTTCCTGTTCGCTGGCGACTAATCTCCCTGAGTTGCCTACCCCTGCCATCCCACCCGTGAACACGCAAATCGCCGAAAAAGACTCGCGAGTCTTTTTCGGCGATTTCCTGAAATCGCCCCGCCGCGTCTGCCATCCCGCCGGCGACTTACATGTTCGCCGGTGGGATGGCAGGGGTAGGCAACTCGGGGAGATTAGTCGCACGAGGGATCTGACAGGTAATGTTAAAGCATCAGAAAATATTTTTATGTCAAAATTGTTTGGGTTTTTCAAGTAGATGTTTGCCTCCTGATTGCTCAATACGCTTGTCTTTAAATGTATGTATGTGTATGTTTATATATTTATTTCTATAGTAGATTCATAAGTACCCCTTTTTCCATAAAAAGAGAACGATTTTGCCATAGAGAATCTCTGTACTAGTAATGTCACCATTAAATCAAAATATCTCTTGACGTAAATCAAAATTTTTTTACTTGGGTTCTGATATGATATTAGTTAAGGACTAATAAAAAAAAGCCAATTTTCATGACTAAATAAGTATTTTGCCATTTGTATGAAAATTTGGTCCTAGATACAGGGGTGGCATTGCTTCTACAGAAAATAATTAACTTGTTGCTCTTTAGGGCAACAGTATGGAAATTCCCACTCATCTTACAGGAGTTTCAAAAGGTGGAACTCAGGGCATAATTTGTGAATCCACATGTAAGCAGCATGTATTGCTCCAGCTCCACTACAGTTCTTGAACAGCGTATAAGCAGATTACATAAATTAGATGAGGTAAATAAGGTACAATAAGTACCCATTGTGTATTTTATATTTTTATGTTAACTTTGACCTTCAAGAGGCAGAAACAAAAGGGCCATTAGTGTCAGCAAGGCAATTTGTTTATTGTTGTTCCTTGTTGCTCAGAGTAATGAAGGGGATACCTTCTAGGATATTTCCTAATAATTTGCCCATGTTTCTACATAATGTTTGATAATGTGTCATGCAGTATTTTTTCACAAAATGTATTGCAGTAGTTGTTGGCAATTATCCATTTGTTCCAAGAAATACAAGCAAGTGAAGTACTTTTAGGCTACTGCCACACTGGGAAGTTTTTCATCTTGTGTATAAGCACAGACCAAGACACTGCCCCTCCGCTCCACTCTCTAGTGTGTCTGATCCCAAAGACACTGCATTGGCTTCGGTGCAGACACACAGAGCAGATTTCAGCACCAAAACTTGTGAATATGCATTTTTGTGCCGAAAAACACTCCATGTTCTGTAGGCAGGCCTCCACAGTGTCTCTCAGTGCAGACATAACTGAGAACTTATCCAAGCGGAGGGGCAGTTTCTCAGCCTGACCTGTGTGGCTGAAGCCTCAACCTTATCTACCTGTGTATGGGCACCCCCGACGGGCCTACCCGACTGAGATCTGGCCTAAAATTTATGTGGGCATATAGGGAGATGATCTGCTCACTTGGCAACTTTGCCAAACAAGCAAATCTTCCTGTGTATGGCCACCTTTATTCTGGAAAATTGTAGAAACTGCAGAGCTAGGGGAGTGCTGGTTTGCAGTACAAACTAGTGACCCTCAGACCAGCTGTGCCAGATTCTTAGCCTTGGGGGGTAGGGGGGAAGCATCTGGTATACAGTGGAGGGGGTGGGGGAAGTGCATTCTATTTTTCATACATATTCCATATTCTTTGGCATTTCTAACAAGTATAGATACATTTGTATAGACATGGAACTCCTTGGTGACCTAGAATATCCTTAAATTTTACAACAGGAGTGTATTATTCACTAGATATTTAATTTATATAGCACTGCTTGTATTGTGTACATTCAGAGGAAATGCTGCATTGTAGGTAAAAAACATCCTAACTTTGTACTTGTGAGTAATATCCTTTAGCTATATAGTGCTGACATATTTACACAGTCCAGCCTCTTAGTCTTCTTCTGGCAAATGTTCGGATATCGATTGTACGTTTAAATGCAACAATCTAAAATTAACATCCAGACAAAGTGTAGGATAAAGCCCTAAAAATAACAAACAGGAGGATATTCTTATCGAATTTATTGTTACCCGACGAAAATTTTTGACCAATCACCGTGGTACGAAATTATCAGTGCGTGTAAGGCCAGCTTAAAGGTGGCCACATACGTGGTGATTTCCGATCTTTCGTGCGACCATCGTTTGAACGAAAGATCGTACAATCGGCCACTAACCGTTCAGGGCTAAAATGGCAGATAAGGAGGTAGAAACAATAGGATTTCTACCTCCTTCTGCCGATTCAGCCCTGAAGGCAGATTTTGATCAGGCGCCTTCTATGGCACCCGATCAAAATTTTTTAACCTGGCCGATCGGCGAGTCGACTCGCCGATATCAGTCGACTCGCCGACTTGCCATACACGCACCGAATATTGTACGAAACGGGGTTTTGTACGATGTTATCGGTGCGTGTATGGCCAGCTTAAAGCCCCATTAATTCAACTCCGAATGATCAATTTTAACCTGAGTGTGGGGCACTGGAGGGGACAAGGGGCCGGACTAGGGGTAGGTGAAAAAGGTATGTGTCTAGCATCCCCTACCATTTTGCCCTAGTCACATGCCTACCCATGCTTACCCCTAGTTCCCTGGTACCTGGAGGAAACCCATGATGCTCTTTATCCTCAGGTCAGTCACTAAATGTACCCTGTGTTCTGCCTAAACATGTATGGAACTCAAACTGATATGACGATATACGAACTATAACATTAAAAAGGGAACAATGTACCCACATTGAATACTCCAAGTCTATTTAAAGTAGGGAGTTCATTCCAGTGATAGCATCTCTTTGAGAGTTATAGTTCATCTACAGCTGGAGGACTACAGAATGAATATCCCTAATATCAAAAAAATAAGCATCCAACCAAGTAACTTAAAGCAGACATATTCCCAAATAATATTATATACCATGTCCAAAACTGACAAAAGATATAAAGGATTTTTAGAAGTCAACTAAGACTTGTAAAATCTGTGTGTTGTCTTTCTATCTCTCTCAATGCCTAGATTATATGTTGGATCATTATAAGTTACTGCTGAATATTCTCCTGGACCTTTCCTCTGCTTTTGATACTGTCGACCATTCTATTCTTATGCAAATTCTCTATTCTCTGGGTATCCGGGATCAAGCAGCATCCTGGTTCTCTTCCTATCTCTCTAGCCGCTCCTTCTCTGTCGCTCTTACTAACAAATCCTCTACCCCGGTTCCGCTTAGTGTGGGGGTGCCTCAGGGCTCTGTGCTTGGTCCCCTGCTGTTCTCCCTGTACACTCTCTCTTTGGGAGACCTTATTTCTTCTTTTGGTCTTAAATACCACCTATATGCAGATGACATCCAGATATATTTAGACACCCCTGCACTAACTGCTGATGTCCAAACCCAGATTGGTAACTGCCTCCTGGCTATCTCCTCCTGGATGAACCGACGCCAGCTCAAACTTAACCTAGCTAAAACAGAGCTCATGGTCTTCCCGCCCAAACCTGGCCCTCCTCCTCCTTTCACCATTACCATTGATGGCATGACCATCAACCCTGTAAATTCTGCACGCTGCCTTGGGGTTATCTTTGACCAGTCCCTCTCCTTCTCTAACCATATTAATAACACTGCCAAAACCTGCCGCTTTTTCCTCCGTAATATTGCCAAGATACGCCCCTTTCTCTCACAAGCAACAGCTAAAACACTAATCTATGCCCTTATCCTTTCCCGCTTAGATTACTGCAATCTCCTACTAACCGGCCTCCCAGACTCCCACCTCTCTCCCCTGCAATCAATCTTAAACTCTGCTGCCAGGATCCTCCTGCTCTCTCCTAAGAGGGATCCTGCTCAGCCTCAATTAAGCTCACTAGCATGGCTGCCTGTCAAGCAAAGGATAGCTTACAAAATCCTTCTGCTGACATTCAAAGCCCTTCACTCCTCTGCTCCTCACTACATTTCTTCACTGGTCTCCCTGCACGTTCCTGGTCGTCTCCTCCGCTCCTCTCAGAGCCTCCGTCTCTTTACACCATCCACACCCACTGCGCTCTCTCGTCTTAAACCTTTCTATCTTGCTGCTCCTTACCTCTGGAACTCTATCCCTGAATCCCTCCGTAGGGAAAACTCACCCACTCTCTTTAAGAAAAAACTCAGCTGTTACCTTCTGGAGCACTAAGACATTATTTTGCCCAGTCCTGCGCTTAAGGGCAAATGCCCATACCTGATGCACTCTTACCTTCCAGTTTGTGCCTGTATGTTACCCAACCACTCAGACTGTAAGCTCTACGGGGCAGGGACCTCCTTCCTACTGTGTCTCATACCACATGGCACTTATATATATATATGTATACATATATGTATTTATTGTATTTATTTATTATATCACTTGTCCTCCCTGTGTGTAATTTTGTATTCTGTAAGACTGTACAGCGCTGCGTACCCTTGTGGCGCTTTATAAATAAAGTTATACATACATACATACAATATATATTGGCCAGTACCCACCCTTTCCAATACATGATGGAGTCACCTACTAGAATCTGACAACAGCTTAGAAAGTGAGGTTTGCAAAATTATTTTTGAGCCCAGGCTTGGCTGACACAAAAGAATTTTGATATATTATATTTGCAAAGAATGAAAAACCTCACCACAAACTTTTCAAAAATTGTGCACCAGCTGTTCCCAGCAAAGAAACCCTAGTCCCACCACTGACCTTTCCCTACGAGTGGTAAGTGAATAGCAAACGATTGTTCCCAGAGTTATATAGTGTTTACCAGTTCTGAATGGGATTAATAATTCAGCCCTTATAAGAAGATGACCTTTATTAGGGTACCAATCTTTTGAGGCCCAGATATCAAGGGTGAAACTCTGTTGTGAAACTCCAGGGATTCTTTCTCTGGGATACATTTTATAGCTTAATTGCACTGAGGAGCATAAATCAATTATTTCTCCTGTTTTAAGCAACAATGCAGCTCATTCTTACGTGGTGGGTTTCTGGCTCTCTGGTACCATGGCTCCTTGTTCTTGAAAGTTTTATGATGGTGCAGTAAACACAACTGCTTACAGAAGCTGGTCAAGCATTCGAAGAGGAGGTTATGCTTTCTCGAACTTCTACTGACCCCTGACCGCCCTTGTCCCTCTTGACCGGCTTTGCTGGGTGTTTTGGAGGGGGCAACATCTCCCTCTAGAAATGAACTTAGCCTGAACCTGCAACATGGATTCCTGAGACTGTCCGTGGAGAAATGTCCTTAACGATTTCTTTCTAACTGGAGAGGCCTGCATAGCAGAGAAGGTTAAGGCTGGCTCCCTAACATAAACCTAAGGAGGTGGTTTATCAAGCAACATAATTAGAGCTTCCTAAATTCCATTATAGCGAAATCCAAAAGCAGATCATTTTTCTTGTAACCTAAGTATGGAAAGAAACATGGGTACAGGAAGGTAAGTCTTCAGCTGCCATCAGGTAAAATACTGTTTTGATGGACAGGGTGACCACAAAATGCATATAGAAAAAGACAAGAAATCCTCTGCACTCACTTCAATATATTTAGAATACTCTTTTCCATAAGCTACCTACATTTCATTAGTCTTTCAACAAAACAGGGGTTGCACATAGCAATGTATTCATGCTGGCCCACTATGTCAAAGTCACCCTTGGCCTCGCTTTCATCTGATTAATTAAGAATTCTTCTATTTCATTATACATTTTTCACAGGAACTAAGTTTTACCTGCAACTTGCTTTCCAAGGATAAACCACCCAAAAGTCTGCTTTTTAAACTGAACACTACAGGGATCACTTCACTAATGACAAAAATAATGGGAACATAGAGTAGAGCACTGCCCGCCACATTGTGCTCATGGCACTAAATAATATCAGACCATTAGGTGTGGGTGCAATGAGGCAGTTGGCAGCCAGAGGCAGGTAACTAAACTTAAAATCACTGGGGGTGGCAAAATGTTAGTCACTCCCCAGTAATTTTAAGTTTCTTAGTAGTTTTAAGCATGAAATATATCTTTATGTCCTAAATATATTCATAGAGGTGAGTGCAGAGGATCTTTGGTCTTCGGCCAACAACAAACACTGCTTTTTCTATAAGATCCTCTCTCCCTACTATACCTAATATCCCACAGCCACAGTCCCTTCCCAGAGGCTATTATCCCCCCACTGTTACTATAGGCACCATCTCTCCCTACTATACCTACTATTCCACAGCCACAGTCCTTTCCCAGAGGCTATTATCCCCCCACTGTTACTATAGGCACCATCTCTCCCTACTATACCTGCTATCCCACAGCCACAGTCCCTTCCCAGAGGCTATTATCCCACTGCTACTATAGGCACCATCTCTCCCTACTATACCTGCTATCCCACAGCCCCAGTCCCTTCCCAGAGGCTATTATCCCCCCACTGCTACTATAGGCACCATCTCTCCCTACTATACCTGCTATACCACAGCCACAGTCCCTTCCCAGAGGCTATTATCCCCCCACTGCTACTATAGGCACCATCTCTCCCTACTTTACCTGCTATCCCACAGCCACAGTCCCTTCCCAGAGGCTTTTATCCCACTGCTACTATAGGCACCATCTCTCCCTACTATACCTGCTATCCCACAGCCACAGTCCCTTCCCAGAGGCTATTATCCCCCCACTGCTACTATAGGCACCATCTCTCCCTACTATACCTGCTATCCCACAGCCACAGTCCCTTCCCAGAGGCTATTATCCCCCCACTGCTACTATAGGCACCATCTCTCCCTACTATACCTGCTATACCACAGCCACAGTCCCTTCCCAGAGGCTATTATCCCCCCACTGCTACTATAGGCACCATCTCTCCCTACTTTACCTGCTATCCCACAGCCACAGTCCCTTCCCAGAGACTATTATCCCACTGCTACTATAGGCACCATCTCTCCCTACTATACCTGCTATCCCACAGCCCCAGTCCCTTCCCAGTGGCTATTATCCCCCCACTGCTACTATAAGCACCATCTCTCCCTACTATACCTGCTATCCCACAGCCACAGTCCCTTCCCAGAGGCTGAAACAACTCATCCCACTATCCTACAAACACAGTTCCTTCCCAGAGGCTAGAATTCCCACTGTCACTATAGACAATGGCTCTCTTTGCTATACCTGTTATCTCAAAATCAAATTTAGACCCATAGACAATGAAGAATAAGATGCTTTTTTTAAGCATAGTAGCATCTAAACATGTATGTGTGATTTAGTATGTACTAACCACTCTACAGCATAAGCAAATCAAACACTGGACATACAGAGTAGAATACAAAAATACAACCAATAACCAATAAAAGAGGCGAATAAGGCTGCTCAAAATAGCTTACAAATTTAAAATAAAATTAGAAGTTATAGATTTATATGTTTAAAATATAAATTCAATCAGTGTCTTCTTCTAGACCTAAAGAAACCCTGCACAATATAACAGCCTATGACTGAAGCCAACCCTTTCTTTATCTTTCTACTTTAGAACAGATGCTCAACATACAGAGATCAAGAATAAGCAGAAGAGTAAATAAATCAATAAGAAGCATTTTCACCTCTGCTTTGAAAATAACCAGCCAAAGTAAATTAGATTGGTGGAACACTTGGGTGTAGAAAGATTCTCCAATTAAGTTTTCCTTTAACATCTGCTGTAGAGACAGGGTGGTGGTCCAAGCCCCGACCTCCCGTCTTTTTTTCCTTAATCTACAGTTGCACCGTTCAACTCTGCTGGGGGCAATGGGGATTTAAACCTAAATACATACTAAATTTCAACACCCAGTATCAAGCTTACCCACTGTCTTCTTTTGAGTCCAACATCTAAAGCAGTGTTGGGCAACATATTTTAAAAAACAAGCACTGCACAGATCTAATTATTGTAAACATTATAAATATTTTAGTATAGCAACACAAATACAATGAAAAAAAAACCCTTTTATGGATAGAAATGCCACATCCACTCAAAAGTTAGTAAAATAAATATATTTCTCCAAATCCAGTGCTTTTTACCTTCATTTAGCAAAGATAATATACAATAGTGATTTTTTTGTAAATAAATCTCTGTTCTGTACCACATATTATTTCCAATTTTACAGATTAACCTCCTGCTGAATTGACATATAGGGCAACACCTAAGCTGATACAGATTTATCTTCTCTTTTTTTTTTTACAAGCTATTGGAAAATTAAGAGCCTGTTAAGTTGTTATGCACCCACTGGATTTTTGAAGGGGAAGAAATCTAATAGGAAGAAAGGGTAGAATATAAAAAATTTTGTGACAAGCTGTTAGCTGTGGAGACAACTATACCATGCCACATAAATTGCTTGTATAATCTAAACTTCAGTAATGCCTAGAGAAAATCCCATCTGCACAGGCAGGACACATAAAGTACATGCCGACAGTTCCATGGTGAGAATTAACCTCACCTCTTCAATGGGACAATGTTAACTGCTGTACCACTGTGTATACGTTTACCCCATCCTATGATCTTATATTGTACAAGTTGGTCCCTAATCGATATTAAATAATTATAGCTGTTATCGGAAGCTTCCTCCCAGTCTTTAGAAGTCAGTTGAGGGATGTCAACAAGCGAGCGGACTTTAGCTATTTCAAATGGCTTGGGTTTCATAGAGAGAATTAAGCTGTAAGTTTGTGATACCAATTTGTGGTCTTCAGTCTTATGCAGGATGTGTCCTATGGTTAATGAAATCTTGTAAGTATCAGAGATGTGGAAGATATAAGTTGCCCCATGATGGAAGTTTAGGGGAGACCAGCGGTGGGGCCTTCTTATAGAGTTTAAAAGTTGCAATCCAGATCTTATAAGGGACAGAAAGTGTAAAAGGGAACTTTGGGAAGTCATTTGTGAGGCGATAGGGGAGAGGGTCTGGGAGGAAGCACCAATGCAAATAATATAACTGAGAGGTAGGTAGGATAACTGTAGGTTTGGAAGCGCCAGTCCTCCATCTGCATAAGAAGTGGTTAACTTTTCCCATGAAATATGTGGCTGTTTATTGTTCCATAAAAATGAGATAAGTATTTAAAAGCGTTTGTATAGCACCATAGTATGCAGCCCCAGAGATGGCAACACACAGGCAGCATAGGGCAGGCAGAGTAGTATGGTTCTTATTGTATTATAAATGTGTTAAGTTGTTCTCTTATAGGACTGTTCCTGTCATTGCCCGTCAGATGTTGAAGCATTTGAGATTCAAAATGTGTTAGTAAAGTTATGGGAGTTTAAAGTACTGGAATACTCAAGTCCACAATTTTTTATCCAGAATTTTTCAGGTTTGATTAGTTTCAGTATTTAGCTAATCCATTAAATTGTATATTTCAGTATTATAAGCTTACCTGCAGTATGTTCATTTTCCCCAGCTGGTTCCTTATAAAATCCTAGAAAAAAAGAACGGAAATATTTTTAAAAATTGTACTTTAATTTAAAAAAAATATAAATACATTTTTCCAGCTGCCTCAATAAAATATTTGATAAATATTTATATCAGTCCTGCAACCAAACAAATGAAGAATTCTAAGCAGTTGTTAAAAAAGAAAGGACAGCAACAGGGGAAACAGACCCTGGACTTGCTGGGGAGCCCAAGAATGTAGTGGGGCCCTCAGTGAATACTAAATAGTATCAGAACATGTTTGGGAAAGGGGTCATCTTTCCAGACCTTTGAGAAAAGATTTTACCGTGGGTCGAAGATATTTTTTCTCGTTACACCCACCCTTCAACATTAACTTAAGAGTCTAGAGACTCTTAAGTCATGTTTCTCCAAAGTGTAGCAAACATGGGGACAACGTGGCTTCTGGATGAACAGTGGTTTCATTAGACTCGACTGAAGTCTAGTATATATAAAATCTTGTGGGATTTACCTGTCAGTACCTTGGTGATATTAAAAATAAAAAATTAGACGTCTAAGAAACACTAATAATTGGGCATCAGTTAGCAAAATTTGTATGCAGTGACCTTTATAAATATGACTCTGAGCTCCCAGAATCCTTCCTCCGAAATATACCTATCCATTTGAAGCCAAGTGCATGAAAAGTGCCCAGAGTTTCAATGTGCTTCAACGCAGGTAAAAATAATTGATCTATCATCTAATGACAGAAAATCAGCAGCTGCATCAAACTAAAAGTTTTGCTTTATTTCCCCTTAGTGTGCATGGTCTCCTATGCAGCACTGAATACACACAGCGCTAAAGGTGCTTGTAGAGAAAAAATATAGAAGATAATATCTTTTTCAATTTGTAGCATCCCCTCTGGCAATGAAAAGCTGTTAGATTGATTCATTGCTGTGTTTGTACTGATTCCAAATCTTTCCCCTTTCGGTGAAGAGTCCCTTTCACCTGCGGCTCTCTGCCCTGCAGGCTTTTCACTTTTATTCCATTGTTCAAATGAAAGCCTATCTTCGGGTCTCCTTTGTTAGATGGGGCGGGCTTATCAGCAGGGCTCAGATGCCTGGAAAGTGGATGACATGTCAAGGAAATCTCATTCTACTCCATGCCACCCACCTCCTCCTTGGCTGCAAAGTGTGTTTGCAAATATAATTAATTCCTCCAGTTTGTGCTTACTAGTGAATTCTTTTCACTGTAAGTGAGGCTTTACACTGACATCTGCTAGGGACACTCTGTTCAACAGTTGTTTCATAAGATTTTTTCCTTTTACATTCAATGGACTGCAATCAGCAGACAGGGTCTAATTACATGAAGGAATAAAGGGATTATCCTAATAAATTTAGATTTAAGTCAGTATCTTTTTTGCCCATGTATGGGGCCCTCCTACAGGCCTACCCGACTGATAAGTGGCTGAAAATCATGTAGATGTTGATCGGCAGGTTTGTTTTTTTTGTCAGATCGATGGCCTCTATCCTTGTCCTTGTGATCCAAACATTTGGCCCTAGGGCTCAAAGACTGGACCAACCTGGTATCAACCACCTTTGGGTGAAGACACATGGAGCTACTAGTAGCAGCTACTTTTCGTGGCTAAAATAGACAACTCTGATCAACACTGCCCCTAAAAGTCAGCCCTACAGAATAAAAAAAAATGAGGAGCCAAGTATTTACTACAACCTGTACAAGTGATCTACAAAGATTTAGGGCTGAAACTTTAAAATCTTAAGGTAGCCATACAATATAAACAAAATATCAGATTTTAGTCTTCTTTTGACGAATGTTCAGATATCAATCGTAATTGTAGGATAAAGTCCTAAAAATAACAAATCAGAGGATGTTCGGAACATGAAATAGTTGGCAGACACCGGTCATACGAAAATGGCTGCCTGGAAATGCATTGTAGGTCCCCCAAGGATATCGTCAAATACAAGCACAGATTTTATCATTATCCAACCGCAATTTTTAACCAGTCCAATCAACTAAATGACCAATCACCATGGTAAAAAAACGACTGGAATGATAATTTGGAGCCCACACAAGGTCTGAAAATCGTACAAAACTATGTTTCCTATGATTATATCGGTGAGTGTATGTCCAGCCTAAGGACACATACATAAGGTGACTTTGCCATTATCCAACTGACTGGCACACATGCCCAACAGTCTGATATGGTCAATGGATGGCAAAATGCTGATGATCTTATTGCAGATAGCCAAGTCAAAAACAAATTGAAATTAATCAGGACATTTTAGCCCATTACTGAAATATGGGCCAAGGGGAGCAGAGATGTTCTGATGGTTGGGAAGTCAAAATCATCCCACACCATATATGACTCATTTTTTTAATAAAGTGAGGGAAAGTTTATGTCTGCTTACAACAATCTTGTCAAAAATATAGTGTATCTAATATAAAAAATATCTTGTCAAAAATATAGTGTATCTAATATAAGAATGCCTACTATATTTAAAGGGCAAACAATCTGTTTTTGGAAATCCTTGAACCTTTCTATATCTGATTGTGGTAACCTTCCAATTATTCCTGTTTAGGCAGGTCAATCCTTATTCATTATTAAATGGGGTGACGATTATTTCATGCGGAACCAGGGTTTGGGCAGAACTGGTCATAGTCAGGAATATATCCCAAAAGGTCTTAATTTTTAGATGTGAAAGCAGGTAGGCCTGCAGGTTGCATATCCAGTCATGTGTCCTTCAATTAGTGAGACAGTCACACTTTCAGTCTTTCCCTCACTTACTTATACTAAAATGAGTACTTAGTACTCAGTTTGCACATCACTACTTGTAGCAATATGATGGGCCAGGTTACTTTTTAAGTTATTTGATTGATTAACAAATAATTTGAAGAAGAAAACCCAGATTTTTGCATAACGAAAGAACATCTAACACCTTTACAAAATAACATTCAGTTATATCCACCCCTTTTGTAACTCTTCCCACTTCCTTTCCTTCTTGCTTTCTTTCTTATTCCTAAGTGATTATGTATAATGTCTTTTACTTTTGCTAACTTGTGAAAATTTGTAAAAATCAATAAAAATATAAGTTACAAAAAAAACAACAACATTCAGTGGTTTAGGGACAATGGCACCTGTAACGTTTTGTTGTCTGTAGCAAATCTGCGATACTACGGGGATGACATAATATCCCTGGTTTCCTTCCCACTTGTAGTAATGTGAATTCCAGGTGGGGAAATGTATGCATTGCTTCTGCTTTCCCAAGTTGCCTAAAGAAGAATCTTCAGGCTACTTCACAAGGCGCATGTTATCCCAACGTCGATCCACATTACTGCAGGCGGGAAGGAAATTAGGGACAAACCCACCACTGCCATAAAAGTTATTAATAAATGTAATTGAAATAGTCTGTCCCTTTCTGCACTACTGATTAGTCTCTTGAAACAATGTATTAGACAACAATCTTTCTTTAGTCAAAGAATCCATTTCTCACAAAGCCCAACATTCTTCTTCACAGGTCTGTTAATCAAAGCTAGCAACTGAACACTGGTGAACATAACAGGAAGTACAGACAGCAAAAACTATATATATTTATACAAATGTGTAATTAATGTTTATTATAAAGTTACCAAGAATTACAAGTTCTATTAATAAGCAAAATGTTAGGCTTGCATCGCATTTAAATTATAGTTGTTCCTATCAGACACCTCACTTTAAACAAACAGATCTCCCCAGCTCTTGAACCGGAAGCAATGTTTTGGTCCTGCCAAGTTACCAAGAAGGAAATATTACGGATCATGGCAGCACAACGGCTCAGTGAGTAGCACTTCTGCCTTGAGTTCAATCCCAGCCAGGGCACTATCTGCAAGGGGTTTGTATGTTCTCCCCGTGACTACGTAGATTTCTTCCGGGTACTCCTGTTTCCTCCCACACTCCAAAAACAAACAGGCAGGTTAATTGGCTTCCGACTAAAATTGACCACAGTGAATGTGATAGGGATGTTAGACTGTAAGCTCCGCTGGGGCACGGACTGATATATGAGGAATGATGTATAATCTGTGTAAAACCCAATGGAAATGTGTGGTGCTATATAAATAAGGAAATAAATAAATAATTCATCCTTATATCTTGAGGTTGGTTCAACTTAGCTCTGCGTGCAATGCTAACCTACACGCCTGGACTAAATTTTCAAAATAAACCAAGAGGGCCAAACTGTCTCCTATAGGCCCAATAAATAGTTTATGGCATCTTACAGCAACTCCTCTGGCATTTGCCAAAATCCACAGATTGCCAGAGCCCAGGCCTGCTTACCTACCTACATTTGCTGGCAACGATACTCAATTCAAATGAGTTCAAAGGTTGCTTAATAAATATTGTCCCGTGACTTATTATTAAATCATTGCCATCTGGCCATTTAGCTGTCTCCTGATGCATTAAAACAAAGTACCATCCTCTCTATGCAGTGTCCTGCTATTGACTTAAATGTCACTCGAGACGTAATATAAAATAAATTGCTGCAGTTATTGGTCCAATAATCAGCTACATTCGATGCAAGGGAAACTAATTGGCTTTGCATCTATTGGTGTTATTTATAAGCTTCAGTGGTTTCACTGAGATTTAAGCAATGCAGTGTCATTTACTCAGAGGAGGATCACATGCAGATGTAGGTGCATTCATTATGAAGTTAGGAGCAAGTGCCAACTTGTATTTATTTTAAAAGCCCAGAATATCTGGATTTTAAAGCCTCTAAAGCTGGTGTCTGAAATCATGCCGTTTTCAAATAATGTGCAGTCTCTAATTCAGCCTTACATGAGGATGTACAGAAAAGCAATAGTCCGCCTGTTATTGATGAATAGGAACAGGCAATGAGGTGATGTATAATTCTGAGTGTGTACGGTTAGTCTGTGCTATAAATCACTTGCCTTGTGTTTTCCCATTAAGAACACGGGGCTTTCTTTATCCAAACGCTTTGGTCAATCAGAATCAGCCAACATCCTCCATAGACAACTGTAAACCTGCCGATACACGGCTAGACTGCCATTCATGGCCCTCTGCCTCCAAGAAAAGTTTTGCAAAATGCAGATCTTTGCCTGATGGGGCTAGAAGTGGTTGGCAAATTATTACCGCCATCACTTGATCCTCAAGTCAATGTTAATACTCCAAGGAGGATGCAGCTCTTGGCTTCCAGGACATTCTGCCCAGCATAAATAATATGTCTGAGCTCTGATCATATATTTAATGGTAAGGCATCATACTTGAGCCATTCAGGGGCAACATCTGCCTGTGTATAGGCACCTATCCAGTCTTACACATAATTTGTGACCAAGCCTATGGCAAATCTGAACAGCAACAAATGAGTTCTGGCCCATTATAAAAACACTATGGGCCTGATTCACTTAAGGGCGATAAAACGTGCGCTATTTTTATTGTGCGCTAAAATTTTTACCGCGTCTTAATTTTGGCGATTTTTCGCACGATTCACTATAAGCATACTCGCGCTTTTTTACGCGCGATATTGCATGCGTTATTTAACTCGCGAAGACTATTTCAATGCGGTATTTGCTGGTACATGTGCTAAATTACGCCCGCGAATAGTCACCGCATATGAATGGTAGCTTAGAAATAGTGTATAAAAATTGTCGCCGCATATAAATGGTGTATATAAATATTAGCCACATATAAATGGTAGCATATAAATGGTATCATATAAATAGTAGATGCTTATAAATAGTAGCCACTAGTGATGAGCAAATGTGTTCTGGTTATCTTTAGTGAAAATTAGCAAATCTTTCGAAAGATCCACGAAACGGCAAAAATGTTGTGCGGGCAAAAAAATTGTTGCTGTGACTATTATTTTTTGACGCTTGTATAAATTTTTGTATGTGCGGTGAATTTTTGCGTGGCAAATTTTTTCAGGCGTTTTGCCATTGGCGGATTGTTTTGCGAAACGCATGAAAAAATCCGCCGCAAAAAAATTCAACGCACGTCCAAAAATTCGCTGCGAATCCATGCCTGGCGAAACATTTCATCACTTGTAGCCAAATATAAATAGTCGCACAAATGAATGCATGCCATGTTAGCCATACACGCCAATACTTGCAGAAAATTACTGTATTAAAAATGAACATTTCGCTGCAAACTGGCGGCTGCGTCACTCTAGGGGAAACACAGACTTGAATAAATAACACTGTAAGTCCATATTTTATTGCAAAAAATCATTTACTGTACTTTTGTATAATTTTTCGCCTGCCTGTAGTAGGTGTTAATTTTCGCATAGCCGAATGCGATATTTAGCGCGCAAAAGTTATAGTGAATCATGTGATCATATTCTTTTCAGCACGGAAATGAACGTATGCGGTAAAACTAGCGCGAGAAATACCGGATGCGAAAATGCGACTTATCGCATGCGGTAATGCTGTAGTGAATCACGCGCTAATTGTCGCGTCTTTTTTACCGCAAAAAAGCGTGCGATAAACTTTAGTGAATCAGGCCCTATGTATCCCATCTCAGTGCCTTAACAGCAGAAGAAATATCGTGGGGACAAACACATACAATTTCCCACATCGAATACAAAGAGATAAAAAAGCTAAAAGATGAATGTATAACTCATATAACTATCAAGCAAGCGATGAATAAGAAGGAACAAAGTCCCACTCAAAGCCTTCGCCAAGACCACAGTCCTTGAACTATTCCACTTGTTTAGCCATAAAGAATTCTTCAGCAAACTTGAGATTCTGCCTCCCTAAGAGATGTAGAAAAACAGCAAACAGCACCTTCTTGTCTCCATTAAAAAAGCCTTTATTAAGTATACATGGCTTTTAGATAAAGCGACATTTCAGGCCTACATCTGGCCTTTTCTCAAGCTTCCCTCAGAGATCACATGATATGATATGTGTGCCTTGGCTTGTTTAAAGTGCATAGTGAATCCTATAATCCCAGTAGGCGGACCTTAATTCTTAAAATGGCAATTTTCTATTTAGGAGTATCCAATAGCACATATTACTAAGAAAGTATATTTTTATTAAAATGGTTTACTTAGATGAAACATGGTTTTACATATGAGTTGGTTAATGCAATATATTTTTATAGAGACCTACATTGTTTAGGGGTATTGTTTTCCTTTAAGGCTAACACACACAGAACCCATAAACTATTAACCAGAGATTACAGATTAAGCAGAGTGCTATTCACGACTCACAGCCTTCTGGAAACCTTGTGCGAACAGCAGTGGGATTGCATTAAAGGGAAAGGTAGTGGGTGCACGTTTTTTTGGGTGAGTTTAAAGTCACCATTTACAGTTCGATAATACTATTTTTAATGCAAGTGGCTTAATATACAGCACTGACTTATTTTATTATTTTCTTTTTATATTAATAATGCATTTAAAATACCCTTCTGAAGAATTATTATATTTTTAAAATTATTAAATATTTATGAACAATATGCTTCTGAGGACAGAGAAGTATTTTACCTTACAATGCTGTTGCAATTCCTGCTGTTAAACGCACTGCCCAACCAAATTATTGAAATTAGTGAAATATCATTCCATATACACACTATATAAAGCCTTTATAGAATTCAAGATTACATTAAGAAGGCTAAAGTGATGCACACCAATATGAAGAATGTGCATGTACATGTATGGGATCTCTTAACCCGAAACCTGTCATTCAGTAAGCTCAGAATTACGGGTAGGCCATTGCCCCTAGACTCCATTGTAAACAAATAATTAAAATTTTGAAAATTGATTTCATTTTTCTCTGCAATAATAAAAGATAATCTTGTGCTTAACTAAGATATAATTAACCCTTATTGTTGCCAAAATAATCAAATTATTTTATTTGGTTTATTTCAAGTTTAAATAATTTTTTAGTAGACGTAAGGTATGGAGATCCAAATTCTGGAAAAAAAAAACCTTTATCTGGAAAGCCCCAGGTATTGAACATTTTAGAGAACAGTTCCCATACCTGTAACTTACAGTCAAATTTTGAATAAAAAGTTAAGTAAAAACACAAAAATATACAAGACAGATATCAGAACTTAAAAGAAAGCACTCTTATCCTAATACTTTGCAGTGGATCAACTATAGTACAGGTATGGGACCTGTTATCCAGAATGCTTGGGACCTGGGGTTTTCCAGATAAGGGATCTTTCCATAATTTGGATCTCCATAACTTAAGCCTGCTAAAAATCATTTAAACAATAAATAAACCCAGTAGGATTGTTCTGCCCCCAATAAGGATTAATTATATCTTAGTTGGGATCAAGTACAAGGTACTGTTTTATTATTACAGAGAAAAAGGAAATCATTTTTAAAAATTAGAATTATTTGCTTATAATGGAGTCTATGGGAGATGGCCTTTCTGTAATTTGGAACTTTCTGGATAATGGGTTTCCGGATAAGGGATCCCATCCCCGTACTAGCATATTTTATTTGCTATTTTGGGAAATATAACAAAAACATACAGGTAAACCCATCCCCCTCCCACTGATTAACCTTATGTCAAAATTCCCCTCCTCCATAATGTTAGCTCTGTATCTTCTGCCATTGCATCACTCCAAATGTTGAGCTCCCAAAGTGGCAGCAGTACTTACATGAGCAGAAAGGCTTCAAGGCCAGTGGGGGAAATGTAGAGAAAATAGACCCCGTGCCTGCTGGACGCCCTGGAGGTATAGTGTATGTATGTATGTATAACTTTATTTATAAAGCGCCACAGTGGTACGCAGCGCTGTACAATCTTACAGAATACAAAATTACACACAGGGAGGACAAGTGATATAATAAATAAATACAATAAATATATATATATGTATATATAAGTGCCATGTGGTATGAGACACAGTAGGAAGGAGGTCCCTGCCCCGTAGAGTTTACAATCTAAGTGGGCCCAAATGTTTAAGGGGGTCCACTAATTTCTGGTTCTCTAAACAAGGGCGTTTCTCCACCAGGATATTTCAGCCAGCAGAAAAGAATCCCTTTCCCTTAAAAGCAAAATGCCTGTAGGAACTGGTCCTGCCTGGTGTTTCTTATTTGAATACATGTCAGGAAGCAGAGATAATGGTTTGTGTGCCATCACCCTAAATCCCACAATGCAATATAAGGTCTTGATACATACAATAAAATCAACCGCAGTTAAAGAGCTAGTTAAAAGACGCTTCCACCTTTATAACACTCCAAAAGAATTACTTCAAGTTAGTCCTTTTCAGGAACATAGAAGCATTACAAATGTAATTATTACAGGCCCTTGCACATTTGAGGGCAGCATTTGTGGCAGGGAGCAGCAATGACAGGCAGAGGATATATACCTGACATTGGTTGGGGGTTACACTGCTACATAAGGTAAGGGCTCAGTTCACATGATGGTGGAAGGCAGAAAAGTAAGGGCAGTTTCATACAGGGCAATTCCCAATGTTTGCCCAACCACGCACTCTCTAGCTCACTATGCCAGTGGCAAAGTGTCCCGCTTTGCCCCTCCCTTCACTTCAATGGTAGATGGCCAGACCCATAACCTACACTCACTGGTCAGCCAGTTATCACTCAGAAATTTAGCAGTAAACCTGAAATCATAAAATCAAACATTCTGGCCCCAGTTCAGGGTGCTGTGTCTTGTGACTGCTACCTGGTGTACAGCAGTTGCTTGTAGCCAACACAAATAGCTAACGTGATAAATATACTTTTACAATGACAGAACATTACCACAAGCAAAGTGTTGGTAACTTCAAAGGATGCATGAAAATAGTTCAAGCAGTAATTCTGTGTCAACTGCAAGATTTGTCTAAGGCTTCCATCTCTCTGGAATTCCCTGTCCCTCCAAACCTTCAAATGCTCCCCTAAAGACCAGTGACCAATTGCCAATTCAGTCTGTTTGCTAATTATTCCCCTTGCCTTTAGAGTGTAACTTTGCAGCTGTATCTGTCCTACATGGAGAACAGCAGCAGTTACTCTTATCTGCCTGCCACAGCCTCTACTATAATGTGAACCTGAGCAAAAATATATACAAACCTGTGCAAAATAATAAGTACAAATATAGTGTACATTAGGAACACAAGGCACTAAACCCTATACCAACAGGTGTTTAAAATGACATTGCACTGAGCAGCAGTGGACTGGTTGTAAGAATCCAAGACTACTCAATCAAAGAGGCTAATGACCCCCTAACACCCATCTTTAAACACTCTAGTGTACTTATATGAGATACTCTGCATACATATCAAAAGGTTGAGTATCTTCATATAGGGGCCTCTGGAGTAAGAAAGGCAACCATGCACAACAGGACCAGCTCTCCTAGAAGAAATCATTCTCCTTTTGGCACTAGGCTTAGAATTTGATTGCAGTGGTTAAGGGGCTTTTGAGCAATAAACACCCACATATAAAACAAAGACTACAATTATGAAGATTCCATTTAAAAAATGTCCTCAGTTTAAAATTTGAATGTTATTAAAACCAATGGCAGCCAGTCAGCAGTTGGTTTTAATACATAAAACACAAAGCAAATCTCTGATTTGTTCCTTGGGACAGATTTACTAATAGATAACTAAACTCAAAAAGTAAAATTAGAAGAATTCACACCTCTGCAAGAAATCTAGGTCTGAAAGGTAAGTTGATATTACATTAATAATCGAGAACCGCCACATTATCATTAGGCAACTGTCCAGCACCCCGTGCCGGGTCAATGGGACGCAAGATTACTCGACACAGCAGTGCATTAAAATGTTGGGATTTAGGGTAAAAAATAGATTGAGGTTCTGCAGGAGAAATGTGTTGCATTGCTTGTGAGCCATCGTTCTTACCTAACATCATTTTGGCTTCTACAAGGGCATCGTTCCTACAGCAGGAAGAACGCGTGCTGTGATCCAGAGCCAAGCATATCCCTTTCCATTGTGAGTTTAGGCCTGTCACCTCAGGCACACTCCCAACTCCACCCACACATCTGTAGCACTTGTGACCCTGACACACGCCAGCCTGCTAACACAGCCCCCAGTGAATGGGAACATATGCTAATTACACACAGGGGGGGTGAGATTAACCCTCCAGCACGTGCCCACTTTTCAGGCTTAGCAATTACTGCCCTTAAGACTTTTTTTTATGATGAAAGCCTTAGCTAGAGTTCAGCAGTAAGCCTGTGCCCCAGCACGTCATACCACAATCTATTATTTTTAAGGTACCTTAATATTTTTAGGTGGTGAACAAAAAGCAGCAGGACAAATCTCACTCTGATCAGAGGAAGGCATTGGACAGTGTGGTGATTCTAAAACTTAAGAAGCTAAGGGCAAAAACCAGGTCCATTAGCTGTATTAGTGTGCTCAGTCCACTGTAGAGAATGTTTACATTTAATATGTTATAGAATATCCTATTTTTAGAAACTCAACAGCTGGTCTTCACTTTTTATTTATTTACCTTCTACCTTTTTCACACTTTCAAATGGGGGTCACTGACCCCAGAATTGAAAAATCAATCAATCAATCTATATCAATCTATGGATCAATCTATAAGGCTACAATTTTATAGTCAGTTACTTTGCCTCTGCTATTTATCTTCCAGTATTTTAATCAAACTGCTTCCTGGTTGTTATGGTAAACTGGACCCTAGCAATAAGATAGCTGCTGAAATTCCAAATTAGAATGCTGATGAACCACAAAAAATAAGATTGTCTACATCAAAGTAAACGTGAATTTAAAGGTGAACTACCACTGTCAACGGCATAATTAGTACAGGTATGGGATCCCTTATCCGGAAACTCTTTATCCAGAAAGTTCCAAATTACAGAAAAGCCATCTGCCATAGACTCCATTATAATCAAATAATTCTAATTTTTAAAAATGGTTTCCTTTTTCTCTGTAATAATAAAACAGTACCTTGTACTTGATCCCAACTGAGATATAATTAATCCTTATTGGAGGCAAAACAAGCCTATTGGGTTTATTCAATATATAGATTATTTTTAGCAGACTTAAGTTATGGAGATCCAAATTACGGAAAGATACGAACTTTATCCAAAATGCTTACACAGAAATGACTCAAACTCACCATTAAACCCAACTCTACCATTCCATACAGAAATGAAAAATACTATACCTCCATCAAAAAAAAACAACCAACTCTACAGCCCCACACCAAAATGTTTGTCCAGGCAATGGTTTTAAGTCAATGCCTACAATAAACTCAACAATATGGAAGGTTTTGTAAGACAACATGGAACAGTAATGGTTTTGACCACAAGCAAGAGAACAGTTATCCTAGATGGCATGCAATAAAGGAAAATACTCACGTTCTATCCATAGGAAAGTAATCACATTATTTTTATCATAACAGAAGGACAACAACAGGACACCATTTTCCAGCAAGAACAGAACGCCAGACTATCTCACTGTTAGGACACCTGTGAAGGAGTTGCCCAGAACAGAAATATAAAACTGTCCCCTTATTGTACATATGTCTGTCTACAGGCACAGATGGCTGTGGTTCCGCATGGTAAAGCCAAGCAGTCTTATCAGATACATGAGCTCTCTTCTGTGGGACAAGGCAGCACATCTAAATGTTTTTATTCTGTTGCCAAAAATTAACCCGATGCAAGCATTATATCAAGACCACCCAGTCACAGCTAAACACTCAGGTCTGTTTTGTTCTGTCTCCTATTCAACTAAATGCTTCTGCTGGACTAGAATTAACTTTTAGTATGATATAGACATTAACATTCAGGGACAATTTGTAAGTGGTTTTTATTTTTTTGTAGCAGCTCTCCAGCTCCAGTTGTAGCAGTTCTCAATATCAGCAGCTCTGGTTGCTAGGGTCTTGCTTACCTTAGTAACCAGGTAATGGTGTGAATGAGAGACTGGAAGATAAATAGAAGAGGGACTTAAAGGCAAACACTCCTTCAAGGGTTGTAGTTCAACAACATCAGGGCAACTATACACTGGTTGACCTTATTCTGTTTCCTCCTTTACATAATACTTAATAAAATCTAAGCCCATTGAGATGAGAAAGGGGTGTCTGTCTTCCTCTTGGAACAGATGTTCTCAATAAGTTTTGATTTTATAGATATGATTTGATATGGATATGATATAGATATGTTTATGCATAAAACTTTGGGGCAAACATATATACCTCAGCTGGTAATGTTCCTAGAGGGAGTGAGTCAGTTTTAGGGAGTCACAAAGTGCAGACTTGTTGCAAGGACCCACACAGTAACTCATAGGTACGTATTGAATATGGAAGAGGGTAATGGCTGAGACTTCTCTGACTGACTTCTATTAAGATCAAAATCCATAAGGAAGTCAAAGGCATGCAAAACATTAATGGGTTTCTCAGCATATTTATTAGTTAGAAATTTCAGCACTTGCTATTGAAAGCAGATTCTGTCTGGCTGTTTATATTCTCTGCCTTGATTATTCTGACTCCTGAAACAATGTAGCTGAGGCTAGCTGAGTAACACAATTAGAGGAGAATTGACTTCTGCTACACAATTCAAGAGAGAGAACGGAATGGGATAAACAAATCCTGCTTTTTATTCTGAAAATTATGAACATATACTGCTTTTTATTCTGAAGATTTTGAACATACTTTGGCTGATTCTTTTTAAATCTATATCAAAGCTAATTTGGCAGTTTACTAAGTTAACTGAGTAAAGGTCCCCATACACGGGCCGATTGTAGCTGCCGATATCGGTCCCTTACACCGATTCGGCAGCTAATCGGCCCGTGTATGGGCACTACCGACGGGCCTGCCCGACCGATATCTGGCCTGAAATCAGCCAGATCTCGATCGGGCAGGTTAAAAAATCTAGTCGGATCGGGGACCGCATCAGCTCGTTAACCTGGATTCTCCTGATATCGCCCACCCGTAGGTGGGGGATATCGGGAGAAGATCCGCTCGCTTGGCAACATCGCCTAGCGAGCGGATCTTAAGGTAAAGCCCCCCTTTTATCACAGAAGGTAAACATCAACATTGTTCCTGCTGCCTCAATCAATAGCAAAATAATCCCACATTCACACACAGAAAAACCATAAATGATTTACATCAGCATTTAATACAGTGTTTTCAACCTGTGAGTTAGCTTTGCAACCTACTAATGGCTTTACAACCTATCATTTTTTATTACTATTTTGCTTCAAAGATGAAACATTACTGCATTAAAAAGGGTCATGGTTGTTAATTTAAAATGATACTGAAAAAAAAACCTATATTTTTAAAATATGAATCTACATAAAAAGTTACCTATAGGTCACGTTGATCATTTTTTGCTGATATGTTTGCTTTTGTAAGTACAGGTGTGGGACCCATTATCCAGAATGCTCAGGACCTGGGGTTTTCCAGATAAGGGGTCTTTCCGTAATTCGGATCTCCTACCTAAAATCTGCTAAAAACATTATTTAAACAGTAATTAAACCCAAAAAGATGTTTAGTCTCCAATAAGGATAAATTATATATTAGTTGGGATCAAGTAAAGGTACTGTTTTATTATTATAGAGAAAAAGGAAATCATTTTTAAATTATGTGAATTATTTGATTAAAATGGAGTCTATGGGAGATGGCCTTTCCGTAATTCTGAACTTTCTGGATAATGGGTTTCTGGACAAGGGATCCGATACCTGTAATTTCTACTTGAAGTTTCTGACTGTTTTGCCAACCTGACTGTCCCTTCTCAGCCTGTCAGTTATAGCTTCTAATGCTAATGGAGTCCTGCTGCACAAATATGGCAGCCCCCTCATAGAGGAACATAGGAATCAGATAGGTAATTTGAAAGCTTTGGAAATAAAATGACTGCCCTGTAAGAGAGCTGGCCAGGATTGATCACTGTACTTTAGAGGAAGTAAAAATAAGCAACCCTTACAGCAGCCATACATGGCTTACAGGCTGCCAAAAAGATGAAGGTGTACCAGGGGCTACCTTTATATTGCTCCAATCATTCACATGCTGAAACAGCAGAAGCTCTTCTTCACCTTCTCATATGAAGACTCAGGATGCATTGGCCAACAGCACTGGCCGATCCCAGAAACAAACAATATCTACAGTACCTGGATAAAGATTGAGTTTGGTGGGCCAGCATACATGCACAAATAATCATATTTTACTTTGTATAATACCACTGTGTTACCCACTGATCTGATCAGAATATGCTTTAATTTATCTGACAAAGCAGAAGACCTAATATGCCATTGAATGTTTTGTATGTATGTATGGCACCTATAGAGTAAGTTTCAACAGACCAACCTGTGTTGAGGGTGGAAGGGGCATTGGTGAATGCAGAAATACAGGAAGCTGCAGCTCCATCTCACATATAGTGATATATTTAGATACTGGCCAATACATACACATCAGCATTATCCATATGGAAATCATACAGTATTGTCTATTAGGTCCCTAGGCTGAGCAGTTGGGCACCAATTGCCTCTGCGTTTCCCCCCTTTATGGTAAGCTGCCTTGTAATCAATCAAGAATGTCTCCTTGTGTTACATTACCTATATAAAAACATGTATAAATCAGCGCTGAAAGAAAAAAATCAAACATTTCAAACTGAAACTGGTAACAAACCAGTAAAAAAAAACCTTCTTACACTGAAAAAATCCTTACATTGTTAATGGATAAATTTAAGACAAATGTGATTACCAACTTAATAGCTGCTAGTTCTTTTGTAACCAGCGCACTGATCAATGGCAGAATTCATTATTTTTAAAAGCTACACTGTTTAAACATTTAAGAATCTTCCTTTGCGTTGTAGGATATGCCTGCATAAAAAGGGTTAATTAAATTAAAACCTAACACAAAGGGCCCTCGGATCCAATGAAGAGGTCTGATCTATATGGGTGAAGACACACGGAGCTACTAGTAGCAGCTATTTGTCATGGGTACTAAACACCAGAAAATACCTTGCCATATAGACAATACAAATACTAAGAATTGTCTCTGCTAAAATACACGTAGAGACAATCATCAATAAATTGTACTAGTAGCTCTGTGTCTTTGTTATAAATTGGAGAATGATTAATGGCTGCTCATTGTTATTGGCTTTTATCAAAAATGCAAACCCAAAAAAAGGCTGATTGTTAAAAAATTCAACAATGCTAGTAGTTTGGACACCAGCAGAGCATTTACCCAATACATGGTTTTAGCAAAAAAATGATGCCCCACTTATAAGTAGGGTTAACAAATCAATCACAAGGTAACCATGCTATAGTGATGCCTATTAATCATGTTGGTTTATACAAGTACATAAGAACTATACCGTTCTTTGTCACCCATATGAAACATTCCTTGTTACTTAACAAAAAAATCTATTAAACTTTTCAAAATTCCAAACAAATCTCTTTTGACAGGAAAATCAGAGCAGAACAATCAGTCCCAGACTGGGTTCCAAAATAGGCCATAGAATTTTAAGTACACAGAGGCCCAAACAGCCCACCAGCTGCTCAATAAATAGTGACTGCCTATGGCATCGTACAGCAGCCCCTCTAGCATTTGCCAGAAGCCACAGATTGCCAGTCCCAGCATGGGGGTAGTTCACCTTTCAGTTAACTTATAGAAAGGCAGATTCTTAGCAACTTTTCAATTGGTCTTCATCTTAAATTTACAGGTATTTTAAGTATTATAGTTTTTTAATTATTTGCCTGCTTCTCCAGCTTTCAAATAGGGGCCCCTGACCCCAGCAGCCAAAAAACTATTGCTCTCTACGGCTACAATTTTATTGAAACCTGTTATCCAGAAAGTTCCAAATTATGGAAAAGAAATCTCCCATAGACTCCATTATAAGCAAGTAGTTCTAATTTTTAAAATGATTTCCTTTTCCTCTATAATAGTAAAACAGTACCTTCTACTTGATCCAAACTGAGATAGAATTAATCCTTATTGGAGGCAAAATAAGCCTATTGGGTTTATTCAATATTTTTAGCAGACTTAAGATATGGAGATCCACAGTTAGACAATATTTACGTTAATTATTTTTGCTCTTGGTGTCATAATCACAACCACTGAGAAAGCCAACTTTGTATGTATGTATGTATGTATGTATATCTTTATTTATAAAGCGCTACTTATGTACGCAGCGCTGTACAGTAGAATTCATTAATACAGACAGGGGGTTAAAGATAATGGATAAATACAAAAGATAATGGATAAATACAAAGTACAACAATAAATACAATAAATACAAGGTGCAGTTGCAATAAGAGTCAGAAACACAAGATGAAGGAGGTCCCTGCCCCGTAGAGCTTACAATCTATATGGGAGGGGTAACTAACAGACACAAATGGGCAAATGTAAGTGCTATAGGTCACAGTGGGTGACATTACAGTATAAGTGCCAGTTTCCAGATCAGGTGCTGGGTGAGTGCTCCAAAAGGTAGTCTTTAAGTTAGTTTGTGTAACATATTTATCGCAGGAGGCTGCTGATATCGGTCTACTCGCCGATCGGCCAGGTTAAAAGATTTTGATTGGGCGCCATAGAAGGCGCCTGAGCAAAATCTGCCGTCAAGGCCGAATCGGCAGAAGGAGGTAGAAATCCTATTGTTTTCTCCCTCCATATGCCTTTTTGGAATACTAGAAGACATTATTCCAAGCAGTTACGCCAGAAATCGGTACCGAACCCTTCTTTTTTATGCTAGGAAAAACATCGCCATGCATTGGATGGGAGCACGGCCACCGTCCATAAAAACATGGACACAGTTGGTAAACCAAGCAATCCCACTAATTAAACTTACCTCAGAAGCAAGGGGAACACAGGCTAAGTTTGACCTGATCTGGAACCCGTGGATTGAGGCAGGGTTGGACTAACTCTATACAACAAGTCTTATATGCAAAGTGGAATTACATCTCTATGTAGTATGTCTTGCAGATCTGTATAACCAATTTAAACTATTGGGAAATGTACACTACCAATGTTTGGCACAACTGTCTGTTTGTTGTTAATAAAAAAATTACCTTTAAAAAAAAAAAAGAAATCCTATTGTTTCTACCTCCTTTATCTGCCGTTTCAGCCCTGAACGGTTAGTGGCTGATTGAACGATCTTTCGTGTGGCCACCTTAGGTCTAACAAAGTTTGTATCTTTTTTGGCATTCAGTGCAGGAGATCCAAAGAGAAATGAGTGACTTTTCAATAAGAAACTGGGGGCTGTGGGCTGAGCTGTTAAAATCGTGACTGTCCCGCGAAAATCAGGACAGTTGGGAGGTATGTAAAGGGAAGCAAGTAGAACTGGGCTCTGCACTAGAAGAGCCAGATTTTCAATTCAAACACTGTATGGTCTCTATGGTCAAGGAACTGTATATAGGATTTATGTGCACAATTACATGGTAGATGTGAACATTTTAGTATAACAGTGGCCTCCAGTGGCCAAATGTACAAAAATGTAAGATTCTTTTCTTTTGTCTTCCAGACCAAGCCAGCTTATTGCCCCTTTTATAGGGTCCATCTACAGTCCTGTCTGACCCAAATCTTCCAGATATCATTTGGGCAGGTTTGCTTTCTAATGTACTTTTCTATTAAGCGCTTCCACTCCTGATGTTTCTTCTCCATTATCCTGTGTGCCCATTTATCCACTTCTCTCTGTCCCCCCATTTAGCTATGTGCCATTTTCTTCTGCTTTTACCAGAGCTGCCTTCATCTTTGGCAACATTTTAGCATTAATCATGACACTTTTAGGCAAATTTCAAGTTGCATTTTTTCCCCTTAACAAGCAGTTGAATGTTGCATTGCTTGGCCAGTGCAGATTTAGGGCTCATTCTATCAGTGCCAGTTCCTAGCTCCAATTTATGTACATACCCATAAAACCTTCTTTTTGCTGATGTCAAGGAAATGCTAAATCAACTTTTTCCAGTAGCCTGACGTATCCTTTCCATTCACAGAGACATAATGTGACGTTAGCATGAAAATAAGCCATTGTGACGCTGATCCCTTGACTGACAGCTCAAACTCAGCACTCAGTGATGGATTGGTATCCTATTGCCGGAGAAATGATGGATGGTTTTTAAGAAATGGAATCCCACCGAGTGGCTCTCACATGTGCCTTAATCACCACAGAGATTCTAGACTCTCATTAGTTTATCATTTAATTAGCACCCAAAGAAAGCAAAACCACACAAGTGCAAAGCAGCAACAAATGACTTTATTCTAGGATTTGTCACAAATTAGCAGCTTGCACCTCAGAGGAGACTCTTACACCCAGCGCAAAAGGTTATGTGACTAAAACCAGACTTTTTGAGCAAATAATGATAAAAATTACATTTGTAGTTACGTTTTAAAGTTTTTCAAATGTTAAAAGATGTTTTACACAGAATGTACTATATGTCTGATTGCTTTATATGTTACTCTGTATGCCCAATGTATGTAACCCACTTATTGTAAAGCGCTGCGGGATATGTTGGCGCTTTATAAATAAATGTTAATGTAATGTAATGTCAAACTCATCATTTGACTTGATGGAATTGTGATGTTGTATTTTGACTATAAAATCACTCCCCAAAGACCAAGGCATTCCAATTGCTTCAAATATATACAAAATTTTGTTTAATATCTACTTTTAAAACTTACCCATGGGTTAAAATTAGGGATGCACCGAAACCCCGATTCGGTTCGGGATTCGGGCCGAATCCCGGCTTTTTTTGAAGGATTCAGTTTTGGCCGAATCCACGGTCCGGGCCGAACCGAATCATGATTAGCATAAATTAGCATATGATAATTAGCATCTGGAAAGGGTTGAATGGTCAGGGGGGAAAAATTTTGCCACGTGCCCCTTCCGACCCTAATTAGTGTATGCTAATTAGGATTCGGATTCGGTTCGGGATTTGGCAGAATCCGTCAGGGTGGGTTCAGCCTAACTCAAAAAAGTAGGTTTGGTGCATTAATCCATACTGGAGGCAAAACAATTCTACTGGGTTCTCTGTATAAGGGATGTTTATGTAATTTGGATTGCCATACCTTAAGTCTACTAAACAGCATTTAAACATTAAAAAAAACTCAATAGGATTGTTTTGCAACCAATATGGATTAATGCAGCTTAGTTTCCATCCTATACCTGTAGGTTTCCATCACCTACAGGTATAGGACCTGTTATCCAGAATGCCCAGGACCCTGGGTTTTCCAGATGTAATTTGGTTTTGCATATCTCAGTTCTACTAAAGAATCATTTAAACATTGATTAAACCCAATAGGGCTGTTCTGCCCCAATAAGGGGTAATTATATCTTAGTTGGGATCAAGTACAGGTACTGTTTTATTATTACAGAGAAAAGGGAATCATTTAACCATTAAATAAACCCAATAGGGCTGTTCTGCCCCCAATAAGGGGTAATTATATCTTAGTTGGGATCAAGTACAGGTACTGTTTTATTATTACAGAGAAAGGGGAATCATTTAACCATGAAATAAACCCAATAGGGCTGTTCTGCCCCCAATAAGGGGTAATTATATCTTAGTTGGGATCAAGTACAGGTACTGTTTTATTATTACAGAGAAAAGGGAATCATTTAACCATTAAATAAACCCAATAGGGCTGTTCTGCCCCCAATAAGGGGTAATTATATCTTAGTTGGGATCAAGTACAGGTACTGTTTTATTATTACAGAGAAAAGGGAATCATTTAACCATTAAATAAACCCAATAGGGCTGTTCTGCCCCCAATAAGGGGTAATTATATCTTAGTTGGGATCAAGTACAGGTACTGTTTTATTATTACTGAGAAAAAGGGAATCATTTAACCATGAAATAAACCCAATAGGGCTGTTCTGCCCCCAATAAGGGGTAATTATATCTTAGTTGGGATCAAGTACAGGTACTGTTTTATTATTACAGAGAAAAGGGAATCATTTAACCATGAAATAAACCCAATAGGGCTGTTCTGCCCCAATAAGGGGTAATTATATCTTAGTTGGGATCAAGTACAGGTACTGTTTTATTATTACTGAGAAAAAGGGAATCATTTAAACAAAAATGAATTATTTGATCAAAATGAAGTCTATGGGAGCTGGCCTTCCCTTTAGTTGGATGACGGGTTTCTGGATAACAGATCCCATACATGTACAAGCTACTGTTTTATTATCACAGAGAAAAAAGAAAATAATTTTATTTTTATTTTATTTTTATTTTTTTTTAATTATTTGCTTAAAATTGTCTATGGGAGATGGCCTACTTGTAAGAGCTTTCTAGATAAAGGGTTTCAAGATAACTGATCCCATACCTGTACATATTTACCTTAAAAGAGAAAACTATTATTGCTGAAATTTGACTCGATAAAATAATAAAGCGCATACTTATACAAGCAGCATTTTTTAAGATATTTTTTCTAACATAATCTCAGTGTAAGAATCAGGAGAACCAGAGAAAGAATACATTTGTGGGCCAATGTATACAGGCCTGGACTGGCAATCTGTGGATTCTGGCAAATGCCATAGGTGCTGCCATAGACAGTCGCTATTTATTGGGCTGCTGGGGGGCTGTTTGGGCCCCTGTATACTTGAAATGCCAGGGCCTATTATGAATCCCAGTCCAGACTTGAATGTATATATCAACCCTACTGAGACACAATCATAAAGTCCTAGAATGCCACACAATTATGTTATATTTTTAAAGAAATGTATTCAGTGCTGTAACTTCCAAAAGTTTTGACCTAGCCAATCTGGCCTACTATGCTGTCAAAAAAATGTAAAAAAAAAAAGTCACAGGGGCAGCTGTGCTCACAAATAGTCAATCAATCAGGGTATCAGGTCAGTGTGATTGGCGCTGCACTGGATCAATAGAGGCACCCTTTCACTAGCAGCAGCTGTAAAAACCATTAACTCATTAAGAGACATTAATTGCATATCAGAAGGAGCACATTTTTGTGTGTACATAGGTTGCTTTTAAGGAAAGACACAGATGGGAGCTTTCCCCAGTACAGGTATGGAAACCCATTATCCAGAAAGCTCTAAATTACAAGAAGGCCATCTCCCATTGATTCCATATTAATAAAATGATTCAAGTTATGAATAATTCTGTAATAATAAAACAGTACCTCGCACTTGATACCATCTAAGATATAATCAATCCTTATAAGGTGCAAATTAATACTATTTAGGTTTATTTAATATAGAAATAATTTTTTTAGTAGACTTAGGGGCACATTTATCAAAGTACGACAGGTATGAAATACAAAAAATTAGGTCGTACTGTGCATATTTTCTGCAACTTTTTTGGTACATTTGCCAACTTTTTCGTACTTTGCAACAAAATTTCTGCAACAAAATCGTATTGTCACGCCGAGTAGGAAACTTTTGGATTCATTAAAGCTTCGGATTCATTAAAGCTTCGGTATCGTGACTTTCCTTGGGCCAGGTTGGAGCTGCAGAGTGCCATTGAGCCCTATGGGAGACTTTCCTTGGGCCAGGTTGGAGCTGCAGAGTGCCATTGAGCCCTATGGGAGACTTTCCTTGGGCCGGGTTGGAGCTGCAGAGTGCCATTGAGCCCTATGGGAGACTTTCCTTGGGCCGGGTTGGAGCTGCAGGGTGCCATTGAGTCCTATGGGAGACTATGGGGCTGATTTACTAACCCACGAATCCGACCCGAATTGGAAAAGTTCCGACTTGAAAACGAATATTTTGCGACTTTTTCGTATGTTTTGCGATTTTTTCGGATTCTGTACGAATTTTTCGGATCCAATACGATTTTTGCGTAAAAACGCGAGTTTTTCGTATCCATTAGGAAAGTTGCGTAAAAAGTTGCGCATTTTGCGTAGCGTTAAAACTTACGCGAAAAGTTGCGCATTTTTCGTAGCGTTGAAACTTAACGCTACGAAAAATGCGCAACTTTTCGCGTAAGTTTTAACGATACGCAAAATGCGCAACTTTTTACGCAACTTTCGTAATGGATAGGAAAACTCGCGTTTTTACGCAAAAATCGTATTGGATCCGAAAAATTCGTAAAGAATCCGAAAAAATCGCAAAACATACGAAAAAATCGCAAAGTACCGATCATTACGAAAAAAACGCAATCGGACTCCATTCGACCCGTTCGTGGGTAAGTAAATCAGCCCCTATGAGTGCCATTGAGCCCTATGGGAGACTTTCCTTGGGCCAGGTTGGAGCTGCAGAGTGCCATTGAGCCCTATGGGAGACTTTCCTTGGGCCGGGTTGGAGCTGCAGAGTGCCATTAAGCCCTATGGGAGACTTTCCTTGGGCCAGGTTGGAGCTGCAGAGTGCCATTGAGCCCTATGGGAGACTTTCCTTGGGCCAGGTTGGAGCTGCAGAGTGCCATTGAGCCCTATGGGAGACTTTCCTTGGGCCGGGTTGGAGCTGCAGAGTGCCATTGAGCCCTATGGGAGACTTTCCTTGGGCCTGGTTGGAGCTGCAGAGTGCCATTGAGCCCTATGGGAGACTTTCCTTGGGCCGGGTTGGAGCTGCAGAGTGCCATTGAGCCCTATGGGAGACTTTCCTTGGGCCGGGTTGGAGCTGCAGAGTGCAATTGAGTCTTATGGGAGGCTTCCAAAGTCATGCACAGAAGGATCAAAGTCAGAAAGGTTTTCCCACCGTTTACGATCGTTCAATATGAAAATTTTGTGACTTTCTGATCGCCAATACAATATTATCGTGACTATTCCGTTTTTTTCGGAAGCATTTTCGTGATATTTGCGATCATCAGAAATGATCGTATCTAATCTGAATTTTTCCTATTTCGGGATTCAAACTCGTACTTTGATGAATCTGCCCCTAAATGTATGGTGAACCAAAATATGGAAATACTTCTTATCCGGAAAACCCAAGGTCCCAAGCTTTCTGGATAACAGGCCCCATACTTGTATTCAAGCTGCAGTGTGCACCAGTGAATTTGGTTGCAGCATTGTTACTGCTAGATAAATATGTAGATATGCAGTACTTGAGCAAAATGTATTAAGATGTTGGCTCAGATGGGAGTTGCTCATACAGGTATGGGACCTGTTATCCAGAATACTTGGGACCTAGTCTTTTCATAATGTGGATTTCCATGCTTTAAGAACTAAAAGTCAATGTAATTAACCCAACAGGATTGTTTTGCCTCAAATAAGAATTTATCATGTTAGTTAGAATCAAATACAAGCTATTGTCTTATTATTACAGAAAAAAAGGAAATTATTTGTTAAATTTTGAAATATTTCATTAAAGTCTATAGGAGGTAGCCTTCACATAATACAGAACTTTTTGGATAACAGGTTTCCATATAATACATCCCATACCTGTACCAAAAGAACCACACGCTATCAGAGCAATATACAATTCTGTACACTTTAATAGCAGGGGATTTTTGTGCTGATACCCGATATCAAGAATTTTGCCCGAGTCTGTGCTTTCAGAAGGAGCCAGTGCTACACATAAGGGCGAAGACACATGGGGCGATTAGTCGGTGTGACTACAACTGCATTGATTTAGCTGCTATAGTGCAGCAATTAGTCACCCGTTTGTCTTTGCCTTTAGAACTGCTTTGAGATAACTTTGTTTCTCCTGACTCCTGCTTCATTTAGGGCTCTGGCACACGGGGAGATTAGTCGCCCGCGACAAATCTCCCTGTTCGCGGGCGACTAATCTCCCCGAGTTGCCATCAGAGAGCCGTCAGTTGCCATCCCACCGGCGAACATGTAAGTCGCCGGTGGGATGGCACATGCGGCGGCACGATTTCGGCAAATCGCCGAAAATGCCTCGCGCGGCAACTTCGGCGCTTTGCCGAAATCACCTGTGCGACTTACATGTTCGCCGGTAGGATGGTAGTTCGGGGAGATTAGTCGCCCGTGAAAAGAGAGATTTGTCGCGGGCAACTAATCTCCCCATGTGCCAGAGCCCTTAACTGGAGGAGTCCCAACCAGACTTGGATTCCTTACTATTGAGTGCTATTCTGATATCTACTGGGAGCTGCTATTTTGCTCCCTTCCCATTGTTCTGCCGATTGACTGTTGGGAGGGAAGGGGTGATATCACTCCAACTTGCAGCTCAGCAGTAAAGAGTGACTGAGGTTTATCAAAGTCACATGGCTGTGACACCCTGAGAAATAAATAAATAGAAAAAAATATGGCTAGCCCCATGCAAAATTTCAAAATTAAATATAAAAAAAAAATCTGTTTTGGCATTTACGAAAATTTGAATGCAGGATTTCACTTCCAGAGAAGCTCTATTAAAAAAACCCGGCTGGAATCAGCTTTTCCCTGTACCTGCATCCGGAGCTATTGTGTCGGCCTGGTTGCAGGCACATGAAGCAGATAACATCCAGTTGCTTGGCAAGGTCTGGGCCAATCCAGGGTGATCCAATCATTTGGCCCCTGGGTCAACAATTGGATCGTAACAGTCCATCAGGAGGGGACGGCTCAATGTGGTCCCTGTCTGATGGGATATTTAAACCTGATTAATAGATTTCTGGCAAACGTTAGAGCAGATATCTCTTGATTAACCAAATCTTCATAATAAATCTGCTCTTGTATAGCCATGAGCTTTAGCATATTAGTATGCAGGCACAAAAGTTAAACGGATAGATTGAAAATCTGTAATGGCTAACATTCAGACCCCACATGATATTGAGCTACCAAGGAGATGCTGGGAACAACACTGTAGTTCAACAACATCTAGAGGCCCTCAAGTTGCCCATTTCCTGGATTTAATTGTCCACAGGCATGCCATGATAGAATAATGGAATCACTGAGCCATCAGGTAAAGCAGCAGAATAAAACGAATAATACAGACAGGCATAAAACTGCAAGGAAACCTTACACCACCGATAAAAACAGACACATGGAGAAGTGGCTGAAATTTAACCTACTACTGCCATCTGTGGTCTGTGTATGGACTCAGAGTCAGGGCTTATAGAACAGAAGCCACACTATGCTTAGCGCTCTAAAGTAATACAACGGAAAGGTGGGCATCAACATGTTCTGCCACAAAATCACAAGGGAAAAGAAGTAGAATCTGGCAACAGCACATCACCATGAAGAAAACATTCTAGCCTCATCCTTATCTAGATTTAGGTATAGGATTTGTTATGCAGAAACCTGTTATCCAGAAAGCTGTGAATTACAGAAGAGCCAACTACCATAGACTCCATTTTAATCAAATAATTAACATTTTAAAAACAATTTCCTCTTTCTCTCAAATAGTAAAACAGTACCATGTACTTGATCCCTACTAATCACCTCATACAGGTTAAATTTATAAATGTTAACAATACTGGCAAAGCACTGCATAGCTTGTGGGGCAAATATGAAGCTAACCTACAGTCAGAGATCTTTATAGGATACAGGCCTTTCTACATATTCTGTTTGTTTCTCTGGTCACTGGGCAGCACAGAATTTAATGTGGTCCAGTTATTCAGCCTTAATCGGTTCTGTGCCATTTTGGGCAACACAATGAACAGCTAGAATTAGCAGAGAAACAGTCAGTTCAGTTGGTGGATCCAGCTAAATAATAACCATTAAAGGCATAGCATCAAAGGCTTTTATGTTATGGTTGCCCCAGTCCTTTTTATGGAATATGGCAAATTGCTCTTTCCTGCCACCTCTCACTGACATAAACATAATATCACCTTTCTTATTTTAATCAATAGAAAGCACCAGCAGGTGGGATAGGGAATTCTAATCACTGCAGTGCTCCATGCGAGGATCACAGTTGCCTGAATGCCTAATATACTGATAGCCTAACATCCTGAGAGTCTAAGCAAATACCAGAGCTGGACAAAGGATATTTGGCACCCAAGGCAATGGTGGAAATCTATGACCCTGCCGTCTGGCAACACCACACTATTGCCTATGTGCCAGAAATAGTGGTACCTAAATACAGGGAAGGGAAAAGGGGTGCTGCTATTAATATTTCAATGGATATGGAGAATAAACCTGCAATGCATTTTCTTACATCTGACCACCCCAAGTGGATGGCTTCTCTTCTATGAATAATTCCAAAAAAAGCTTGTTAAAAAAATTTATATTAAAGTGAAATAAAGCCACTCTAGGCCCTATCAAGAGAAAGGTTATACAAGCAGGATGCTTTTTCTGTCCCAAGGGGCATTCCCTGGCTTGTTTTGCAATTGAATCCCCTCAGATCAACAGCAGGACCGGACCCCTCCTGATAAAGTCATTATCTTATTAAGCCTTTGTGACTTAAAGCTGGTCTTTTTAATTAACAATCATTTACATAATGAACAGAATGCAAGGATTGCTGCAGCTGCTTCTAGTGAACATCTTGCATTGCCCCTGGTAGGTAAATACAGACATTTTTAAGGTGAAATTTATTTTGGTACAAGAGTTTTATTATCCTGACCAAACTGGGCAATCTGGGCATAGGAAAATGACATGCCATGGCTGATGGTGGGCATTGCAGATATTGTGCAGATGGGGGTTTATACAAAAGGCTTATGGCCTCACAGCGGAAAGAGGGCGGTTAGTTAGCCGACTAAGGTAGACTAGGGGTTATTGTTGTTCCACTGATTTTTATCCTCTGCACTGTCACTGGCTTCTTCTGAGATTCTGATTAGCTTCTTGTGGGAGGTACAGACCTTTAAGTACCCTCTGCCACAGATAAATGACTCTGCCCAGTGACTTAGAAAACAGACACCAGAGCCTGACCACATACAAGTCCCCTAGCTTCTCCCTAGCTTCTCATGCAACACACTGCAAACAGTAGCCCATTATTTTCTTAATTTCTTTTTTCTCTCAGCACTAATGATAAGGCCCCTTAACCCACCCCAAGAGCAAGGAGGTGGGATGCTTGGTTGTTATGGAAAATAGCTCTATTGTATACTTGGCACTTATTTAAATGATGTGATAATAAAGTGCAATTGCCTCTTACTGTGCACCAAAAATAACAGTTTCTTTGTAATTCTGACCAGCTAGACCAAGGGAGTCCGGCACCCATTACAAAAGTGGCAATCTGCGCTACCTCCACCCCACCTATCGGACCAACAACACCCTTACTCCTACACAGACCTGTATACATGAAAAGGGCAAGGCGAGACAAGGAGCTGGCCTGATGTGCTTCCTTTATGAAAACATATTTCCCTCCTTTCCAAGAAGGCTGTTCCCTCAGCAGGTCCCATTACTGCTCACCCCTCGTTCCAGCCCTGACTCTGACCCATAACAGTCACTAGGGGCAGCCAGAAGAGGCACTTGCCTAGAGCATAACAGTGTGTGGGGGAGGCTAGGCACATAGCTCTTTTGTCTGACTACCCCAAGTTCTATCCTTCTGCAACTTGAGTATCCACAGAGAGTGGGGAAAATGTGTGCATCTTGCTAATGAGTGTGTTGAGGGGAAAACGCGAGCAGGTTGTGACTAGAGGGACGGGGGAGTGACAAGCAGGTCCTTCCTTGGGTATATTGGACTTTTGGCTCAGCAGTGACAGTCACAATCAGATCCTAAAAAACAAAATGCTCTGCACACCCAAGATAAATGGAATTGAAAAAAGTATGTATTATATTTGAAAAGATTTTACTGACATACTCTGATAGCAGCAGAATGAGATAGAAGTACCAGGATTTACAATTTTCCAATTTTATTTGCGGTCCCATATGGGCAAGCTGTGTTTTATTTTTCCAGATCTTACATTTTCCCAAAATGTAAACCGTTTTGACCCAAAGATAATATACACATTGTCTGCTCTACTTCTTTAGCTAAACTTTAGTTCTTCTTTAGGGGTAAGTTTGGATATGGGCAAAAAAGTCCTCAATTATCCATATGAAATGTTCACAAGGATATATTTGCCCTTCTGTGTGTGAAGATGATAGGGACCTCCTTAGGCTGTTAGCTCCACTGGTGCAGGGACTGATGGTAATGATGTATAATCTGTGCAATACTTTACAAAGGGAAGAAGCACACCAATTTGTCAGCCATGCCTTTGAACACATTTATTGCAGAAAATAAGTGGCACAAGCTTTCGGGGGTTACCCCCTTCTTCAGGTGCAATACACACAAGTGAACACATTACTCTTTAAATACCTTAATAAGATCATGTGATACTACCATGTGACCCATTAACCCAAGCAGCCATCTCGTCAATCAACTATGTGAGAAACGACAGTCCAAATTCATAGCAGTCTTTACAAAGTATTACATTAAAAAGCAACTATACAAAGTATCCCACAGTAAACATACTAGCAACATTTATAATAAGCATCATCAAACTTTCATTTAAACCCTGAGGAGAATTTTTTAATCCACACTGCATCCCTTTTTAGTAATTGTTTATTCAAGTTTCTACCCCTAGGTAAGTGGACTTGTTCCAATACTGTCCGCATCACCTGGGCAACTTACGTATGCTTAGCAAAATAAAAATGCTTAGCTACAGAAAGCTCAGATAAAAACGTCTTGCCTTCTTCTTGTTTAGATTTTTCTTTATCTTATTTTTTCTTACTTTTTAGCTAAGCATTTTTCTCAGGGTATAAATGAAAGTTTTAGTCTGAGATGCTATTTATAAATGTTGCTAGTATGGTTACTGTGGGATACTTTGTATAGTTGCTTTTAAATGTGATACTTTGTATTTATGGTTACATTTTTTACAGATTATAAATGTGTTGAAAGGCATGGCTGACAAATCGGTGTGCTTCTTCCCTTTGTAAAGTACATGGAGTGGCTTGGGAGCAGCCATGGAATTGAAGCACCCTATGAAAATACGTAAGTGGTGTGCAGAAGTATTTCTCTATTGTATAAACTGTGCAAAGCACTGCAGAAAAGTGTTGCTGCTATATACTAGATAATAATAACATAAAATTCTCTTTTGCAATACAAGCACATCATTCAAAAACTTTAATCAAGGCAACATCTTGACAATAATTCAACCCACTTATTTTTAAAATAAATCGTTTTATTTACTCCCCCCAAAAACATGTAATATATCCTTTTGTACATAGTAACTCTATGTAAGAGAGGGTTGCATTCAAAGGTGAAGATATGGTTTCTGTTAACTGGAATGGTTGGAACTGAGGACCGCTCCGAAATGCATTTCCACCGGCAACAAAGCAAATCGCTGATGAAGGCCTACGCATCGCTTTGGTTTTCCCAAGTTGCTGGCAGGAGAAAACTTTGCGTGACTTTGGAAAACCGAAGCGACGGTCTTTCCATTGGCAATTCCCTTTGTTGGCGGTGGAAAGGCATTTCAGAGCAGTTAGTCGCCCGCTATAGATCTCTACTCTGTGGGACACTAGCCTTAGCCTTCAGGCTAAGCCCCTGCACAGTTGCTCCAGGCTCACCCAGCGGGTGCCAGCACCACAATTTAAAAACCCCTACTTTAATGTATAAAGCAGGGCATAGTGCATTTTAACCAATTACCTTTAATGAGCTGGTAATCACAAGGCATATGTTGCCAGCTATTAGCATTTGCTACTTACCAGAAGATGCCGCAAATTCAGAAATGACTACATGGCACCTCCATTGGGCAAAAATTGCAAAATTATTTCAGCTTCACCAACTTCCTGTTCAGTTCAATCTGTTCTGACCCTCTGGCCAGTCTTAGAACACTTATTTGTTCACTTGGAAAATAATTGTGTTATAAATTTTAAAATCGGTTTTCAATTTGATGAAGGAATTAAAAAATGTAAGTGCAGTATCTTGAAAACTAAATATATTTTTAGTTGGCTGTACTATCAGATTTCATTTCAGTAGAAAAACCCAAAGCAATTAATGTTCCTACATACATTTAACTAGACTATTTGATTGATTGCCCTGAAAGGCTTCATGTTAGGGAAATACATTTTATATACACGCATAAACGTGGGAATACAGGATTTACAAAGCAGGTTTAATTATCCCTGGGTGCTGTAATTTTATCACATTACACTATATACAATCTGTTTCTGAGCCCATGAAAGTTTTCTAACAGTGTACCGATACCGTTTCGCAGATCCATTTCAAGGGTCCGCAATACTTCAAACACATCCTCAAGTTACAATCGTTCCAGGAATTAATGACTCACCGGGGTCATTGCTCATAGCCGACATTTGAAAAGGGATTTTGCAATAATCCCAATTTCCACAACTCCCTTTTGTTTGCCTCTTTCCCATCAATTGTCTTTTGACGGACATTCATCAAAACAGATACATTATTAAGGAGCAGTTAAAATGTCAATGCCCTTAGTCATTAAAGTTTTAGAGAGCCGACAATATCGCATTCTTCCAATCCCCGTCCAAATACACCTTTTACCATAAGCACCTACTCAACCTATGTACAAAAATTGCTAGGACCCTTCAGTTTACAGCTACATTAAATCTGATTATTTCCTATAAATCCATCATCAGTGAAATGCTGAATTAAGTAGTGAAGCATTTTAAAAAGTGCTATAGAATGCTCAAAGATTGGAAACAATTCTATAAATCAATCTGAGTCAATCTGACGTTATATATTTTAGTCATGTGTCATAAAGCTGCAGACCCTCCATCAAAGTCGTAGGTTACACCAGACTCTAAAGCAATTATTTGCAACTTTGTAACTACTTATTTGTATTACATTCATTAATGTGAATTTACACTTAACTGAGCATCTCCTCCAATGTGACCTACAGTATTGGTGTGAATATCTGCAAAATGTAGAGAAGATTTATCAATAATTTTTGTGTAATTTGCGAGAGAATAACATGGAAAAAAAATGAGAACGCGGACATACTCGAGAAAAAACCTTGCTAAATACAGTGGGCATTGTCTCAAGCAATTTTAGTTTAATCATTTATTTCCCAGTTTTTTAAAAAAATTTACAATTTCAACCTCCATAAAAAAGAATGTGAATTTCTATGATAACACACACTGCAACTATTCTGTCTGGATATTTTCTTAAATATGCTAGTGTTCGAGAATAAAAAATGCGGCTGTCCCTTTTTTTGAATAAATCCTGTTTTTTTTCTTCCCCATATTTGAAAAATTAATAAATCTGCCTCTTTATTTATTATTCTTATAAGCTGGCAGCAATAAATTAGGCACAAGCGAAAAGGAATGCAGCACCTGATTTTCTCTAAACACAACTTTGTTTCGAAATATTGAACATTTTAATTGCGTTGCAAGTAATGGAGAAATGTTGGTTCCATTCCAGGGCAAACAAATAAATAAGCGGTGGCTCTGTTCTATCCGAGAGTGCATTAGGCTTGGCATATTGCAGCCCCATTCTATTGCTTTAGCTAATTGCTCCAGGATCTTTCCAAGTTCAAAAGTTCACCTTTTACGACACCCACAAAGCTTTGCACACATTACCAATAAAAACATCCTTTTTACACACTCACAACCAGCGTAAAGGATCTGAATTTAAGAGAAAAATAGAATCTTTAATGGGTGGTGCAGGGTGTCAGAAGGCACAAGAGACAGAAAAGCTAGTAGCTCTCCTCTTTGAAAGGTGATCTCCACCCAAAAGTAAGAACACAATTCTAAGCGACTCTCCAATTTATATTTATTAAGGCATTTTCAAAGTAGCACTAGCTTATCACTTTTTCATTCTCTGGTTGTGACTGTTGAAACAATGTAGCAGAAATCATTTCTCCACAATGACAGTTCATCATATATCGTTTAGGAGTCAGAGCAAGAGAATATAAACAATCACACAAATACTGCTTTCAATAGCAGTTACATACTCTTCCAATAGCAGTTACATACTCTTCCATTTGCAAAAATAAGACTGTTTAGGGGTGGGCACTTTTAATAACAATTTCTGTCAGTAAAAAATGATACAAAGGGGCACATTTATCAAAGTATAATTGGGTCCAAATGGGAAAAATTTGTATTTTTTCTAATTTATAGAACTTTGCGTATTTTCCACGACTTTTTCATGTTCTGCGTCAATTTGTTCAACAAAATCGTATTTGTTGCAACGAGTACGAAAATTTCAGAATTCATTCAAGCTTCGGTATCGTGACTTTCCTTGGACCAGGTTGGAGCTGCAGAGTGCCATTGAGTCCTATGGGAGGCTTCCAAAATCAAGCACTGAAGGTTCAAAGTCAAAAAGTTTTTTGCACCGTTTACGATCATTCGGATGCAAAAATTTCGTAAATTTGGGTCATACCACAATATTTTCTTACGACAACAATACGAATTTTTACGTAATTAACTCACATCAGAAATTATCGTTATTAATACGAATTTTTGCCAATTGTACTTAGAATCATCCGAAATTTGGACTTTGATAAATGCGCCCCATAATCTACTGCAACTGTGCAATAGTCCCCACTCATAGAGACAGCATCTCTATAAGTTTACAAAAGGTGTAAAAACAATTGGCTGTTATTGCTACAAACACATACAAAATCTATTTTTGCTGCATGTATGATAAATCTGACAATATAAATAATGGACAAAAAGTTGAAATTGATATGTGTTATTTTTAAGGAAAAAATAAATAAGATTTAATGACCTAGAAAGCTCAAAAATGTGCATTCCTGTTAGATTTATGTTGTCATAGTTGTCTATGTCTCATTCCCTTACTTATGCAACAAAAAACATTTTTGAATTTACCAAAAATTATATACATAATGATTATTTTTAAGCAAGTCATATAAGTAATGGCTGGTCTTTATTATTTAAATACATATTATAAGAGAAGCATTATAAATGTGCAGTACAAATCATATAATTCCATAATTCAAAAATAGTAATTTGTAGTAAACAAATTACAGGTTTGTAAAAGAAAAATATTTGAGATTTTTTTCTAAGCTTTATTATAAAAAAAAGTTAATAATACTAATGCTCAATTTAGCAAAGTAACATATAAAGTAACTAATAAAGTGAACTGATTCTGACTGATTTTAACAAACAGCCCTAAAGGTGAACTTCTCACTGCTAATGCGGAAGTTTTTTTTCCACACTTGTTAGTTCAGGCATCCCGTCCAGTGAGACAATTAACATGTAAAGCAGAATAGGGAGCAGAGATTTGAGGTATCTTAGTATCAAATTTAGCACAAACACATTAAAACAGGTCCCAATTTCCAACTAACTTGCTTTAATGCTGTGCCGGAACCTGACACATCAATTCCTGTGCCATATGGGCTTTTCTTGAAAAATGTAAAGATAGGTCCAGAATTTGGCTACTGAACCAATAAGATCACAGCCAAGTTTGTTACCAATATTGATTGACATCTGTATATACATTATATATACATATATATATATATATATATATATATATATATATATATATATATATATACTGTTTATATTCATTGCAAAATAGAACACAAATAGAGCTGCCTCTCCCCGTACAAAACAAATTATTTCTGATTTATTTTAAGTAATCCACCAGAACTGAAGGAAAACTATCAACAACATTGCTAGTTATTCAGACACTTAAGGAAGTGTAGAACTGCTCCGAATAGCTCAAAAAATTGTTTTAGCAACTTAATTACCTTATTTACTGTCATTAAACAAAATGTATCAAATGTAAAGGTATGTTTACCATAAACATTCAAAACTATAACATTATATATTTATATTAACACAAGGAATATCTCAACATATCACCAATATCTCACATGGATATAGTAATTGAAGGATCATAGGGCATCTGAGACTATTCTAATAACACAGATTCTGTGTATTTGTTTGCAAAATCTGTGTTTGCCTTTTGACAAATGGAAGCATCTTGAAGTCAATGAAAAGCTAAATACAAACGACCCCCTGCTGCCGAATGCACCTTTGCCGAATTTCACGACACAATTATAAGTCGATGTTTAAAATGGACAAACACAACTGTAATTGTGCAAATAAGAAAAATGATGCGTGAATTTAGTTAATTATAATGTGTGAGTTCACTGCAGTCCAGGAAGCCATGTACGCTAATAAAAGTACAGCCATCACACTTAAACAGGTACAGGGAGGGAGAGTATATTATCTGGAAACCTGGCATACAGAAAGCTCCAAATTACAGAAATCCCATTACTGACACTCTGCACTGATTAAGTACCTTGTACTTGTATTACCCAAGCAAGCACAAATCTGTGTTTATTTTTCAGTTTCCTCAAACTGAAAACCCCACACCAAAAGCATTCCAGATAACAGCTCCACTACCTAACAGGTATGAGCAACTTGTGGCTCTAGAGTTACTATAATCAAATAACTTGCAGAATCCTTGCCTGAGAAAACAGCTTTGTACAGATAAAAAGAAAAACTGTCGACAAATCATTAACTGTCACAGGAAGACGTGATTTCCATTTAAGTCTACAAAATGCCATAGCACAGAAAATAATTATAATCTTCCCCATATACACCACTGTATAAGTATTCTATATAACTGATCGCTTACAATCATCTCCCAAACCTACACCAATCCCCATTTTCACCCTTAGAAAACAATCACAAATTCGCCAAAGTCACAGTCCAAATGGGTTCTACCTAGAGATAGAGACCACACTTGGCTCTCTAAACACCATATCCCATTTTCTCTAATTCTCCTGTTCTGTAACCCAAGACTCGCATTATACTAAACCATGATTAAGCCCTCTCGTGGGACAGTCACACACCCACTATATCAGTCCCTGAGCTCTGACTAAAACACTTTCATTTTTCATACTGCTAATAAAAAAGAGCCCCATTAATGTCATACCTTCACTATCACTCTGTCAGGGTTACTCACAATTCCCTATAAATCCATATGGCATCACTCATCCTTGTAACACCCCTTTCCTATATCCAACAGTTACACTCATGCCGCTCATCCATTATCCTGCTCAAACACCGTCGTCTCCATATACCACTTCCTACTGTGCTCATCTATTAAAATCTCTGGGCCAATACCCACTATTCATTATACTGCCTACGCTTTTCCATTATATTGAATTGATATGACCCCTAATTCCCTCAACACTCCTATCCGATTCACTTCACCTAAAAGAACACACTGACGCATAATAACCCAAATATAATACATTTTCTTGCAGAATAAAGAAAACACATTTCCAGTATCTTACTGATTACCTGTACAAATGTTTCTGCATAGTAAACATTATACCAATTTTTTGTTAATTTCAACTTTTCAAGGCACTAGATGTTGAAACTGTGGTTGATATTAATTTCATCCCAGCAAAGCATGCAGTTGGACAGCTCCAACAAATATTTAAAAAGTACAGGTATGGGATCTCTTATCCGAAAACCCATTATCCAGAAAGTTCTGAATTACAGGAAGCCCATCTACCACAGACTCCATTATAAACAAATAATTCTAATTTTTAAAAATGATTTCCTTTTTCTCTATAATAATAAAACAGTACCTTGTACTACATCCCAACTAAGATTATAATTACCCCTTATTGGGGGCAGAACAGCCCTATTGGGTTTATTTATTGGTTAAATGATTCCTTTTTCTCTATAATAATAAAACAGTACCTGTACTTGATCCCAACTAAGATATAATGAATCCTTATTGGAGGCAAAACAAGCCTATTGGGTTTATTCAATATTTAAATGATTTTTAGCAGACTTAAGTTATGGAGATCCAAATAACAGAAAGATCCCTTATCCGGAAAACCCCAGGTCCCGAGCATTCTGGATAACAGGTCCCATACCTGTATAAATATGAATATAAACTTCCTTATGCATTTATTCCCATGCTCATACGATCTGACAAATACTTACGAATAACATTTGGCATAATAAATGAAAATCTAATTCTAAGCAACTCTCCTATAGAAAGTATATTTGTACATGTAAGTGCAATTGAAGTCTGTATCTGTCTGTTTCTGCACTGCTGGTTGTGGCTGTTGAAACAATGGGAGCAGAAAGTCAGCTTTGCATGCTTCTTTGCTGATAATCAGCTGGCTTCTCCTACATTGCTTCAAAAGTCAGAACCAGCAGAGCTGAGAACAAAAAGCAAAAAGTTGTAATTACTTGAAAATTACTTAAAAAAAAACACATTTTCTTTTTTCAAGCAAAAACATATATATTTTGAGGATTTAATGCCCTTTTAAATGTTATAGCTAGTTCTTATGGTACTGCACATATGCATAGAACAGATATGTATACCCATTCTTTAATGCAATGCTACTAATGTGACATTTCCCTATTAAAAGTGCCAGTACCCTGTAATGCCAATAGCAAACTCCTATAGGTTACAGCATCCCCTGCCAGCCCTCTCCAACCCCATTCTGTCACCTATATCTCACGGTCATACCCAGCATGTCTGCCCGGCCACTCACCCGGGGAATCCATCAGCCCGCTTGCGCCCTTCTCTACCTCCATGTCCCACGGTTGGGGTGCCGAGAAGCTTCAGTACTAGTGGCCGCTCCGCTGCTCCATCCTCCGGGCACAGCCAGTCAGCCTGCCCTGCCAGCAGCAGCAGCAACCAGGTGGGCGGGAACCTGGGAACGCCCAGCGTGTGAGCGCGGAGCATTATGGGTAGCGTAGTCTCTGCTTTTGCTCTAGGAAAGAGCAAGTGTGTATAGTGGGTGCTGAATCTTATAGAGAGTAACACTAATAAAACATTCAATCAGTGTTTACCGTGGTGTTCCAGTAGCTGCAAAATGTAAAGCGTGTGTAAATGAGCCAAGGTTTAGATTCCCCTTAGTGTTTGCTAGTAAATCACATTGGACATGGCTAGTGAAGAAGTTATGTGGTAGTTTTAACATGGGGCCTGTTGTTAAACAATGTGTCCAAACATGGCCCACAAGGGGTGCTGGGAGCTGTAGTTTGGTTACAGGTGGATGGAGGGCTGCAGTTCATTTAAATACAATCCACATATTGGGCACATCCATTAAAGTACCACAGGTCCGAATACTTTCTAAAGTTTACAACTTTTGCGTATTTTCTGCAATGTTTTCATGACTTTTTCGTACTTTGCGATAATTTGCCCGACAAAATCTTATTTGTCGCAACGAGTACAAAAGTTTCGGATTCATTCAAGCTTTAGTATTGTGACTTTCCTTGGGCCGGGTTGGAGCTGCAGAGTGCCATTGAGCCCTATGGGAGACTTTCCTTGGGCCAGGTTGGAGCTGCAGAGTGCCATTGAGCCCTATGGGAGACTTTCCTTGGGCCAGGTTGGAGCTGCAGAGTGCCATTGAGCCCTATGGGAGACTTTCCTTGGGCCGGGTTGGAGCTGCAGAGTGCCATTGAGCCCTATGGGAGACTTTCCTTGGGCCAGGTTGGAGCTGCAGAGTGCCATTGAGCCCTATGGGAGACTTTCCTTGGGCCAGGTTGGAGCTGCAGAGTGCCATTGAGCCCTATGGGAGACTTTCCTTGGGCCGGGTTGGAGCTGCAGAGTGCCATTGAGCCCTATGGGAGACTTTCTTTGGGCCGGGTTGGAGCTGCAGAGTGCCATTGAGCCCTATGGGAGGCTTCCCTTGGGCCGGGTTGGAGCTGCAGAGTGCCATTGAGTCCTATGGGAGACTTTCCTTGGGCCAGGTTGGAGCTGCAGAGTGCCATTGAGCCTTATGGGAGACTTTCCTTGGGCCGGGTTGGAGCTGCAGAGTGCCATTGAGCCTTATGGGAGGCTTTCCTTGGGCCGGGTTGGAGCTGCAGAGTGCCATTGAGCCCTATGGGAGACTTTCCTTGGGCCGGGTTGGAGCTGCAGAGTGCCATTGAGCCCTATGGGAGGCTTCCCTTGGGCCGGGTTGGAGCTGCAGAGTGCCATTGAGCCCTATGGGAGACTTTCCTTGGGCCGGGTTGGAGCTGCAGAGTGCCATTGAGCCTTATGGGAGACTTTCCTTGGGCCGGGTTGGAGCTGCAGAGTGCCATTGAGCCTTATGGGAGGCTTTCCTTGGGCCGGGTTGGAGCTGCAGAGTGCCATTGAGCCCTATGGGAGACTTTCCTTGGGCCGGGTTGGAGCTGCAGAGTGCCATTGAGCCCTATGGGAGACTTTCCTTGGGCCGGGTTGGAGCTGCAGAGTGCCATTGAGCCCTATGGGAGACTTTCCTTGGGCCGGGTTGGAGCTGCAGAGTGCCATTGAGCCCTATGGGAGACTTTCCTTGGGCCGGGTTGGAGCTGCAGAGTGCCATTGAGCCCTATGGGAGACTTTCCTTGAGCCGGGTTGGAGCTGCAGAGTGCCATTGAGCCCTATTGGAGACTTTCCTTGGGCCAGGTTGGAGCTGCAGAGTGCCATTGAGCCCTTTGGGCCGGGTTGGAGCTGCAGAGTGCAATTGAGCCCTATGGGAGACTTTCCTTGGGCCAGGTTGGAGCTGCAGAGTGCCATTGAGCCCTATGGGAGACTTTCCTTGAGCCGGGTTGGAGCTGCAGAGTGCCATTGAGCCCTATGGGAGACTTTCCTTGAGCCGGGTTGGAGCTGCAGAGTGCCATTGAGCCCTATGGGAGACTTTCCTTGGGCCAGGTTGGAGCTGCAGAGTGCCATTGAGCCCTATGGGAGACTTTCCTTGGGCCGGGTTGGAGCTGCAGAGTGCAATTGAGCCCTATGGGAGACTTTCCTTGGGCCAGGTTGGAGCTGCAGAGTGCAATTGAGCCCTATGGGAGACTTTCCTTGGGCCAGGTTGGAGCTGCAGAGTGCCATTGAGCCCTATGGGAGACTTTCCTTGAGCCAGGTTGGAGCTGCAGAGTGCCATTAAGTCCTATGGGAGGCTTCCAAAATCATGCACTGAAGGTCCAAAGTCAGAAAGGTTTTCCCGCTGTTTACGATCATTCGGATATGAAAATTTTGTGACTGTCGGATTCGCAATACGAAAATTTTGGAACTTTCAGATCGTAAGTACGAAATCTTCGTATTGAAACAAACGGAATTTTCGTGACTTTTGAAAACATCAGAAATGATCGGATTTTGGGATTTGGATTTGTACTTTAATGGATTTGCCACCAGGAAATCTCCCTGTGGTCCCAGGTGTCAGTGGGCCCTCCTGCCTTTACCAAATGGCCTGCTATATGGTCATTCCCTATTTCTAAATGGGAATGAAGAGGAGAAATAGATGGAAGAATAGATGCTAGCATGTAAATAAAAGAGACTAGGAGAATAATGAGGTTGACGAGGAAAGGAGGAAAAGTAGTTTGGAGAGGGGGCCTATGGTATAAGGTTTTCTGGTGGGCCCCTGGGGTCCCAGTCTGACACTGGGCACATCTATGTTCTATTCCAGAAGATAATTTTTTTTGACTGAACCACAGAGGCTCCCACACTCCGGGGCTGGAAAATGGAGGTGTGAATGTAGTGAAAGAAATCCCAGGTAAGCTTGCATTGCTTTAATGGTTTAGTGGTGCCATCTTGCCTCCTCTCTAAGTGTTCAATGTGGTGGCCTTGGGATAGCTGGTAGTATGTTATGCTAGGGTTGCCACTTGCCTGGTATTTTGCTGGCCTGCTCGGCAAAAAGTATGCTTTATGCCAATGTTATTAATAGGAGAAAAAGATAAAGGTAGGCAGGTATTTTTTGCCAGAAAAAGTGGTAACCCTATGTAATGCACACATGCCAACACAAGCCACAGGCGCCACATTGAACGCTGAGAGAGGAGATTAGCACTGCCACCTGGGTTAGTCCATTTTTTAGAGGAGGCTCACTAAATTTCAGGTTAAAAAGGTTGTTCGCCATTAAACTAACTTTTGTATGTTGTAAAGAGTGCTTTTCTAAAACAGTTTGCAAATGGTCTTTATTTTTTCTTATTTGTGGGTTTTGAGTAATTTAGCAACTCTCAAGTTTGGAATTTTAGCAGCTATATGGTTGCTAGGGTCCAAATTACCCTAGCAACCAGGAGTCATTCGAATAAGAAACTGGAGTATGAAAAAAAACGCTTCGGTCCGAATAGAAAGATAAGTAATAAGAAGTAACTTATATGTTAAGTTTGGAAATAAAACTGTGAATATAAAGTAATTGTATTTATTTATAATTTTAAAGACAAAACTTGCCAGGATTTGGTGCATTCCAAGTACACATTGCAGAGATGTCATCCTCCCTCAAAAAGTGGTCCTTTGGTACTTTATTTAGAAAAAAAAACGGATTTGTTTTTGTAACCACCCAGCATGGTGGTTTAGCAGTAAGGGTACGTTCAAAGGTGCCCTTTGTGCCTAATAAATAGCCCATGTGTAAAGGGTGTGCCATAGGCCATGTTGGGCCAAGATTTGACCCACATGCATGATTCTCTACCAGATTTAAATGATGGCACAATAACGTAAGCCTGATTGCAGAGGGCACCATTATGATGATAAAATAGTGTTCAATATAGCCAAAAATATGGTGATTTATGCTGTTTTGGTGCATGTAAATTAGCCCTGATGTATTGTTATAGACAATAGAAAAAAAAACACTGAACTCTTCTGCCCAGATCACTCTCCACAAAGTTCAACTCTGCACATGTGCTACGTCTGACCTTCCTCTGAGGAGTACTGGATTAAGGAGAAACTTGGAGACCACCTGCCATAAAGTACTGATGGCCAGTGCAATATTTAAAGAAGTGGAGGGCTGGCTTGGAGTAGAGACTATGGGGCACTATGGATGATTTGTTTGCTTACAATTCTACTGTTATAAACCTTCCTATGCAGACTCCCTCCTCTTCATCTTTCAGTATTTCATTTGGATGTCTTCCTGATTACTAGGCTCTCTAAGCCCTAGTAACAAGAGTTTACATACATAGTAACATACAAGTTTGTAGTCCTCCAGTTACATGGGTGTAGGAGTAGGACATTAGAACAGCTTTCAGATAACCTGTTGTTTCTCCTACTCCCATGTAACTGGAGGAGTGCCAAGCCGGACTTGGATTTCTTACTATTGAGTGCTATTCTGATACCTATTGGGAGCTGCTATCTTACTTCCTTCCCATTGTTCTGCTGATCAGCTGCTGGCAGAAAAGGGAGGGGGTGATATCACTCCAACTTGCAGCTCAGCAGTAAAGTGTGACTAAGGTGTATCAGAGCACAGGTCACATGGCCGTGGCACCCTGGGAAAAGAAGAATATGGCTAGCCCCATGTGAAATTTCAAAATTAAATTAAAAAAATCTGTTTGCATTTTTGAAAAACAGATTTCAATGCAGGATTCTGCTGGAGAAGCTCTATTAATTGATGTGTTTTGGGAAGAAAACATGTTTTCCCATGACGGTATTCCTTTAAAGTGGTTGGTTACCTTTAAATTAACTACTAAAGTCCAATGTAGACATTGATATTCTAAGACCATTTGCAATTAGTCCTTATTTTTTTTTGTATGGTTTTTCAGTTATTTAGCCTTTGGTTTGGAAGCTCTACGGTTTAGTATTTAGGCAGCAATTTGGTTGCTACAGTCTTATTTACCATAGCAACCAGGCAGTGGTTTGAATGTGAGACAGGACTATGAATTGGAGATGGCCTGAATAGAAAGAAAAGTAATAAAAGTAACAATAAACAAAATTTAAGCCTCGCAGAGCAATATTTTTTGGCTGCCAAGTTCAGTGACCCCCCAATTTGAAAGGAGGAAAGCAAATAATTAAAAAACTATAAATAATAATGAAGACCAGTTACAAAGTTGCTAAGAATAGGCCATTCTATAACATACTAAAAGTTAACTTTAATGTCCCCTTTATGGGTATTATGAAGATAGGAAGACTGCACCGCAGGAAAAGGTGATGTACCGTGTTAGCCAGTCAAAAAATGTTTACAGGGTAACCCTTTTGAAATAAAAAATAACAAAAGTGGTATAAAGGTATATATAGCCTTTATTGGCTAACTAAGATAACCATAGCAAGCTTTCAGAACATTCTAGTTCTAGACTGCACCCAAAGACTTTTTTGGGTCCAAGTCCTAGTAAAGGTATGGGATCTGGGGTTTTCCAGATAAAGAATCTTTCCGTAATTTGGATCTCCATAACGTCTGCTAAAAATCCCAAAAACCCAATAGGATTGCTTTGCCTCCAATAAGGATTAATATCTTAGTTGGGATTGAGTACAAGGTACTGTTTTATTACTACAGAGAAAATAGGAAACTATTTTTAAAAATTAGAATTGTTTGCTTATAATGGAGTCTATGGGAGATGGTCTTTCAGTAATTCGAAATTTCTGGATAATGGGTTTCCGGATAAGGGATCCCAAACCTGTATTATTGGAATATTTCTGGGGCAGCATTTCATTGATTGCAATAGGCTATTTTCATCCATATGTAGTTTGTTTACATACAGGAAACACCACTTTATTTCCACTATAATGTAAAAGCAAGATAGATTATTAGGAGGGAGCTAACAATGAAATTTGATGAATGTCAAGTTTAAAAAAATTGCTTTGTTCAAAGATTTAACATTAAATCTTCAAAGAAACCACACATTTCATCATTGGAAACTGAACTTCCTGCCTCTTTGCTTGAGAAGGGACACTATAGAAAGTACAGGGCAAAATAAATCTCCTAAATGAGGTGACTGAACGTATGTATTTTAACTACAACAGCAAGGTACCAACTTAGCCCTAACTTACCCTTGCACTATATTTAACAAAGTTCTTTAAACCTTTCATCTTTTTAATCAATTCATTATCATATTGCTTTGTGCAAATATGTGAGTTTGTCCTGCCTGTTGTTGAGCACAACAGCTCCCAGCATTCTCTAAGATCCATAAGTTGTGTCATCACACTCCACCTCTTTTAAACCACAACTATTTGTGTCCCCAAGAAGCAATCAGGAAGAATATGTTCAAGCGAAATGGGAAAAGCAGGAGTGTAGAGAATCTGGTAGTGTCCTGACTGATATGCACGGTACAAGGAAGATAAAGACAAATTAACACCAGTAAGGGTTTATTGATTATTATGAGCTTAAAATTTGTTTTATTTATGCAGCACTTTACAGATATTATATACTGTAAATAGCATTCACATCAGTCCCTGGCTTAGTGGGGGCAAAATAGTATTTTTGCTCAGGGGTAACAATTTTGCTGATATATGTGCCCCTTACAAATGTTGAATTTATCTTGTATTCCTCTTTTTCCAGTAATGTATGAAATATTCCTTTGAACATTTATTTATATTTATCTGCTATATTATTATTACATATGTAATGGCCGAGAATGCCTAGGAGGGTCGGGTGTTGAACAAGACAAGTGTACTCTTCTGGAAATCTTTATGGAAATAAAGGAAATTCATGCAGGAGCAAAAGTATAAATATCAATATTGTAACACAGTTACCAGAAAAGGACCTGGACTGTCATTGATTTTGGTGTCTATGGCTGCATGCATGTCTCCTGTGTATATATATATATATATATATATATGTCCAATATAGTCCAGCACACAGGACTTTTATGAAAATATAAATCTTTATTCAACGTTTTGGCTCAAACTCAAACTTTTATCCTAATGAATGGTTGAGTTGGAGCCAAAACATTACATAAAGATTAATATTTTCATGAATGACCTGCGTGTGCTGGACTATATTGGACATAAGTATTTGGTTTCCATTGCTGGTTTGTTACCTATTGCGCACCTGTTTTTCTATCTATCTATCTATCTATCTATCTATCTAATCTATCTATCAATCTGTCTTGCATTTCTTTGTTATGGAAACATTTAATAATATTCTCCCTTACTATACAATGTAAAGATGATGCCTTGGTGGCTCCTACTGAATGCCTTGGTGAGTTCTAATACACTGATATTATACCCTGACAGTGTCGGACTGACATGGCAGGGGCCCACCAGAAAACCGTGGACAATGGGCCCACTGTCTGAACTTTAAATACTGCTCTCCTCCCTCAAACTCTTTATTATCCTAGTCTCTTTTCTCTACACTGTATACTATACTCTATTCTTCCATCTATAGAGCTTCCATGTCCCCATACAGAAATAGGGAATGACCATGAAATAGGCTAAATAGATAGAAGCAAGAGGGCCCACTGACACCTGGGTCCACCGGGAGTTTTCCTGGTATCCTGGTAGGCCAGTCCAGCACTGTACCCTATTATTATTTTCCATAAATATGAGTAGAATGTGTTATGCATCTTAAATATTTTATAGCTCATAGGGGAAATATCATATGTACATAAAATGGGTCTTTTTCTACTATGTAAAACCAGACATAATTATAAGAGTTAATATAATGCCATTTGGCTGGGTGAGCCTCTGAGAAACCAACAGATCTCCAACCTTATCATTGCGATGTATGCATTGGGCCTCTGAGAAACCAACAGATCTCCAACCTTATCATTGCGATGTATGCATTTGGCCTCTGAGAAACCAACAGATCTCCAACCTTATCATTGCGATGTATGCATTGGGCCTCTGAGAAACCAACAGATCTCCAACCTTATCATTGCGATGTATGCATTTGGCCTCTGAGAAACCAACAGATCTCCAACCTTATCATTGCGATGTATGCATTGGGCCTCTGAGAAACCAACAGATCTCCAACCTTATCATTGCGATGTATGCATTGGGCCTCTGAGAAACCAACAGATCTCCAACCTTATCATTGCGATGTATGCATTGGGCCTCTGAGAAACCAACAGATCTCCAACCTTATCATTGCGATGTATGCATTGGGCCTCTGAGAAACCAACAGATCTCCAACCTTATCATTGCGATGTATGCATTGGGCCTCTGAGAAACCAACAGATCTCCAACCTTATCATTGCGATGTATGCATTGGGCCTCTGAGAAACCAACAGATCTCCAACCTTATCATTGCGATGTATGCATTGGGCCTCTGAGAAACCAACAGATCTCCAACCTTATCATTGCAATGTATGCATTGGGCCTCTGAGAAACCAACAGATCAATAACCTTATCATTGCGATGTATGCATTGGGCCTCGGAGAAACCAACAGATCGCCAACCTTATAATTGCGATGTATGCATTGGGCCTCTGAGAAACCAACAGATCTCCAACCTTATCATTGCAATGTATGCATTGGGCCTCTGAGAAACCAACAGATCTCCAACCTTATCATTGCAATGTATGCATTGGGCCTCTGAGAAACCAACAGATCCCCAATCTTATCAATGCAATGTATGCATTGGGCCTCTAAGAAACCAACAGATCCCCAATCTTATCAATGCGATGTATGCAATGTGCTGCTGGTTGCATATATTTTATATAGTTTGGGCACTACATGATAATACCAGCGAAAGAAGAGAGTACAACAATTTGCTACAGTGCATGTTAATGGAACACTCTTGCATCAGACTGTATCTTCACTGTATCTTGTTCTTAAGTTATTGGAACCAATGTTTCAGCCCAAATGGAGTCTCTAGAAATGGCGATACCACTAGGATCAAATACCAGGCCAAGTCTACACTAACACAATGGCCAACCGTAGAAATCTTGGGCAGTGTATTGGACAACTGAACCAATATTCAATATGATTGTAGATGTAATAAAAAAAGGCAGGATCCTAATTTTGTATACCTCAGTTTTTGAGTAAACAGATACCTGCTGAGTCCATCACAGAAAACTATTTTTATATATATACTCTATGTGAGTCCCTGCTCTGGTTTCCCTTTGTGTTTCCCATTTCCGTTGCAGTAGTGTGGTTTTTTTTTTTTTTTTTAAGATGTTTTGATGGTCTCATAAAATTCACCAGCTGACGGCAAATAGGTGGGTTCTGTTGCAGCTAATATAGAAATTTCCCGGCAAACAGCCGATGGGTTATAAAGTTCATGAACAGGATCTCATCAGGGAGACCTGCAGGGGGTGGAAACCCAGCGTCTGTTTTACATTTACCCAACCAATCTTGTTTTCTGCTCTCCCTTGTCCTGCCATGGGTGTGAAGTGAATGAGTTATTGCTTGGGACAAAAGGTGAACCTTGCGGAAGTTTGGGAATAAAAAACATGCCTATTAAATCCTTTTCGCTGTTATTGCCTTATTGAAATGATACGATCAAGGTCTGAAAGGCATATTTATGCTTTGCTATAGGTTATATGTATGTTTAAATCTATCAGAATATTCCAAAAAGTTATTTTTTTAAGCTTTTTGTGGATTGTTCCAAAACATAACTCCAATCATAACATTTGTTAGGTGTGACACCTTTAATACTGCCTTTTAATTCAACTCAATTTATAATGTCCTTCCCCATGCCTAGGATGTTGGTCACAGAATGGGCTTATAATTATTATTACTGTTATATAAAGTGCCAATATATGTCACATCGCTGTATAGTAGATGGATCTATATATATTAAACATACAGATTACATTAGCTTACAGACATAGCTTTAAATTTATGAACTTGATTCACATCATTGTTTGTGCCTTGAGACACTCGCTTTGTAGAACACTCTGAGTAGAAGGAGGAAGGTGAAAAGGTGCTGGTTTTTATCCAGAGATAGGGGTAGGCAGAAGACGCCACTGCACATGCATGTGGGCACTCACACACTCCGGGGGAAGATTGCCAAAGGCACCTGGTCAGCTTGGCCTGCCTCTGAAATGTATCATTCCTAGCAGGGCCTTTCACAAGTCACAGGCCTTACATAAAACACTAATAATCAGTGGTCCTGTCAGGGGGAACTGTAACATTGAAAATGCCCACTAACCACCAGTTGCACCTTTCTGTTCGTCTGAATAGGAAATGCAAATGGTAGCTCGCTCTAAGGGGCAGAGTTCTTCCATAATTACAACCCAGAATCAGTGAAAGGTAGTGCACATCCCATTCCTATATAGCCACTTTAAAACCATATTAAAGGTCCCCATACCGGCGGGCTTGCCCGACTGATATCTGGCCTGAAATTGGCCAGATCTCGATCGGGCAGGTTAAAAAATCTAGTCGGATCAGGGACCACATTGGCTCGTTGATGCGGTCCCCGGACCGACTTTGCCTATACCCGCCCCAGGGCCAAACGATCGAATTAGTCTGGATTCTCCCGATATCTCCCGATATCGCCCACCCGTAGGTGTATGGGCATCTTGATTCTACTTTCATTTAGAATTAAATGCACGCACACACAGTAAGACATAAGCTTCTAACTCCTTGGACAAGTCAGCAGCTTGTTGCCTAATGTATAGATTCAAAATATGTCCAACCCAATTAATGTCACATCAGGGCACAGTCAGATATCGATCAAACAGGGTGGAAAATGTATAATGAGTTTAATATGATCAGAAATATTTGTTTTGTCTAATCAGGGCTGCCATCAGAAATCACGGGGTCCTGTACAACAAAATTATCAAGGCTCCCCTGGGAGCCAAACAGTTAATATCCAAAATACTTTGGTGGCCAGGGGCCTTAATGGTTCCAGGTTATCTATTTCCAATCAATTTCCAATATACATGAATTAAAAAGTCTATTGTTTTTATAAAACGCAAAGCCTTGCCTGCCATTTCCCCCTTCACTTCACTAGCTCTAATTGCTGATCACTAGACAGCGCTAGCTGCATTACTTAAAAACCATTCAAATTCTGGACTGAAAGAAAGCAGCTTGCAGGGTTGTTTCTGATGGAGGGTAGCTTTAGTAATAAGCAAAGGCATTACAACAACCCCAAACTCTGCTGCCCTGCCATTCAGAACTTGGAGCAGAGCTGATCCTTTCACTTTAGTCCAGCCAGCAGGTTAATTTGTACAATCAGTAATCAGAGCTAGTGGAGCGAAGGGAGGCATTTCTTTTTTTTTTCCATTTTATGGACCATAAAAAATACCAGTATTTTTAGGATTAGGAACACTTACTCTGTGAGTGTCATGGGCAAGGCAAGAGTCAGGGTAATAGGGCACCCAGGGGCACTGCTGCCATGAGGCGAGTTGAGAAACTCACCTCAGACGGCAGCAGCCCACAAGTTACCAGGGGAGGCAAAAAGCCGCTCCTAGTAACTTTGCGCTCTTTGGCTCTATGGCCCATCTCACCACGTAAGTGTTGGGTGGGAGGGGGGTTGGAAACCAAAAGCCTGCCTCAGGGCGGTAAGGACCCCATAAAATCAAGCACTCCTGGACTGGGATTCAAAATAGCCCCTGGCAGTTCAGGTATCCAGAGGCCCAAACAGTCCCCCACCAGATCAATAAATTGTGACTGTCTATGGCATCTTACAGCAGCCCTCTGGCATTTGCCAGAATCAACAGATTGCCAGTCTGGGCCTGGCACTTACTGTACTTACATGAGAGGGCTTAAAATAAAACTTGGAGCCCTGTGGCCCACGATTTAACTTAGGATTCATTTTGAAACCTGTTATCCAAAAAGCTCCAAAAAGTCTCATGACTCCATTTTAATAAAATAATTAATATTTGTAAAAATAATTTATATTTTATCTGTAATAATAAAACAGTGCCTTGTACTTGATGTAATTAAGCTGCATCGATATTAGTGGCAAAACAATCCTATTGGGTTTAATGTTTCAATTATTTTTTAATAGCCTTAAAGTATGATGATCGAAATTATGAAAAGATCCCTTATCCAGAAAACCCCAGGTCCCAAGCATTCTGGATAATAGATGCTATACCTCTATCTTGATCTTTAGCTGAAAAACAGACTAGAGTAAGGTTATTAGATTACTTGAAAAATCAAAGTAAACCCAATAGGATTGTTTTGTCACCAATATAGATTTATGCAGCTCAGTTACCATCAAGTACAAGCTACTGTTTTATCATTACTGAGAAAAAGGAAATCATTAGACACATTTGAATTATTTGCTTATTATGGCATCTATAGGAGATTATAACAAAAATAAATTAGCAACATTTCTGGTCATACCCTGCCATAAAAAGCTAATAGCTGATACTCCATCCTCTGTTTAATTATAGAAGAGTTGTGTACATGGCAGGAATGAAGTTCATTTTTTTTATTTATTAGTAGAGATGCTGAAACATCAGCTAATTTATCTCATAACTCCATAACTACTCCATTGATCCGCTTAGAGTTGCTGCTTTTGAAGCCTGAAATGTGGCTTTTTCCACTTGGCATTAAACATTTTATCCATGTTTTTGCAATACCTTCTATATGCTAGTTTTACAGTAGTATTTAGACACATAATAAAGTGCATGGAAGTTGTAGAAAGCTTTATATTTTCTAATCAGTTTGTTAATTAATTAATCTACACTGCCCAGATGATTTGGTGTAATTAGAAGAGCACATTCCCTATTATCACTTTGAACCATTGTTGCCTCGAACATAGCAGTATCAGTTCATGGTTATTTGGTTACAAAGGGGCAACAATTCAAGATTCAATGAATTCAATGCATGTGAATAGTGATGGATAGCAATGAGCAAATCTGTCCCATTTTATTTTACCTTGGAACCTATTTTTTAATTAAGTGCCAAATAGTCCTGCATCTAAGAATTGTGATGGGCTTGTTGATGGAAAGAAGATTCATGCTTTGGTTCTTTTATTTTTTTCAAAGTGGCTATACAACATACTAGGGCTGTATGATTGGAGATGAACTATTACAAGGGAACATTCATTTATACAGTGTGCAAAGTGTAATTTTAAGCCCCAAAAAATAATTTTTAGCCCATATTGCACCATTTTTACCCATATTCTCAGCAACATTGTGGATGCAAATTGGTGATTCTCTTGACCTGTGTGCCCCTATTATGTTGGTGCAAGTATATTGTGCCTATTCACACAGGGCACTGAGGGAAGCCTGGAGCTACCGCCTGTTCATGTAAAAGTCTGTCTTGCATAATTTCCAGTGTTCAGAGTGTGAGCGACATGTGTGCCACTATTATTTTGGCCAAGTGTGTTGCGCCTAGTCACACAGGGCATAGAGGGAAGCCTGGAGCTACCACCTGGTCACATAAATGTGCCCTGTGGTGATCTCATTACACAAGCATAAGAACATCCAGTAGTTGGTTCTGTCTGGTATACTGATGCCTGCCTTGTTTTGCCCTAGATCAGGCCTCCTATTCCTAAGGGTCCTTGAGCTGCAGCTCCATTTACTGAATTATTTCTCACCCCTGCAGCAGGTACTGGAATTCTTTTCATACGATACCAATAGAAAACACAATTCATGGAATTTTTCGATTAATGTGTTAGTGTGTATTTCTTAGAAGGTCAGATTTAAAAAAAAAATCAAACTTGGTTTCATAAACACTTTGGAGGATAATGTAGGAATTTCAGAGTACAACCCTTGGCTTTGAGATCATAGTTACACATGATCACAGGTGTAATCATGAAGGGTACAATCTATGTAGCCAGTAACATCAGCACGTGTCACATGTGGCTACTGAATTGTCACATGGTGTAAAAATGCCTGTAGAAAATATGAACATTTTTATGTGTGTGCATAAACTTCATCATGGGCATTGCTTACACTATGTGCCATTACTCAAATAACTACTGTGGGTATGTTTCCTTGTACCTGCTGACCTTGCTACCCTATTTGCTAATTAATCCTGTTAAGGAAGTGGTTTTCTGACTGCTGTTGCAGAGCTGTTGCAGGGTTGCTGTCACTATTTATTGGGCTGGTGGGGAGCTGTTTGGGCATCTTCATACTTGAAATTTCAGGGCCTATTCTAATAAAAAAAAACACAAATACAAGAGTATTGTAGAAATGATACCCATATTGGCTAACAATAAAAATACATTGCAAGCTTTCGGAGCTCTAAGGCCTCTTCGTCTGGGCCTATTGTGAATCCCAGTCCGGGCAATAGCAATAATCTGAATTTTTCTTTCTTTCAGTTGCAGGAGTGTGTACTATCAAGAGTAACCAGTAGATGGAGTCAGTAAACCTGTTATCGTTTTCATGTCATAAGTTGGAACATTTCTAATCTAAATTAGACATGCAATTGATTATTTGTGGATTTTCTTATCTCTGCAAATATCTGTAAGTATCAGTAAATATTAAAAGAGTTCCCCTTTTTCTCCTGTATGAACCTGTCATAAAGTAACACTTATAGAGCAGCTCAGGCGGCTTCACAGAAACTTCTGGCCATGTTCTGGACCTGGATAAAGGTTTCCAAATTGTTAGGCCCCAGGCAGGGGGTAGGGTGGGCAGTCTGAAGGCTACTTAGGGTAAGACAAGACGCTGAATGCTAATTTTCGATTATGGATATTCCTGGAACCCCCAGATAAAGACAAGGTATTGTGAGATTTGGGTTAAACTAACACAGATTATTGATATAATGTAGTTTGCAATTATGGTATTTATGTAGGCTTGTTTTTTGGACCACAGAAGAAACGTCAAACCAGTCTCGAATATTGTGGATGCTGATTAGAGCTTTGCTTACTGACAGAGACGCAGGGGATTGGAACTGGGCAAATTCCAAAAACAGACTAGAGAAGGAAGAGAAACAGTCATTCATAGCTACCCTGGGCTGGCGTGGTTTTCTCCTAAAACTACACCAGCCCAGGGGCAAATAGCACATGGGGAGCTGGAAAGCTCATTTGTTATTTGTGGTAATGGAATCTATTTGGGAGCCATAGATGGTGGGAAATCCCATTTATGGACCTATCATATTTGTTATCAAAAATGGTTTCACTTATTAACCCTAAAGCTTTTGTATATGTTATTATTCTGGGGTTTTAGGGGACTTAGGCCATAATAGGCTCTCTGGCTGCTTATAAAAAGAACATACAGGAATGACAGTGCATCTTTAAGATGTTATGTGTAAAATATGTTGTTCTCGTTAAAATTGGGGGGGGGGGGGCTACATCTGAGACACAACCCAATTCATAATTTATATAATAGTTTCCTTGGTGCAAATGGAAAAGGTTCCCTCTTTGTAAATCAGTAAACTCATAGAATGGCAGGGCTCCCATTGTAAATAACCATGTTATGGACCCTCCAATGCCTATGCATTTAAGCTGTGACAGATGGAAATAGGAATTTTAACCCTGCTGTTTTACACTGGATAAAATGCCCCATATGCCTTTAGCCTTATAGGTAGGGTTGCCACCTTTTCTAAAAAAAAAAAAAAAAAGACCTCCTTCCTATATTTTTATCTTAATTTCCTATAAATAACATCGGCATCAAGCATAATTTTTACCAAGCTGGTAAAATACTGGCCAGGTGGCAACCCAACTTACCAAGGTGGTAGTTTTACCCAACTACCAGCTTGGTAAAAATAATGTTTGATGCCGATGTTATTGATAGGAAACTAAGATAAAAATATAAGAAGGAGGTCTTTTTAAGTCATTGATATCATTGGGCTCTGGTTCAAGGAGGCCTGGTACCCTCTGTCCTTGTGTCATGTAGAACACGGTGCCAAAATAGTTCCTGTACAGTACTGCTTGCGGTAGCCTTGGGCTGATGTCCCACAGAACGTGTTAGTCAGCTGCAATAGATCTTTGCTATTGTGGGTGACTTAACTTCACATCGCTTCTGTTTTCTGAAGATGTGCAAAGTTGCCTGCAGGAGGAATATTCACGCAACTTCAGAAGACCGATACAAAACCCTTTCCACCAGCAATTCCTATTTGTGCCGGTGGAAAGGCATTTTGTATCAGTTACTCACAGATAACACACTCCATGGGACATCAGCCTAAGAGGAACAGGGTTGACCAAATGTCTGAAATCTGAAAAACCTCTTGGCTAGGAGAATCATCCTGGGATTCTGGATAAGTCTGGCAGACAGCATTTATTTAAGTGCAAGCTCTGAAGATAATGATTTTTATTCACCTCCTAGGTTTGTGGAGAGGTATGTGGTACTGTATGTGGTTTGTTCCTATTGTTATTATGGCCAGGCATATTCTCTTCATAGGCCGCTTGTTGCATTATACATGATTATAACTAAGCTAGCAGAAATCCATATTAATGGATCCTGTTTTTTAAATATTTAATTCAGCTAATTTTAAGGCATGATGCTACAAATTACCCAAAAAGCCTGTATGCTGAAAAGCCCCAGTGTCAAACACACTGTATTATAGATCCAATACTTTGGTTACCTGATACTGATGTTGTTCCCCTTTGTTACACCAGGTGGCATCAAAGAGCAGTGAATGCTTTCCATGGTTATATTAAAAAAGATAATCTAGGAGGGGGATAGGATCTGTTTTCCAGAATGCTAGGGACTCAGAGATTTTCGGATAAGGGATCTTTCTCTAATTTGGATCACCATATTTTAAGTCTGCTAAAAATCATTTAAACATGAAATAAACCCAATAGGATTGTCTTGCCACCAATATGGATCATGAAGCTAAGTTACTATCAAGTACAAGGCACTGTTTTACTACAGAGAAATAATTTTTATAAATTACAATTATTTGCTAAAAATAGGCTCTATGGGAGATGGCCTTCCCACAATTTGGACCTTTCTGGAAATTAGGTTTCTGAATAAGGGGTTCCCATATCTTCACTGTTTGTAGGTCAGTCGCCAAAGACTAAATATGGATGCTGCCACCTAGTAGAAGGTTGGACATCCTTTATGATATCAAAGTGGTCACTACTTGTACTAAAATAAAAAAGGTGATTACAGAGTATTATTATCTTCCTTTACTTATATTTCATCTTTTTTTTATAGCACCCACATATTCCACATTATATTTGGCAATTATATATCATTCACATCAATCCCTGCCTCAGTGGAGCTTACAAGGAACCTGTCACATTAGGGTCAGTTTGTTCAGGTGCAAGGGGTAACCACCGAGCTGCCCACAACAAGCATAGCTATTTTCAGTTCACCTTGGAAATAACATTTACTATCTCTACAGAATGTATTTCTATATTATCATAATAATGATGCAGACAGCCATTTTTACTGTATGTAGGTCTTCTACTTTTGATGGGAGATGGCACAAAGGGTGGGGGGCATAGCTTTGACCAGTGTCGGACTGGGGTGTCAGTGATGCAGCCTGGGGATCCCCCCACCCCAGTCACAAGCTCCTGCACCCCCCGACCTCAATCCCAGTGTCCCACCAGCCCAATCCAACCCTAGCTATGACATTTGGCGGCCTGGAGAGAGGTTTGGGGCAGACCGGAGATGCAGGGTGGGAACTAAGGGTAGGCAGCAGTAGCACATGCCTAGGGAGCAAATCGTGTGTGGGGGGCACTAGAACCCTAGGCACATACCACTGATGCTTTCTCTAACTCTGGTCCTGCACATCTAGAAGCAGATGCCAGACAAGAGCCATTGGGGTTGGTGTGGTGTGGGGAGAGCATTGGGGATGGAGTTGAGGGATAGCGATAATGGCTAGGAGCTTGCCTTGGGCACCCTTAGCTTCTGGATACATTTATTATACATTTATTTTGGAAGCATCCCTAACTGTATGTTGCCCCAGAATACAGTAGCTTCAATACTATTTCATAATAACAACTTGCTGATATATTTACTAACTACTGAAATGATGCAGTACATTATCCATATTATCTCTCTTTTTGTTAAAACAATGTTTTGCTTACAAAGTTGAGTGCTGCAGGGCTGCTGTTCTAGTGCAAACCAATAGTTATTTTACTGTAGAACATAAAGTACTTTTTATTATTCACATGTTTGGAGATTGTTTAACTCAGTGCTTCCCAGAATGTGGGGCAATTAAAAAACTGAGCAGTAGTGCAGCAGTTGCCCTGTTCTCCTGCTATAACTGCCTACCTAGTTTTCTTTTTGAACAAAATTCCCTTTAACGTCTACTTGAGAATCTGTGGCTCCAGTTCAAAGGGCGGTATGGGTGTTCCCACACGCACGAGTTTGTCTGAACACTGTTCAGAGCACAGAGAAAATGTAAACAGTGCCAATAGTGCTGAACAAACCTGACCCTGAGACTAAATTGAGGATTTAGCCCACAAGCTATATGTGCCTATGGCACAAGCTGGGACTATGACATGGTTGTGTGGTAATGCTCAGATTTAGGTAGTGTATCATGTTATAGACACGAAAAAGACAGGACTGGCTTTTTCGTGTCTATAACACGATACACTACCTTTGTAAACTTCCAATACTGAGCACCCTAATATATACTACTATAGTGCGAGGTTCTCTCTACTTTGTACGTAATGCTCAGATTGGCATTCCTATGTCATCCCCACCTGAATATGCTAGTATTTTACATAGAAAGTAAAAAAAGTTCATATCACATTCAAACAAATGGGAAACATCTACAGGCAGGGAGTTCCAGGGAAAGCACCACATTTATCATAGGCCTAAAGGTCACATAGGGCTGCAGAATACATGGTTTTAATTGGTGATTAAAACAGGTCGTATAAAAATGCTTTAGTCCATACACACCTACAAAATCCAGTATTGTAATGGCAATTGCAAGATTTTGTCCATTTTGCCCTCTGCATTTTTACTCACTCAATACAGATCCCCTGGTGAAAGGCTAGCGTGCCTGAAAAACATGGAAATTTCAACTTGACCCCCGATCACGTCAGACTAAGGAGATAAGGAAAAAACAGCCACTTATTCACCAGAACTATTTATCATAATCCTATTTATGCCCCCATCTGGTATTCACATGACCCCCCAGCTTTTAAATCCCTTGCTTGCATTCTTGTATGTTTCATAGTCTGATAATGTTTGTGTATCAGTGGTTGTTTGGGCAGTTATCAGGTGGTGGGATGTTTGCTCGTGTGTACCTGCAGCTTCTTGCTTACATCCCAATTTGGCTTAGTGCAATAAACTGCCCCATGAATAATAACAATGCAATGCTCTTCTAGATAATTTTTAGTTCTGGCCCAACAACGACAATGGAGAATGTCAGCTTATATTTCCCCTTACACAGATCAACAAAAAGTAAATAAAAAAAGAACATTTACTCTATAAGGCAAGCATGTTAACTCCCAGGCCCCCAGCTGTTGGGAACTACAAATCCCAGAGTCCCCAGCCAATCAGCAGCTGGGGTTCTTAGTTCACATCGGTTGGAGGGTATCACCTTTGCCATCTTGAGCTGTCAGTTGGAATAAAAGGAATAGTAACTAAAACACGGGTTATTTGGATAATATGGAAGCCTGCTGGGAGACTACAAAGTCATGTTTTTATACAATGGGCTTTGCAAGGTCAGCGATAAAGTCAGGCGCTTTAACAGTTTCAGTGCCATAGTGGAGCATTTTAACTTTAAAGAAATAAAGACAAGAATCCTTTATAAATCACTGTTTAAGTGTCGGACCCCAAAGTCCTGAGGGGTAATGAGTAATATATATTTTATCTTACAAAAAAGTTGGGGAATTGGGCCCTCAGGCTAGTGAGCACTGCCAGGTTCAGAGTGGGAGTCAAAACATGCCCTGGCGTTCCAACTGCACAGAGGCCCAAACAGCCCCCACCAGCCCAATAAATAGTCACTCGCTATGACATCTCATAGTAGCCCCTGGCATGTGTCAAAATCCACAGATTGCCAATCTGGGTCTGATCACTGCCTTGTTTGGCTAGTGGTGATTTTTCCCTTGCCATGCTCCTGACCACTGTTTCCTATTAAAAGTAAAGGCCCCACTGTTAGTGTGCATTCAAGGTGTGCACCAACGCCCATGTGTTTAACGCATTTTACAAATGCACAATCTACTATGTTTGTATTCTGGGTGAGCAGGTGCTTTCTTTTTAGATTGCAAAAAAGGGCATATTATATTACAAAGGGGCATATTTATCAACAAGTGAAAATAGATTTCACCCTAGAATGCCATGGGCACTAGAGAGCCAAGGATTTGGCTGAATTCAAATTTTATATATAGCTTATTTTATGGAAGGATATTGGTACCAATGTCATATTCAAAAAAGGGGCCAAAAAGAATATATGCGTGAGATGCTCATACTGTAGCAGCGTATGTGCTGCATAGGGTTGCCACCATTATCTTTGGCAAAGGGGCGTCCTGATGACATTGGGGGCAGACACAGTGACATCATGGGTGGGACAAATGACATTGGGGGCAGGGCCATTATGTATTGAGGCAGGGTTATTCCATATTGGGGCGGGGTTATGATGTCATGGATTGGCTCGCTAAAAGAAATAAAGACTAGAGTTATTTGTAGTTTTACATGAAATTGAGATATTAGCTTAAAACTCCCCTTAATTAAAAATGAACCCTAGTGATTAAAATGAATGTTTGTTTGAAGTTATCTTTTGCAGATATCATAGAATTATCTCAACCATAAAAGCAATACAGTATTATTTTCCAGCTCTACAGACGCAAACATAAGAGATGCACAGTATGCACAGTGCTTATAACTAAATGGTAAATACATGCAACATAAATGGAGACTAAAAACACAAATTGTACTGCAATGAATAGTGGGCTACGTTGTCAATGGAAACAAACACTACTCCCATGTCTGACAGATGCTCAGTTTTAACTTTAGTGCTTAAAAGGTATGATAATCTTACCACTGGAGGGCACTGTTTCATTAAAGGAAAGGTTTCCCCCCCCCCCCCCGTCTTATAACAAGGTTAGAATTGCATTTAATATTGCTATAAAGTTACAGTGGTATACAGCTCTTAAAAGTGCAACTCTTTTCTTTGCTTTTGTTGCTTCTAGGGACAGCCAACCAGCCAATGCAGTCAGACAATTTCTGTATTAGGTTGATGGCACCAGAGGGAGGTTAGTTGCCTGAGGTTAAATATGCGCTACTGTGGGTGACAGTAGCCTCCCGAAAATGCTTTCCCACCAGCAATAATGGCAATTGCCAGGGGAAAAACATGCTTATAGACTTTAGAAAGCCAAACCAACTTGTATTTTTGCCAGTGGGAAACAGTTTTAGGAGATTTGTCACCCATAGTAGCACAGGCTTGACCTAAGTCAAATCTAATCATGGGCTACAAATTATTCTGGTACCGTATCCCAGATTTAACGACAAGCAACAAATCTCCCAATGTTCCATCACAGGAAGATTAGTCGCCCCCCGACAAATCTTCGTTGCCACGGCCGACTAATCTCCCCGCAATGCCATCCCACCGGCAAGAATGTAAATCGATGATGGGATGGCATACGCAATGCTACAATTTCTGGAAGTCGTCCAACGTTTCCTCTCAAGGCAACTTCGGCGACTTCCGGAAATCGTAGCAACGCGTATGCCATCCCATCATCGATTTACATTCTTGCCGGTGGGATGGCATTGCGGGGAGATTAGTCCCCTGCGGTAAAGAAAATTTGTCGCGGGGCAACTAATTTCCCCGTCTGTCACTGCCCTTAGGGTCTTTGTATGACATATCCTCCATGGCTTTGAGTAACCATTATGGCAGCTCTTTATATACAGATAAGACTTGGGGGCCTATATATCAAAATTCAGATATATGTACTTTTCCAACTCTGTAAACCCTTGCTTGTTAAATTATTGTAAGATCCCTGTTTGTTATAATTTAATGTAAAAGTTTAATTTAAAGTGCTGCATAAATAAATAATGATGATGAATAAACTGAAAAAACTGAAGTATTCTAATTATCATTTTCAATGGGTCTACCAAGTTTTTAAAAAAAAAATTGCAAAACCTCACATTTTGCTAGGACAACTCCCATTTACTTTTACATGAACTCTTACAATCTTTTGCATGTCGAAGTTTTACATTTTAAGGTTTTCGCCCTTATTAATGTTCAAGTATTGGAGTTTTGAAAACCCTTATGTGTAATTGTGAGTTTTAGCAAAAAAAAATTCGGAATTTGAATATCGATAAGTCAGCCCCTACCATGCAGAAAACCTATGATACGGATAAATTGATTTTCTTTTAAACCCACTCAGCTTTGTTTTCTAAAATCTCTTTCATATAAAATGTATTTATGATATATATATATATTTCCTTATACATAAATATGTCAAAACAGATATGTCCTTACTGCTGGAGAACTGCAGAGTAAAATAATTTTAATATAAAAGAAACATCACAGGGCTAGTCAAACTAAAGCATGCACTCTGATATGTATCTCTATTTGGGTAGCAATCGATCAGGAGGCTCAACAAGAAGTGATTGTTATGGAAGCAAAATTTTGTGGGCACTAGGCAGATCTTTTTGTATTGGTAGGTGTAACTCCATGCTCCTCCTCTCTAACTAAACAGGCAGGGAAACAGCAATCCGGGATCAGTTCACTATCAGAGCTGTGAGAGACAGACCAGGCAGCCTCCCCCCTACTCCTATCAGCCTGCACTGCCTGTCCCCTGGCTTACACACTACTGGCTCCCAGCAACTTATCCTCCATCCACCACCACCAGGGTTTGAGCAGCACCAGCAGCTATGTGGGACTATAAACACTTTCTGCTCCTCTCTTTGGCCTTTACCTCCACTGTAACAGCACTCAGCAAGGTAGGAAGATTCATGGACTTAATATATGATATGTGTGTATTGCACTGGGCTGTATAAGGATAGCTGGGCTCTGGAAAATATCAGGGCACTTCAGTGCTGGAAGTGTTTACATAAAAATGCCTTATCTGTCTAGTATTATCAGTAGTTTTATGTTACTTTGTTATCACATCTGTACTCTCTTTTCCGGATATTGAGCAGATACCTTTATAGCTGTCTCTGTGAATGGGAGTGTGTTCATTTTACACATGGAACTCCTGACAGTTCTGTCTACAAGGTGGCCATACTCGAGCAGATTTAAACTTCTGATTCAACCCCTTTATACAGATTCAGCAGGTTGTCTGCTCATGTGTGGGGATCAAGGACCGCATCAGCTTGTTAATGACAAATGTGTTAGTAGGAAGGCTGCTCACACATAGGCACTGTTTATCCATGGACACAGACTTCCTATTTGATAAAGTGCAGGAAAAACCCTTGGGAACAACAGAAAGTAGTGTAAAATAACTAAAATATCAACCGTTTGGGAATCAAAAAGTTTCTGCAAAATTATTCCTCAGTCATTTAGTGTGGCAAATGTTCTGCTGGCTCAAAGAACAGATAGATAGATAGATAGATAGATAGATAGATAGATAGATAGATAGATAGATAGATAGATAGATAGATAGATGATAGATAGATAGATAGATGGATAGTAGAAAACAATTAGGGATGGATTGTGTTACAGAAAAAGATAGATATAGAAAGGTAGTTGGAGATTGGTTATTGGTTGTTTTGCTTTGCAATCATGTATGCAGTGGTGTAACTTCACAGCGCCAGACCCCCCGCAAAAATATCTTCAGAGAGGCCTGGGACTCGCTGCAATGCACTGCTCCCCACCCACCACCTGTACCACAGCTGCTCTCTGCCCGCAACCCGTACTCCTGAGACCTCTGGGTCTGCTTCCTCTATAGTTATGTCCTTGCATGGATGTCAAATGTATACACCCATTTATTGTACAGTGCTGTAGAATATGTTGGTGCTTTACAAATATGTGTTATTATTATTATTAATAATAATAATAATAATAATAATAATAGGCAGACACCAAGACAGATCAATAGTTGATTCAAGGATACATGAATGTATAGCCAGATAGGGACAGATATATTCATCTATAAACAAACCCTTTGATACTGAAATTTGACAGATAAAACTGGGCTTTTACAAAGACATATAGATATTTGACAACTGTGACTACCATCATAAAAAGAAACAGTGCCATAAAGTGTTCAATTGACTGAACCCTTAGTCAGCAAAATCAAAGCTCATTATCCTGGCACATCAAGCCAATGCTCTGACATTAGGGTTAAGTGCTATGCATTCCCATTCACATTTGCTAGCAGCTGATTCTTTCCCTCAGGCTTTCTTGGTCACATCCCCTGAGCCAGTGTTCTACTGAAACCTCATTTAGCTGCCAGATACACCCCATAGCAATTACCCAGATAAAATATTAGGCAGCTCTACTTTACCAGCCATGCACATTTAGATATGTTTAAGAACCAGAAAACATAGACTCTACAGCCCCATCATAAAAGTACTATTACCAGCGCCATAGAGTCTTCACGTTTCACTTTGATCTGAGTGGTGCCGCGTGTTCTCTGGAAGCCCACAGATCGGTGGGATCAAAGTGCCCCAGCACTAAAAGTGATGTAGAGCTACTTAAGGATCACACGTGTGGAAGCACCTGCTTTATGTTGCTATTTGACATCTGTTTTTTAGTGTGATTTTTGTAGTTACCTGCATGCAGTTTATATTACTCACATATAAATATACACAAATACCTATTCTAAACAATCTTCTGATGGTAAGATCACTGTAGCAGCTTTGGATATTATGCTTGTCCAAGAAGTCACCCAAGCCATTCTGAAAGGCATTAATAGAATCTGCCTTTATTTTCTTGTTGTTAGGAAGTGGTACTGGTGCTGGCCTCATACAGGGTTATTTAACAGCTCACTGTGAAGCCCATCCATCACATTTCTAATCCGGTGAATGGAATACAAAATCTTCCTTACGCCACAAATGTTTGCCCATTTTTTATATTTTCTCCCATCACTCCATTAATACCAGGTAAAATGGGTGCAATGGTTGATCCTTATCAGCCGGTTCAAGACCTTTGTAAGTTGTTGTACCACGAACAGATGAACTTGCAACTTTAGGAATGCTCTATATGTCACAGGGCACTATGTTAGCTTTTGCAGGTTTATGTATAGTTACCTTTTATTATACATACCACTGCCAATGTACATCGTGCTAAACTTTCTTTACTTATTAGAGAATAAGAAAAGCTTAACATGTGGGATGCTGACTTGTATGGCATTCCTTGTGATCTAACTTGAACCTTGAATTCTGGGCCAATGCTCCTCTATAAAGAGTGGGGGACTAGGTACTATATATTAACATGGTAGCACTATCTTGCCTGCACTCCTGAGTGTTCAATTTGGCGCCATCAGCTTGTGTATGAGCTCTACTATGTTTCAGGCTTGAAGGCACTACCTTGAACACTTGGAAGAGCAGGCAAGATGGCGTGTGTTATAATTCATAACTGCTGAGTTTTCTCATTATTTAAGGTCAATGTGTAATTGATTTTAGATTAATAATTTGGTAAAAGGCTGTCCAGCCCTGATGTTGACACAACTGTTATATTTATTTCCGTTTCTCCCTCTGGTTTTATTTTGCACTTTCACTAAAACTGTTTCAGGTGTTTCTCATAACTGCTCGCTATACATTTAGATCTTTTATTTGTACAGTATGTTATGCTCTTGGCTTGCATGTATAGGTTTAATCTAGACAATTGCTTGAGCTGTAACTCTTGAAGTCCACAGATCCCACATAAGAGCGGTCCGCGCCCACCCTCTAATCTGGAATCCATCCCTCATGAAGTACTCTGAACAACAGAGTCTCCAGTAGAAATCCATTAGTTTTGGACAGCTGTTCCCAGCAAGTTCTGCTAAAAGTAGACATTTAACCTTTTCATTTCTGGAGACGCCAGCAAAATCTATTCATAAACAAGCAATATACTAACTTTTTTTACATACTATATGAACATGGGCATTTGGGAATATAGGCAAGAGTTGGAACTCTGTTATACCATATAAAGTTTTTCCCTGTATCTTTAATATAGAACACTTCACAACACTAATACAAGGGAGGAATCAGAGATAAATGTGGAGAGGCATGTGAGATAAAACTTTCCAGTCTCATTCCTATTCATAAAAATGTCAACTGAAAATGGGGCACCATGGAAGGAACTGAAAAACAAAAGCAGACAAAAATTACCTTGCTGGAGACGTCTCTGTACTTAATATTTAGCTCAGAGATCTTCAGCTAAGGAATCTGCAACCTGTGGCTCCACAGCTGTTGCTAAAGAATGTCCAGTAGTTAGAAGGGAGACATCCATTTAACAACAGTTCACTGAAGGAACTAAGTGGATTATTTACAGCATCTCTGATGATAAGGAAAGAGATTGAGAGTTTGTAGTTAATGCAAAGCTGTGCACACACAGGCTGATGTTCCTGTGGACTGAACTCAGTTTTATCCTGAGAGGTGTAGCTGCTGCTTCTTATCAGTCAGTGAGGTCCTATACATAAATACTTAGTGGTTATCTTGTAACAAGATTTCCACCATTGCTTAACCAAACATCAGCCTGATCTTGTGATGGTCGCATAGAACAGGGATCGCCAAACTTTTATAGCCATGATCCACAGTCAAATTAAAGTCAAATTGGGGAGCAACACAAGGATGGAAAAGTTCCTGGGGGTGCAAATAAAGGTGGCCATACACGCACCGATATTATCGTACGAAACCTCGTTTCGTACGATAATCGGTGCGTGTATGGCATGTCAGCGAGCCGACCGATATCGCAGGAAGCTGCTGAAATCGGTCGGCTCGCCGATCGGCCAGTTAGAAAATTTTGATCGGGCGCCATAGAAGGCGCCTGACCAAAATTCTCCCTTCAGAGCTGAATCGGCAGAAGGAGGTAGAAATCCTATTGTTTCTACCTCCTTACCTGCCGATTCAGCCCTGAATGGTGTGTGGCGGATCTGACGATGTTTCGTGCGACCGACGGTCGTACGAAACATCGTGAGATCGCCACGTGTATGGCCAGCTTAAGAGCTATAATTAGCTTTTTGTTAGCTCCTATGTGGATTAGCAGCCAATAGGAGGCTCTGTTTGGCTTTACACTGGGTTTTATGCAATAAATTCTTGCCTCCAAGCCAGAAATTTTAAAATGAGCACCTAATTTGAGGCCACTGGGAGCAACATCCAAGGGGTTGGGGAGCAACATGTTGCTCACGAATCACTGGTTGGGGATAACTGGCATAGAATCTAAGTCTAGTGATAGTGGGCTGTAAATGATCTTAACTGTCTGGCTGTCTTATTCTTAGAAGTAACTGGGTGTCATATATTGAATTTCAAAGTTCAGCAGAAGATAAAGGAGAAGGTTGCATTAGCCTAGGGTGGAAATTATTGGTGACTAAGTAAGGATTCTGTAGCATCTGCTAAGGTAATAACAGGGAGAACTGTTGTTAATTGGCAGGTCCCAAAATGATTAGACTGCCCAATGCAAACTTCATAGCATGGATTTTCACTGGGTCTTATTGAATGGTAAGCATTATTTGGCATGTTTAGGCAACCACTGGAATGTACAATAACATGTTACGGTATTTTTCTTTATGTATGATGCTGTCATTTGCATCCAATCCTATAAAATGTCATATCTTCTACTGTCAATGGATAAAAGTCCCCCAGTCGTTTAAAGAATATATTGTCCTTTATCACCTTTCTTTTTCTGAGAAAATGATTCCATGGAGCCAAGGGGATCTATATATTGCCACTGTCTTGGCAATGATCAGTTAAGATAAGACATAAATGGGCAAGTGCAGTATGTTTCTCCAAATTTATAGCATGTAGATGAACATTACTAAGTAGACAAGTCCATACTTGCTGTGGTGGCAATGTGTAAAATTCTGGAACAACTCAAACAACTTTGACTGCTCTGCCTTTTTAAACAGAATTTCCGCAGTAACAAAAACCACAAACACATTCTTAATTTATTTCTTCAGAGCAAATTCAGATATAACTGACTTCCAGGAGATTCTTACGCTCACCGGCTTAGTTTAACAATCCTGTCATGGAGCAAATATCCTAATTTTTTAAAATACTCATTTAGTGAGTTCAGTTTTTGGCCTTTTGGCGAATTGGCTATTTCAAAGTTTTGCGAATTTTTCCATAGTTTTCCAAATTTTTTGGCAAAGCAAACAGATTCGGTCATCACTATCCATAGTTCCTTACTGACTTTTCTAATCTTCTGGGGTTCCGCATTTATTTTCTGTACATCTGTCATCCAAACGTACATCTGTCATCTAAACTCATTTTCAACAGATTAGTTCAGCCAGGCCTGGACTGTGATTCAAAATAGGCGCTGGCATTTCAAGTACACAGAGGCCCAAACAGTCTCCTTATGGCATCTTATAGCAGCCCCTTTGGCATTTGCCAGAATTCACAGATTCTGTCTGGGCCTGAGTTCAGCCATCAAAATCCTAGTACCACTGACAAGACTAAACTACCTATCTGCTATCTTTCTTGGAGACTCAAGATCATTTTGATATTGTATATCCTATACTATTGTCCCATCATATTTTTGTTACTAAGAAAAATTTGGACCACATCTAGTAACCCATAATCTGTAGCAACCAAACAGATACTTGTTTTCAAACAGTTGTCTAGTAAATGATACCTCCTCGTTGTAATTGTGTATATGGGTTACAAGACCTACTGCAAAACATTTTCATTACCATACACGTTTCCTAATACATTAGTGATTTTATGTAGAAAACTGATCTCTGCTATTATTTCTGCAAGGTGAATTCTTAATAGCTCCATTACTGGAGAACCAAACAATCTGCATTTTTTATTATAGAGAACTTCCAGCATGCACATTACAATGTCAAGCAGATCAAGTCTTTATAAAACAGTACATTTTTATATACACAGTAGTAACTTGCATATAGTGGTACCAATGTATATTATTATCGCAGGCTGAGTATTATGGTGTTGCCAAGTAATTTTACAGACTGTATATTACAGTACACACTTTTTTCTGTTATTATGGAGTCCAAGGACCTGTGCTTCCTAATTAAATAATTTTCCTGCATGTGCATACAATTCCACTTACTGCTCCCAAACTCCCTCAATGCCACCATTGCACCGTTACACCTGCATGGGAACATATTGAACTGGTACCTTAATACTACAGTATTTCCTTCTGTGCTCAGAAAATGTATTTGGGACTGTGTGTCAGCATTGAGTTGGGCTGACTATTACCACCCCATTGTAATGTAATGCATTGGACTGCTCAAAGCAAGACAAATGCATTTGGATAAATTGACGCATCTATTCTCTGTCAATTTGTTAACAGTTTCATGACTGTCAGGAAAAAGCTTATGATTTCCCAATGCATCTTTACTAAATCTGCCCATTAGTTTCTGATATTATTTGGGGCATAGTCAGAATAGAATACTAACAGCAGCAGTTTGTTAACAGACTATACAGAGAGAGCACAAGGAGCATTCCATGGGATTAGAGATCTTTAGTTTAGTCTCATAAATACAAGAGATAACACAGCTACACAGGGATCTGCTGAATGCAGACATTTTGAAGAATATTTCAATGTTTCCTTATATGATATGATATATGATAATGTTTCCTTACCTTATGCAGCCTATATATTTTGCTGCAATTCTGGTTTATTTCAATCAATCATTTTAGTTGGGATTCATCACACCTGTTTGTCTGCGGCAAGTACACAGACCTATGAAATACATAAAAATGTGTAAGGCATTTCAGCAACTCATCCACCCCAAACAGTTGTGATAATTTTATCACTGTCATCTGTGTAGAGCTCTACAGATATCAGCCATGGGTCCCATGCACCTCTGCAAGTTCAGATCTTTACAGAGCAGGACCCTCTTTCCCTTCTGTATGAACAGTATCTGTATGTCTGGTTTGTACACTAGTCTGTATGTCTGATTAGGTACCCTAGCCTGCCCAGCACTAACCTCGCACATCTCCTAACACACTTTAGGTCTGTTACAAATGTGGAGGTTTGGCTACTTCTGCCATCCATCAGGAAACAGCAATGGACACCAAACGTCGATCCTAATATGAGTGAATAAGGGCCCTAATGGGCCTTCAGTCTCTTTAGACAACAGGCTGTTTGCAAGTTTGGATTTGAGCATCTGAATTAGGCTGTATCTGTGATATTAAACCTGCGGGTTATGGATACATCTTTGGCCAAATTACATTAAAGTGTTATTTGCATGTCTCTGTCTATACTTCCTTAATTGAAGGTTAAAGCTCCTCATTTTGGGTTATAGACAATACTATGGGGCTGATTTACAAAGACACGAATTCGAATCCGAATTGGAAAACAAACATTTTGCGACTTTTTTGTATTTTTTGCGATTTTTTCGTCGCCGTTACAACTTTTCATAAATTGTCGTGACTTTTTCATAACCATTACGATTTACGCGAAAAGACGCAACTTTTTCGCAACCGTTACGATTTGCTCGTATCTTGTCGCGACTTTTTCGTATTGAGTGCTCGTAAGCGGCGGGCGAAACTTTCAGACTTAGCATGATTTTGGAAGCCTCCCATAGGGCTCAATGGCACTCTGCAGCTCCAACCTGGCCCAAGGAAAGTCTCCCATAGGGCTCAATGGCACTCTGCAGCTCCAACCCGGCCCAAGGAAAGTCTCCCATAGGGCTCAATGGCACTCTGCAGCTCCAACCTGGCCCAAGGAAAGTCTCCCATAGGGCTCAATGGCACTCTGCAGCTCCAGCCTGGCCCAAGGAAAGTCTCCCATTGGACTCAATGGCACTCTGCAGCTCCAACCCGGCCCAAGGAAAGTCTCCCATAGGGCTCAATGGCACTCTGCAGCTCCAACCTGGCCCAAGGAAAGTCTCCCATTGGACTCAATGGCACTCTGTAGCTCCAACCCGGCCCAAGGAAAGTCTCCCATAGGGCTCAATGGCACTCTGCAGCTCCAACCCGGCCCAAGAAAAGTCTCCCATAGGGCTCAATGGCACTCTGCAGCTCCAACCTGGCCAAAGAAAAGTCACCATACTGAAGCTTGAATGAATCCGAATCTTTCATACTCGGCGCGAAAGCTGCGAAAAAGTCGCAACTTCGTGCAATTCGTAACGGCTACGAAAAAGTTGCGACATTTTGCGAAACATTCGGAATGGCTACGAAAAAGTCGCGAAAAATCGCAAAATACCGATCATTACGAAAAAAACACATTCGGACGCTGTCGGAACGTTCGTGGGTAAGTAAATGTGCCCCTATGTGTATAGCATGAGGCATGTGTCTACTTGAGACCGGACACTTTGCATTCACTAGTGGAAAGTTCCCTGTGTGAGGGGCACAAAGTGATGGAAGGTGGACAGGGATGTTTTGCCAGCTGCTGTTTCCCTCTGCATGTCAATAGCAGAATGCCCCATGTGCAATAGCCCTTATGCTGTAACTACATATTAATTTAATGTTCCTGGTGGAGTGTTATCATGATAGTCTTCTAGGGTCACTGGCTGGGCTCCCAATCCAATTTCATGATATTCAAAATCTCCTGTCTATTCAGTTAGGGGCACCCCATGTACTTTACAAGAACATTTCCAATGCAAACCCTCATGAAAAGGATACACTGCAGCCAACACCAGCCTCAATTTGAAACAAAAGTTGCACATCTGTGAGTTAAAGTATGCAGGAATGTAATGTTTATTCTTTAGCCCAATAAAAAGTATTTTTTAATGAGTACATTGTTTTGTTTCAATGTCTCAATATAGTGAAGTATAAATGTTGCGCAGGAAAAGTTCCTCGGGAACTAAACGTTTCTGGCTCTCAAGCTGTTGCTCTGGGAGAGTCCTGCAATTTCTGAAAGCAGTTAAATGCTGCTTGTGTCAGAGCTTCTTAGAAAATCACTGTAATGGGAAATGCGGCTCTGCTGCTTTTACCCACCCATAAAAGAGGTGGGACAGTGACTAAATGTTCCAGCTGAAGTCTCCTGAGTATAGGTGTTTCTTTGCCTGCTGTCTAAGTGGGGGTAGACATTATTATTAGGATTCAGAGTGGGCAGCACAATAACAACTTTACTGCATGATCAGTTTCATAAGGGCTAATGGCCTCAGACGAACAAAAACTTATTGTTGCTTGGCTTGACATTCATCGGAAGCTGGGTAATTAAAATGTTATGATTGGCCAGGTTTTAACTTTAGAACAGCAACTTCTTTGGTTGGAAATCAAATATATAGCAAGGATATAACCATATCGTTATGGTGGGTCCCCATGGTCCTCCTGAATACAGTGACATTATCTATAATAACAAATAGTCAAGGTAATAAGGTAAATAAGACAAAGTGCATACCTAGTTATAAACCAGTTTTGGATCACAAAAGGTAATTCTCTCAGGTCCCCTGAGAAAATGAAAAACAAATACAGTTATAAAGATTTCTATTCTTTATCAGTGCCTAGCTGCAAAATAGTCTGAATATCAATTGAATAGTCATGTATTCTTTAAGTATAGGATTGCTTTTTTTAGGCATTTTGCCCAAAACATTTTCCCTTAGTGATTTTGAAATGAGTCATCCCCTAAAGCATGCACTTGTGTGTTCTTAGGTGAGAATTGTGGTCAAATCATCACTGTTTTGATGAGATTTCCATTGCCAGCAACAGAGGTTCCAAGCATGTTGGTGCTGCATTTTCATCCAATACACATGCTTGAAATCACTATTAATGTGCCACGGGCCTTACAATATTATTTAACCAGAGAAATTACATAAAATCAAAACGTATATTTTGATCTCCCAACAGCCATTGGTACTGTGCAATTGCTATGTTATTTTGAAGTCTGTCACTCGCACCACTGTCTGGTTGATAGGGAAAGTATCAATAATAACAGTACAGCATTTTCATCTCGAACTTGAAAAAAACAAACACATAGCTGTTATATATACCATAACCATCATTTATTTTTATAGCACTCGAAGCTCAAAGACCTGGATTAAAGCACTAGGCCTTGTGGAGCTCTCTTCATATTTTAGGTCAAACAAATGGCATCACTGTGCCGGCAGGCAATAAAGCAAAAAGGCGAATGCAGGATTAAACAAGCTAGGGCCCACTATAAAGCATACAGGGGTTTAAGCAGAGTGCAGATACAGGTAGTGGACCCATTATCCAGAATGCTCGGGACCAAGGGTATTCAGGATAAGGGGTCTTTCCGTAATTTGGATCTCCATACCTTAAGTCTACTAAAAAATCAAACCCAACAAACTCAATAGGATTGTTTTGCATCCAATGAGGATTATTTATATCTTAGTTGGGATCAATTACAAGGTACTGTTTTATTATTACAGAGAAAAAGAAAATCAGTTTTAAAATTTTAAATTATTTGATTAAAATGGAATCTACGAAAGATGGCTTTCCGTAATTCTGAGCTTTCTGGATAACAGATTTCCGGATAATGGATCCCATACCTGTACAGGCAATTTAAACAGGTAGGCAGATGTCCAATGCAAGTTACACAAGCGGTTCAGAGCTCAAAGTCCAGGCAAGGTATGCTGTATATTGCTCTACAATCCTACTTATTGCTTAGTTGAGGGGCAACCACAGGCCAGTGGCAAGCAGGGGAACAGATCTAAGTCCAAACTGTATGACTAGCAAAAGGAAAGAAAGGAAGCACATTGGAAAAGTAATGGCTGGAATATCCAGCCAGGTAGACCAGCAGCATGACCAGCAAGGTGAATAGACCATTGGGAAATGGCAGGGGATTTGACTGAGGTACTTCAAGGCAAGGCTTTAGAAATGAGCTGCATATACTGATTAAAGCAGTTCAGTTGATCCCAGTTGGAGGAATCAGGGCAAAGAATACAGATTGCATAGTTCTGTTTCACGTGAGGATTATGATCAGGTCTGGACTGGAATTTAAAAACAGGCACTGGCATTACAAGTGCACAGAGGCCCAAGCAGCCTCCACCAGCCCAATAAATAGTGACTGTCTATGGCATCTTACAGCAGCCCCTCTGGCATTTGGCTGAATCCACAGATTGCCCATCTGGGCCTGTTTTAAAATTCACAAACCAGCCATAGACAATTAAATGTAGCCTACTGTGTCTGCAATGCATGCGTTGCAGGCTGCTTTGCCTTTAATGATTTCTGTACATGCGTGTGATGATAAAATAGCTGCTTAGTATAAATAAGGAGAACAATAGCTGTGTGGTCTAATGACAGCACCCTAGGCCTGGAAGGGACACGCACATTTTATTTTTCGGATGCCAGATTTCCTGTCATTTACACATGGCATTAGGAAAGTTTGGCATGAGAATGCAACAGAATAAGCGCATATTGTTTCTCCAGCACCTGTAAAAATATCAGTCAAGGCACTTCTTTAGCAATTAGCTGTAAAAGAGATGATTGTCTTTTGGACTTCTTGGTTTTAAATGTGGAGGGCAAATGCTGCTAAAAATGCTACGTTGATCTTGACAAGGGGAAAGATTTTTTTGTGTTTAGTTTTGTGTCATTGGCAAAGTCATTAGAGACAGATTAAATAAAGGTGGGCCCAGTGGATAACTCTTCCAGTTAGAGTGTGTGCCAACTACTCATTGCACAAAATTTTCCTGGTTGATGTATTCCATAAGGTTTAGGAGCACTGTTGCAGAATGAATGTTAAATCACTATGGAGGGTGCCAATTTGTTAGGCACACCCAGTAAGCCATAACGCTAACCTTCAGCACTGGACCACTGTACTGTACCTCTTCTATAAAAAACACATTGGTCCAGAGTACTTGGCTGAGGAATGTGCCTTCGCCATCTTTTCCCATGGCCTGGTTTGCTACCACTCCAAAACCAAACAGGTAGATTAACTGGCTCCTAATAAAATGTATTGTGCGTGAAGGTGATATGATAAGTACTATCTCCTATGTCTGCCAATGACAATTAGTTCAAGCTACAGTGCAAATCCATAACACCAACTCCTCTATGGTGTATGCTTTAACCAAAATGTTTTAATGTTATTAATGGATCCACACTATGAATTTGATTTTCAGCAGCAGAATAACTTACATTTTTTGGGATAAATCTGTGCAAATTAAGCACAATTGCTCATTTTCTACTTTAATTACTACAATAATTAATCCTTATTGGGGCAGAACAATCCTATTGGATTTAATTAATGTTTTATTGTTTTTTCAGTAGACTTAAGGTATGAAGATCCAAATTGTGGAAAGACCCCTTATCCGGAATACCCTTGGTCCCGGGCATTCTGGATAAGGGGTCCTATACCTGTATTAACAATGAAGGTGAGAAGGTTCACATAAAACACTACCTAGCGACAACAGCTTACCTAAAGTATTTTTGTCTTGTGCAAGGAAAGAATGTGATCCAGTTGAACCGGGGCACAAGGCCTGCTTACACAGTCTGGTAACCAGCTCAGAGGAGTAGCAGCCAATACAAATCCTAGCTTCCTCTGCTCATTGTAATACTGCCCACTTTCCCCTCGCCTTCTCCCTTTTTTTGGAGCTAGACACAAATACTCACTGTCAGACAATGAAAACAAATCATAAAAATGTCACACAGGGCACTTTTCCTTTCAGAAGGAAGAAGTGTTAAGTGTTTTGACATATAAAAAAGGGCCCTAGGGGAGCAAAAATAGTTTACAGCTATGTCTGCGCCAGCTTATTGAACTACAGCTCACAACATCCTGCCACAGAACGTTAACTGGAGTTGTGTGTCACTAATAAACAGTATATGGTGTTGATCCTTGATTTACAGGGACGAAGCAAGCTGCAAATCTAAAATGGACTGCATATTGTGGTTTGGATTTTTTTTATGGCAACTCTTTTCCATCTGCAGATGTAGGAAGGGATTGGATGTGGGATAGCAGGTATAGTAGGGAGAGATGGAGCCTATAGTAGCAGTAGGATAATAGCCTCTGGGAAGGGACTGGGGCTGTGGGATAGCAGGTATAGTAGGGAGAGATGGAGCCTATAGTAGCAGTGGGGGGATAATAGCCTCTGGGAAGGGACTGGGGCTGTGGGATAGCAGGTATAGTAGGGAGAGATGGTGCCTATAGTAGCAGTGGGGGGATAATAGCCTCTGGGAAGGGACTGTGGCTGTGGGATAGCAGGTATAGTAGGGAGAGATGGTGCCTATAGTAGCAGTGGGGGGATAATAGCCTCTGGGAAGGGACTGTGGCTGTGGGATAGCAGGTATAGTAGGGAGAGATGGTGTCTATAGTAGCAGTGGGATAATAGCCTCTGGGAAGGGACTGTGGCTGTGGGATAGCAGGTATAGTAGGGAGAGATGGTGCCTATAGTAGCAGTGGGGGATAATAGCCTCTGGGAAGGGACTGTGGCTGTGGGATACCAGGTATAGTAGGGAGAGATGGTGCCTATAGTAGCAGTGAGGATAATAGCCTCTGGGAAGGGACTGGGGCTGTGGGATAGCAGGTATAGTAGGGAGAGATGGTGCCTATAGTAGCAGTGAGGATAATAGCCTCTGGGAAGGGACTGTGGCTGTGGGATACCAGGTATAGTAGGGAGAGATGGTGCCTATAGTAGCAGTGAGGATAATAGCCTCTGGGAAGGGACTGGGGCTGTGGGATAGCAGGTATAGTAGGGAGAGATGGTGCCTATAGTAGCAGTGAGGATAATAGCCTCTGGGAAGGGACTGTGGCTGTGGGATAGCAGGTATAGTAGGGAGAGATGGTGCCTATAGTAGCAGTGAGGATAATAGCCTCTGGGAAGGGACTGTGGCTGTGGGATACCAGGTATAGTAGGGAGAGATGGTGCCTATAGTAGCAGTGAGGATAATAGCCTCTGGGAAGGGACTGTGGCTGTGGGATAGCAGGTATAGTAGGGAGAGATGGTGCCTATAGTAGCAGTGGGGGATAATAGCCTCTGGGAAGGGACTGTGGCTGTGGGATACCAGGTATAGTAGGGAGAGATGGTGCCTATAGTAGCAGTGAGGATAATAGCCTCTGGGAAGGGACTGGGGCTGTGGGATAGCAGGTATAGTAGGGAGAGATGGTGCCTATAGTAGCAGTGAGGATAATAGCCTCTGGGAAGGGACTGTGGCTGTGGGATAGCAGGTATAGTAGGGAGAGATGGTGCCTATAGTAGCAGTGAGGATAATAGCCTCTGGGAAGGGACTGGGGCTGTGGGATAGCAGGTATAGTAGGGAGAGATGGTGCCTATAGTAGCAGTGAGGATAATAGCCTCTGGGAAGGGACTGTGGCTGTGGGATAGCAGGTATAGTAGGGAGAGATGGTGCCTATAGTAGCAGTGAGGATAATAGCCTCTGGGAAGGGACTGGGGCTGTGGGATAGCAGGTATAGTAGGGAGAGATGGTGCCTATAGTAGCAGTGGGATAATAGCCTCTGGGAAGGGACTGTGGCTGTGGGATAGCAGGTATAGTAGGGAGAGATGGTGCCTATAGTAGCAGTGAGGATAATAGCCTCTGGGAAGGGACTGGGGCTGTGGGATAGCAGGTATAGTAGGGAGAGATGGTGCCTATAGTAACAGTGGGGGGATAATAGCCTCTGGGAAGGGACTGTGGCTGTGGAGGAAATTCAAGATTAGGGAGAACATAAACCTTTTTGATGAGAGTGCCCTGGCTGGAAGGTAGTAATGCTAATCAATGCAGATCATCCCTTTCTAAATATTGTGAATAATGGGCTCTACATATATGCCTACCATTCTTATAAGGAGGGTGACTTCCCAGTACAGTATTTATTTATTTATTTATTTTTTCTTTGAAGGATTGCTAAGAGCAAATAATAGGCACAAAGTGCCATATTTTCTCTGTTTTGCACCCTGTCCCGTGGTGAGTGCCCAAAAGCAGGGCCCTGTCTTCCCTAACAAATGCAGCACAGTCTCTGTTTGGCAGCACTATCTTGAGGGGTGGTGGGAGGCACATGGTGATTCCACCCCTTAGCTTGTGCATGCATGTGACCCCTCTCCCACCCCTAACTTGTGCATCATATGAACATGCAAGTTAGGGGGCACCATGGACACTATACTTGTGGCAGGTGGTAAGGACAGGGATGCCTCCCACCCAACCAGGGCTGTGCTCTGCGCCTTGTGGCAGTTGTTTGTAATGAATTTATGTATATTTATTTCTATAACATTAGCATTAAAAAAATGGTTATCCTTTCAGTTCTGTATAATGTATAACCAGATAACACTTAGGGGTTTTACAAGAGCTCCATTGTACAGCGCTGTGGAACATGTTAGTGCCTTACAAATAACTATAATATTAACAAAAGACTCAAAAAATTCTTGGTGTGCTACAGTGCATCGGCGCTTGGTCTGCTCTTGCCACGTACAGTTCCCTTACACCCTTGTGTACACACAGCGAGCACACTTGTGATGTGGATGGCTGACAGTCCTATCAAGCACATATGACAAGTGACTGAGGAATTTGGCAACACACCCTTTATAGCTTCAACCAGACGACTCAGTATTTGCATGGGATCCTTCCATATAAAACCTCTAATCAGTACAAATACTGTTCCAGCAGATTTTAGGGCAGAATTTTCCAACTCCCAGCTAATCAAAGTGCACATTTGCTGGATATCCTTTGCATGATAGCAGGGGACCCCCTGTATAAGTAAGGGTTCATTTACATTTGTTTTTGCCTTACATACTGTAGGCAGTGAGGTATGAAGGCACAGCTAGAGATATCCTCCTGAAAAAAAAACATATTGGTATAACCCTTAAGAATACTCTTCTACCTTTGCATATCCAGAATTCCTAAGCCTAGGCAAGCAGTAAGCTATATTCTAAATATTACTGTCTGTTTAGTGGTCTATCTTAGTTCTGGACTTGGAAAATAACATAAGGGTCCCTTACGAACGTAGTGCAGCAGGCAAAGTGCAATTTTTTTTTTATGCCTAATGGCATTCTACCATTTTCATTCAGGGTTACCTTGTCTGAGCAAACATGGCTGGTCCCACTGATCTAAATAAACACAGAGCAGCATGGCTGCTGGTGTTTGAATGGCCTATGTTAGTGCTGTCCAGCTTGTTCTCTGTTGTGTGTCAGTTATTGAGTTTGCAGTATGTTTGTGTGGGCAGTTGGAAGGCCATAAAAATATAAAAATATCCAAGGATATGGCCTACGGACTTTCAGCTGGAAAAAAACAACATAGATTTTGGGTTAGGTTGAATAAGCTTTACTTAATTAATTAATTATACTTTTCTTTTCATTACTTTTCATTCATATTATTTAGGGGCTGAAGCATGGTGGTGGGTGGTGTTTGTTTTGGTAGCGCATGCTTGGCGATTCCATAATATGAAAATAATATTTTGGAAAAAGCATAAATGTTTCATTAGCAGTCTTTGTGCGCTGAGATTATGTTTGTATCCCCCTCATTTTCACTTAAACAAACAGTGACTCAGCCTTCTCCACCTCAAATCTGGGAAACAGTGGTTAATTTGAAGGTCCCAAAGGAAGTCTTGAATTAGCTTCTTCATTGTCAAAAGAGACTGCAGGAGTGGAAAGACTGAAAAGGGATGGGCGAAAAGGAAAATATATTCTATTATAACTAGTGTTCTGCTTTCATTGCTTTTTTTGCTAAAGTAGTTAAATATGAGGGATTAGCTTAGTGTGCACAGTGCATTCTTTCTTTGCATACTTTTATGACATATGAATGGGGGCTAAGAAATGGTATATAGAATCTCTCTCTCCTTATATGTATATATTTAAAAATATAGTTCCGTGCGCACTGAAAATTAGGGTTCTGGTATAAGAATTTGCTTAAAATCTAAATAAACTGAAAAGGTTTTGCTGGATCTCTGATTTGTAAGACAGATGTTTTAAGTATACAGTGTTGAACTGTGCTTGTCAAAACGGCATGCCGTCTCTAACATAAGGATTTTGTCGCACATAAAATTAGTTTTACTACAGGTAAAATATTAGTATCCCTACAGGTACAGGTATAGGACCCATTATCCAGAATGCTCGGGACCAAGGGTATTCCGGATAAGGGGTCTTTCCGTAATTTGGATCTCAATACCTTAAGTCTACTAAAAAATCAATAAAACATTAATTAAACCCAATAGGATTGTTTTGCATCCAATAAGGATTAATTATATCTTAGTTGGAATCAATTACAAGGTTCTGTTTTATTTCTACATAGAAAAAGGAAATCAGTTTTAAAATTCTGAATTATTTGATTAAAATGGAGTCTATGGGAGACAGGCATTCCGTAATTCGGAGCTTTCTGGATAACGGGTTTCTGGATAAGGGGTCCGATACCTGTATAGGATCTGTTATCCAGGCTGGTTATGGTCACAGCATGTCATAGGTGCCTGGTTTCTGGAAACATATAGAAACATACAAGTATCAGCCACTAAACTCACTGTGTGATATAAACCTCAGAAAGAAATGATAGACAGGACTTCCCTGGTACTATTTGTTGTTTTCACCTATATAATAAGTACAAAATTCCTCAGGCCTCATTGCTTTTTTCATGATGCCAACACAGCAACACAAAGGGGTTAGTAAACTGATCAGTGCTACTGACTGGCCCTCCAGTGCTACTATGGGGGTATCTAGAGTATCTTCTCTGTTGGAGAGTCATAGAAGGTGACCTCTGCCATCATCCCTCCATTTATACACAATTCAAGAGCTGTTATACTCTTGTAAAAAGACCCCAAAGGCTCTCTAGAAGGAAACAAACTATGATATAATGAATCCTTATTGGAGGCAAAACAATCCTATTGGGTTTATTTCATGTTTAAAGATTTTATAGTATAGTTAAGGTATATCGATCCAAATTATGGAAAGATCCCTTATCTGGAAAGGCCTAAGTCCCGAGCATTCTGGATAATAGGTCCAATAAATGTATGGGAACCCTTATCCAGAAACCCATTATCCAGAAAGCCTGTCTCCCATAGACTCCATTTTAATCAAATAATTCAGATTTTTGAAACGGATTTTCTTTTTCTCTGTAGTGATAAAACAGTACCTTGTAATTGACCCCAACTAAGATATAAATAATCCTTATTGGATGCAAAACAATCCTATTGGGTTTATTTCATGTTTAAATGATTTTATAGCAGACTTAAGGTATATTGAGCCAAATTATGGAAAGATCCCTTATCTGGAAAGGTCTAGGTCCCGAGCATTCTGGATAATAGATCCAATACAGGTATGGGAACCCTTATCCGGGAACCCGTTATCCAGAAAGCTCCGAATTACGGAAAGCCTGTCTCCCATAGACTCCATTTTAATCAAATAATTAAGATTTTTGAAACAGATTTTCTTTTTCTCTGTAGTAATAAAACAGTACCTTGTAATTGATCCCAACTAAGATATAAATAATCCTTATTGGATGCAAAACAATCCTATTGGGTTTAATTAATGTTTTATTGATTATTTTAGTAGTCTTAAGGTATGTAGATCCAAATTACAGAATTTGGATAATGGGTCCCATACCTGTACCTGTATATGCTTAGATGTCAATAGATGACTGCTCAAATCAGGTTAAAATAGTATCCTGTAATTCTTTGGGGCAAACCACATAGAATCCAAACTTTGGTTTATAAGATCCCATAGAACTTCATGAAAGCAATTTTCAGTACAAGTTATATCGTGCAATGTGCATGGCATGTTCGTGCATGACTGGCAGACTAAGAATGATACCTGCATCAGAGCTGAGACAACTACAGTTTAATATTTAACATTTTCTTTTTAGTAATAAAGCCGAGTGTAGAAGAAAACCCCCTCTGATGGGAATTGGACTGAAACTTGTGGCACACTGTTGCCAAACATTTTACTGTCCCCATTTAGTTGTAAATTTTGAAACCGTAATTTGTTTTATGGTGTGTATTAACAACATGGCCCAAAACCTTTTCTGCTTTGAGGCTTTTTCATAGGTTTTTCCAGCACTGCATGTCTAAATATATAACTTTTGTTTTTTTAGGTTTTGGGAGATACAGATCAGGTTCGGATGACTTCTGAGGGCTCAGATTGTCGATGTAAATGCATTATGAGGCCATTAAGCAAAGAGGCCTGTTCCCGTGTTAAAGGAGGCAACATGCGCGTGGAAGATTATTATACAGTGGAGACAGTGAGCTCAGGCTCAGATTGCAAGTGTTCCTGCACCGCCCCTCCGTCCTCTCTTAATCCTTGTGAAAATGAGTGGAAGATGGAAAAAATGAAGAAACAAGCTCCTGAGTTATTTAAGGTACCTAAAAGGATTGTTGACGCCTTCAATTACAAGCTCTTATGGTTTCCCGAGGTTCCTGGCTTCTATAATTTTGCTATAGTATAGGTGAGGTTTCCTTATCAATCTCACCCAAAACACTATATTTGCATGAATTGCATTAATGTAACAGCTACTTGTAGGTAGGACACTCCCATTTTTACTGGAAAGGCCGGTAACCCTTCATGTAGGCGGCTACAACTAAGTTCCAACTTAGTCATTCTTTATACCAGGGATTCCCAACCAATGGTTCGTGAGTAACATGTTGCTCACCAGCCCCTTTGATTTTGCTCCCAGTGGCCTCAAAGTTGGTGCCCATTTTTGAATTTCTGACTTGGAGCCATATCTTGGAGGCATAAAGACCATGTTTACAGCTAAACATAGCCTCTAGTATTTGCCAGTCCACACTGGACTAATAATTAACCAATCTGAGTGCTTATTGGACACCTACTATGAATTTCTTTGTGCTTGTGTTGCTCCCCAGTTTTTTTTTCATTGAAATGCTGCTCACGGGTAAAAAAAGGTTGGGGATCCCTGCTTTATAGCATACTTTATATAAGGCAAGACTAAAAAATAGAATGTTTTCAGATATATTCTTGGTCTGCCCCTGCCATGCCCAGATGCACCCAACTAAACCCAGCCCACATTTTTGTCCACCCTAATGTTTTTCAATAATTAAGTTTCAAATTTACAAAATTGTATGTATGCCCTGTCTCAAGATGGTGCCATAAACATCATATCTATGACTGTCATTCACTACTACTTTTTACACACATTGAGGTACGTGATTATTTTTTAGGTTAACGCTTTTTCAAAATTTAGCCACTGTTAGCTTGTATCATAAATAATAATAATAATAATAATTATTATTATTATATAGCGCCATCAATTTACGCAGTGCTTTACAGAATAGAGGGGTACAAAAGACAGAACAGTTAACATGTACATACAAACAATTCACAAAAATGGTTTGCAGTTACATTTGGATGTGGATCGGAGACACTAGGGGGAGGGCCCTGCTCACAAGAGCTTACATTCTAAAAGGGAGGGCTGAGACATAGGATCAGGGTAACTCTAAAATCATGTGTAAAACGGTTAATCTGCTTAGTTCCAGGGATATCCAAAGGTCAGTAAATAAGCATAAGCCCCCAAAATCTTCCCTAGACATCAAAGTAATGTCTGAGGCTAAGGGAGCTTCAAGGAGAACTAAACCCTAGAAACAAGAAAGACTATATTTTATATACAGAGCTGACTGCTCCAGCCTAAAGGTTCAGCAGCCCTCTAATGGTAATGGTCAGTTGTGCGCAGGAGCTCATCAACATAGATTCTGTGTCACTGACACTGCACATGCTCAGTGTGCTCAAGCTAAGTTTAAGGGTCAACACAAATCATCAAGCAGAAAATTCACCTTTCATAGAAGCCGACGCTACAGCTCTGATTATTAAGTTCTGATGCTAATTGCACTGGTTTCTGAGCTACCATGTAATTTAATTCTAAATTACTTACTATTCATCATTTTATCTGTTACATTTATCATTTATATTCTATATATACAGTAAATTGTGAGTCGGTCCCTAAACTCAGTAACTGACAGTAGCACAGAGCATGCGCAATTAATCAGCAGAAAAGAGGTTGGGGAGCTACTGGGGCATCTTCAGAGGCACAGATCTTCCCTGCTAAAGGGCTATGGTTGCCTTGGGCTGGTACAGAATTCCAAAACATAATGTGCAGGGTTTCTACCTTAGTTTTTTATTAAGCTTTGGTTCTCTTTTAAGGATCATGGCCAGTATTACAAGGAATTGTCCCTGGATTGGAACCCAGTCCTTGCACCAGAGCAGCCTCCCTAAGGACACTGTATAATTTCACTCAATACAGAAGGAAAAAAGCTGCTGAAAAGTATCACTAAGCCATGTCTGCGAACAGACAAGTCAAATGTGCGTGCTTGTGCTTCCCAACTAATTTTATTCTGTTCACATAAAGTCATGGGAAAGCCTCTGCGATTAATGCTTTATCCCATAAAACCACAAATTTGTTTTCTGGGCTAACTCCCTAAGGTTCCTCTCAATTCATCTGTCAGAGGATGACATCCAACCCCCTAAATCTTCTGCTCTAGTCTAAATAAAACATTTGAAGTCCTGCGCAGTGGGAAAATGATATTCCATAGCATAACATTTATTTCATTCTCCCACGTGTTTATAAGAATCATCTGGCTGAAATGTTGTCTCCCTGAGGGATTGAATTGAATGCAGTCATGCCCTTGTCAAATATTTCTTATAATGTAATTTTTTTTTCCTAGTTTATAAGACACTGAAACTTAATCTTGAAACGTCTTTACAATTGTCAGTTTATTATCATTATTCTTGGTATAGCACAGATATACTTAAAACTTAAATTGTTCACCAGTCCCTGCCCTAGTAGAGCTTACAATCTAAGGTCCATACTTGGGTCACTTTAATCGCTCATAGAGACATAGTTAGTTAGGTTGAAAAAGACACATACCCATTAAGCTCAACCTTTTATATCTATAAAAGCCCTATATTTTTTTATCTTTCTTTCCAAACCTGCCTAACTGCTAGTTGATCCAGAGGGAGGCAAAGGCCCCAGCTGAACCATCTCTAGTTTTTCCAGTTTTCTGTAACCCTGTATTTCCTCACTTGCTAAAAAGCTATCCAACCCCTTCTTGAATGTATGTATGTATGAATGTATGTATAAAGCGCTACTTATGTACACAGTTCTGTACAAAAGAATACATTAATACAAACAGGGGGTTAAAGATAATAATAGATAAATACAACGTATAACAATAAATACAAATAAATACAAGGTACAGTTGCAATAAGTTAAGAGTCAAAGACACAAGAGGATGGAGGTCCCTGTCCCGTAGAGCTTACAATCTATATGGGAGGGTAAGTTACAGACACAAATAGGCAAATATAAGTGCTGTAGGTCACAGTGGGTGACACTACAATATAAGTGCTGATTCCCAGATCAGGTGCTGGGCGAGTGTTCCAAAAGGTAGGTGGGGGAGGATTCTCTTCGGAGGAAATTAGGGAGGGCATTTCTAATGTATCAGCCAGTACAACTGATTCAGGGAGAGAGTTCCTCAACTTCACAGGTCTCATTGGAACAATCAACCTGGCTATGTTGCTTTTATATATGTATGTATGTTTTTGGGAAATGGAGCTCATGTAGAAAAACCAGACAAACATGGGTAAACATGCATAACAGTAAAAAGATCACCTAATTCACTATATGAATATGTTAGACGCCACCAGTGAATTTATTAATTCATTTATTAATGTATTCATCCACAAAAAAGTGAAAACCTTGATCACTTAAATAACACAGATAGTTCCCTCCAAAAATACAAAATACTTGAAAACCTCAAATTAAAAGGACTGTAAAAAAAATGTCCTTATATTGACAGCTCCCATTGACTTCTACATGACCGTGACAGCTTTTAGATGACTTATTTTTACATTCATGTTTTTCGTGGCTTTGATGCAGAATAAATGGCGAAAAATTTGTTTTTAGTGCAGGAAAACACGAATCCACGAATCGTGGGAAAAAAATACAAACCTTTTTACTGGGAAATCAGACAAGATAGACTGAGTGGCACTGCTACAGAAAGAACCCAAGACAGACAGCGCATTTTTTCCCAAAGAGAAGTGCTGGCCCGAAGGCAGGCTTTCCTTGTCTTTTAAGTGACCAGGTCTAAATCAAATTTAGATCATCACTGCTATCTACATTTAGTGGTTTCATTCACCCACTACATTCTGGGTCCAGATCTCTTTGTTCCTCCTCTTTTGCTTTGCTATTCCTTCGCGTTCCTGTATGTGCACAAACTAACTGATTAGCTTTACAATTCCATAACTGCTCATGCTGTGGTGGGATGGCAGACCAGAAAGAACAGTAACGGGCAGATTTGGAAAAGAGATCGGGTGGCTAATCCTAGGCTTCAACAGCTGCAAGGATAGCTGCAAACAATTCATTAGGGACTTTATTTTCTCTCCATTGTAAACCACCCAATAAAGTACTACACTTGTCCATGATACTTGTAATTGTAGTCCAACAGGAGATAGGGTTGCCGCCTTCTCTGAAAACCCCCCCACCTTCCTATATTTTTATCGTCACTATTAATAATATTGGCATTAAGCATAATTCGTACCAGCCAGTTGGCAACCCTAGCTACATATTAAGGTCCCCATACACGTTAAGATTCGCTCGCTTGGCGAGATCGCCAAGCGAGCGGATCTTCACCCGATATCCCCAGCTATGGGTGGGCGATATCGGGGAACGTGTTTGGCCCTGGGGCCAAACAATCAAATTATATTGGCGGCAATGGGGCAGTCGGTTCGGGGACCGCATCAACGAGCCAATGCGGTCCCCGATCCGACTGAATCTTTTAACCTGGCCAATCGATATCTGGCCAATTTCAGGCCAGATATCGGTCGGGCAGGCGCCTCGTTTCTGCCCCTACACGGGTCCCTTGGACCAATTCGGCAGCTACAGTCGGCCCGTGTATGGGGATCATTTTCTGTATTGTCTAGGTCCCTCTCTGTCTTGACATATGTCTCTGCTATACTGCTGCCACTGTGGAATAACCAAGATTATCTGATGTAGTAACCTAAAGCAATTTAACTCAATTCATTTTACTGTCATGGATGAATCTTCTTTGGGTAATGTCAGAAAAAAGAAAAGCCACTGCTGTAACTATGTTGTCTGCAACAAAAAGCAGTACTGAGTGTGAGATTCAGGATTTTGGTAAATTCCACTGCATGGCAATAACAGTCTAATGTTTGGGATCTACAAAGAAGCCTTTGAAATCCAAGTGTGGCAAATGTCACAAGCTCTTACTAAACGCTGTGCTCTGGAAAAATGTATGCTAAAGATTCTTGATTCTTCTCCTAAATGTCCTGTACAGAGAATATTGATAAGATTTAAACCTCAGTACAGAAAAAACAACATAGTTACCAAAAACTTTTCCTCTCCAGTTTTTAAAGATTTTGGAAATTCCTCTTTTATATAAACTATGTGTTAAAATAATAGCAGTACCTGAATTGCATTCTAAGCCATGTGTAGGAAAATAAACACAGCCAATGATTAGCCCAAAGCCTGTATACAGATTATAAACTAAGTCCCATTAATGCAATGTAAGTAGAAGTCATATTGTTGCAAGTCATATTGTTATAATTGATAAGTAGAGCATTTCTTGTATTATTTTAAATGTCAAATGATGACAGAGAGGGAAGAGTATTTTGGCTGGCACAGTTCTCCCTGCAGCCACAACACAGGCAAATTGCATGTGTCATAGGCCTAAGTAGAAAATAAAATATAAGGGTCAAGCTAAACAGTAAACATAATATAGAACATAAACAGAGTATGTTTATATACTCTTTTTTTGTTTATGGTTCAGCCACTGCAAAGCTTAATTTTATATATATATATCTACATAATACAAAACAGTAGCCTTATATAGTGCCTGTCCAAGAAGTCAAGAATCAAGCCCTGTTAAAGGCATTAATAGAAAGTGCCATCACATCATCACCTGGTGGCCATTCCATAACCCGATTTAGGGGTAAGAACCTTGACTCAGGCAGCAGAGCCCTTCAAGTTACCAGGGGTAGCTTAACCTCCTGGTAAAACATTTGCAGTTATTAAACCAGAAATTCAGCTTTTCTAGTGCAGAAGGCCCTGGCGATATAGCCCCCCTGGACCCTTCCAGCAAAAGAAAGCAAATTGCTAGGGGTTGAGTAGACTGGTGGCTAATAGGCTACAATTACCCCTGACCTCACTGCCCTTACACTGAAGAACCATTTGTGTTGCTTCACATGAAAAATGCTGTTCCTTATATCTAAAGGGATGGCCTCTTGTCTTTTTTTTACTATAACTCCATAATGTCCTTTAACTTATTTGTAAAGATTAATCATGTCCCCTTGTTAGTACCTCTTCTCCAAAGAAAACCACCAAATATTAATCTTTTCTCATAGTTTAACTGTCTTATTAATTTTACCAGTTTAGTTGCATGACTTTGAACGATTTCAAGTCTAATAGTCTTTCCAAGGACTGGGGCCCAAGACTGCACTCTATATGAGGCCTTACAATATGCAACCTATAGTTATGCACAATTTAGTATCATCAACACACAATGACTGGAGGCAAGGTACACAGCCCTTCTCAATTATATGTTTGAAGTAAAGGAAAAAGCTCTGTGCACAAAATTAATCTGGTTAAAAAAGCTTTCACCGTTTTATCGCAACCAATGACATCATCAGTTCTTCCCTGAAATACGCCTAAGAAAACGAGGAGAGTCAATCCCTTATAATGAATCACTCTGTTATGTTAATTTTTTGCAGCTGCAGTCTATGGTTGACCTCCTGGAGGGAACGCTGTACAGCATGGACCTAATGAAGGTGCATTCCTACATCAATAAGGTGGTATCACAGATGAACACTCTCGAAGAGGTAAGATTGATTTCTGTGTTTCAAGGGCAAATCGTAGACATTATACTGCCCATAAAGTTGGTCTTCAGTAAAAAGAAATTCAAGAATTATTATCATAATGTGGGGGAAAACAAAAGTATGCCATAAAGTCATACCCTTATTGATAACACAGTAACATCTGCGTTCATAAATCTTACATTAGATGAAAACATGGATGTTTTCTGTAGACATCTTTGTATGTATTGGAGTAATGACATAATAGATTAATTCAGGCTTAGAAACCCACAGCAACAAATCAAATGTCTGCATTCAAAGAGAGATCAGTCAGTTTTACCTGACGTTTGGTTGCCTTGGGTTGCTAGAGTCTAAGATGACTTTGCACCTATTAAAGTAATGAATTTGTGCACACATTTTATACTTGTGTGCGCATTTCTATAAAGATTCTCATTCGGCAAAACAGTAAAATACATGACTTCTCATCCACAAATTGATTTATATGCTAAAAACCTTGACCAGAGCAACTAGGACTTGTTCACACTGGCCAATTTTGTCACTGACTTATTTTGCAGTTGTGACTTCCGGTGATGTTGCCTGTAGCAACCAATCCGGTTTTTGCTTTTGTTTTCTAACTTGTAGGTGACCGTTAAATTCTAATTGCTGATTGGTTGCTATGGGCAACATCACTGGTGACATAGGCTTGCACATTATAATAAATATACCCCTTAGTAAATAGTTTTGGTTAAGTGTCAAAGAAACACTGCCACACTGAAACAGTGCCAGGCACTCTGGTAAACACTGGAGGGGGGTACAAAATAAAGAGAGGCAACAACTGTAAAATGATTCCTTAAAGAATATAATAATACTTTCAAGCTTTTATTGGAAGGTTAATGTAGCAGCTTGCACCAGTGGCTTCCTAGTAGGCTGTGAGTTTGGCCAGTTGTGGACTGGGCCTCCTAAGGCACATTTAAACCATATGGGCTCAATATTAGTACAGTTAGATAGAGACAGTGCTCAGTGCTGAGATAGTGTTGAGTTCTGTGGTGAAAATAAAAATGATAAATACTGTCCTTCGGTAATCTGGTAAACCAGTCCAACCCTGAGATGCAATTCTCTCTCTCTAATCTAGTCACAATAATGTTTCCTAACAAACATACATGTTGCAATGTGTTTTCTTTATTGAAACAACAGCTTGTGTATATTAGCAACAGTGTGAAGTTAATGACTGTCTTTGAAGAAATGTATATAAATCCCCAGTACTAACTCTACATTTCCTCCTCTGAAACCAGTTTTATTTTTTTACTGATAAATCAAAGGCTTTGTGCCAGTAAATCCAGAAAAAGAGGCTATAGATTTTGACAGGTAATTTCCTTTCCCACTTAAAACTGTGGCGTATACTTATATTGATTGGAAAAATATGAGGAATGATCTTAGCAGCCTTCATGAAGTGCAGAATTATGAGAAATATATGAAATATGTAAGTTAGATTGGGAACATCAAGTGCTATATTTATAGCAAAAGGGTATTATAGGCACTACATTAAAAACTGTTACATTAATAAACCGTAATGCAGGGAGATAAGTGTTTTGTTTTGTTGTTTTTTTAAACTCTACTTCATCCTATTATTACTTACTTTTTATTAGACTGAGGACAGAGGAGACTATCAAGCTGTGCTTAAGCACTCCTAAGTGTCTGCAGGGTAGCCCTACAGCTGCCGCAGCTTAGCCAGATGGACAAGTGTCTCAGAGACACTCACAGCAGCAAGGTATAGTCACCTGTATGATAGGCCAACATGCGAAGATGCGATCACTATATTTCTGGCCCAGTGTAATTGATTTGCAGAATGGGGTAGGTGTTTGGCTGCCTTACTCTGATCATATCCTTACTTGTAGGAATAAAGAAATAAGGGTTAAGCTGACCATACACTGAATCAAGGATGCCGAGGGCGATATCTGACTGATTCAAATGGCCGTAGAGTCAAATGATCTGATTACAATGACAGGGTGTTGGAGTGGAGACCACATCAACAAGCCAACAATGTGATTGTTAAATCCATCTGATCAATATCTGCCTGATTTTTGACCAGATAAAGGCTGGGTAGGCCAGTCTGAGAGCTCCATACACAGCCAACTAGGACTAAAATTTAGCTGCTAAAAGCTATGAAGTAGAACTTCATTTAAAAATACATACTATTCTAGAGTGTCAGTATTACATTGTGGAGCCAAACATTATATAACTATAGCACAGGAAACCTTTTATTTTTTTTCTCAGTAAATGAAGATCATTGTTTACATCCTGTTTTTCAGGCCCCCTCAATTGTGTTGCTTGGCACAGCAGACAGATGTGATTTTCTATTGTGAGAATCACTGGCATACTAAATTGGAATGATGCACTGTGCTAGACTTGTTTTTGTTTCTAAATAAAGCGTCAGATAATTCTTTTGGCAGAGATTCTTATTTAGAGGATTGTTTTTTAACTGTATTAAAGGGAGCTATTCTCTCAGGGCCTTATAAAATAGTGAGTATCATGTGACTTGAAGTTATTTTTATATAATGCCAACATATTTAGCAGCGCTTTACAAATGAACATTTATTTATACAGAGATTAATATTGATTGAAAATAGTAACAGTTTAAAGTGGGTGGTTGTCACTGTAAGGATAACTAGGGCAGTCTTAATTATATGAGATACTTACCTAGTTACTGCTGTTTGTAGACATAATGGCATGTTAAATAACATTTTGCTTATATACCCAAGGCTTTAAGGTCAGATTATTGAATATGGAGGAGGTACACACCAGGCCTGGACTGGCAATCTGTGGGTTCTGTCAAATGCCAGAGTGGTTACTGTAAAATGCCATAGGCAGTCACTGTTTATTGGGCCTGTGGAGGCTATTTGGGCCTCTGTGTACTTGAAATGCCAGGGCCTATTTTGAACCTCATTCTGGACCCTGAACACAAACAGAAATGTAGCAATATAATAACAGGTGAAAAGTTTGCTACTAGTCTAGTAACCAAGAACAACCAATCACCAGGTAGCATTTATATGTCAGTCGCCTGAAAACAAGAATCTGACTGGCTGCTATGGGTTTCTAGACCAGTGGCAACTTTGCACCTTTTATTAAATTACCTGTAAGGGTGAAGAGACACGGAGCTATTAATAGCAGCTACTTGTCATGGCTACTAAAATAGACAATGCTGATCCTTTACCGATAACTGTCTCTACATGTGTTTTAGCAGAGGCAATTGCTCAGTATTATTTATGGCAGGGTATTTTCTGGTGTTTAGTAGCTATTAAAAAGTAGCTGCTACTAGTAGCTCTGTGTGTCTTTACCCTTAGGGCTCTGGCACACGGGGAGATTAGTCACCCGATTTCGGGGAACTCGCGGCGCCGCGTATGCCATCCCATCGGCGATTTACATTTTCAGAGATTTGTCGCGGGCAACTAATCACCCCGTGTGCCAGAGCCCTTAGGTTACATATTTTGGAGATTAGTAGTAGGTAGTGATGAGCGAATCTGTTCCGTTTCGCTTCGCCGAAAAATTCGCGAATCTTTGAAAAGATCCGCGAAACGGCGAAAAATTCGCGAAGCGGCGAAAATGTCGTGCGACAAAAAAAATTGTCGCCCGCGGCTATTATTTTGTCGCGCGGCTATTATTTTGTCGCGCACGGCTCTTGTTTTGTCGCGCGGCTCTTGTTTTGTCGCACGGCTCTTGTTTCGTCGCGCGGCTCTTGTTTTGTCGCCCGCGGCTCTTGTTTCGTCGCGCGGCTCTTGTTTCGCCGCCCGCGGCTCTTGTTTCGTCGCCCGCAGCTATTATTTTGTCGCACGGCTCTTGTTTCGTCGCCCGCGGCTCTTGTTTCGTCGCGCGGCTCTTGTTTCGTCGCCCGCGGCTCTTGTTTCGTCGCGCGGCTCTTGTTTCGTCGCGCGGCTCTTGTTTCGTCGCCCGCGACTATTCTTTTTTGACGCCGCGACAATTTTTGGACGTGCGGCAAATTTTTCCGCGGCGAAATTTTTCATCCGTTTCGCGAAACAATCCGCCAATGGCGAAACGCGGAAATTCGCCGCGAATCCATGCCTGGCGAAACTTTTCGCCCATCACTAGTAGTAGGTATACAGATAGTACTTTAAAATTCAAAGTGATGCAGAAGGTAGATAGGACTGTGGGACTAGGTGAAACTAAGGGCTCTGGCACACGGGGAGATTAGTCGCCCGCGGCAAAACTCCCTGTTCGCGGGCGACTAATCTCCCCGAGTTGCCTTCCCCTGCCATCCCATCGGCGACAATGTAAGTTGCCGGTGGGATGGCAGACGCGGCGGGGCGATTTCGGGAAATCGCCGGAAAAGACTCGCGAGTCTCTATGTGGCCCTAACTATTGGTGCCACATAGAGAATAAGATACAAGTGGCAGTTATAAGGTAAGGCAGATTAACAGAAGATTGAATGATAAAGGGTCAAGCAAAGTGAGTCTGGGATAGACTTTAGCACATGAGTATAAAGAAGTTCTAAACAAAAGAGACAAGAGTAGAGACATGGGGGTTGGGAAGAGAAGAAAGGTTTCTTTAGAGCAGAAGTTTATTAGAGTGTTCTTAAATACAGAAGAGGATACATATCACAGGCAGGGCACACAAGGTTAAATCAGCAAGGGTTCAGTTCAGTGAGGCAGAGAGAGACATCCAAGGAAGTGGGTTAACATAGTGAAGTGGCAGGATGAAATGGGCTTAGCAAACTCATCATCACAGTGGAGGATTTTTGTGAATTTTGCAGACTTGTTCTTTTTAAATCCTGGGTTTGTCTCGTCTTTAAATATAGAGTTTAATTGCAAATGGGACTTTAAAAAAGATGTCTATGTTGGCAGAACATAGCAATTGAGTGGACAATGGAATTCAATTTCAAGGAAGGGAATGGCTTCAGTGTTGGAACAATTTTGGCCCCTCTTATGAAATGTACAGGACCGTTTTAATAGTTAATGGTAGTTCTGCCCCAAATCAACTTACAAATGAACAGGTTACCTTAATGAATGTAAAAAATTCTGTTTCTCTTTTTAAGACAATAAAGACAAATTTAACCCGAGAGAACGACTTTATGAAAGAAAGTGTTGTGAATCTGTCCAATCAGATGAAGAAATATGAGAACTATTCCGAAATTATGCTGAGTATAAAGAAGGAAATTTCAAACCTGGGATATCAGTTGCTGCAGAAGGACGCCCCGGAGAACAAAGCCCAGGTACAACTAAAGTGATTAACAGATTAAGCCAATCACACTTATTTAATGATTTTGATGCAGAGTTGTTCCATATAGAGGTATGCTTCATACACATATTGCCAGTTTGGGTAATGCAAAAAACACTTGCACCAGGTCTAGTAACCCATAATAACCAATCAGTTAGTAGTGTTTAGTGGTGACCTGTTTGCAAGCAAACATCATACTGTTTGTAGTGGGTTACTAGTCCAACTCTTATTACATTACCTCATGAATGTTTCAATATTCTGATTGGCTACCAATGTGTATAGCCCAGTGGAAGTTTGAATAATCTGATTGGTTACAGGTTGGTGCTAGTTAAGTGGGACATGTGCCTAAAGTACATTATATCTAAATACCTGAATCTGTTCTATATAGACAGATGTACCCCTATAATGGACAGTTGCTTCCATTACTAAACTACACTAAACATCCACTACATAAACTCAATAAAATACATTCAACACATATGAATTTATGGTGTAGAATTTTAGGTAGGGATGCAGTGGCAGTCATTTACCCATGTGGCTGTACACAGCCAAGGCTACATTGCAGCTGTAATGCTCCCAATTATATTGTAGCCTGCACCTCCCATAGAAACAGAGTGGGGTCGTCAGAGAAAGAAGAGATTATACGTTGGTTGAGAACACTCTCGATTCTCTATACATGTGCCTCATGTTACTAATGGTATAGCTGGCACTGCTTGAATTTCTAAATGTGTTTTATTCCCCAATGAAAAGAAGGGTGTTTTCAATTATTATGGACTTCAATAAACATAATTTAGGATGTATAGAAGCCATCATAAAACAATGACTTCATCCTGGCAGAAGAATGGTGCTTATTAATTGGATTGGTGACCTTCTGCAATGATTTTATAAATGTTTCCCAGTAGCTCTACGCTTGGATGTGTATAGAAGGCTACTTCTTGATAATGTATTTGCAATTAATCCTTTTACAGACAATCTACTATTTTTCTTCAGGACACAGCAGGAGTCAAAGGTCTTGCCAAATTTCCCAATAACAAGAAGAATGAAGGGGATAAGTCTTTGTCTAAGGTTACGAAGGATAAGCCACCAAAAGCAGAAAAACCCAAAAAAGAAGTCAGCAAAACCAAACAAGTTCCCCCTCAGCCAACCCCAAGGCCCAGGTCCCCTGTCCTTCAGCCTGTGGTCATACGTGGTGTAACCTATTACAAAGCTGGGCGGCAAGAGGATGCTGAAAATGCTGCAGGCAACAGAGGTACTTATAGATTTACTTGACTTGAGTGCCAGAATATGTGTTAGTGATACTTACCTCTGCCAAAAACTGAGGTTTGAATAAAACTTATCTCCCCTATCTACCCACCTTTGTTATTAAATTGCATCAGCTACATTATGTTCAAGCAATAGTGGATGCAGTTTAATTCCTAAGTAACTACATTGTTTTCATAACAACTATGCAGTGAAGGGAAATTAAAGCTCTAAATATGTTGTTTCCTTCCACATATACGATAATAAAATTGGAAAGTTTGCCTGGTCTAATAACCCATAGCAATCAAAGAGAACATTTATGAGTTCTGTGTCTAACCTACACAGTAGTGTTGATGAGCTGACTAAGGACTTTTTAAAAAAGTCGCAGTGACAAATATGCGCAGCGAAAACTCGCGAAAACTCGCAGTGATTTCTGTTCTATCATATGGCATAAAAGTCGCTGTGATTAGTCATCACAACAGACTTACTTAAAAGTCGCAGCAACTAATCCCTAACCTATATTCTGGACCTTACTAGCTGCTACAAATAATTATTTCACTTTTTATTCAGCAACTCTATAATTTGGCATTTTAGGTCCAAATTACCCTAGCAACCAGGCAGTGGTTAAGAATATATGGTTATTTTTTTCTGTAAGTTTTTTTTATTTCCTGGAGGTTATATATAGTAGAAGAGGAGTGTTTAGTAATCTCTATGCTAGTTTTTTTCTTTTTTTGCATTTATCCATTTGCTACTATTATTGCGAAGGAAGTAATTTAGGAGTAATTTAAAACATAGGGATTTTCTAGGGTTAATGCCAAGTAGCGGACATTCGTGAGTGTAATCCCTAATAAAAACAGAGCTTCCTTTTTAGTTTATTTCCAGTACGATAAAGCCCATTGCAAAATTCCAGCAGGGCGATGTGATTTGAAATTCACAGATGTTTCTTTGCTGCCATAGTCAGCTGTTTCTGCACATTTAATAGCATGCTTCTTCTATTGTCTAAGAATGTTGTATCTCGGGTGAGATCTGTATGGAAAGTAGAGTCTGCCGCCTCCACCGCGTGCTGCCAGTGGGCGAACAGTTGCACAAAGCCATAGAAAGGAACACTGAAAAGATAATTCAAAGAGTAGGAAGACTTTAAATCCTTAGTCTAGGAAAGGTTAAGGATTTAAAGTCTTCCTACTCTTTGGATTATCTTTTCAGTGTCCTTTTCTATGGCTTTGTGCAACTGTTCGCCCACTGGCAGCACGCACTGCTGCCAGAAAAGGCACAATCAAGTACTAATATTGGCAATCCAGTCTAACTGTTGTTGGTTTGTCATTAATATGGAATGAAAGCTACAGTCCTTCTTGAGTGAGCAACCTAGATTTTCAGTATGTACAACATTATTGTCCGTCTGTCCAACCTAGTGTAATGACCACATTTTGAAGTTTTGGACTACATCAAATAGTTATAATTCAGCCTTAACCTAGTGTACTCTTTGGCAAGATACATAAAAGGGACTCAATTATGCACAACAGTACCCTATGCAAGAAATTACCCTTAGTAAGCTCCTGTGAGTATCCCATGCCCCCATAGGCCCCCCACCAATGCTAGTCACAACATAAGTAGAAAAAGCACATTTTTATGATATCATATTATAAGGGAATATGTAACTGTATAGGTCAGCTCCATGGATGGATCCATCTGTAGTACAGTAGAATTATCATTATTACCTATTTTCTTGTACCTTAATGAGGAAACCCCACAATTGGGCATATTTGGACATCTTATAAGGTTTATTGAATGATATGGACCGTTAGGGTGAAGACACACACAGATATACTAGTAGCAGCTACTTGTTGTGACTACTAAAATAGACAATGCTGATCATTTACTGATAACTGTCTCTACGTGTGGTTTAGCAGAGGCAAGTCTCTGTATTGTCTATGGCAGGGTATTTTCTGGAGTTTAGTAGTCATGAAAAAGTAGCTGCTACTAGTAGCTCAGTGTGTCTTCACCCTAATGGTCTGTGGATCCAATATGGTTATTTTCTAAACAAGCCAGACATTATCATCTTGTAGCTGTGAGGCAATCAACTTTGTCTCTTGCCTTGTGTGGTCCTTGTCATGGATGATTCAAACTGCTGAAGCATTTAACAATTTAACACAAGCCTAATGTAAGTCTGCACCAGGTTTAGCAGTCAATCAGCAAGCAGCATTTACTGGTTTAGAAGCAATTTCTGATTGGTAGCATGGTGAAAGATGTAATAACTCTTTGCCATGTACATTTTTTTCTTCAAACTGTTTAGGACTTTACATGGTAAGTTTTTGAACCCCAGCCAAGTAAAAATGCTTGGCAACTTTCAGGCACCCCTTTCTTATCTTGAATATTTTAGAAGAAAACAAATGGCCAAAACAAACAGACACAGACATTTTCTATATGGAGAAAGTAAACTACATTTCCAAGCTACACAGGATCTGTTGAATAAATAAATCAGTATACATTTGCCAAACCTGCTTTGCATTGACTCAATTTTAATATAGAATTATATGTATGGAAACCCAATGAGTGATTTGCAGAGCCCTTTGTGAGAAAGAAAAATGCAGAATGGAGACAGGGAGGTACTTTGGAATTCCAATAAACAAAAATTGCTGGGCAACAGAACCAAATATGTATGATTGAAGTACCTTCCATTCATGCACATTTTAGCACAGGAGCAGCCGTATTTGATCAATGTCAGTTGCACTTGGACTGGATGTTATTGATATTTCTTTTTCCCTTATGGAACGTAAATTTATTTTTTTAAATACAAAATGAGAACAGGACTTTTTAACAGCTATTACACTTATATCATTATACTATCAGGGTTCAGGTTCATTTTAAAAAGCACAATATACTCCCTTTTCCAACACTGGTGCAATGAAGGGTTTCTGTGGAACATTTTGCCTATTCTTTTAATTACAGACTGTTGAAGAAACATTCTATTTGTAGGTGCCAGATGAACAGATGTAAAAAACAAATATATATTATGGCTTATGGCATTACTTGTCCTTTAACTTTTATGTGTATTCTAAGTACGCAACCAGAGCATAGGAATGACAATTAAGGCCACAACTGTCCTTCCCACTGTTTATACAGGCCCCTTAGAAGACATTCAAGAGTAGCTCTAATTTCCAAAAACATTGCAAGGATTCATGGAATTTGAATTTTTGGGGTTTATATTATTATAGCCATAGGGGTGCTAAAAACTTTACATTTGAAACTTGTGTTATTGGCACAGTCTATCTCTATACACAGCAAAGACTGTGTTTACAATGCCTGAAGGTATGAAGATGAGCAGATAGCCTGTTTCCTGTAAAGAAGACAGACAGTGTATTTTGGCATATGAAGGCGGCAGTAGAGGAAAAATCAAAATGACCTTCTGAAATTCATTTGTTCTCTGTCTTACTGTAACTGCATATGTTCAGATATAGACCTTACTTCTTGGTCAGTTCACTAGCAGTCTTAAGAACAATCAGAGTTGTCATTAGAGATCTCAATATTCACCACTTCACAGAAGAAAACTTAGCACTCAGTACACCCCTGCACAGAGAATACAAAGGAAGGCAATGGGAAAACAAGTACGACCCCCAAGTCAAAATACAGAAAATATAATGGTCTCTTCAGATGGAGATACTGTTTATGGGGAATTAATACCCTGCCAAAGGCACTCCTGCTATTTTCATTACATTTACTAGGACAGTTTAGATGTTTGGTGACAGCTCTCCAAACTGCACATGGCGGAATCATCAAGGCCAACTTGGTCTCCAGACAGTGTGGAATCTGCTCTGAAAACAATACAGTGCCAGACAGAAAACAAATTCATGACCACAAACATTACAACCCCCACCTGTATACCGACCAAAGAAATCAATCCTACACCTAACCTCATACAGGAACTCTACTCCCACACCAAATCCAAGGACAGCGCATCAATACCTAAAACTGTCCTAGCTGCAGAAATACATTTTTTACATTTGCTAATGATACATTTATATCTTCCATATTGTTGCTTAATATTTTAGCTTTACAAAAAGTAAAAAAGGGAAATGACAAAGCAACAATTATACACAATTATAATGCAGTTATAGGATACTCCTATGTCTGAGAAAAATATAGTTCTAACACTAATGGTAAGTGGGACTGCTTACCAGGATAATTTTTTTAAAAACTAAACCCTACTAATTAATATGGCTACAAAAATGCCCTATTTAATATACTGACGTTACTGCCCCAGCCAAAAAGTTCCGCATCTCTATAACTGTAATGATACTGGCCTTCAAAGTTGTCACAGAAGCTCCCCATCTTGGATTTTATTAGGAGTGTCAGTGACACTGCACTTGCTCAGTGTGCTCTGAGCAGATGTTGAGGAGCTAAGCAGCAAATCATCAGGCAGCAAATGAAAATCGCCTGTCATAGAAGCTGATGCTACAGGGCTGATTATTAAAGGAACAGTAACACTAAAAAATGAAAGAGCTTTAAAGTAATAAAAATATAATGCACTGTTGCCCTGCACTGGTAAAACTGGTGTGTTTGCTACAGTAACACTACTATAATTTATATAATAAGCTGCTGTGTAGCCACGGGGGCAGCCATTCAAGCTGGAAAAAAGGAGAAAAGGCACAGGTTACATAGCAGATAACAGTTAAGTTCTAAGTAGAATATAATAGTGTTTTATCTGTTATCTGCTATGTGCCTGTGCCTTTTCTCCTTTGAATGGCTGCCTCCATGGCTACATAGCAGCTTATTTATATAAATTATAGTAGACTTTCTAAAGTAAACACACAACTTTTACCAGTGCAGGGCAGCAGCACATTATATTTTAGTTACTTTTATACGCTTTCATTTTTTGGTGTTACTGTTCCTTTAAATTCTGATGGGGAATGCACTGGTTTGTTAGTTGCCATGCAAAAAGAACCTGAATAAATGACTAATTAGCCTTGTATCATGAATTTTATATTCTATATACACAGTTCCTAGGCTCAGTAGAACAGAGTATCAGGCCTTAAAGGGGTTGTCTACCTTTGAGTTAAATTTTATTATAATGTAGAGAATAATATTCTGAGACAATTTGCGATTGATCTAATTTTTATTCATTTTAGTTTTGTAGTTTGGTTGCCAGGGTCCAAAGTACCTTTGTAATCAGTGAGTGATTCGAAAGAGAGACAGGTAACAATAAAATTGTAGCTTTACAGAGGCATAGTTTGGCTGCTGGGGCCAGCGACTCCCATTTGAAAGCTGTGAAGTTAATTAAAGGTATTCACCCCTTTAATCAGCGGATAAGAAGATGGAGTTCTTTGATGATTTGCAATAGACAATAAATTAAAAAGACCTCAGATAGCTAAATATGAAAATTCTATCTTTACTATAATGTTGTATAATAAGAAAACTCACAGTAGGAATTTTTATCATTTTGGGAATTGTTGTGAATTTGAGTGACAGCCTCAAAAATGGATAAATAGGAGAGAGCCTGAAAAGAAAAGCAACAATTAATAGCCGTAAGCCACTTGCCAGAAGTTTAAACTTCCTATAAAGAGGAATAATAGAAAGGCAAATACATAATAAAATCATGGTAAATTCCAAGTTATCTCAGAATATCAAATCACCATCAAACATGAGATTCTTCTGACCTCATGCAATCCTCCAGAAAAACATGGGGTCTTCTCAAATCACTCACTAGCTATTGCTATTGTTAGCTGTTGCTAGCTACTGGCTATTTAGCTTGTTCCTTATAAGGGAAATGTTGATCTGGGGTGACTGCAGCCTAAAAGTGCACATTTATGAACAGACACTGAATGCCAAATTTACCTCTCCTGACTGAGGTGGCAGCACATTTGCCTATAAAGGAACTGAACGCTTCGGCCGTCTCACTCATTGTACAATCTTTAAGAGTCCTCCATTTGGTGTAATAATTGTCATGTGTATTGAATTTGTAAATCTTTTAATATTAGCCCACCATGTCTTCACTATGACCCACCATGTGCCTCTGTATAAATATATTTTTCCACTGTAAAGAGCAAGTTGATATTTTACAGTATGCCATGGTTCGTCATGTGATGTCAACATTGTTTGCTTTACCTGCAATACAACTGGCTATAACTGATATGAATGTTATGTCACACACTAAATGGTAGTGTATTGGAGGATCCTTAATTTAGAAGGATCTGGGGATTTTTGTTGATAACAAGTTGTTTAATTCCAGGTGGTGTCATTATGTGGCTACTAAAGCAAATAAAGTGCTGTCTTGTATAAAAAAGGGCATTGACTCAAGGGATGAGAACATAATTTTGCCTCTTTATAGGTCCCTGGTAAGGCCTCACCTTGAGTATGCGGTGCAGTTTTGGGCTCCAGTCCTTAAGAAGGATATTAATGAGCTGGAGAGAGTGCAGAGACTGCAACTAAACTGGTTAAGGGGATGGAAGATTTATACTATGAGGTTAGACTGTCAGGGTTGAGGTTGTTTTCTCTGGAAAAGAGGCGCTTGCGAGGGGACATGATTACTCTGTACAAGTACATTAGAGGGGATTATAGACAGATAGGGGGAGTTTTTACCCATACAAATGATCAGCGCACCACAGGCCACCCCTATAGATTAGAGGAATGGAGCTTCCATTTGAAGCAGCGTAGGTGGTTTTCACGGTGAGGGCAGTGAGGTTGGGGAATGCCCTTCCCAGTGACGTTGTAATGGCAGATTCTGTTAATGCCTATAAGAAGGGCTTGGATGAGTTCTTGAACAAGCATAGTATCCAAGGCTATTGTGATACTAATATCTACAGTTAGTATTGATGTTGGTATGTATGGTTTATGAACGTGAGTTTATAGCTAGGTCAGTATAGGTCTATGTGCAATTGATGGTCTTTTTTCAACCCAACTATGTAAGTATGTAACTGTAACAAGAGATTTATAGCAATGAGTAGGATCTTCAGTAAGCACAAGCAGATTCAAATACATTTGTTAAACTGGGAGATTTTTGTGTCTGTGGAAAAATAAGAACAAAAATGGCAGAGGAGAACTGACCATTGTTTCTCACAGCATTAATGTCCCTAATGACAAGATCTATAGATGACACAACCCAATAGGTCACAAAGAAGTAGCTGTTAAAGGCCCTGAAGAAAATGATTGTGGCGCTCTTATAAAGCAAGCCTACATACATGAAATTAACCATAGCCTCTAGATATGAATAAATGGCACCATTGTCTTGGGGTTTTTTTTATACAAAGTCAACTTTAGAGAGAAATGTCTGGAGAAAACAGGCCGCCGCTACATAATCACCCCCTTTATTATAACACCATTTCATTTTTACGTGAAATTTACGTTTTTTGTCATTTTTATCAAATTAGAGATTTAGATTTTATAAATTTATATACAGTTTATGCATTCTTTGCATCTGTTTACTTTGCCTCCACTGTGCCTTTGTATCTCTTTGTAACTCAGCCACAGGCATTCCATGTAGAAGTGCAGCAGACGTCAATGAGCCTTTTAGATAAATGGTTTTTGAGCTTGCTTTGTTCTGGAACGGTTATTCTGATACTAAGAATATACCAAGTATCTTCGCCATACAGCAAGAGTACTGGAAAAGCATTCCTCCATTACAGCGTACTAAGTAACTTTGCAAGAAGTAAAACATTTCTCCAAAACTGCCCTACTGTACACAATGTTACTAATGGGGAAATGTTGAAAATTATCTGTTTGCTCAAAAGAGAACAACTGTAACCAGAGGCCATTTGATCTGGCCGTATTTACGTTTCTCAGTATCTGCTGGTAAAGGAAAATCAGAAAGACTTTATTTGGAAACAAAGGATATTAGCTGTGCCTTGTGACTAGATGAGAGAAGACAGATGTACAGCAAAGCAAAGTTTGTTTGTGCTTTTATTATAAGGTCACTTAAGTAATTCAACATTACCACCTCCATAAAGATGGAATTTGATAACTTAAGTACAACCAGCCTCCTCTTTCCTCACCCAGGGAAAAAATGAGGAGGAGTTAGACCACATAGAAGGAAGCCAGAATTTATGTGCAGGGGAGGACAGATGAGGGGCTTAAAAGAAAAATATATCCCCCTGAGCTTATACAGTTGGGGATCTGTAAAAAAAAGCATAAACACTATCTAAACTTGAATATGAATCTGAACCAAAAATATAAAAGTACTTTCCTTACACAGACATACTTGATTCCACAGATTGAAAGACCGGACCATGTTCTTACCCCCCTGACGGTGTAATGTAAAACCCTCCCTCACCTTGCTCTATAGTGAAGTGATGGATTCTGGTATTTGAAGTCGCTCTGGTCCCTCTGCTTTCTATAGTGGGTAGTGCACAATTATATTTATTTTTTAGAAGTTCTGGTAGTGTTTATGCACCTTTTTTTTTTTACATAAGCCCAACTGAATGACCTTTTATGTCAAAAAGGGCAGTATATTTCTCTTTAAGCTTCAAAAGCATTTATACAATTTAAATAATGGTTGCTTTTGATCTGCCATTAGTCGCCCTTAAAAAATGGTTTGATAGAATTTTAGCTCAACAATATGCTTAAAGTGTCTGATCATTGCTGATCCATGGATATATCTTATTCAAGTTGGGGGTTAGGCAGGACTTTATTATGATCTTGATTAAACTGGATACATTCCTGGTAATAATGAACTTGATGACTTGTCTTCTCTAATATAACAGAAACAGTATATAATGAAAACTGTTTGTAGTGTGGCAGGGAGTCACTAGTGGGGAATAGGATATATGAAGATGGTGATAATATAACTGGGGGAGGAGCAAGAAGCCAAAGCAACTATAACAGTCGAGGATCATCACTACCATATACATTTATGAATTTATGAGTGACAGTATGTGTACAGTATGTGAATACCCCGGATACCCATGAATATACCAGGATCTGTCTATGGGAAACCAGGGCTTAAGTGGTAGAACCATTTTTAACATAATAGAAACACTATGCACTAATTATGACTTTCTAATTATGAATATAGAGAGTGTTGTTAAGGGACCACACAGAGGAGCAAAGCCAGAAATTAGAACAGAAGGGAATATCACTGAGCCCTACCTCATCAGGGAAGAAAGGATTGTGGCCACTCAAAGAGCAACCCCAACACCAACACCCACCACAACTCCTACCACCACACAATCTACAACAACCACCACCACCACGAGAACCACCATTTCCACAGCTACTGAATATCCATTGACTACACTTTCTTCCACTGTTCTTGGAGCTGAAGCAGAGACAAATAAAGGTTGGTACCATGTTCAAACACTGTTGAGTGTGGGGCCTCTGGAGAAATTCTGTTGCTGCCTTAAAATGGACCATGTCAGGCTGAAGTGTTTACAGTTTTAAGCAAAAATGATTATTTTATGTTATTCTATGTAAAACCAAGCAAGCACACCACCATTTTCTAGACAAAGTGACCACAAAACATGGTCAGTCAGGGTCATGAAACATATTTCCAAATCAATAATATATTATTTCTTTCTACATTTCTCTATTTTTTGTGGGCTCTATATCTATGCATGGTATGCAGAGAATTTTATGGGGTGCAATCACAATTCATTTTAATTTATAGCATGGATTGAATTCTGACAAGGTCACTGTAGAGCTGTTACACTGCTATAGATGAAGCTGACAGTATTACTGTATATAGGAAATTTGGAAAGGTTCATTAAACAATCTGCACCGTTTTTCTTCAGTCAGAGAAGGAGAGTGTGAAGGAACCATTGCTTCAGTGGAGCAGCCAAAAAAACAGCACAGCTATGGGCGCAATGAAGGAGCGTGGATGAAAGATCCCATAGCCAAAGATGGAAGAATCTATGTTACCAACTATTATTATGGAAATAACCTTGTAGAGTTTCGGAACCTTGACAACTTCAAGCAAGGTAGGAAATGCTCAGACAGAAAAACTAATTTTGTTCAATAATGACTCAAACTACTTTTGTAGTAACATTTTGAAACAGCATTTAGATGTCTGAGAACATTACTGAGTGGATACAGAATTCAGTAGGGGTCCTGAGGCACTTTTTTCAGCATCTAAGCTATTGGCAAACTGGCATTTTGAGTCTACAATCCTCTTAGGTAGAACCATAACTATTAAACCTTCCTTATCAGCAGCTACCTTGTGTTCAGGTGAATGGGAATAGGCACACAATATTTTGCATAGGAGAACAGTTGCATTCCCAAGCAGTACTCATATTAATGGTATGTGAGCAGCTAAAGCTGCATTTGGAGCGAGTATTACTCTTTGACCTCCATTGACTATTTACCCAAACTGGAAGTGACTTGAGTATTGACTGCAATGGTTTCCTGTGTGAGGACAGCAGGGCCATGAGCCTTGGAGAAAATAAACAATTACGTGTAAAAATACCTGCTGAACAGCATTACTTAATGGTGCACATTTACCAGCCTGGTGCAAAGTGCAGAGCACAGCACTGCTGGGTGTAAGGTAAGAGCCATTTGACTAGAGGGTGTTCCATGAACGCTCAAGTGCCACCTTACTACTACCCTTATAAGATGCAGGCCATCGAAACAGGCAGTGTGGCATTCACCGAGTAGTAGCTAGCTGCATTCTATAAGCACACCTCCGGGAGCAAGAAGCGGGGCAAAGTACAGAAAATAGGTTGCTTTGTCCCCTGTTTAATAAATAAAGCTGATGATTTTAAGTTTGAAACTATGTTGTAGAAGTGGAACAAATTAACAACACAGGGCACTACCAAGCCCTCCTTATTCAGGCAGTCATTGTTTTCAATCTAGTGACTTCATAGAAGCTACCAGAACCAACTGGTTTGATTTTATGACCATTCTGTCAGGATTATACCACTATGCAGACCCTTTCAGGGACACAGCTGTATTTGGGCTCAAATCAACGTAAGAAGCATCTGGCCAGATTATTTTCTCTTACAGAACTAAAAGAACTGCTAAATCCCTAGGCAGCAAGGTACAACATAATTGATACATATGCGAGTGGTGTTACATGCCACAGTTTGCCATTTTTCAACAGCATTTCTTATTAAATATTTTATGTTTAAGATCATTAAGAAAACATTTTTTCACTTTTAAATATTTCTAAGTAACATCTAACAGATGAAGTGGAAGTCCTGCATTTGTACAGCTGCTCTGACTTTAGGCAATTTGGAATGTGATAGTGCGGTAACCTCGCTCTGGCACAGCAAGAAAGGTCTAGCATATGATCCATATCAGATTTCAAGGTCTGAGATATCTAATCTTCAGGTCTTATACTGATCTGACAAGTCAGCGCCCACGAGACACAAGGGAATTACAGAGCTTTCCACCTCACTAACTTCTTGAACATTTTTTTATGCTTGAAAAAGAAACTCATAGTTTGGAAAGCTTAAATCTATCTATGAGGAGTGATTTTCTCGGTCGTGTAGAAGGGATCATGAATCAATGTACAACCAGTTTGTATATAAAAGATAAGGATTACTATATGTCCTAGGAATGTATTTTTATTGTATGGTTAGTCTTTAGCATTGGAGTATATATTTCTTATATATTCTTATATACTACTCATATAAATCAATTCCTTATTTTCAGGTCGGTGGAGCAATCTTTACAAGGTCCCTTACAACTGGATTGGGACTGGGCATGTGGTCTTCCAAGGAGCCTTTTACTACAACAGAGCATTCACCAAGAACATCATCAAGTATGACCTAAAGCAGCGGTTTGTAGCAGCCTGGACCCTCCTGCATGATGTGGTATATGAAGACACTACCCCTTGGAAGTGGAGAGGTCATTCTGATATCGATTTTGCCGTTGATGAAAGCGGCCTTTGGGTTATTTACCCATCTGTGGATTATGATTATTCTCAACAAGAAGTCATCGTCATTAGCAAGCTTGATCCTAACGACCTATCCATAAAGAAGGAGACAACTTGGAAAACGGGGCTTAAACGCAACTCCTATGGAAACTGCTTTATAATATGTGGAATCCTCTATGCCGTTGATGTCTATAATCAAAAGGAAGGAATGATTTCCTATGCATATGACACTCACACCGACACAGAGGCAGATCCAAAGTTACCTTTCATTAATGAATATGCCTTTACTACACAAATAGACTACAATCCCAAAGAGAAGGTGCTATACGCCTGGGACAATGGACACCAGTTAACTTACAAAGTGAACTTTGTTGCATGAATGAAAAGCTGCCTTGTTCAGAGACAGGTCAGCCTTCCAGAAAGAAAGCACTTTTAGACATCGGTTATAACGTGTTGCTTGGGGAGCTACTAAAGTATCCACTGGCTATCAGGAGGCGAAAATGCCCCAGGCAAGAAATGACTTTGCAATGTGGTATATGACGTATCCATTGTCAAACACAAAAAAACACAACTGTAAAAGACTGAATGGGCACTGAGCTGAATGCCTCAAAGGAATAAAAGAGACCCCATTTCACTGTCAACAATCTGACATCTCATCTTATTTTAAGTTAAACCTCAATGTCTTTAAGGGTTTTTCATGAATAGAGGAGACAAAATGAGTTTTACAAAACGGTTGTCAATAGAAGTTTGACCAGGGACCACCAAAGGCAGACCTCCAGACCACCCTAAGGCCAAGGAAAATGTATAGATATACTTCTTTTTTTATCCTTTTTACTGTATAGTTTTTCATACTACACTTAATAATACAGAGTACTTTTTTAAATTGAATTTAAGTATTTGGCTGTGTGTGGCTTAAGAAGCATTGTGTTGGTGATGCCTAAAGAAAGACAATTCAGTATTACTTAACATCAACTACTTTAAAGGGACTTTTCTACTATTAAAGAAGCAGCCAACCTACTTATTTTACCATTATGCATTTCATTGTACAGTGTCAAAAGATATGCAGCCCAAAGTACCAGTGTTGTTTGCTTTGTAATAAAAAGAAAACAGTGTATGTTTCCGCGTGCTAAAGCAGCCTGTCCTTTTGGTTAAGTAACTTTACTTGCCCGGATCCAATTTTAAAATGATTTAATTTCAGGAAAGCTTGTATTGTTTTGCAGAATTACTAATTGGTTTCAAAGGGGATTAGAACACAATTTTTATGTGCATCTTCCTTGTTGCAGAGGCATTGGCCAAACATCAGCTTTTAATGGGCCATAAAACCCATGGACATGTCCAAAGATAATAATGTGGACAGCACAGTGGCCCAGTGATTAGTATTTATATCATGCAGCACATGGGTCCTGGGTTTTATCCTAACCAAGGCAATTTGGTCTTGCTTGGTCGTCATGGATATCCTCTGGGTACTCAAGTTTTTCTCTATACTCCAAAAATATTCAGGCAGGATAATTGGCTACTGATGAAATTAAACCTAATATGCAATAAGGAAATAAAATGTAAGCTTCACTGGGGCAGGGACTGATATGACTGAGGATCTTTGAACAGCGCTTTATAAACTTGTTAGCACTATATTAATAAAGGATATGATATAATATATAATATAATAAAGGATAAAATAATAATATCATTCAAAGAGGTCTATGGAGCCCTTTTTCAGGCTGGACTGCAAATCCAGCACATACACCTTTAGTTAGATAGCCCTGTGTTAAAAAAAATGTTGTATTCAAAATCTTAATGGACAGTTAAAAAAATGTATAAATTAATTTTTTAAAACATTTAAGTGGAGGGAAGGAAATGAAAAGAGTGTACCTTGTAATATAGTCATCAAAGCAGCACTTTAATGCTAATTTTCACAAGTAGCTTCTATGGAGGTAGCAGAAAGCTGGGATCAGAGCAAGAAACTCCAAGTGTGATAGCTGCAGTTTGTTATCTTTTAAATTACTTGTATTTAATTACTATTAACTATTACTGTTACTATTATTGACTGCAGACAGTCCACGATGTTCCCTTTAGCTTTATATACATAATAACAAATGATCAGGGTTAGGGTATAAGGGTCCATTTATTAAAGTGTTGCAAGGTGCAAAACAACAGTGCAAATCTATGTGTTTATTTACCGACAATGAACCACTTTTTATGAGATTTACAACACTGCGTGAAATTCCGAAAGTACAAAGATAAACTATGGGTAGAAAATAAACCATTTGACTACATATTGCACCGACCACATAAGGTGGCACACTGGCATGACTTAGGCATACACCTGAATGCACCATTTGCATGATATTTCCTAAACACACTAACCCCCATATGTAATAAAAGGCACTAAGTTTGCCCAGTAGCAATAACCCATAATAAGATAATTGCTTTTAAACAGGTGACCAGTAAATTCTACTAGTTTTTGGTTGCTATGGGTTACTGCACCTGTGCAAACTTAGTGCCTTTTATAAAATAACCCCCAAAGAGACTAAGAACTGATGTCGAGCTCTTCTGTAACAGAATAGGTAGGTGCAAGCAGTTCAGTGCATAGTGCAATTCTGTGCTGAATATTGCTCCTGGTGCTACATCTAATGAATGATCCCTGTAGTGCATCTTTTGGACGATAGGCTTTGACTTTGCTGAATTCTTCAGTATGGGATGTGTGCATTTAGGCCATGTTACCAGACTTACCAGGTCAAACAGGTCTTTAGTTAACCATAATCTGACCCTTTAGGGGCATTATACAAAAATGTCCAATACAAGCTCATTAAGTAAGTCTTGTGAGGTTACCTGGTGGTCTAGGGGCTCGGCGGGGACGCCCGCCGCTGCCTGTGCGGGGACGCCCGCTCTCCGGTTCTTAGTGGCGCGCGCACGTCCATCACCTTTTGACGTGCGCTCGCATCTGCGCATGCGCCTTCTCCCCTGTGCTGCGCGCGCATGCGCACTTTCCTTCTTCCTCGTTGCGCTGCGGATGACGTCATTTTGGCGCGAGATTTGAATATTTAAAGCGGTTCTCAGAGCAAAATCATTGCCCAACGTAGGTTTTCCTCCTGTGAGTTCCTGGGTGTGTTATTCCTGTTCTGCTGATCTGTTCTGTTCTGTTTTGACCTCTGCCTGTCCTTGACCTTCCTGTACTGCTGCCTGAACCGACCCTTGCCTGTATTTTGACTACTCTTCTGGATTCTGTTTGGTACCGTGCTGCCTTTTCGTTGTTGACCCCGGCCTGACCTCTGACTACCCTTTTGGACTCTGATTTGGTACTTTACTCTCTGAACGTTGCTGACCCTGGCCTGATCTCCGACTGTGTTTTCTTGTGCCCATTTCCCTTTTAGAACGGTTCGGGTTCCCTTGCCTGCTCAGAACTCTTTCCTTGGGCTTCTCACTGTAAGACCTGGCGGCATCCGAGTAGCGAAGGGCTCCTCCCGACGTGAAAGGCGGCGGTTATAGGCAGAAGCGTGAGCCGAGACCAAGCCCTTGGAAACTGTTCTGAGTTTTGGGATACCGACCGTGACAAGTCTTTTATTAACAATGTGTTCTGCCTATTTAATTACAAAAACCTCTAGTCTTTGTTGTCTTTGTTTTTTGCTTTTGGAGGCCTGAGCATACTGGTTTTACTTTAACCCCATCTCATTATTTATGCCCCAAAGCATTGTCAGACCAAAAGGAATCAAAGAGTTCATTAAAAATAACTAAAAACTATAGATGAAGCACACACAACACATTTTCAACAACACAAAGGCATATTTGGAGGGACTTTGTTGAAAATATATGTGTATATGCCACCCCTTTGAACTCAACATGTGACACTTATTAAATAAAGCCAACAAACAATACCAACTGTAAATAATTAAAGGACGGTTACAAAATATGCATTGACCAAAAAACAAATAAATACAGCAGAACATGAATGCATGGACTTAGTCTTATTTTTAACACGCATGTCTGTTGTTCCCAAATGGGAATGGACACAGGGACACAGAGATGTTTATTTATTACTACTGGGCAAAATTTCTTCTGGACAGTAACCCATAGCAACCAATTAGTGATTAGCTTTTTTTTCAGCCAGCTGCAGACAGAAGAAAGCAACATCTGATTGGTTGCCTTGTGTTACTGCCAGGTGCAAATTTGTGTATAAATGAGCCCCAACAACTATTTTCTTTCTCCTGAGTTTGCGTAAATGTTTAGATCTCCAGCCTGAGATCTACTGTTAGATTATTAAGATTAGATAAAATATGTTATTAGGGAATTGGTGCCCAAATGGTAGGTCATAATCTAACAGTAGATCTCAGGCTGGAGATCAGTAAAGGTCCCCATACACGAGGCGATTTCACTCGTTGTGCGACGAACGATTATATCGGCAAACGATCGTATGGCGATCGGGTTTCCATACGATATGCCATCCACGGGCAACGATAATTTGCAAAGATTTCATCGTATCATTATCCTAAAATACGTACGATCGTACATCTACGTACGATCCAATGTCGTGGCGGAAGCGGTATTTATTTATTTATGTTCGTTGACTTCCGCTGCTGGCTATCATGACATGCCCAGAGAACAATCGTTCAAAGACAAATGTCTGACACTCACACCAACTGGCAGATTTTATTGTTAAACGGCTAAAATTTTTAAACTTGGCCGATCGATTTTGGGGACGATAATGTCGGGTCGATTAGTGGGTCGACGATCGCTCGCACACCATCAACTATACGATAACTTAACGATAGTATCGGATCGTTCGGGAATCGGTCGTTTGACAGTAAAAAATCGGCCCGTGTATGGGGGCCTTAAGTCACAAATGACCTTGTCGCGGGCGACTAATCTCCCCGATATGACATCCCACCGGCAAGAATGTAAATCATATTCGGCGCCAGCGATTTGCTGAAATCGCCGAAGTTGCCTCGGGAGGCAACTTCGGCACCGTGTATGCCATCCCACCTCTGATTTACATTCTTGCCGGTGAGATGTCATATCGGGGAGATTAGTAGCCCGCAACAAGGGAGAATTGTTGCAGGTGACTAATCTCCCCGTGTCCCAGAGCCCTTACAACTGCTTTGAATTCAATTCTCTAGTTGCAGCATTATACTTCTTATTGGTGCGAGGGGGCAGTATGGGTGGGTGGCAATGCCAACCACAGTCTTGGGCCAAAGAAATAATAAATCCACCCCTGACCCTGCCACAATGATTTCATTAAAATGGACCCAAGGTAAATGCAATAGTACAGTAGGGTGCATTATGTTTAAATCCTTAGTTACTTTGCTGGGTATCACTACTACTCCTTTAGAAGATTTTCAAAAAAGATGCACATTTCACCTTAGAATTGCAACTTGCGCTTGTCCATTAGTAAATGAGCCCCACGGTTCTGTGACTGACAGATTTACTAATAGTGGATCATATAAAAGGGTTTTGCCCACAGAAGATTTATAAAACAATCTGGCCCTATTGTTTTCTTAGCTTTTTCCATAATCAGTGGGTGGTAAATATGTTATAATAAATAACCTTTAGATGCATATTGCCAGGAAAGTTTTGGCAATCAAAGTCCTCATAGCATTATGTGATACTTTCCCAGAGAAACAGCTGGAATTGTCATAGATCCCATTATAGTAAAGGGGTATTGCAAATCATAAAGTTTACTTCTAATATGTGCCTCATTAAAAAATGGTGTCATGGTCATGGTGGCCAAAAATTCTTGTTCATTTCGTAAAATATTTACGTAGTGGGGTTTTTTGGGTGATTTTTTTTAGGAAATGCCTATTTGCATCTTGGTCTTTAGAGCAGTTAAATGCCATTTAAAACAATAAACTAATGTGCAAATATCTACGATTAAATGAACATATCTAAACAAATGAAAATGATCCAGCCCTTGAAAGTGCCTTAATGTATTTTTATTGTTGTATCATTATTATATTTTAATATATAGCCTCAATAGACTCACAGTCACATTGAGAAGTGGTGATAAAAATGCCATTAGGAATTTAGGCCTTTTTCTCTGTAATAATAAAACAGCCCCTTGGGTACTTGATCCCAACTAAGATATAATTAATCCTTATTGGAGGCAAAACAATCATATTGGTTTTAATTAATGTTTTATTTTTAGTATACTTTAGGTATAGAGATCCAAATGATGAAAATGCCCCCCCCCCCCCAAGAATTCTGGGTAGCAGGTCCCATACCCGTACAAGCCTATGACTTGTCCCATAAACTGCAGGAGTTGTTATAAGACTCATTAAGGACTTTGGGCTTAACATTAAGCTGCTTCATTTTAACTAAATACACCAGATAAGTAATGTTTTTTTAACGTGACAGTATTCCTTTAAAGGAAAAGATAGCAGGCATCAGGTTAGCTTCCAATAAGTATAAGTTGGAAAGAGGACAGAATCCTCACAGGCTAAATAGGTTGAATGAGATTACAAAATTCCAGGCTGAGGGAAATCCTTTTGAAGGCATGTTTTAGACTGGCACAGGCTTACTTGAAATTCAGCCAATCATTCCCAGCCCTTTTTTCTATCATCACAGTACAGCTGCTTCGCTGTTCTACACCGGAGAACTTGTCTGGCAGAGCTTAATATGATGATTTCCACAGCCTTTATTGGTAATTGCAATTAAGTTAAATCTGTAGTTGTTATAAATGTATATTGTAAAGTTACTTACAGCCTAAAAAAAACCAAAACTGTTTCTAGGTGAAGTTTCCTACCCACATGGATTCTCCCCACCCATATAAAGCGACAACACTCTTCCTGCAATGCACACTTTATGTAGGAATTGGATGTCCAATGGGCAGTAAATTGGAAACTATTAGGTGTACCCACTCACACAGACACACAGGGAATGGTAAGTACCAGGACCCCACAACAAAATATTAATTACAGTGTGTTGTATGCACACTATGGCCTTGCACCTAAGTATATGCTGCAGACCAGCAATGCAGTTGGTTCCGCTCGCACAGGGACATTGTATCATCATATATAAACCCAAGGAGTTGCCATTCTGCAGCATATTTAGCTAGAGCAGTGGTTCTCAACCTTCCTAATGCCGCGACCCTTTAATACAGTTCCTCATGTTGTGGTGACCCCCAACCATAAAATATTCCTAAGACCATCGGAAATATTTGTTTTCCGATGGTCTTAGGCGACCCCCGTGAAAGGGTCATTCGACCCCCAAAGGGGTCCCGACCCACAGGTTGAGAACCGCTGAGCTAGAGCATGGTGAAAACATTTCAACTTCTGTGTTTATGTGACAAAAAGTCACATGATTCCAAGGATTCGGATTGGCCAGGCACATGGATTCGGCTGAATCCGAATCCTGCTAGAAAAAGGCAGAATCTTGGCCAAACCGTGAACCGAATCCTGGATTCAGTGCATCCCTTATTGCTGGGGCCTATTTTGAACCACTGTCTGCGCCTAAACAGGGCCCTGCTCTTATATAAAATCTGCCCCCTGTCAATAGTTAACAGTACTAAATACATTAACCTTTTTAGTGCCACAGGACGTAGAATCTACGTCCTGTGTATCAAAGGACCAAAGTGCCACAGAACGTAGATTCTACGTCCTGCTGCACTTCCGGTTTTGGGAGCGGAGGAATGGCTTTTCAAGCCATTCCTTCGCTCCCCACTCGTTCCCCAGCCTCCAGACAATAGTCAGAGGTGGGGAACGAGTGGCCCCTGGGTAGCGATCACCCAGGGGCCCCATGGGACTTACCTGCCATCCACATGGCTTTCTGTGCAGCTCCTCTCCCTTCCGCAGCTTCCCCCTCTGGCCCCCCTGCTTCCTGCCCCGCCCCCTCACATGGGCTGATGCTGCTGTGCCAGATCGAGTTTCTCCTGCAGATCCTGATCTTCTAGACCCCAAGTAAGTGGCAAATACACACACAAACACACAATCACACATTTATTACACTAATACACACTTATACTCACACTTACACACACACACATGCATTTTTGGGAGGTTTTCAAACATTCATCACTTACAGCACTTAGAGAAAACTCACACTTGGTTGCACACTCGCACACATGCACACAAAACACATTTTACACACATGTACACACACACTTACACACTTATGTAATTTTGTAATTATTTTTTTTTTTCTAATCGCATCGTTTTTATTCTTGCCTGAAAAAAATGTTTTATTGCCATTGCGGATAGTGTATTCGCTAACCGCACTGCGCAATACCTTTTGTGTATTATTTTGGTGTTTCTACTACATTTTCTGTGATTTTGGTGGATTTTTGGGTATTTTACTGCATGTTTAGCCATTTTATAGCATTTTCAGTTATGCATAGTTGTTGTTTGCTTGACTTTGTCTGTAAAACTTATTTGCCCTAGCCAAAATACTCAAACTGTTATTCTGCCCGCAGATATTATTAGGCAAAAAAAAAAAATGATTTTAGTGATTTTTTTTTATCTTTATCAATGTTATTGCTTTTTACATTGTTCTTTGTTACTTGTCTTTGCACATGGACATTTTGTCTGCTGTATTTCAATTTGGCATCCTCTGTACCCCACATAGTTTGGTAAATCTATTCATATTGGGCATCAAACTGTTCAGTAGACTAGTGGCGTTCATACTTAGAGTGTTTTATGTTGGTACGTTACTAAATGTGGGGTACATAATGGGGCAACATGCAAGCTTTGTGACGATTTTCAGAAATGTCACAAAAACAGTTCTGTTTAGCATAGCTTTGTAGTTTGGTAGTTTGTAGTAGAAAGATGTATTTACCCATTTTTGTTTTGTCAGAATGTGTACTTTCGGAAAATATATGGTTTTCTAGGGTCTCCTTACTGTTAGGTGGTCGTATGGCACATAATACACATACCGGGTGCAAAAACTGCATGAGCCGAAGCATCTTATGTGAAAATTCATATGCACTATTTTTACTTGGGTGCCCCTGTACCCCACATAGTTTGGTAAATCTATGCATATAGGGCATCAAACTGTTCAGTAGACCCCTGGCGTTCATATTTAGAATGTTTTATGTTGATACGGTACAAAATGTGGGGGTAAATAATGGGGTAAAATGCAAGCTTTGTGACAATTTTCAGAAATGTCATAAAAACCGTTCTGTTTAGCATAGCTTTGTAGTTTGGTAGTTTGTAGTAGAAAGATGTATTTACCCATTTTTGTTTTGTCAGAATGTGTACTTTCGGAAAATATATGGTTTTCTAGGGTCTCCTTACTGTTAGGTGGTCGTATGGCACATAATACACATACCGGGTGCAAAAACTGCATGAGCCGAAGCATCTTATGTGAAAATTCATATGCACTATTTTTACTTGGGTGCCCCTGTACCCCACATAGTTTGGTAAATCTATGCATATAGGGCATCAAACTGTTCAGTAGACCCCTGGCGTTCATATTTAGAATGTTTTATGTTGATACGGTACAAAATGTGGGGGTAAATAATGGGGTAAAATGCAAGCTTTGTGACAATTTTCAGAAATGTCATAAAAACCGTTCTGTTTAGCATAGCTTTGTAGTTTGGTAGTTTGTAGTAGAAAGATGTATTTACCCATTTTTGTTTTGTCAGAATGTGTACTTTCGGAAAATATATGGTTTTCTAGGGTCTCCTTACTGTTAGGTGGTCGTATGGCACATAATACACATACCGGGTGCAAAAACTGCATGAGCCGAAGCATCTTATGTGAAAATTCATATGCACTATTTTTACTTGGGTGCCCCTGTACCCCACATAGTTTGGTAAATCTATGCATATAGGGCATCAAACTGTTCAGTAGACCCCTGGTGTTCATATTTAGAATGTTTCATGTTGATACGGTACAAAATGTGGGGGTACATAATGGGGTAAAATGCAAGCTTTGTGACAATTTTCAGAAATGTCAAAAAAATCGTTCTGTTTAGCATAGCTTTGTAGTTTGGTAGTTTGCAGTAGAAAGATGTATTTACCCATTTTTGTTTTGTCAGATTGTGTACTTTCGGAAAATGTATAGTTTTCTAGGGTCTCCTTACTGTTAGGGGGTCTTATGCCGCATAATGCACATGCCGGTAGCTTATATTGCAGTGTATACACTTTGTATGCACTAACTTCCTTTTGGGGTCTCTAAATGCCAGATACAGTGCTGATCCTATGCACAATGGGCATCAAACTGTTCAGCGGACCCTTGGTTTTCATATTTAGGGTGTGTTTTCTTGGTACCTAATGTTATGTGGGAGATATGGTGCTTGAAAGTGGAAGATTTGATGTGATTTTCAGGTATTTCACCAAAACTAGCAATTTTGGGAAAGCACTGCGACTCTGTAGTTTGGAGTAGAAAGACATGGGTACCAATTTTGAATTCGCCCGAATGTGTACTTTCCAAAAATATATGGTTTTGGGGGGTCAATGTATTTTTGTGTGTTTTTACCCCACAGAAAATGCAGTAATCGTGTTGAATTTTCAGTAGACAAAGAGACCTCTGGGGCAATCTCTATGCACTGACGTCCTTATGGGGTCTCTAAATGCCAGATACAGTGCTGATCCTATGCACAATGGGCATCAAACTGTTCAGCGGACCCTTGGCTTTCATATTTAGGGTGTGTTTTCTTGGTACCTAATGTTATGTGGGAGATATGGTGCTTGAAAGTGGAAGATTTGATGTGATTTTCAGGTATTTCACCAAAACTAGCAATTTTGGGAAAGCACTGCGACTCTGTAGTTTGGAGTAGAAAGACATGGGTACCAATTTTGAATTCGCCCGAATGTGTACTTTCCAAAAATATATGGTTTTGGGGGGTCAATGTATTTTTGTGTGTTTTTACCCCACAGAAAATGCAGTAAACGTGTTGAATTTTCAGTAGCTAAAGAGACCTCTGGGGCAATCTCTATGCACTGACATCCTTATGGGGTCTCTAAATGCCAGATACAGTGCTGATCCTATGCACAATGGGCATCAAACTGTTCAGCGGACCCTTGGCTTTCATATTTAGGGTGTGTTTTCTTGGTACCTAATGTTATGTGGGAGATATGGTGCTTGAAAGTGGAAGATTTGATGTGATTTTCAGGTATTTCACCACAACTAGCAATTTTGGGAAAGCACTGCGACTCTGTAGTTTGGAGTAGAAAGACATGGGTACCAATTTTGAATTCGCCCGAATGTGTACTTTCCAAAAATATATGGTTTTGGGGGGTCAATGTATTTTTTTGTGTTTTTACCCCACAGAAAATGCAGTAAACGTGTTGAACTTTCAGTAGCTAAAGAGACCTCTGGGGCAATCTCTATGCACTGACGTCCTTATGGGGTCTCTAAATGCCAGATACAGTGCTGATCCTATGCACAATGGGCATCAAACTGTTCAGCGGACCCTAGGCTTTCATATTTCGGGTGTGTTTTCTTGGTAGCTAATGTTATGTGGGAGATAAGGTGCTTGAAAGTGGAAGATTTGATGTGTTTTTCAGGTATTTCACCAAAACTAGCAATTTTGGGAAAGCACTGCGACTCTGTAGTTTGGAGTAGAAAGACATGGGTACCAATTTTGAATTCACCCGAATGTGTACTTTCCAAAAATATATGGTTTTGGGGGGTCAATGTATTTTTTTGTGTTTTTACCCCACAGAAAATGCAGTAAACGTGTTGAATTTTCAGTAGCTAAAGAGACCTCTGGGGCAATCTCTATGCACTGACGTCCTTATGGGGTCTCTAAATGCCAGATACAGTGCTGATCCTATGCACAATGGGCATCAAACTGTTCAGCGGACCCTAGGCTTTCATATTTAGGGTGTGTTTTCTTGGTACCTAATGTTATGTGGGAGATAAGGTGCTTGAAAGTGGAAGATTTGATGTGATTTTCAGGTATTTCACCAAAACTAGCAATTTTGGGAAAGCAGTGCGACTCTGTAGTTTGGAGTAGAAAGACATGGGTACCAATTTTGAATTCGCCCGAATGTGTACTTTCCAAAACTATATGGTTTTGGGGGGTCAATGTATTTTTTTGGGTTTTTACCCCACAGAAAATGCAGTAAACGTGTTGAATTTTCAGTAGCTAAAGAGATCTCCTGGGCAATTTGTATGCACTAACTTCCTTATGGGGTCTCTAAATGCCAGATACATTGGTGTTCCTATGCACAATGGGCATCAAACTGTTCAGCGGACCCTTGGCTTTCATATTTAGGGTGTGTTCTTTTGGTACCTAATGTTATGTGGGAGATAAGGTGCTTGAAAGTGGAAGATTTGATGTGATTTTTAGGTATTTCATCAAAACTGGCAATTTTGGGAAAGAATTGCGACTCAGTAGTTTGGAGTAGAAAGACATGGGTACCAATTTTGAATTCGTCCGAATGTGTACTTTCCAAAAATATATGATTTTGGGGGGTCAATGTATTTTTTTGTGTTTTTATCCCACAGAAAATGCAGTAAATGTGTTGAATTTTCAGTAGCTAAAGAGATCTCCTGGGCAATTTGTATGTACTAACTTCCTTTTGGGGTCTCTAAATTCCAGATACATCGGTGATCCTATGCACAATGGGCATCAAACTGTTCAGTGGACCCCTGGCTTTTATATTTAGGGTGTGTTTTCTTCGTACCTAATGTTATGTGGGAGATAAGGTGCTTGAAAATGGAAGATTTGAGGTGATTTTTTAGAATTTTCATAATTTTTTATAGAAAATGCTAAATTCAGTAAAGCATTGCCGTTTGGTACTTAGGAGTTGGAAGACATAGTTACCCATTTCGGATTCGTCAGAATGTGTAGTTTTCAAAAATGTATGGTTTCCTGGGGTAAACCTAATGTTCCAGGATTTTTGGCTTTGGAATGTAAAGTGTGCCGTATTCTGCTGTAATGCTTTGAAAATTTAGTAATTTACTGCTGGGAGTTTTTGATCTATAGAAGTCAGAAATCTCAATAAAACTATACATATCAGGTATTGGCACATTCGGGAGACATGAGGCTTTCCAAATCAGTTGAATTTTTGTCCATAAAATAAAATGTGTTTCTGGTAGAAATCCTTATATCATGAAAAATTGCATTTTTTCTTTTTTTTTTTGTATTTCAAGCTCTAAATCTTGTTCCAGAAGTGGAAATACACAAAAACTCAGGTAGATTTGGAAAGCTCAGGTTCTCCTGAAAAAAACAATATATAGTTTGCCTACCTAAACTTAACCCTGCCCCCAATAAAAGCCCCTACATTGAGAGAGCACAGAATGTTCACAAAACGTCTGGCACTGGGGGGAACTGAAATGACGAATTCGGCTGGCACTTAAAGGGTTAAATACATCAAATTTGTATTTTATATGCTGAACAGTGCCTCTGGATTGAAATAATTAACAAAGCCACTTTTCTAAATCCCTATTGGTCATGAGATGAATTCTACATTTGTCTCATCTCACCCTTCTTCAAGGTAGCAATCTCAAATCTGTCAGTTTGACCCGCATCCTCCTTGATGTGCCACTTTGGCATAAATATAAAGGAGCTGGCGGGGGGAGGACTGTTAAGACATTCAGAAGGGCACACAGTGCATCCTTGGGCTACAGGACCAGTATAAAAGCTCTAACTTACTCATCAGTGATTTATTTTTATTTCTAAAAGATATAGTATATTACAGCATGGAATATTACCCATGAACTGGAAATAGTTGCAGAATTTCTACATACTCTTTGCTATATATCAGTTTAAGCTGCATCATAAACTGATATAGAACTTCCATTCCCAGCTTCTCCCATTAACCAAATGCTTCTGTAATGGGCAAAGGGTTGCAAGCTAGCCATCGCTGAGCTAGATCATACAATCACATCTTGAATGTTGATTATAAATAAGAAACTATTTTCAGGTATTGGACTTGTTATCCAGAATGTTCGGGACCTGGGGTTTTCTTGATATGGGATCTTTCCATAATTTGGATCTCCATACCTTAATTCGGCTAAAAAAATAATAAGGATTAATTATATCTTGGTTAAATTTTAGTTCCCAAATTACCTTTATTGTTTTGTACTAGCACATTCAGGAGAGAAATTTCTCTCCAGTGTGAAGTGAAGTGTATGGTACTATTCCTAGTGTTCAAGAAGTCAACACATCTACAAAGATCACCCTGCCAAACAAGGAACGTATCATCTCTATAGCAAAAATATGGTTTGATATGGACCATAAAGGTAAATGTATTGGGACTCATAGACTGCATAAATACATTTGCAAATGTGAGAGCAACATTGCTCCCCATTGTTGTTCCTTGTATCTGCCTATAGAATTTGTCTTCCTTTCCAGGACAAACTGCAAAAATTTGTCCAAGAAGGTAATCAGCTCAATATCATTAAACTGTTCAACCAATACCTCATGTATCACTTTTTTTGCCCATATTGTAAGGTTTATTTGTATATAAACTGGTTATATCTATTGTAACAAGGATATCATCAGAGGACAATTGAACCAACTTTAATTTCCCAAGAAAGTCGAACGTATTCTTGGTAAAGGATAAGGTAAATGGTACAAAAGGTCTGTAGACATAATCAAGATATTGAGCTATTGGTTGTCAAGTTGAGTTGGTGGTTGAAATTATTGGCCTGTTAGGAGGTTCCACTAGGTATTAGGGGCCTTTATGCTCAACAAGTCACATAAATTGAAGCTAATAATTTAATTCCTTTTTGCATCCATTATAATGGAATTTAATTCAGATTATAAAAGTGTGGGTTCACACTACAATAATTCGTAACAGTATCTGAGAACTGACGCATGGTCTCCTCCAGGCAATCTGAATACTCCATAACAATGATGCCCCCTCCCTTGTTGGCTGGCTTAATTATACGGCTTGTATCCTGTCTAAGTTCTTTAATAGCAGATAAATTATTTTTGTAATTATTTATGTTTTCCCTTGATGTAGCCATAGATCTCTCTGGACATTATTGATAATGGTTGGCCATTGCTGTACATGGTTCAGAGGTGCTCCTTATATCCCCTTGATCACTCATTTCTGCTTCCTGTATAAGAACAAGTAAATTTAAAATGGTCAACTAAAAGGATCGAAAGGGACTGTAGGTACAAAGAAAGACCCCTACCTAAAACTCTGCTCTGTATCTCAGTAAGGGGTTTCAGTTCTAGTCTTAGATAATTGTAGGCTAGTTTGTTCAATAACCAAGATCATTAAATCCAGGGATGCCCCATTTAGTACCACACACCATTTCTTACAAAAATCCTTTTCCTCCCTCCCAATGGTGGGTACATTCGTTATACGGAAGCCTCTAGGGATAAGTTTCTGTTAGTAATATTCAGTAATATTCACTCAGGGTTAAGGTCCCCATACACGGGCCGATTATAGCTGCCGATATCGGCCCCTTGGTCCGATTCGGCAGATAATCGGCCCGTGTATGGGCAGAACCGAGCGGCCTGGCGACCGATATCTGGCCTGAAATTGGCCAGATCTCGATCGGCCAGGTTAGAAAATCCAGTCAGATCGGGGACCGCATTGGCTCGTTGATGCGGTCCCCGAACCAACTGCCCCATGGCCGCAAATGTAATCCGATCGTTTGGCCCCAGGGCCAAACGATTGGATTATTTTTTTTTTAAGATACTTGCTACCCGATATCGCCCGGCTATTATTTCTTTGCCCGCGGGTATTATTTCGTCGCGCGGCTAATATTTTGTTGTGCGGGTATTATTTTGTCGCGAAGCTATTATTTCATCGCCCGCGACTATTCTTTTTTGACGGCAGTGACAATTTTTGGATGTGCGGCGAATTTTTCCGCAGCAAATTTTTTCATCCGTTTCGCGAAACAATGTGCCAATGGCAAACCGTGGAAATTCGTCGCAAATCCATGCCTGCCGAAACATTTCACCCATCACTATGTTACAGAAGCTGAACTTGGTATCAGTGGCACAAAAGCACTTTCTTGTCCTCACTCAAAGGGCAGCTAAACTCACCCATTACTGGGAGTTGTACTTCTTTAAACCCAACAAAGAAACAATCAAAATTTATAATTAAATAGTAATGCCAACATTTCTTTTTAGGCCTGCTGGCTGCATGGAGGATTTGATGTTCTAGAATACTATATTGTATAACATGTAGAGGTCTTTGGCAATTTGTAGTGGAGCCTTATCATGGTTATTATATTGTTATTATTTTTATACTGTTTTCCTTTCTCTGCAGATTAGGACACAACATTTCTATGTACAGTGCATGGCCATAATAATAATAATAATGATGCCGCTATGAAATGTATCTGTATTCATTCTGTATAATGATTTCAGACACTGTATATTTGGGTTGTGAAACCCAGGGCATGTACTGTGAATGAGTGAAAAATATGGGGAGTTACTGTGAGGGCTCTGGTAGGCTTAGTATGCTACAGAAACACAAGTCTATGAATGTAGCCATATATCTGTATACTGTATGTGTAAGTGGTGCACTATTGTATGTTCCTGCTGCTCATAGAAGGAATGTATAACTCCAATCAGTTAATTCAGAGATAATAATTTCATAATTCAGAGAAAAAGTTAAAACTTAAGGCCAGAACAATCTTTCAACATCCATATGAGCAGTTGGGGATGGGTGATGGGGGTCAGGGCCAAGCCGACCGGGCGCCCTAGGCAACCCGGTCGACCAACTCCGCCCACTTCCCCGCCCCCTTGAACGGCACATCAGCGCCAAAGCACAGAAGGCGGTGCAGGGGGGCGGGGCGATTAGATCGGTCATTGCCTCCGCCGCTAATGACAAGCGGCGGAGGCAATGACAAAGTAGCACTAGGGGTAGGAAGGAGAGGCTGCCTGGCGCCCCTCAATCGTTGCGCCCTAGGCAGCTGCCTCTTCTGCCTACCCCTAGTTCCGGCCCTGATGGGGGTGTTGAAGTTCCAGAAAAATAATGTAACAGTAACATGAAGTATTTGTGCATATGCAATGTATGGTACGTCTATAAATTGGATAAACATATTTATTGCAGTTATAAAAGAACATATAAATGTTAAATTCTTTCTTCTGTGGCCAAGAAAATGAAGGCTGGATGGGACAGGGCATGTATGGTACACTGTGCTTAGGTTATCAGCATACATATGTAATGCTCATTTAATGCTGTTATAATGGGAAATGGCTACTCTAAAATGTTTTACTATTAGTGTAAATAGTTTAAACGCCTTTCCCACAAGGTAGAAATGAAATACAAACATATTATAGGATTATGTTACAGGCCTTGGAAAATATCCCAAACCTGGGTAATAGAGTGTTTAACTAGACCAAATTATAGCAATGGGAAATTGTAATTATCTGCGATTTTGGGGCTAGTGGAATGTTTAAGCATTTAAACATGTTATATCATAACATGCAGATGCTATAATATTGATTGCTAAAAAGGCAGGACTTTAACCTGTCATGTATCTCCTACTTAAAATGGTTGTCAAATGAAATGATACCCTCGGGGCTTAAAGCCAGGTTTAATGCGACTTGTCTTCTTTGGTAGGACGAGGCAAATCTAACCCAAAACTAAATTAAATGTCATTATGGAGAAGCAATAAAGCCAGACAGAACCATATTACTTGACAGACAGTAAAGATGCAGTTCCTAGGACTATATACAGGTATAGGACCCGTTATCCAGAATGCTCGAGACCAAGGGTATTCCGGATAAGGGGTCTTTCCGTAATTTGCATCTCCATACCTTAAGTCTACTAAAAAAAACAATAAAACATTAATTAAACCCATCAGGATTGTTTTGCATCCAATAAGGATTAATTATATCTTAGTTGGGATCAAGTACAGGTACTGTTTTATTATTACAGAGAAAAGGGAATCATTTAACCATGAAATAAACCCAATAGGGCTGTTCTGCCCCAATAAGGGGTAATTATATCTTAGTTGGGATCAAGTACAGGTACTGTTTTATTATTACAGAGAAAAGGGAATCATTTAACCATTAAATAAACCCAAAAGGACTGTTCTGCCCCAATAAGGGGTAATTATATCTTAGTTGGGATCAAGTACAGGTACTGTTTTATTATTACAGAGAAAAGGGAATCATTTAACCATTAAATAAACCCAATAGGGCTGTTGTGCCCCCAATAAGGGGTAATTATATCTTAGTTGGGATCAAGTACAGGTACTGTTTTATTATTACAGAGAAAAAGGAAATCATTTTTAAAACTCTGAATTATTTGATTAAAATGGAGTCTATGGGAGACAGGCTTTCCGTAATTCGGAGCTTTCTGGATAACGGTTTCCAGATAAGGGATCCCATACCTGTACAAGATTCATATCTTAGTCATGCCATACTGCAGTGGTTTCTAAACAATTTGCCTGGCCCCCATGGGCTCCAAAACAGTATTTCTCCTACGTAACTGTTTCTATGCTTTTTTACATAGTCCTCTAGTTACATTTTAGGAGATACAGTCAAGTAAAGGGCCACCAAATAAGGATTAAACCCAAGAAAACCTTCATTGTACTACATTTATACCAGGTATCTCACACCAATATGTGGCCAGGAGACCATTATCTTCTGGTCCCAGGAAAGGATTAGTACCTTTAGTTAACTTAGCACTGGGACATCACAATGGAATATGGCCCCCAAAAAACTATGGGGCTGATTTATCAAAGTCCGAATTTTGGACTTCAAAAATTATGAGCGGGAAAAAATTGTATTAGATACGAACATTTCGGATCGCACCGTGGTCATACGAAAATATTGTGGTACAATCCAAAAGTTCAGAAATGTTCGTATCCGAAAGATCGTAAAAGGCGCAAAAAACTTTCTGACTTTGAACCTTCAGTGCATGTTTTTTGGAAGCCTCCCATAGGGCTCAATGGCACTCTGCAGCTCCAACCCGGCCCAAGGAAAGTCTCCCATAGGGCTCAATGGCACTCTGCAGCTCCAACCCGGCCCAAGGAAAGTCTCCCATAGGGCTCAATAGCACTCTGCAGCTCCAACCTGGCCCAAGGAAAGTCTCCCATAGGGCTCAATGGCACTCTGCAGCTCCAACCCGGCCCAAGGAAAGTCTCCCATAGGGCTCAATGGCACTCTGCAGCTCCAACCTGGCCCAAGGAAAGTCTCCCATAGGGCTCAATGGCACTCTGCAGCTCCAACCCGGCCCAAGGAAAGTCTCCCATAGGGCTCAATGGCACTCTGCAGCTCCAACCCGGCCCAAGGAAAGTCTCCCATAGGGCTCAATGGCACTCTGCAGCTCCAACCCGGCCCAAGGAAAGTCTCCCATAGGGCTCAATGGCACTCTGCAGCTCCAACCTGGCCCAAGGAAAGTCTCCCATAGGGCTCAATGGCACTCTGCAGCTCCAACCTGGCCCCAGGAAAGTCTCCCATAGGGCTCAATGGCACTCTGCAGCTCCAACCCGGCCCCAGGAAAGTCTCCCATAGGGCTCAATGGCACTCTGCAGCTCCAACCTGACCCAAGGAAAGTCTCCCATAGGGCTCAATGGCACTCTGCAGCTCCAACCCGGCCCAAGGAAAGTCTCACATAGGGCTCAATGGCACTCTGCAGCTCCAACCTGGCCCAAGGAAAGTCTCCCATAGGGCTCAATGGCACTCTGCAGCTCCAACCTGGCCCAAGGAAAGTCTCCCATAGGGCTCAATGGCACTCTGCAGCTCTAACCTGGCCCAAGGAAAGTCTCCCATAGGGCTCAATAGCACTCTGCAGCTCCAACCTGGCCCAAGGAAAGTCTCCCATAGGGCTCAATGGCACTCTGCAGCTCCAACCCGGCCCAAGGAAAGTCTCCCATAGGGCTCAATGGCACTCTGCAGCTCCAACCTGGCCCAAGGAAAGTCTCCCATAGGGCTCAATGGCACTCTGCAGCTCCAACCCGGCCCAAGGAAAGTCTCCCATAGGGCTCAATGGCACTCTGCAGCTCCAACCCGGCCCAAGGAAAGTCTCCCATAGGGCTCAATGGCACTCTGCAGCTCCAACCCGGCCCAAGGAAAGTCTCACATAGGGCTCAATGGCACTCTGCAGCTCCAACCCGGCCCAAGGAAAGTCTCCCATAGGGCTCAATGGCACTCTGCAGCTCCAACCTGGCCCAAGGAAAGTCTCCCATAGGGCTCAATGGCACTCTGCAGCTCCAACCTGACCCAAGGAAAGTCTCCCATAGGGCTCAATGGCACTCTGCAGCTCCAACCCGGCCCAAGGAAAGTCTCACATAGGGCTCAATGGCACTCTGCAGCTCCAACCTGGCCCAAGGAAAGTCTCCCATAGGGCTCAATGGCACTCTGCAGCTCCAACCCGGCCCAAGGAAAGTCTCCCATAGGGCTCAATGGCACTCTGCAGCTCCAACCCGGCCCAAGGAAAGCCTCCCATAGGGCTCAATGGCACTCTGCAGCTCCAACCTGGCCCAAGGAAAGCCTCCCATAGGGCTCAATGGCACTCTGCAGCTCCAACCTGGCCCAAGGAAAGCCTCCCATAGGGCTCAATGGCACTCTGCAGCTCCAACCCGGCCCAAGGAAAGTCTCCCATAGGGCTCAATGGCACTCTGCAGCTCCAACCCGGCCCAAGGAAAGTCTCCCATAGGGCTCAATGGCACTCTGCAGCTCCAACCCGGCCCAAGGAAAGTCTCCCATAGGGCTCAATGGCACTCTGCATCTCTAACCCGGCCCAAGGAAAGTCTCCCATAGGGCTCAATGGCACTCTGCAGCTCCAACCCGGCCCAAGGAAAGTCTCCCATAGGGCTCAATGGCACTCTGCAGCTCCAACCCGGCCCAAGGAAAGTCTCCCATAGGGCTCAATGGCACTCTGCAGCTCCAACCTGGCCCAAGGAAAGTGTCCCATAGGGCTCAATGGCACTCTGCAGCTCCAACCTGGCCCAAGGAAAGTCACCATACCGAAGCTTGAATGAATAAGGACAATTTTGTACTCGTTGCCACGATTTTGTCGCAAAAATTGTTGCAAAGTACGAAAAAGAAGCGGAAATTAACGAAAAAATTGCAGAAAATATGTAGTGCTTGGAAGAAATATAATTTTTTTTTAATCGTACCCGTACCCCGTATATTGATAAATGGGCCCCTATGTGAATACCTCCCGCTGGTCACAGACTTTAATAGGAAGTTAACAGAAGTGCAGGTATAAGGAAAACATAGATGGACAAAACACTACATATGACAAAGGCATAGGCCAATAGCAAATGCAACAATTTAGGTGGCACAGAAAGGTATAGGGTATATTTTCGTTACTGGTAGCAGGCAGTGTCCATTCATGACAATGACAGGCAGGACAAAAGGGTTTGTCCACTTGCACAGACATGCTATGTTCCCCAATACCTCTAAAGCTTTGCAATATCACATACTGTATGTCCACAAAACAAGATCCTGTGGTCACTGAGTATGCCTGCTGGGAGAAAGGCATAGCTTCCTAAACAAAAAACATCTGTGCCCTTCCAATGATATTATTGTATGTTAGCCTTTAAAAACACAGTTTTATGGAACCTATATTTTAGTTGAAAATTTCAGCAAGAAAAAACAAACCCTTATAAAAGCTTTAGGAAATGATGCCTGGGATCATGTGTTCTCTGGCGAGGACAGTGAAAATAAATGGTCAATGTTTAAAATAATAATAAAGGATCACTAACAGCAAAGAATGAAAAATATGTATTTGTATAAATAGGTAAATTACAGTTATTCCATTATTGTACTTTTAAAAAAATGTTTTCTTTCTGAGCTGGATTTTATTAGAAAGTATTTGGTTAGCTGATCTGTACTGCACACAGCGTAGTGTCGGTCCTCTGATCATTTCATCTCTTATCTCATGGGTTTCTGTTGAGGGCAAAAAACTTTCACAGTAAAAAGAAAGATGAATAGATTGCACTTTTTTGAAATGGAGCCAACTTTTTGTGGTCAGATTTAATAAGAGTCTAAATTTTATTTTCATTCTAGGGTATTGAATATTTGTATTGCATTGTGCAATGTTCCCATATATCAGTGGTTGTTGGATTTTCTAGTTCAAGTCCTCCCCTTGGAGGTCCAACCTGTGCCCCCCTTAAGTCTTAACAAGTTTATATACAGCAAAACATTGGTGTAACAATCATTTAGCCATAAATCCAAAAATATTTAGAACAACAAATGTTTTTAACCCAAATCCCACTATAACTGACCTTGGCATTGGACTGCTCCAAGCACCCCAGGGGGTAACTTCACAGTTTGGCAACCACTGCCTTAAGCAGGTATGGGATCCTGTATCTGGAAACCCGTTATCCAGAAAGCCCAGAATTATGGAAAGCCCGTCTCCCATAGACTCCTTTTTAATCAAATAATTTAGAATTTTAAAACTGATTTTCTTTTTCTCTGTAATAATAAAACAGTACCATGTAATTGATCCCAACTAAGCCATAAATTATTGGATGCAAAGCAATCCTTTTGGGACTAATTAATGTTTTATTGATTTTTTAAGTAGACAAAGTATGGAGATCCAAATCACAGAAAGACCCCTTATCCGGAATACCGTTGGTTCCGAGCATTGTGGAAAACGGGTCCTATACCTGTACAGGTATCGGACCCCTTATCCGGAAACCCGTTATCCAGAAAGCTCCGAATTACGGAATGCCCGTCTCCCATAGACTCCATTATAATCAAATAATTCAGAATTGTAAAACTGATTTCCTTTTTCTATGTAGAAATAAAACGGTACCTTGGAATTGATCCCAACTAAGATATAAATAATCCTTATTGGATGCAAAACAATCCTATTGGGTTTAATTAATGTTTTATTGATTTTTTAGTAGACTTAAGGGGTTGAGATCCAAATTACGGAAAGACCCCTTATCCGGAATACCCTTGGTCCCGAGCATTCTGGATAATGGGTCCTATACCTGTACTTGTTTGGTGAGGCAAGGCAATATCAGGCGGATCCGATCGTTTGCCTCTCAGGCCAAATCACAATAGATCACATTGATGGGATGCAGGCGGTCAGGGCAAGGACAACATCAATAAACCAATAAGCTCCTCGCCCCAAAAGGCTTTTTAATCCTCTTTTCTCCAGATATTGGTCAGGTAGGCCTGTCAGAGGGCCCCATACATGAGCTGATAATCTGCTAATGTAATGCGTTGCCAACTCTTATTGGCCACCTTAAGTGAAGGGTTAAAATGATTTCCATTCAGCTCTGATGTGCCCACTAGTTTGAATGGATCTCTGTTTAAGCTTCTTAATTCTTTTTTGCCAAACAAAAGGCAGTTGAACAAGAAACATTGATAAATATTTCATCACAAGTTTTTGTTGAGATAGATTTATATTTTTTGGCTCGTGAGCTCCTTGCAGCCTGCCAGATGGGAATTCTGCTGCTCTTGATTCACTGTTATCAGAGGGTGAGTGTTCACCCTTTAATATGATACTAAAAAGCTCATATCTGTCTATGAAGATTCTCATTCATCCAGGTGATGATATACAGTATCTAGTAGAATTAAGTCTAAAACAACTGGACTTTTCTGAGTTTTTCTTGAAAACGTTTCACCACTCATCCGAGTGGCTTCTTCAGTTCAAATGACTGGTAGGGAATTCCCCGGTATTTAAACTCTTGATGGTAGTAGTTATCAAAGAGGGGAGGGACCTGGATATTGAAGTAAAGGAAAGTAAAGGAAACCCACCCACACAGACCAGTACTTGCCGTTTGATTCCCACCACCCTTTGGAACATAAACTGGGTGTAATTAGGACTCTACATCATCGGGCTGAAACTGTGGCATCCAATGCAGAGGCTAAGGAGAAAGAATGTAAACATCTAAAAGGAGCTCTGAAAACTTGTGGGTACCCAGACTGGGCCTTCATCAAAACCAAATCAAAGACCAACAGAAAGACCAGACCTACAAACAGAAGGGAGGAACACAGCAGGCTAAGCAATTTAGTCATTCCATATGTTGCTGGAACATCAGAAAAACTTAGGCGAATTTTCAACAAACATCGCATTCCTGTGTTTTTCAAACCCAGCAACACCCTGAGACAGAAGCTGGTGCACCCGAAAGACCCTACACCCAAGCACATGAAAAGTAATGTGGTCTATGCTGTCCAGTGTAGTGAAGAGTGCTCAGACTTATACATTGGGGAGACAAAACAACCTCTCTGTAAGAGAATGGCCCAACATAGGCGGGCAAACTCCTCAGGACAAGACTCAGCAGTCTATGTACACCTCAAAGAAAAAGGTCACTCTTTTGAGGACAGTAACGTGCATATTTTGGACCGAGAGGACAGATGGTTTGAAAGAGGTGTGAAAGAGGCCATTTATGCCAACCTGGAAAAACCATCCCTGAACAGAGGAGGGGGCCTGAGACACCGCTTGTCACCAACATACAATGGTGCGTTGACATCCTTACCCCGGCAGTTTCACAACAGTTCACACTTCCAGTCATGTACTTTGAAGGATTAACACCTTTATCAATGAGAATCTTGGTACCATTGTGACTGGATCATACCTTCTTACACCTGTCAGTTTCAGCTAACACCTAACTGAACAAGTTTAATGGAACCATTGTGATTGGATGTCTGTGACTCTACTACCATCAAGAGTTTAAATACCGGGGAATTCCCTACCAGTCATTTGAACTGAAGAAGCCACTCGGATGAGTGGTGAAACGTTTTGAAGAAAAACTCAGAAAAGTCCAGTTGTTTTAGACTTAATTCTAAAAAGCTCATATCATTTATAGAGAACAAGGAATAACCCTTTAGCAGTCTGTGGTGAGCTTGTTTTATCTTTCATATATACATATGTCTAAGTTTTAGACTTAATTCTACTAGATACTGTATTTCATATATACAGTATACACCTAAGCCTGACAATTGTAATGGATTTAGAACTATATCAGGCTCGCTACCAAGTGGTAAAATGTACTATTTTTCTCAGAGGAACCAATATTCCACCTGGCATATAGATATCAGACATCTGTTGTAGGGAAGCTGCTTCGTGTCATGTTGAGAGAGTTTACAGCAGTGTTTCATAAATAAAAAGGCAATTAAATCAGCATGTTACTGAAAACTAATCCAATCCAATTCCATGAATTAGAAAGCATTAACGTGGAACAACTGTGCGCTTGGTTAAATTATATTTTAACTTCCATAAGACATGCTGCACTGTTCCGCACTGGGAATTACTCTGTAACACAAATATTGCTAAGGAAAGCAAATCTGTGAATGTATAATCAAAATGCCAGATGCCTAGGAAGCTACATGGTTCTAATTCAAAGTGGAATTACTGTTAAAATGTTAATATTACCTCATATTATTTATCATTCTTGTACACTTCCTATCAAAATACCCTTTGGGTTTCTAAAAGGCTTAGCACAAATTTTAATAGGTTATATCTGGTCAAATAAAAAAACAAGGATATCCCTTAGATTTTGCAGCAACATAAGAGTTTAGCAGGTCTGCCCAATATATTTATAATATTACTATTTTGCCAACTTAATGGTGCAATCATCAGCAAGGTAGAACACATCTGATCCTCCTAGGTGGGTGAAATTAGAAAGGGCAAATTTTGTACCCACTGAGCAATTTTCAGCAATTAGTTAATAAAGAAATTACCAAGCAGCATTGTATATTTAGGAATTCTATTATTGTGCCATAGACCAGTGTTTTTCAACCTTTTTTGGGCAAAGGCACACTTGTTTCATGAAAAAAATCACGAGGCACACCACCATTAGAAAATGTTAAAAAATTTAACTCTGCCCAGCAGCAGTGCCCCCCTAGTACATTGGTGCCCAGCAGCAGTGCCCCCCTAGTACATTGGTGCCAAGAACAGTGCCCCCTAGTACATTGGTGCCCAGCAGCAGTGCCCCCCTAGTACATTGGTGCCAAGAGCAGTGCCCCCCTAGTACATTGGTGCCCTGCCTACGGCACACCAGGCAACATCTCGCGGCACACTAGTGTGCCACGGAACAGTGGTTGAAAAACGCTGTCATAGACAGTGTATTCACTGAATATACTAGATATATTTGGTAAGGTGGCACCAGAGGGGTCTGCTAAAATTGAATCTATTATTTTCTAAGGCAGGACTTTAAACTTTCTCTGAACTACAAAGGGAATTTGATCTCGCTATGAGTGAGTTATACAAGTATATGCATATCTCACAGTATCTATGTAGGTGTAATGTTGAGAAGTGTTCTTTACCATCTAAGTATGATGTGGTTTGTCGTACTATGCCAGGTGGTCCTAAGTCAGGGTTTTATTATCTGCTTACTAACCCAAATGTTAGAATCTATATTGGTGAAATCTATTGCCGAACACAATTTGCAGATTTTCACCCATCATTCTTCCCACTTTGATGGAGAGGTGTAATGCTAGAAGGAATATTTTATGTATGTGGGGGTCATGTCCGATTATAAAACAACTTTGGATAGAGGTGTTTCATTTGATATCAGAATTATCTGGTTATTTAGTATTGCCTGATCCTTCTTTGGCACGTTAACATTTGCAACTTACCAACAATCACAATGTATGTCCAATGTATGAAACCCACTTATTGTACAGCGCTGCGGAATATGTTGGCGCTTTATAAATAAATGTTAATAATAATAATGTATAATTATGCATTTATTAACAGCAGTAAAAAATGCTATAGCTCAGAAAAATAATTGCATCAGTGTCTCAGAATTATCGATATGAGAGAATGTTGGTATCAGTCAATATGAATATTATTTTGTTTACGGATTGGTGGAACCTTTGGATGGTAATATCCACATCGGTTAGATATTATTGACGTGAATTGAATACTGGAGTCTTTATAACATAAAAAAAATGTTTTGGGGAGCTGTAGGCTTTGAACATATTATATTACAAATATTATGAAGGTGTTGAATTAAATGGATTTATGTATAAAAAAAGAAAAAAATATGTTTGCTAAAGTAGCAAGTGTTTAGTGTGTAGTTCTCAGCAATTATTTTCGAATTAAGTTTCTAAATTCTGATTGGTTGATTTTACTTATATACAGCACAATGTATACTGGTATGGGACCTGTTATCAAAAATGCTTGTGTCTGGGGGTATTCCCGATAAGGGGTCTTTCTGTAATTTGGATCTCTATACCTTGAGTCTACTAAAAAATAATTTAAACATTAATTAAACCCAATTGGATTGTTCTGCTGCCAATATGGATTCATGCAGTTTATTTCCCATGAAGTACAAGCGGCTATTTAATTATTACAGAGAAAATGGAATTCACATTAAAATATGAATTATATGAATAAAGTCAATGGGAGATGGACTTCCCGTAATTTGGAGCTTTCTGGATAACGTATCCCATACCTGTACTACAAAAGTACCATTATATAAACAAATGTGTTTAGAGTACGGAACAAATAATATCACTGCTCAATAACAGAGGTAATCTGGGTGTGAAATCTGATTTTTGAACTTCTATTATTATTCATCTTTTTAAATTTCTTTTTGTGGCTTTTTTGATCCACCCTCTATCAAAGTCACAGCCTATATGCAACAGAACCATTAAACACAGGTACAGTTAAAACTTGTTCAGGATCAAAGAATATAGAACAAATTAAAATTACAACAGTAATATGTGCTATTATACTGGCATCATAATCTGGATAGGAAAGATTTATTGCTTATGTCTTTTTTCTCTCCCTGTTTATTGGCAATTACTTAGCTGCATAATGTTTTAGTAATTTATTGTATAAATGAGAATAATGCTGCTCTGTGTCATAACATTTACATTACAGAGTTCAGTTCGGGCCCAGACTGGCAATTTGTGGGTTCTGGCAAATGCCAGAGGGGCTGCTGTAAGATTCCATAGACAGTCACTATTTATTAGGTCGGTAGGGGATATTTGGGCTCATTTTGTATCCAAGTCCAGACCAGGTTCAACTGTTATATAATTAGGTTTTATTTCCTTGTATGCCTTCCTTTGTGTGATGTATTTACCCTTTAGAAGAGAGGTAAAGCACACTGCTGTAGATTTTAGTTGCTAATTGCTATAATATCGATGGGATGCAACCTGCTTGGTTTGGATAAATGAGCCCTACAATGCCCAAGTTCCCAAGCTGTTCAGCAGGACCTCTAGGAAGGAAATATAGAATAAACATGATGGCACAGAGGTTGCCCATGGAAAGTTGTGCTCCAGTGGGCAACGAAGCACACCAAAATACCCCTTTATTGCAGTGATACGTGCATAAATCACGTAAAAATAATTTTTAAAAAGCAGCAGTTTATCAGCCTGAGAATGGGGCCCTTGGGAGGGCCTGCCTGAAAATTAGCCAGTTTAAAAACAAGTCTGGGGTGACATATAAGCACCCATCAAAAATATGAAGTAGAAAACTGATATATCACTATATCATTTGCCTCTATACCCAAGGCACAACCAAACATGCTCATAGACTTCCCAGTTTTTACTAAGCCCCACCCATTCTATGCCCCAGAACTTGTGACTGTCCCAGCAGGAATCATACAATATTTCACTGTTCTCTAAGTCATGTACAAATTCAAACACAGCTAAAAAAAAAACCCAATAACTACCCTTTCTCTTTAAATAAGGAATATAATGAACAAAAAGGTTTTCCTGAGTTTTATCAAAAGTTCCAGACTACATTTTAAGGACGAATGAACATATTATGTAACTGATCTGAAACAGGATTTTTATGGTGCATGTTTAGACATTCATTACTGGCAAATTGACTTTAATGAGCTGAATGACATTTAAGTATCATTTAAAAAAAATGCTTTGTCTGTCCGTGTTTTTAGTAATTGGTACATGCCAGGAGGTCTGCTCCCCCTCACCTGCTCATCCATGCTTAGGCTACTCCGGAAACCACAACATTTGTCTTAATTAGAGTTTCATAGACTGTTCTGAATGGAAACTCCTGCCTTGTGATGTAAAAGGCCAGTAACCTGAAAGTCACAAAATGGATTTGAGTTACTATGCTGAATTCTGTGCACTTTCTGAATCATTTCTAGAAAGCTGAAAGCATTTGTTTAACTGAGAAATAAACTGCAGTAAAGCTGCTGCCACAATTGCTTCCTGCATTTCAACGCAGGCAGAAAACCAGCTGATCTGCTCCCATCCATCTATGATTTAACTACATTGACAGGCATGGGGCTTGTCTAGAAAGATACTTAGGGGCACATTTACTAAACAATTTTGAGATAATTTCATATATTATCAGTACCATTGAGTCCTATGGAAGGCTTCCAAAGCCAGACATGGAAGGCATCAAAGCCAGAAAGGTTTTTGTGGCTTAACGGCACAAAAATAATGAGACTTTCAGAACATTAATTTGTACAAATGATACAAGCGTTTTCATGACATTTTAGAACTTCAGAAATTATTGTGGTTACTCCGAATTTTTACCATATTGTGTTTTAAGCCCAGGAAAAATTCAGATCTTGGTAAATGTGCCCCTTAGTGAAAGCTACATTGGAGAGGCTAATGAAAACGATCATAAACACTGAAAACGAATATAACTAGGAATGCTGTATTTTATATAGTGAACTTAATGCATTGGCCCAGGGTTGAAACTAGTGGTAGAGAGGCACATACCTAGGGTTCAATGGTGGGGGGGTGCTAGATATATAACTCTTCTGTCTATTTACTTCTAGCCCTCATTTTTTCATCCATGCAACCATGTTACCTTTATTAGCATATATTTATATAGCTCCAGCATATTCTGCAGTTTTATTTGAATGACTTTCCTGACAAATGCACACATCACCTTATAGGAAACAGAACCTTAAAATCTTTGTTTAACCCTAGTGACAAAAGCATAGATTCTATGTTATTAGGTTCTAATACAGACAGTCACTGTTTATTGGGCTGCTGGGAGGCTGTTTGGGAGGCTGTTTGGGACTCTGTGTACTTGAAATGCCCGGGTCTATTTTGAATCCCAGTCTAGGGGGCACATTCATCAAGTACACCGGGTACGAATACAAAAAAATCGTATTTTTTCTAAAGTTTACAACTTTTGCGTATTTTCTGTGATATTTTCGTTAATTTGCGCAACTTTTTTGTACTTTGCGCAACAATTTGTGAGACAAAATCGTACGAAAGTTTTGGATTCATTCAAGCTTCGGTATCGTGACTTTCCTTTGGCCAGGTTGGAGCTGCAGAGTGCCATTGAGCCCTATGGGAGACTTTCCTTGGGCCAGGTTGGAGCTGCAGAGTGCCATTGAGCCCTATGGGAGGCTTTCCTTGGGCCAGGTTGGAGCTGCAGAGTGCCATTGAGCCCTATGGGAGACTTTCCTTGGGCCGGGTTGGAGCTGCAGAGTGCCATTGAGCCCTATGGGAGACTTTCCTTGGGCCGGGTTGGAGCTGCAGAGTGCCATTGAGCCCTATGGGAGACTTTCCTTGGGCCAGGTTGGAGCTGCAGAGTGCCCTTGAGCCCTATGGGAGACTTTCCTTGGGCCGGGTTGGAGCTGCAGAGTGCCATTGAGCCCTATTGGAGACTTTCCTTTGGCCGGGTTGGAGCTGCAGAGTGCCCTTGAGCCCTATTGGAGACTTTCCTTTGGCCAGGTTGGAGCTGCAGAGTGCCCTTGAGCCCTATTGGAGACTTTCCTTTGGCCAGGTTGGAGCTGCAGAGTGCCATTGAGCCCTATTGGAGACTTTCCTTTGGCCAGGTTGGAGCTGCAGAGTGCCATTGAGCCCTATTGGAGACTTTCCTTTGGCCGGGTTGGAGCTGCAGAGTGCCATTGAGCCCTATGGGAGGCTTTCCTTGGGCCAGGTTGGAGCTGCAGAGTGCCATTGAGCCCTATGGGAGACTTTCCTTGGGCCGGGTTGGAGCTGCAGAGTGCCATTGAGCCCTATGGGAGACTTTCCTTGGGCCAGGTTGGAGCTGCAGAGTGCCATTGAGCCCTATTGGAGACTTTCCTTTGGCCAGGTTGGAGCTGCAGAGTGCCATTGAGCCCTATGGGAGACTTTCCTTGGGCCAGGTTGGAGCTGCAGAGTGCCATTGAGCCCTATGGGAGACTTTCCTTGGGCCGGGTTGGAGCTGCAGAGTGCCATTGAGCCCTATGGGAGACTTTCCTTGGGCCAGGTTGGAGCTGCAGAGTACCATTGAGCCCTATGGGAGACTTTCCTTGGGCCAGGTTGGAGCTGCAGAGTGCCATTGAGCCCTATGGGAGACTTTCCTTGGGCCAGGTTGGAGCTGCAGAGTGCCATTGAGCCCTATGGGAGACTTTCCTTGGGCCAGGTTGGAGCTGCAGAGTGCCATTGAGCCCTATGGGAGACTTTCCTTGGGCCGGGTTGGAGCTGCAGAGTGCCATTGAGCCCTATGGGAGACTTTCCTTGGGCCAGGTTGGAGCTGCAGAGTGCCATTGAGCCCTATGGGAGACTTTCCTTGGGCCGGGTTGGAGCTGCAGAGTGCCATTGAGCCCTATGTGAGACTTTCCTTGGGCCGGGTTGGAGCTGCAGAGTGCCATTGAGCCCTATGGGAGACTTTCCTTGGGCCAGGTTGGAGCTGCAGAGTGCCATTGAGCCCTATGGGAGACTTTCCTTGGGCCAGGTTGGAGCTGCAGAGTGCCATTGAGCCCTATGGGAGACTTTCCTTGGGCCAGGTTGGAGCTGCAGAGTGCCATTGAGCCCTATGGGAGACTTTTCCATGGTGTCCCTAAACCTGGTCTGCATTAGCTGTTGTTTCATTTGACTTTGAATGTGAATGTAAAGCCTGCTGGCTCCTTACACAGGGATTTATCATTTGGGATGGTTTTTCAATACTGTAGCTGTTCTGCAAAAAAGTTCATATACAGCTCTGATCTGATTATGATCATCCTCATATGTATTGCTATCCTAAATTTTAAACCAGAGCTTGCAGACTTGACCCCATAACTAAAAGTTATAGTTGCAAGAGGGGACAGAGTTATGGGTTGTTATGAAGGAGATAATCTTTATTTCAAAGCAAATACTATTTTAATTGGAAGAAAGAATGCAGGTGCATAGTATTATATCATGGAAGCAGAACAAAATATCTGCATTGAATCTGAACCTGCTGCATTCTTTTCCCAAGAGACACTGAAATCTATTAAAAATGTTTGAGAACAGAGGAACTTATTACAAAAAAAAAATAAGAGATTAGGAGCCAGTGAAGCTGACGACCTTGAGAATAGTTGGTTTTATTGTGATACCTTTAAATATTCTCTAAATTAATGACTTTTCAAAGTAACTAGGTCTCTACAAGAAATTCAAGTTGAAGGAACAGTTTATTATGAAACTAGAATCTGTAGTCGATGAAGTATATGTAGGGAGTATGTAAAAGGAGTTACCTCGTATAGAATAAAGTCCTTATAGGAGAATGGAAGGGCAGGGTGCCAGCTTGTAAGGCAACTTCAGTGAACCACCTTCAGTGGGACCAAGGGTTTGCCGGATAAGGGATCTTTCTGTCATTTGGATCTTGATACCTTAAGTCTATTAAAAAATAATTAAAACATAAATTAAACCCAATAGGGCTGTTTTGCCTCCAATAAGGATTAATTATATCTTAGTTGGGATCAAGTACAGGTACTGTTTTATTATTACAGAGAAAAGGGAATCATTTAACCATTAAATAAACCCAATAGGGCTGTTCTGCCCCCAATAAGGGGTAATTATATCTTAGTTGGGATCAAGTACAGGTACTGTTTTATAATTACAGAGAAAAGGGAATCATTTAACCATTAAATAAACCCAATAGGACTGTTCTGCCCCCAATAAGGGGTAATTATATCTTAGTTGGGATCAAGTACAGGTACTGTTTTATAATTACAGAGAAAAGGGAATCATTTAACCATTAAATAAACCCAATAGGACTGTTCTGCCCCCAATAAGGGGTAATTATATCTTAGTTGGGATCAATTACAGGTACTGTTTTATTATTACAGAGATTTTAAAAATCTTGATTATTTGATTAAAATGGAGTCTATGGGAGACAGGCTTTCCGTAATTCGGAGCTTTCTAGATAACAGGTTTCCGAATAACAGATCCCATACCTGTAATTGGGCATTTAGCAGTGATAAATGAGCTGGTTATGTCCTATGCCATTTGGCTGTACCATGTGACCCACCCCCATAAGTAGGTTGCCTATTTTCTTACCCTTAATTTTCTTCATTTTTATATCTTTTCCAAATCTGGCCTTCTTCTAGAGCCTTGTTTGTATGGTTGCTGTACTACAATCCCCAGCATTGTTTTACCCTTTATTATTTGTTGTAGAGTGCTGGGAGTTGTAGTCCAGCAGCACCTGGGGGACCCAAGGTGCAGTATACGAACATTTCTCTTTAAGGGAGTAGCTTAATCAGCAGTAGATGGTTCTCTGAATTCCCTGTAGCCGCACATCAGGGGGGTCATTTATGCAAGAACAAGGTGCAAACTGTGGTTATGTCCTATGCAATTTGGCTGTACCATGTGACCCACCCCATAAGTATGTAGGTTGCCTATTTTTTTACCCTTAATTTTCTAAATTTGTATTTCTTTTCTAAATCTGGCCTTCTAGAGCCTTGTTTGTATAGTTGCTGTACTACAATCCCCAGCATTGTTGTACCCTTGATTATATATTTTAGAGTACTGTGAGTTGTAGTCCAGCAGCACCTGGGGTACCCAATGTGCAGTATTCTAACATTTTTCTTTAAGAGAGTAGCTTAATCAGCAGTAGATTGACTCTGAATTTCCTGTAGCCGCACATCAGGGGGGTCATTTATGCAAGAACAAGGTGCAAACTGTGCATGCAATATGCCCTATTTATTACCCACAATACAGCTTTGTTTCCCAGAATTCCAGAGTAATTGCAGTGCCCACAAAGTAGCACTTGCAGCTAATTGCAAGTGGTTTACCAGTGCTGTTGCTTATGATTCCACATTGGTAATTGCTGCACAAGTTGCTTTCTCATTAGGGTTGTATCAGTGAGGGTGCAAATGACATTTCTACAGTGGTGACTGGAAACATCAGGTTGGGTAAAGGACACCCTGAGGCATTCTACTTATTATCTCCCTTTTCTGTGAATTTCATGCCCAATGCCAGAGCCGCTTTTACTAAATATTTCTCCCTTTTAGGGTTGTCGCTCTATGGCTAGCTGCATGTTCCATGGCTAGTCAGCAATTAATGCTTCGTGGCTTTGTGGAATCTAGGGCAGTCTGCGGCATGCACATAAATTAAAGTCTAATTAGCCATGCAGAATGTAGAGCCTTAAAAACATACACTTCTTCTACACTTCTGTCTAATGTTCCATTTCTTTGACATGTGTTACATTTTACTGACGCCTCTGTCATCTTTTTAGTCCAACCTGGCAGTGAAGGGGATTCTTGATTGGACAGCTGCTATTCTCCCAATTTAAATTCCTTCAGTAGAGCAGTTTTACCATGCTACAGTTGAATTGTGAGTATAACTTACTTTAAAATTGATTTAGAAGTACTCACAGGCATGCAGTGTACAGTGATAACATATTATAAACCAAACTCAGAACATTCTCTGCTTTCCCTGCTTGAAGGAGGGAGAATGGTTGTACTCTTGGGGGGTGAACACAGTCTTTAGAGCTTCACTGTAAGCATTAAACCCCCTACAACAAACTATGGGTGTTGCAAAACTCAAATTATATAGGCATGGGACCTGTTATTCAGAGTGCTTGGGACTTGGGGTTTTCTGGATAAGGGGTCTTTTCTGTAATTCAAATTTCCTACCTTAATACAAAAAATGTAAACAATAAACCCAATAGGATTGTTTTGCTTCCAATAAGGATGAACTACACTCACCTAAAGGATTATTAGGAACACCATACTAATACCCTTCTCTGACCTCTAGCATCAACAAGGCATTTTCGCCCACAGGACTGCCGAATACTGAGTAACATACACAGTAACTGAGCAGATTGTGAAATATATGCATTGAAGCAACTGCCATGTGATTGGTTGATTAGATAATTGCATTAATGAGAAATTGAACAGGTGTTCCTAATAAACCTTTAGGTGAGTGTATATCTTTGGTGGGATAAAGTACAAGGTAGTATTTTATTAATACAGAAAATAAGGAAATAATTTGTAAAATTCGAATGAATGGAAATGATTAGCGGAGATGGATAGTGAAAAATTTTGCCATGTACAGTTTTGCCGCAAATTTCCACATTTTGCCGTAATTGAAAAGTTTATGAAACTGTGCCACAAGTTCACCAAAAAAAGACGTGTGTAAAAACTGCAAATAAAAACACATACATCATTTTATCCTTGCCTACCTATCAACCAATGAGCCCTCCCACATATATAAGGAGGTGCAGAGGCGGCCATCATAGTTGATAGTTTGAGTCAGTGTAAGTGGAAGTTGTGGATTTCAGTTCTACTGCTTTCCCTATTCTGCTTGCCTGCTCACCTTGAGACCCAAGGGCCCTTCTCAGGGCTACGTTTGTCTCTCTGTATGTGCATCCCCTGTGGGTACGTTACTGGTTTTTTTTTTTGCTGATTTTGATTTATTTTCTATTTTTTCATTTTTTGGGGTTTAGTTTTTTATTTATTTATCCCTCCTTTCCCATAAATTTCCAAACTTCCTTTTGTTTTTTTAGTTTTAGGTAGGTATGAGAGGCCGTGGGAGAGGAAAATAGGGTAAGAGAGGGTGTGGTGCTGGCCATGGGCATGCTACTCCTCAACAACCCAGGCCACGTGCTATGCCCAGCAGAGGTCTTTGGCACTGGGTCCAGGCCCGGGCCTAGGGCGGCAGAAATTTAGGGGTGGCATGTCGCCCAGCTGCACCAGAATAATTTGCCGCATGCGGAGTTATGGGGAGAGGATGCACAGAAACTTTAGCGCGAGGCTGGGTGCCGAGGTGGGCAGCAAAAGGGGGCGGCTTCCGGGGGCCCTAATAAGAAATCCAGCCCTGATTGGGTCACAGTGAAACACCTTGAACAGGTAGGAGGCTTCCTTTATCTGCTGCAGGAACAAATGAGCAGCAAGAGATGCTTGTGCTCTCTCATCTTCTTAACGTATTTATTGCAGTGTTTTTACTCATACTGTATTGTACAGATGTGCAGTATACCAGATCAGACATACAGTACATTCAGGGCTACTTAATCAGCAGGGACCTCAGGGTGCCCCAGTAATCAGAATTAAGTGGAATTAAATTATACACCCAGCCACACACCTTTAAGTCACCCAAATCCATCCCACTTCTCTGAATGCCTCGTCCCATGTTTGGCCTGTCAGTTAAACCTTGTACATGTAGGTACAGTGGCTTGCAAAAGTATTCGGCCCCCTTGAACTTTTCCACATTTTGTCACATTACAGCCACAAACATGAATCAATTTTATTGGAATTCCACATTTTGCCGTAATTGAAAAGTTTATGAAACTGTGCCACAAGTTCACCAAAAAAAGACGTGTAAAAACTGCAAATAAAAACACATACATCATTTTATCCTTGCCTACCTATCAACCAATGAGCCCTCCCACATATATAAGGAGGTGCAGAGGCGGCCATCATAGTTGATAGTTTGAGTCAGTGTAAGTGGAAGTTGTGGATTTCAGTTCTACTGCTTTCCCTATTCTGCTTGCCTGCTCACCTTGAGACCCAAGGGCCCTTCTCAGGGCTACGTTTGTCTCTCTGTATGTGCATCCCCTGTGGGTACGTTACTGTTTTTTTTTTTTGCTGATTTTGATTTATTTTCTATTTTTTCATTTTTTGGGGTTTAGTTTTTTATTTATTTATCCCTCCTTTCCCATAAATTTCCAAACTTCCTTTTGTTTTTTTAGTTTTAGGTAGGTATGAGAGGCCGTGGGAGAGGAAAATAGGGTAAGAGAGGGTGTGGTGCTGGCCATGGGCATGCTACTCCTCAACAACCCAGGCCACGTGCTATGCCCAGCAGAGGTCTTTGGCACTGGGTCCAGGCCCGGGCCTAGGGCGGCAGAAATTTAGGGGTGGCATGTCGCCCAGCTGCACCAGAATAATTTGCCCGCATGCGGAGTTATGGGGAGAGGATGCACAGAAACTTTAGCGCGAGGCTGGGTGCCGAGGTGGGCAGCAAAAGGGGGCGGCTTCCGGGGGCCCTAATAAGAAATCCAGCCCTGATTGGGTCACAGTGAAACACCTTGAACAGGTAGGAGGCTTCCTTTATCTGCTGCAGGAACAAATGAGCAGCAAGAGATGCTTGTGCTCTCTCATCTTCTTAACGTATTTATTGCAGTGTTTTTACTCATACTGTATTGTACAGATGTGCAGTATACCAGATCAGACATACAGTACATTCAGGGCTACTTAATCAGCAGGGACCTCAGGGTGCCCCAGTAATCAGAATTAAGTGGAATTAAATTATACACCCAGCCACACACCTTTAAGTCACCCAAATCCATCCCACTTCTCTGAATGCCTCGTCCCATGTTTGGCCTGTCAGTTAAACCTTGTACATGTAGGTACAGTGGCTTGCAAAAGTATTCGGCCCCCTTGAACTTTTCCACATTTTGTCACATTACAGCCACAAACATGAATCAATTTTATTGGAATTCCACGTGAAAGACCAATACAAAGTGGTGTACACATGAGAAGTGGAACGAAAATCATACATGATTCCAAACATTTTTTACAAATAAATAACTGCAAAGTGGGGTGTGCGTAATTATTCAGCCCCCTTTGGAGTCAGTTGCCCATAGACATTGCCTGATGAGTGCTAATGACTAAATAGAGTGCACCTGTGTGTAATCTAATGTCAGTACAAATACAGCTGCTCTGTGACAGCCTCAGAGGTTGTCTAAGAGAATATTGGGAGCAACAACACCATGAAGTCCAAAGAACACACCAGACAGGTCAGGGATAAAGTTATTGAGAAATTTAAAGCAGGCTTAGGCTACAAAAAGATTTCCAAAGCCTTGAACATCCCACGGAGCACTGTTCCACCGATCATTCAGAAATGGAAGGAGTATGGCACAACTGTAACCCTACCAAGACAAGGCCGTTCCCCTAAACTCACAGGCCGAACAAGGAGAGTGCTGATCAGAAATGCAGCCAAGAGGCCCATGGTGACTCTGGGGGAGCTGCAGAGATCTACAGCTCAGGTGGGGGAATCTGTCCATAGGACAACTATTAGTCGTGCACTGCACAAAGTTGGCCTTTATGGAAGAGTGGCAAGAAGAAAGCCATTGTTAACAGAAAACCATAAGAAGTCCCGTTTGTAGTTTGCCACAAGCCATGTGGGGGACACAGCAAACATGTGGAAGAAGGTGCTCTGGTCAGATGAGACCAAAATGGAACTTTTTGGCCAAAATGCAAAACGCTATGTGTGGCGGAAAACTAACACTGCACATCACTCTGAACACACCATCCCCACTGTCAAATATGGTGGTGGCAGCATCATGCTCTGGGGGGGCTTCTCTTCAGCAGGGACAGGGAAGCTGGTCAGACTTGATGGGAAGATGGATGGAGCCAAATACAGGGCAATCTTGGAAGAAAACCTCTTGGAGTCTGCAAAAGACTTGAGACTGGGGCGGAGGTTCACCTTCCAGCAGGACAACGACCCTAAACATAAAGCCAGGGCAACAATGGAATGGTTTAAACCAAAACATATCCATGTGTTAGAATGGCCCAGTCAAAGTCCAGATCTAAATCCAATGGAGAATCTGTGGCAAGATCTGAAAACTGCTGTTCACAAACGCTGTCCATCTAATCTGACTGAGCTGGAGCTGTTTTGCAAAGAAGAATGGGCAAGGATTTCAGTCTCTAGATGTGCAAAGCTGGTAGAGACATATCCTAAAAGACTGGCAGCTGTAATTGCAGCAAAAGGTGGTTCTACAAAGTATTGACTCAGGGGGCTGAATAATTACGCACACCCCACTTTGCAGTTATTTATTTGTAAAAAATGTTTGGAATCATGTATGATTTTCGTTCCACTTCTCACGTGTACACCACTTTGTATTGGTCTTTCACGTGGAATTCCAATAAAATTGATTCATGTTTGTGGCTGTAATGTGACAAAATGTGGAAAAGTTCAAGGGGGCCGAATACTTTTGCAAGCCACTGTATGTACATAAATCTGTCCCAATTGGACAAATCCATCCCTGGGCTTCAGCTACCAGCATGCTTTTACCCTTAATAATATATTGCAGTATGCTGGATTATTTAGCATAGCAGCATTGTTATGAAGGACTGCTGGTTGCACACAACTGATTTAAGGATTTCTGTAATATTTTCTGTAATTTCGCCTAAACAATTATTAGCAGACTGTGCCCCGTACTTCATAATTTTTAGAGAATACACTAAATTTGATTGCTTATGATGAGGTTAGTAAGAGACTGGACTGTGGGGTTGCAGTAGATGGGATTTATTTAGATTCTACCAAAGTGTTTGATACCGTTCCCCACAAACAAATGCTAACTAAATTAAGGACTGTTGGTCTGACATAGGCGGAGGGTCCATATGTATCACATACTTTTGTATATCAAACTGTTGACCTCTGGCATTTACATATAGGTGCAGGGTGACTTTTTTGTTTGGGGAGGCTAAAAATGGGCCATACATAGACTGGCCTAAAACTAATTTCAGAGTTAGTGGATTCACTGGCTCGCTGATGCAGTCCTCAGTCCGTCGGCACCTATACTCAATAATTTAATTCAATTGTTTGTCCATAGGGCCAAACTATCATATTAACCCAATAATGCTGATCTTAACTTTTCATGGGAGGAAATGGTTACACAGCACTGCTAAGGCCTCATCTATAATATGCAGTGTCAATTTGGTCTCCAGTACTGAAAAGTTGAGAGTGAGAGTCTAGAGAAGAGTCCCTAAGCCGGTAAGAGATATGTTCGGTCTCATTATAAAGACTGACCAAGATGCAGCAGTATATTCTGGAGACACTTAAGGGGGCATGTGATCATTATCTATAAGGGTATTATTCAATATTGGTGGATTAGAAGGAGAATTCTGCAGAGAATTTATTTCTGGCATCCTCATTAATACTTAGCAGAGAGGAGTGTTCTTATATTCTTTATGGGGGCGATTTAGCAACATTTGAATTTTTTTCACAATTCAAGTTTTTGTTGCGGTAAAACTCGCAAAAGTCTAATTATTGTTTGAAAATGTATATTTATTAAGTGCAAAAACCCAGAAAACTCAAATGTAAAACTTCGATATCTAAGTCATTGGGAGTTGCCCTAGGCGAAGCCAAGCCATATTTTTAATTTGAGTTTTTTGAAGTTCAAGCCCATTCTTCTTGCGTTATCTGTTTAAGATATTTTTTAACTTCCATTTAATTTTTATTACTTGTAAACCACCTGTCATGACTATTGTAGAAACAGTATTGCGGCTAATTACCTTTGATAGACAGGATTAGCTCTTCTGACTTCTGGATGTTATAGAATCCTAAATTCCTGGACTGTACAACTTTTACCTTATTAAAATAACACAATATTGTTTAACTGACAAGGAAAGGCAGATTCACTGGTGGGGAACCAATAATTTACCCCCCCCCCCCCCATTAATCAAATTGCAAAATTATTTAAACTTCACCCTCCAGTCTATCCAATGCCTGTGCAGCTCTACCAGGACTTCTTGGTAGGGTCACAAAGTGGGTTTTGTCTTAAAGGTGCAAGGCTGGGCAGATATGGGCCATTACCGTGTGTGTACAAGGCCCTTTTTTGCATTTGGGATCCCTTCTACATGTTTTTAGGGCCCAACTCAAAGAAGTCCAGTGTGTAAATAATAAATAATAATTATACCAAAACGAGCATTATATATACTGGAATGTAGATGGAATTGGTTCCAGAAACTGATATTGGGTACAGTTAACAGGGACTTATAGTGGCAGAATGTCTCTTACATGTCTCTCACCTGGGCCCAGTACGCAGTAAGCCCTGCCAATAAGTACAATAGGCCCCAGTAAAAATATACTTGGTCCACCTTGGCCAAGAACCATTATACTGAAACCTAGACCTTGACCAGCACCAAGCCCCTCCCTCTCTGAGACTCACAAACGGTGCCGGACACAAAGCCAAAGATGTCCAAGGCAAAGCCCCAGAGCCGATTGCCTGTCAGTCTCTGAGCCAGCTGCCGCTGGGTAGGCAGACAGGAGAGACCTAAGATGTGTGTATATGGGCTTACAATCTAACCATAGCCAAACAGGCCAGTAATAGGTGTCCCATTAATCTGTTTGACCTATGACTGTATATATGAGCCCATAATTATCTAGAGCCAAATGGATTTACCTACCTGACACCTTATAATCACACAACTCCAGGCAGAATTTTCGATGTCCTGGACTGGCACATTGGGCAGATGTTGGGGTGGTTCACCTTAAGGTTAACTATTAGTTATGGAAAGGCCTATCCTTAGCAACTTTTCAACTGGTCTTTACTTTTTTAATTATTTGCCTTCTTCTTCCTTCCAGCTTTTAAATGGAGGTCACTGACCCCAGCAGCCAAAAGACTATTGCTCTGTGAGGCTACAAATGTTTTTGTTATTGTTTCTTTTATATCTTTCTATTAGCTTTCTATTTAGGCCTTCCTCTACTCATATTTCTGTCTCTCTTTCAAGCTGCTGCCTGGTTGCTAGGTTAAATTGGACCTTAGCAACCAGATAGCTGCTGAAATTCCAAACTGGCAAGCTTCTGAACAAAAAGCTAAATAATTCAGAAACTGAGAATAATAAAGGATGAAGACCAAATGCAAATGTTCTCAGAATACCACTCACTACATTATACTGAAAGTTAATTAAACCGTAAACTACCCCTTTAACCACTGGATTCAGTTTTATTATCCAACTATAATAAAATCATAACCATTACATGCTGGTATCCGGCAAAAGTACAAATGTTATTGTTTAATAACAAGGTGTCTTCTAGAGTGGTGGGCTCCCCCCCCCTAACTCACTGTTTCAGGGACACAGTGCACAAAACCAATTTTTCACACCCACCTTCCCAAACTCCCCTCCAGCTCTTTAAGATGTATGTTTATCCTGACAGTCCTGCTTTTCTGTGGCTGCTCCGGTTCCATTGATTACTGTGCTAATTTGCGCTAAGTTTGCTGTCATTACTTGATATGGAAGTTACGTAATTTTTGCATTGTTTTGTAAACTGTGCTTAGGGGCCCAATGATATTGCTGTGGGGCCCAATAACTAGTCAGCAGTAGTTCATAAAAATTTTACCTAAGTCCCCTGAAACCCCAGAATAATGACACATACAACACTTTAGGTTTAAGAGGTGAAACCACAACTTTATTGATGAAAAATATGGTAGGTCCATAAATGGGAGCTTGCGAGAGAAACGCAGGCTGAGGGAAGCAGACAAACCGCTCAGTGTGCCCATGCCCTAAAGGCAGAGCTTAGGATAGGGAAATGTCCCCACCTTTTGAAGCCGCAGATGGTTAGGGAGCCCTATCTATGGGGCCTGGCTCTTTGATTCTGAGGAAGGCAAAAACCCTTAAAGAAGCTTGGGTCAATCTGCTTCACTACAGGGAAAAATTCCTTCCTGACTCCTTAACGGCAGTATAGTAGCTGTGGGAGTGGGAGGATGATACAGTATAGTACCTGTGGGAGTAGGATGATGATACAGTATAGTACCTGTGGGAGTGGGAGGATGATACAGTATAGTACCTGTGGGAGTGGGATGATGATACAGTATAGTACCTGTGGGAGTGGGAGGATGATACAGTATAGTACCTGTGGGAGTGGGATGATGATACAGTATAGTACCTGTGGGAGTGGGAGGATGATACAGTATAGTACCTGTGGGAGTGGGAGGATGATACAGTATAGTACCTGTGGGAGTGGGAGGATGATACAGTATAGTACCTGTGGGAGTGGGAGGATGATACAGTATAGTACCTGTGGGAGTGGGAGGATGATACAGTATAGTACCTGTGGGAGTGGGAGGATGATACAGTATAGTACCTGTGGGAGTGGGAGGATACAGTATAGTACCTGTGGGAGTGGGAGGATGATACAGTATAGTACCTGTGGGAGTTGGAGAATGATACAGTATAGTACTTGTGGGAGTGGGATGATACAGTATAGTACCTGTGGGAGTGGGAGGATGATACAGTATAGTACCTGTGGGAGTGGGATGATGATACAGTATAGTATCTTTGGGAGTGGGAGGATGATACAGTATAGTACCTGTGGGAGTGGGAGGATGATACAGTATAGTACCTGTGGGAGTGGGACGATGATACAGTATAGTTCCTGTGGGAGTGGGATGATGATACAGTATAGTACCTGTGGGGAGTGGGATGATACAGTATAGTACCTGTGGGAGTGGGATGATGATACAGTATAGTACCTGTGGGAGTGGGAGGATGATACAGTATAGTACCTGTGGGAGTGGGATGATACAGTATAGTACCTGTGGGAGTGGGATGATGATACAGTATAGTACCTGTGGGAGTGGGATGATGATACAGTATAGTACCTGTGGGAGTGGGATGATGATACAGTATAGTACCTGTGGGAGTGGGAGGATGATACAGTATAGTACCTGTGGGAGTGGGATGATACAGTATAGTACCTGTGGGAGTGGGAGGATGATACAGTATAGTACCTGTGGGAGTGGGAGGATGATACAGTATAGTACCTGTGGGAGTGGGAGGATGATACAGTATAGTACCTGTGGGAGTGGGATGATACAGTATAGTACCTGTGGGAGTGGGAGGATGATACAGTATAGTACCTGTGGGAGTGGGAGGATGATACAGTATAGTACTTGTGGGAGTTGGAGAATGATACAGTATAGTACCTGTGGGAGTGGGAGGATGATACAGTATAGTACCTGTGGGAGTGGGATGATACAGTATAGTACCTGTGGGAGTGGGATGATGATACAGTATAGTACCTGTGGGAGTGGGAGGATGATACAGTATAGTACCTGTGGGAGTGGGATGATACAGTATAGTACCTGTGGGAGTGGGAGGATGATACAGTATAGTACCTGTGGGAGTGGGAGGATGATACAGTATAGTACCTGTGGGAGTGGGAGGATGATACAGTATAGTACCTGTGGGAGTGGGATGATACAGTATAGTACCTGTGGGAGTGGGAGGATGATACAGTATAGTACCTGTGGGAGTGGGAGGATGATACAGTATAGTACCTGTGGGAGTGGGATGATGATACAGTATAGTATCTTTGGGAGTGGGAGGATGATATAGTATAGTACCTGTGGGAGTGGGATGATGATACAGTATAGTACCTGTGGGAGTGGGAGGATGATATAGTATAGTACCTGTGGGAGTGGGACGATGATACAGTATAGTTCCTGTGGGAGTGGGATGATGATACAGTATAGTACCTGTGGGAGTAGGATGATGATACAGTATAGTACCTGTGGGAGTGGGAGGATGATACAGTATAGTACCTGTGGGAGTGGGATGATGATACAGTATAGTACCTGTGGGAGTGGGAGGATGATACAGTATAGTAGCTGTGGGAGTGGGATGATGATACAGTATAGTACCTGTGGGAGTGGGATGATGATACAGTATAGTACCTGTGGGAGTGGGAGGATGATACAGTATAGTACCTGTGGGAGTGGGAGGATGATACAGTATAGTACCTGTGGGAGTGGGAGGATGATACAGTATAGTACCTGTGGGAGTGGGAGGATGATACAGTATAGTACCTGTGGGAGTGGGAGGATACAGTATAGTACCTGTGGGAGTGGGAGGATGATACAGTATAGTACCTGTGGGAGTAGGATGATGATACAGTATAGTACCTGTGGGAGTAGGATGATGATACAGTATAGTACCTGTGGGAGTGGGATGATACAGTATAGTACCTGTGGGAGTGGGAGGATGATACAGTATAGTACCTGTGGGAGTGGGATGATGATACAGTATAGTACCTGTGGGAGTGGGAGGATGATACAGTATAGTACCTGTGGGAGTGGGATGATGATACAGTATAGTACCTGTGGGAGGATGATACAGTATAGTACCTGTGGGAGTGGGAGGATGATACAGTATAGTACCTGTGGGAGTGGGAGGATGATACAGTATAGTACCTGTGGGAGTGGGAGGATGATACAGTATAGTACCTGTGGGAGTGGGAGGATGATACAGTATAGTACCTGTGGGAGTGGGAGGATACAGTATAGTACCTGTGGGAGTGGGAGGATGATACAGTATAGTACCTGTGGGAGTTGGAGAATGATACAGTATAGTACTTGTGGGAGTGGGATGATACAGTATAGTACCTGTGGGAGTGGGAGGATGATACAGTATAGTACCTGTGGGAGTGGGATGATGATACAGTATAGTATCTTTGGGAGTGGGAGGATGATACAGTATAGTACCTGTGGGAGTGGGAGGATGATACAGTATAGTACCTGTGGGAGTGGGACGATGATACAGTATAGTTCCTGTGGGAGTGGGATGATGATACAGTATAGTACCTGTGGGAGTGGGATGATACAGTATAGTACCTGTGGGAGTGGGATGATGATACAGTATAGTACCTGTGGGAGTGGGAGGATGATACAGTATAGTACCTGTGGGAGTGGGATGATACAGTATAGTACCTGTGGGAGTGGGATGATGATACAGTATAGTACCTGTGGGAGTGGGATGATGATACAGTATAGTACCTGTGGGAGTGGGATGATGATACAGTATAGTACCTGTGGGAGTGGGAGGATGATACAGTATAGTACCTGTGGGAGTGGGATGATACAGTATAGTACCTGTGGGAGTGGGAGGATGATACAGTATAGTACCTGTGGGAGTGGGAGGATGATACAGTATAGTACCTGTGGGAGTGGGAGGATGATACAGTATAGTACCTGTGGGAGTGGGATGATACAGTATAGTACCTGTGGGAGTGGGAGGATGATACAGTATAGTACCTGTGGGAGTGGGAGGATGATACAGTATAGTACTTGTGGGAGTTGGAGAATGATACAGTATAGTACTTGTGGGAGTGGGATGATACAGTATAGTACCTGTGGGAGTGGGAGGATGATACAGTATAGTACCTGTGGGAGTGGGATGATGATACAGTATAGTATCTTTGGGAGTGGGAGGATGATACAGTATAGTACCTGTGGGAGTGGGAGGATGATATAGTATAGTACCTGTGGGAGTGGGACGATGATACAGTATAGTTCCTGTGGGAGTGGGATGATGATACAGTATAGTACCTGTGGGAGTGGGATGATACAGTATAGTACCTGTGGGAGTGGGATGATGATACAGTATAGTTCCTGTGGGAGTGGGATGATGATACAGTATAGTACCTGTGGGAGTGGGAGGATGATACAGTATAGTACCTGTGGGAGTGGGAGGATGATACAGTATAGTACCTGTGGGAGTGGGATGATACAGTATAGTACCTGTGGGAGTGGGATGATGATACAGTATAGTTCCTGTGGGAGTGGGATGATGATACAGTATAGTACCTGTGGGAGTGGGAGGATGATACAGTATAGTACCTGTGGGAGTGGGATGATACAGTATAGTACCTGTGGGAGTGGGAGGATGATACAGTATAGTACCTGTGGGAGTGGGAGGATGATACAGTATAGTACCTGTGGGAGTGGGAGGATGATACAGTATAGTACCTGTGGGAGTGGGAGGATGATACAGTATAGTACCTGTGGGAGTGGGATGATACAGTATAGTACCTGTGGGAGTGGGATGATACAGTATAGTACCTGTGGGAGTGGGAGGATGATACAGTATAGTACCTGTGGGAGTGGGAGGATGAAAAAGCAAGAAATAAAGAGGAGCCTTGGCTCCATTTCACTTTCTCATCTGCTGATTTATCATGAACTGGCAAACATCAGCAGATGATAGTTTCAAACCTATCCAATCACTGCAATGACCAATATCCACAGTACATGGATATCAGTAGGGATCGACGGACCACCATACATGTACCAATAATAGCACATAACGTATAGGTAAGTGTATGTCCAGCTTAGGTTAAAAGTTGCCTTCTGATTTTCAGCAATACTATGGAAGATTGTAGACAGGGAATGAGACTAACTTGAACATCAAAAGTCTCCCATCCAGCATCTCTAACTAACTACATCTCTAGTACTAAGAGAAAAAAAAACACACGTAACATAGTAAGTTGGGTTGAAAAAAGACATACGTCCAACCATAATGCCTATACTGTATATAACCTACCTAACTTCTAGTTGATCCAGAGGAAGACAAAAAACCCCATCTGAAGCATCTCTAATTTGCCGCAGAGGGGAAAAAATTCCTTCCTGTCGCCCGCAACAAATCTCCCTGTTCGTGGGCGACTAATCTCCCTGAGTTGCCATCCCACCGGCGAAAATGTAAGTCGCCGGTGGGATGGCACACGCGGCGGCGCGATTTCACTGAAATCGTGCAAGTTTCTTCTCGAGGCCACGTTTGCCATCCCACCGGCGATTTACATTTTCGCCGGTGGGATGGCATTTGGGGGAGATTAGTCGCCCGAGACACAGGATATTTGTCGCGGGCGACTAATCTCCCCGTGTGCCAGAGCCCTTAGCCAAAACTGGGCGCTTCATTTGGACTGGGTGGGGCTGAGTTTCTGGGATTAGCAGATTTGCTGTGGTTGCATATCTATACTCTAGACTTTTTCAAGCCTTTAACTGCATAACTGTGGCTTGGAGTTGGCTTTAGTTTTTCCATCAGTGGTTTTGGTAGCTCAAGAAAGTGTTCTAATTGTGTCATTATCTTTAATTGTTTTCAAATGGAGCAGAATACACATCTGAGAATTTCACAGTTGTCAAGCATCTCTAACGCCACGCGTCTGTCAGAGCATCTCTCTTATCTCCTTTATAAGGAAGCTCTAGAAGTGCTGAGGTTGTTTTCATTCCATCCTTTTGGAGATGGCCAGATGTCTATTAACTCTGCATTCAATCAACATAGACTCTCTCAGACAATAAAAACATATCTGTGGTTATAAAAATGTTTTGTACAGAATATTATTTATTTGTTGGAAAAACGTCTTTAATTATCTGAAGTAAACCAGTACGGCTAACTGATGACTAGTTGATATAGGTTCCTGGAATAGTAGTAAGTGTAAGAAGGCTGACTAAACTTTATCTTACATGAGAAATATGGACAAGATAATGTGATGACAGCATTTTTTTACACCCATTAGCTTTTCAATACAAATAAGCATGCTATGAGATGTAACGTTTTAATGGCAATGAAGAAGTGAATTGCTGGTTCAAACAGGGCAAGAAAAAATTGCCGAAAATGCTGTTTTCCACAGATCTACGTACAATGTAGGCAAACAAGCAGGAATTCGGGGAATGGTATGAGATTTTGCTTTAAAGTGTTACAAAACATAACAAAAAGTCCAATGACCACAATTTTTCCCTTTTACACATTAATGAATATATTTTCAAAACTTGTGGCGGCACTGGTTAGAACATCACTGCACAATACATCAGCTGGGAATGCTGAGATTAGTTAGATGTTGGGGGCTGTGGCCTGTAATTACATAAATGTTGAAACGCTCCCACATATATCATATAAATTTCTTTAATGTAAACATAATTCAGTGTTCCTTCAGTAGTGGTGTTGTGATGCCACGGTTCAGATTAGTCTTCAGTTAGATCGGCATGTGAAGTCAATTTTCCCAGGCTTGTTGCTTGGTATGTGGGAATCCCATGGTGGGTTGGAGCCAGAGCTGCTTCCACAGATACGGTGACAGACTGCATGAGGTTCTTTAGATGCTTATTTAATCTACTTACCCTTTTCTTTCCCTTCCTCTACCTACTCAATATAATGCATGAAAAAACATGTTTTTGTTTTTTTTTCAAAATGCATCCATTAATAGAGCGTCTCCAGCAGAATCCTGCATTGAAATCTGTTTTTTAAAAGCACAGATTTTTTTTTAATTTAATTTTGAAAATTGTTCTTCATTTCCTAGGGTGCCACAACCATGTGACCTGTGCTTTGATAAACTTCAGTCACACTTAACTGCTGAGCTGCAAGTTGGAGTGATATCACCCTCCTTCCAGCAGCCAATCAGCAGAACAATGGGAAGGGAGCAATATAGCAGCTCCCAGTAGATATCAGAATAGCACTCAATAGTAAGAAATCCAAGTCTGGCTTGGGACTCCTCCAGTTACATGGGAGTAGGAGAAACAATAGGAATGTGTAGCGCTGGCTCCTTCTAAAAGCTCAGACTCAGACACAATGCACTGAGATGGCGCCTACACACCAATATTACAACTAAAAAAATTACATTTGTTGGTCCAAGAATAAAATTTTAAATGGTAGAGTGAATTATTTGCTATGTAAACAGTGTAATTTAGAAATAAAAAGTACACCATAAAAATCATGACAAAATCCCTTTAATGCAATGATGGCATTTAACTTAATCTATATCTTTAAAGGGTATCAATAGTACAGCCTTCCATGTATTGTTTAGTATTTTAAATATATAATCTACCTGCATATTCTGCAGCAGTATTACTTGTATAATCTACCCTCATAGACAGGGGCGTTTCTGGTCTCTGAGTCGCCTGTGGTAGCTCCTCCGATGCCGGCCCCACGGTGCTTACCTTTATAGCACCAGAGGAGGTCCAGAAGGGCCAGCTGTTGTCTCTGCACTAGCAGAGGCGAATTTCTGTTTTAAAAAAAATGGAAATTCGGCTCTTAAAGTTACCAGGAGCAGCTTTGTACACTAATGCCTGTAAATCATTTTGTGATTTATTGTGTAGAAAAGCAACTCCTTAACTATCCTCTCCTGGTTGGAGCCAAGAAGCTGCTCTTTCTAGCTAAGTACTGAGTTACTCACTTTCCTAGAAAGTGCTATTAAAGAAATAACCTGCTCTAGATAACCTTGTTTGTGGTGTCCCAGCTCCCCAAATTCTCTAAGGGCGATGACTTCCCCCTTCTGGGCCGTGTGGATCCCAGGCTTCCTGGAGTGCATCCACACAGGTCAACTGCTGAAGGCCAAAAATGAAGATCCACTCCTTCTCAAACACTATGTTAGAATGTGGTAGGGAGTGGTATAAACTATAGGCCAATAATAGAGGTATATGTAAACCAAAATAGATACATGGGTCTTTGCCTAGTAACAAGGAATAAGGAATATATATATATATTCCTTGAGAAAGGTCCTAAACAAGGACTGAAACGTTGGTTTTAACAATATATCTGCAATAAAAAAAATTTTGATGAAACATTGAAGGTTGTGCTGGCCACAGATGATTATTTTCTATATATATATATATATATATATATATATATATATATATATATATATAAAAGACCAACGAATGGTGCACACGAACTATAGAGGATGATGTGGGTGCATATAAGGCTCCAAGCACAAAGAGTCCAGTTGTGTATCAATATATATCTTCCAACTGAGCCGCACTCCAAAAGTAAAACATAGCTTTTATTAAAGCATTTGTTAAAATTGGTAACAACAAGCGTTCAAAAATAGTACAAAGTTCATACTTATCAGTATAGCATGCCACCTAACGCGACGTTTCGGGGGCATTCCTCCCCCTTTCTCAAGCGTACCTCGTGGCAGTCGCAAACAATGAGTCATACATTAGTTACTTCCTTGTATAGCGAAGAACCGGAAGTGACGTGGCGGGTCACCGTGGAGACGGCATACAACACAGTGTATACAGTATACACGGGAGTCGCCACATCAAGCCCTTATTTAATGCACATTATTGAAAAAACGTCCATGACTGCAGGTTGCTTCTATAACATATAGTGACTCCAAGATATATGCCTTGGAAAATCGAAGTATGGCACATATAAATGGCATATAACCTGGAACATGAAATGCAATTACCTATCCCTAGTAAGTGTTCAGAAAGATACATACATATATATAACCACAAACTCCAAAAGGAGTGATGTCCAGCAAACTACCAAATGAAAAATGCAGAAACCTTGAATAAAATAAATATTTACAAAAATAATGTTACAGAAATAAATGTAAATCAAAATCCTTATTTAACCCATTGGGTGCTAAGGTATTTAGGCGGTGAATCCATTCAACCTCAGTACGTCTCAAGAGTTTAACTCGATCACCCCCTCTTCTAGGGGGAGGGACATGTTGTATGACCCGATATCTCAGGTCATCAGATGTATGTCCCATTTCTAAACAGTGTCTGGATACCGGGAGAGTTCTATTTCCAGTATTAACTGTAGATCTATGTTGTGAAAATCTATCCCTAACTTTCTGGATGGTTTCTCCAATATAGATAAGATTACATGGGCAAATAAGCATGTACACCACAAAATTAGTATCACATGTGTGATGTCCACGTATTTTGTATGTTCTCCCAGTGTGGGGGTCACTGAACTGTGATCCAACCAAAACAAAGCGACATTGAGAGCAACCTTTACATTTAAACATCCCTTCCCTGGGTAATCCCAGGAAGGATACTTTCCTCGGTATAGGGGGAACCTCAGCTCTTACCAGCTTACCACCTATTATATTACCCTTACGATAAGACATCATAGGGGTTTGTTGAAAAGTATCAATCATAGGGTATGACTCCCTCAGCAAATGCCAATGTTTTTGCAAAATAGAGTGTAATCGACCACTTTGTGCATGATATTGGGAAACAAATGTCATGCATTGTGCAGTACCATGTTTACGGTGTTGGCCAGCTCGTTCTTGCCTGTTCACCCTTGATAAACTATCCTGTAGAATCTGTTGTGGGTAGCCTCTATTCACCAGTTTATTGTTCATCCTGCCCAGATCCTCCGTAATAATTCCTGGGTCGTTAGCTATCCTACAAACACGTGTGAATTGGCTAGTAGGAATAGACTTTTTAACCGATATAGGATGAAAACTGTCAAATTTTAATAATTGGTTCCGATCTGTAGGTTTCGTGTAAATACGTGTGAGGAATTTAGAATCATTTCTTATAACCTCAACATCTAAAAAGACAATTTTGTGGGAATCTGCTGACATAGTAAATTGAATATCTGGGTGGGCACTATTTATCTGATCACGGAAGGCGGACAGGGACTCCAAGTCACCACGCCAGAGGAGGAACACGTCATCAATGTACCTCCACCATGCAAAACAATGCATTGTGAAGAGTACATTACGATAGACGTGCTCATCCTCAAACCAACTCATAAAAGAGTTGGCATAGGCAGGGGCGACCTTGGAGCCCATGGCCGTCCCCCGTATCTGTAGATAAAACCTGTCCCGAAATTTGAAAAATTTTTTGTATAAAATGAAAGTAAGAATACCCACAAAAAAGTTGATCTCCATATCATTATATTGTCCACTATTCATTAACAGCATTCTTACCGCCATGATTCCCTCAGTGTGGGGAATAGATGTATAAAGGCTGGCGACATCAAATGTCACCAGCCAAACCTCACCAATCAATCCACCTACATTTGACAATTTCTGCAAAAAATCTTCAGTATCACGTATATATGATTGCGTTTTCTTTACCAAAGGGCTGAGTATCTTATCTAAGACTTCAGCTATATTGCTAGTAAGTGAGCCTACCCCAGCAACTATAGGTCTACCCGGTGGATTCACAGGATCCTTATGGATTTTAGGGAGAACGTAAATAACAGGGATTATAGGAAATTCAATCCACATATATTGAGCTGTGGATGGAGTAATAACATTAGATTGTACTGCGTCCCTCAATAAAAGATCTAATTCACGTTTGAAGGGTTCCGACGGATCACCCCTCAATAAAGTGTATACTCCATTGTATCCTAGAGATATTATGGCTCTTAACATTGAATTTATCGAACATGAACTTAAGGATATTGAGACCCAATTGGATACATTACAAAGCACAATGACATCTGTGATGCAACCTGATGACCTTGTCCAGTTTCAACAAAAAATGGTTAAAAATATTGAACTGTTTAAAAGTGACATTTCCTTACGTAAAAAACAAAAGTTTGATCGAGATGCACTTGATTATGAACGTGGTATGGTATACAATTGGACAGATTTCACTCGTGGACGAGAGTGGAATAGACGCAGTCCTTATAGAACACGGGATGCTTCTGGATACAGCAATGGTGATAGAATGGAAAAGCGTGATAAATCTTCCCCATCTTTTTTAGCGTCTGGAGAAAACGTACCAGGCGGGGAGGCAGAAAAAAACAATTTAGAGGATACTGCGAAACCAAGACGGAAGGACCGGAGGCAACAACCACAGCGGAAAGCTCGCAACAGATAGTGTTTAATCTTTCCTCAATTGAGCTAACACCCTTACAACTTCAGGTGTTAGAACGGGGTTTGAACTTTTGCCCTACTTCACAATTTGACTCTTTTCAATTACAGGTGGATCTATATCGCTTTTTTCGTTCCCTAAGATTGAAGGTGTACTCTTCACAACATATGACTGGTAACAAAGTTGACAATGCTGAAAGTGGATTTGACATAAGTAGAGTGGGTTTAAGATCACGTAGTCAATTTGTTCCCCCTACAACATATCCAGTAGTTGAAACATATATCCAAAAGGTTCGATCTGAGGTGGAGAATGCTTTTCAACACAATGCCTCTAGGGGTCCATATAATATGTCTAAAGTTGAAATAGATGCATTAACTGAATTGAAGTCATTGTCCAGTATAACTATCAAACCCTCCGACAAAGGAGGTGCGATAGTTGTTATGGACACTGACAAATATATTGCTGAAATTGATAGCCAACTAGGAGACAATGGAGTATACACTTTATTGAGGGGTGATCCGTCGGAACCCTTCAAACGTGAATTAGATCTTTTATTGAGGGACGCAGTACAATCTAATGTTATTACTCCATCCACAGCTCAATATATGTGGATTGAATTTCCTATAATCCCTGTTATTTACGTTCTCCCTAAAATCCATAAGGATCCTGTGAATCCACCGGGTAGACCTATAGTTGCTGGGGTAGGCTCACTTACTAGCAATATAGCTGAAGTCTTAGATAAGATACTCAGCCCTTTGGTAAAGAAAACGCAATCATATATACGTGATACTGAAGATTTTTTGCAGAAATTGTCAAATGTAGGTGGATTGATTGGTGAGGTTTGGCTGGTGACATTTGATGTCGCCAGCCTTTATACATCTATTCCCCACACTGAGGGAATCATGGCGGTAAGAATGCTGTTAATGAATAGTGGACAATATAATGATATGGAGATCAACTTTTTTGTGGGTATTCTTACTTTCATTTTATACAAAAAATTTTTCAAATTTCGGGACAGGTTTTATCTACAGATACGGGGGACGGCCATGGGCTCCAAGGTCGCCCCTGCCTATGCCAACTCTTTTATGAGTTGGTTTGAGGATGAGCACGTCTATCGTAATGTACTCTTCACAATGCATTGTTTTGCATGGTGGAGGTACATTGATGACGTGTTCCTCCTCTGGCGTGGTGACTTGGAGTCCCTGTCCGCCTTCCGTGATCAGATAAATAGTGCCCACTCAGATATCCAATTTACTATGTCAGCAGATTCCCACAAAATTGTCTTTTTAGATGTTGAGGTTATAAGAAATGATTCTAAATTCCTCACACGTATTTACACGAAACCTACAGATCGGAACCAATTATTAAAATTTGACAGTTTTCATCCTATATCGGTTAAAAAGTCTATTCCTACTAGCCAATTCACACGTGTTTGTAGGATAGCTAACGACCCAGGAATTATTACGGAGGATCTGGGCAGGATGAACAATAAACTGGTGAATAGAGGCTACCCACAACAGATTCTACAGGATAGTTTATCAAGGGTGAACAGGCAAGAACGAGCTGGCCAACACCGTAAACATGGTACTGCACAATGCATGACATTTGTTTCCCAATATCATGCACAAAGTGGTCGATTACACTCTATTTTGCAAAAACATTGGCATTTGCTGAGGGAGTCATACCCTATGATTGATACTTTTCAACAAACCCCTATGATGTCTTATCGTAAGGGTAATATAATAGGTGGTAAGCTGGTAAGAGCTGAGGTTCCCCCTATACCGAGGAAAGTATCCTTCCTGGGATTACCCAGGGAAGGGATGTTTAAATGTAAAGGTTGCTCTCAATGTCGCTTTGTTTTGGTTGGATCACAGTTCAGTGACCCCCACACTGGGAGAACATACAAAATACGTGGACATCACACATGTGATACTAATTTTGTGGTGTACATGCTTATTTGCCCATGTAATCTTATCTATATTGGAGAAACCATCCAGAAAGTTAGGGATAGATTTTCACAACATAGATCTACAGTTAATACTGGAAATAGAACTCTCCCGGTATCCAGACACTGTTTAGAAATGGGACATACATCTGATGACCTGAGATATCGGGTCATACAACATGTCCCTCCCCCTAGAAGAGGGGGTGATCGAGTTAAACTCTTGAGACGTACTGAGGTTGAATGGATTCACCGCCTAAATACCTTAGCACCCAATGGGTTAAATAAGGATTTTGATTTACATTTATTTCTGTAACATTATTTTTGTAAATATTTATTTTATTCAAGGTTTCTGCATTTTTCATTTGGTAGTTTGCTGGACATCACTCCTTTTGGAGTTTGTGGTTATATATATGTATGTATCTTTCTGAACACTTACTAGGGATAGGTAATTGCATTTCATGTTCCAGGTTATATGCCATTTATATGTGCCATACTTCGATTTTCCAAGGCATATATCTTGGAGTCACTATATGTTATAGAAGCAACCTGCAGTCATGGACGTTTTTTCAATAATGTGCATTAAATAAGGGCTTGATGTGGCGACTCCCGTGTATACTGTATACACTGTGTTGTATGCCGTCTCCACGGTGACCCGCCACGTCACTTCCGGTTCTTCGCTATACAAGGAAGTAACTAATGTATGACTCATTGTTTGCGACTGCCACGAGGTACGCTTGAGAAAGGGGGAGGAATGCCCCCGAAACGTCGCGTTAGGTGGCATGCTATACTGATAAGTATGAACTTTGTACTATTTTTGAACGCTTGTTGTTACCAATTTTAACAAATGCTTTAATAAAAGCTATGTTTTACTTTTGGAGTGCGGCTCAGTTGGAAGATATATATTGATACACAACTGGACTCTTTGTGCTTGGAGCCTTATATGCACCCACATCATCCTCTATAGTTCGTGTGCACCATTCGTTGGTCTTTTATATATATATATATATATATATATATATATATATATATATATATATAAAAGACCAACGAATGGTGCACACGAACTATAGAGGATGATGTGGGTGCATATAAGGCTCCAAGCACAAAGAGTCCAGTTGTGTATCAATATATATCTTCCAACTGAGCCGCACTCCAAAAGTAAAACATAGCTTTTATTAAAGCATTTGTTAAAATTGGTAACAACAAGCGTTCAAAAATAGTACAAAGTTCATACTTATCAGTATAGCATGCCACCTAACGCGACGTTTCGGGGGCATTCCTCCCCCTTTCTCAAGCGTACCTCGTGGCAGTCGCAAACAATGAGTCATACATTAGTTACTTCCTTGTATAGCGAAGAACCGGAAGTGACGTGGCGGGTCACCGTGGAGACGGCATACAACACAGTGTATACAGTATACACGGGAGTCGCCACATCAAGCCCTTATTTAATGCACATTATTGAAAAAACGTCCATGACTGCAGGTTACTTCTATAACATATAGTGACTCCAAGATATATGCCTTGGAAAATCGAAGTATGGCACATATAAATGGCATATAACCTGGAACATGAAATGCAATTACCTATCCCTAGTAAGTGTTCAGAAAAATACATACGTATATATAACCACAAACTCCAAAAGGAGTGATGTCCAGCAAGCTACTAAATGAAAAATGCAGAAACCTTGAATAAAATAAATATTTACAAAAATAATGTTACAGAAATAAATGTAAGTCAAAATCCTTATTTAACCCATTAGGTGCTAAGGTATTTAGGCGGTGAATCCATTCAACCTCAGTACGTCTCAAGAGTTTAACTCGATCCCCCCCTCTTCTAGGGGGAGGGACATGTTGTATGACCCGATATCTCAGGTCATCAGATGTATGTCCCATTTCTAAACAGTGTCTGGATACCGGGAGAGTTCTATTTCCAGTATTAACTGTAGATCTATGTTGTGAAAATCTATCCCTAACTTTCTGGATGGTTTCTCCAATATAGATAAGATTACATGGGCAAATAAGCATGTACACCACAAAATTAGTATCACATGTGTGATGTCCACGTATTTTGTATGTTCTCCCAGTGTGGGGGTCACTAAACTGTGATCCAACCAAAACAAAGCGACATTGAGAGCAACCTTTACATTTAAACATCCCTTCCCTGGGTAATCCCAGGAAGGATACTTTCCTCGGTATAGGGGGAACCTCAGCTCTTACCAGCTTACCACCTATTGTATTACCCTTGCGATAAGACATCATAGGGGTTTGTTGAAAAGTGTCAATCATAGGGTATGACTCCCTCAGCAAATGCCAATGTTTTTGCAAAATAGAGTGTAATCGACCACTTTGTGCATGATATTGGGAAACAAATGTCATGCATTGTGCAGTACCATGTTTACGGTGTTGGCCAGCTCGTTCTTGCCTGTTCACCCTTGATAAACTATCCTGTAGAATCTGTTGTGGGTAGCCTCTATTCACCAGTTTATTGTTCATCCTGCCCAGATCCTCCGTAATAATTCCTGGGTCGTTAGCTATCCTACAAACACGTGTGAATTGGCTAGTAGGAATAGACTTTTTAACCGATATAGGATGAAAACTGTCAAATTTTAATAATTGGTTCCGATCTGTAGGTTTCGTGTAAATACGTGTGAGGAATTTAGAATCATTTCTTATAACCTCAACATCTAAAAAGACAATTTTGTGGGAATCTGCTGACATAGTAAATTGAATATCTGGGTGGGCACTATTTATCTGATCACGGAAGGCGGACAGGGACTCCAAGTCACCACGCCAGAGGAGGAACACGTCATCGATGTACCTCCACCATGCAAAACAATGCATTGTGAAGAGTACATTACGATAGACGTGCTCATCCTCAAACCAACTCATAAAAGAGTTGGCATAGGCAGGGGCGACCTTGGAGCCCATGGCCGTCCCCCGTATCTGTAGATAAAACCTGTCCCGAAATTTGAAAAATTTTTTGTATAAAATGAAAGTAAGAATACCCACAAAAAAGTTGATCTCCATATCATTATATTGTCCACTATTCATTAACAGCATTCTTACCGCCATGATTCCCTCAGTGTGGGGAATAGATGTATAAAGGCTGGCGACATCAAATGTCACCAGCCAAACCTCACCAATCAATCCACCTACATTTGACAATTTCTGCAAAAAATCTTCAGTATCACGTATATATGATTGCGTTTTCTTTACCAAAGGGCTGAGTATCTTATCTAAGACTTCAGCTATATTGCTAGTAAGTGAGCCTACCCCAGCAACTATAGGTCTACCCGGTGGATTCACAGGATCCTTATGGATTTTAGGGAGAACGTAAATAACAGGGATTATAGGAAATTCAATCCACATATATTGAGCTGTGGATGGAGTAATAACATTAGATTGTACTGCGTCCCTCAATAAAAGATCTAATTCACGTTTGAAGGGTTCCGACGGATCACCCCTCAATAAAGTGTATACTCCATTGTCTCCTAGTTGGCTATCAATTTCAGCAATATATTTGTCAGTGTCCATAACAACTATCGCACCTCCTTTGTCGGAGGGTTTGATAGTTATACTGGACAATGACTTCAATTCAGTTAATGCATCTATTTCAACTTTAGACATATTATATGGACCCCTAGAGGCATTGTGTTGAAAAGCATTCTCCACCTCAGATCGAACCTTTTGGATATATGTTTCAACTACTGGATATGTTGTAGGGGGAACAAATTGACTACGTGATCTTAAACCCACTCTACTTATGTCAAATCCACTTTCAGCATTGTCAACTTTGTTACCAGTCATATGTTGTGAAGAGTACACCTTCAATCTTAGGGAACGAAAAAAGCGATATAGATCCACCTGTAATTGAAAAGAGTCAAATTGTGAAGTAGGGCAAAAGTTCAAACCCCGTTCTAACACCTGAAGTTGTAAGGGTGTTAGCTCAATTGAGGAAAGATTAAACACTATCTGTTGCGAGCTTTCCGCTGTGGTTGTTGCCTCCGGTCCTTCCGTCTTGGTTTCGCAGTATCCTCTAAATTGTTTTTTTCTGCCTCCCCGCCTGGTACGTTTTCTCCAGACGCTAAAAAAGATGGGGAAGATTTATCACGCTTTTCCATTCTATCACCATTGCTGTATCCAGAAGCATCCCGTGTTCTATAAGGACTGCGTCTATTCCACTCTCGTCCACGAGTGAAATCTGTCCAATTGTATACCATACCACGTTCATAATCAAGTGCATCTCGATCAAACTTTTGTTTTTTACGTAAGGAAATGTCACTTTTAAACAGTTCAATATTTTTAACCATTTTTTGTTGAAACTGGACAAGGTCATCAGGTTGCATCACAGATGTCATTGTGCTTTGTAATGTATCCAATTGGGTCTCAATATCCTTAAGTTCATGTTCGATAAATTCAATGTTAAGAGCCATAATATCTCTAGGATACAATGGAGTATACACTTTATTGAGGGGTGATCCGTCGGAACCCTTCAAACGTGAATTAGATCTTTTATTGAGGGACGCAGTACAATCTAATGTTATTACTCCATCCACAGCTCAATATATGTGGATTGAATTTCCTATAATCCCTGTTATTTACGTTCTCCCTAAAATCCATAAGGATCCTGTGAATCCACCGGGTAGACCTATAGTTGCTGGGGTAGGCTCACTTACTAGCAATATAGCTGAAGTCTTAGATAAGATACTCAGCCCTTTGGTAAAGAAAACGCAATCATATATACGTGATACTGAAGATTTTTTGCAGAAATTGTCAAATGTAGGTGGATTGATTGGTGAGGTTTGGCTGGTGACATTTGATGTCGCCAGCCTTTATACATCTATTCCCCACACTGAGGGAATCATGGCGGTAAGAATGCTGTTAATGAATAGTGGACAATATAATGATATGGAGATCAACTTTTTTGTGGGTATTCTTACTTTCATTTTATACAAAAATTTTTTCAAATTTCGGGACAGGTTTTATCTACAGATACGGGGGACGGCCATGGGCTCCAAGGTCGCCCCTGCCTATGCCAACTCTTTTATGAGTTGGTTTGAGGATGAGCACGTCTATCGTAATGTACTCTTCACAATGCATTGTTTTGCATGGTGGAGGTACATTGATGACGTGTTCCTCCTCTGGCGTGGTGACTTGGAGTCCCTGTCCGCCTTCCGTGATCAGATAAATAGTGCCCACTCAGATATCCAATTTACTATGTCAGCAGATTCCCACAAAATTGTCTTTTTAGATGTTGAGGTTATAAGAAATGATTCTAAATTCCTCACACGTATTTACACGAAACCTACAGATCGGAACCAATTATTAAAATTTGACAGTTTTCATCCTATATCGGTTAAAAAGTCTATTCCTACTAGCCAATTCACACGTGTTTGTAGGATAGCTAACGACCCAGGAATTATTACGGAGGATCTGGGCAGGATGAACAATAAACTGGTGAATAGAGGCTACCCACAACAGATTCTACAGGATAGTTTATCAAGGGTGAACAGGCAAGAACGAGCTGGCCAACATCGTAAACATGGTACTGCACAACGCATGACATTTGTTTCTCAATATCATGCACAAAGTGGTCAATTACACTCTATTTTGCAAAAACATTGGCATTTGCTGAGGGAGTCATACCCTATGATTGATACTTTTCAACAAACCCCTATGATGTCTTATCGTAAGGGTAATATAATAGGTGGTAAGCTGGTAAGAGCTGAGGTTCCCCCTATACCGAGGAAAGTATCCTTCCTGGGATTACCCAGGGAAGGGATGTTTAAATGTAAAGGTTGCTCTCAATGTCGCTTTGTTTTGGTTGGATCACAGTTCAGTGACCCCCACACTGGGAGAACATACAAAATACGTGGACATCACACATGTGATACTAATTTTGTGGTGTACATGCTTATTTGCCCATGTAATCTTATCTATATTGGAGAAACCATCCAGAAAGTTAGGGATAGATTTTCACAACATAGATCTACAGTTAATACTGGAAATAGAACTCTCCCGGTATCCAGACACTGTTTAGAAATGGGACATACATCTGATGACCTGAGATATCGGGTCATACAACATGTCCCTCCCCCTAGAAGAGGGGGTGATCGAGTTAAACTCTTGAGACGTACTGAGGTTGAATGGATTCACCGCCTAAATACCTTAGCACCCAATGGGTTAAATAAGGATTTTGATTTACATTTATTTCTGTAACATTATTTTTGTAAATATTTATTTTATTCAAGGTTTCTGCATTTTTCATTTGGTAGTTTGCTGGACATCACTCCTTTTGGAGTTTGTGGTTATATATATGTATGTATCTTTCTGAACACTTACTAGGGATAGGTAATTGCATTTCATGTTCCAGGTTATATGCCATTTATATGTGCCATACTTCGATTTTCCAAGGCATATATCTTGGAGTCACTATATGTTATAGAAGCAACCTGCAGTCATGGACGTTTTTTCAATAATGTGCATTAAATAAGGGCTTGATGTGGCGACTCCCGTGTATACTGTATACACTGTGTTGTATGCCGTCTCCACGGTGACCCGCCACGTCACTTCCGGTTCTTCGCTATACAAGGAAGTAACTAATGTATGACTCATTGTTTGCGACTGCCACGAGGTACGCTTGAGAAAGGGGGAGGAATGCCCCCGAAACGTCGCGTTAGGTGGCATGCTATACTGATAAGTATGAACTTTGTACTATTTTTGAACGCTTGTTGTTACCAATTTTAACAAATGCTTTAATAAAAGCTATGTTTTACTTTTGGAGTGCGGCTCAGTTGGAAGATATATATTGATACACAACTGGACTCTTTGTGCTTGGAGCCTTATATGCACCCACATCATCCTCTATAGTTCGTGTGCACCATTCGTTGGTCTTTTATATTTTTTGAGTCGTGGTGGCACCGACTTTATAATGGAACACAATGAGAGTCTGCAGACTACTTTTTCATATAGTGAAACGGATTTGGCAAGGATTTCTGGCATCTTTGAGGGATCGAGGGACTTTTTAGCCACACCTTCTGCAATTGCCTGTCGACGTAAGTGCGAGATGCTTAGTAGAAAACAGGTTGAACTAGAGCTGCACGGTATTACCCTTACTGAATATCTTCGGTTACACCGCATACCAAGGGGATTGCGGGTGAGTTTACAGCCGACCTTATTTATAAATAATGAGGATTTCAAGGTTAAGTTTATGGGTATTATAAACAAATGCTCCCGTGATATTATGGCTCTTAACATTGAATTTATCGAACATGAACTTAAGGATATTGAGACCCAATTGGATACATTACAAAGCACAATGACATCTGTGATGCAACCTGATGACCTTGTCCAGTTTCAACAAAAAATGGTTAAAAATATTGAACTGTTTAAAAGTGACATTTCCTTACGTAAAAAACAAAAGTTTGATCGAGATGCACTTGATTATGAACGTGGTATGGTATACAATTGGACAGATTTCACTCGTGGACGAGAGTGGAATAGACGCAGTCCTTATAGAACACGGGATGCTTCTGGATACAGCAATGGTGATAGAATGGAAAAGCGTGATAAATCTTCCCCATCTTTTTTAGCGTCTGGAGAAAACGTACCAGGCGGGGAGGCAGAAAAAAACAATTTAGAGGATACTGCGAAACCAAGACGGAAGGACCGGAGGCAACAACCACAGCGGAAAGCTCGCAACAGATAGTGTTTAATCTTTCCTCAATTGAGCTAACACCCTTACAACTTCAGGTGTTAGAACGGGGTTTGAACTTTTGCCCTACTTCACAATTTGACTCTTTTCAATTACAGGTGGATCTATATCGCTTTTTTCGTTCCCTAAGATTGAAGGTGTACTCTTCACAACATATGACTGGTAACAAAGTTGACAATGCTGAAAGTGGATTTGACATAAGTAGAGTGGGTTTAAGATCACGTAGTCAATTTGTTCCCCCTACAACATATCCAGTAGTTGAAACATATATCCAAAAGGTTCGATCTGAGGTGGAGAATGCTTTTCAACACAATGCCTCTAGGGGTCCATATAATATGTCTAAAGTTGAAATAGATGCATTAACTGAATTGAAGTCATTGTCCAGTATAACTATCAAACCCTCCGACAAAGGAGGTGCGATAGTTGTTATGGACACTGACAAATATATTGCTGAAATTGATCGCCAACTAGGAGACAATGGAGTATACACTTTATTGAGGGGTGATCCGTCGGAACCCTTCAAACGTGAATTAGATCTTTTATTGAGGGACGCAGTACAATCTAATGTTATTACTCCATCCACAGCTCAATATATGTGGATTGAATTTCCTATAATCCCTGTTATTTACGTTCTCCCTAAAATCCATAAGGATCCTGTGAATCCACCGGGTAGACCTATAGTTGCTGGGGTAGGCTCACTTACTAGCAATATAGCTGAAGTCTTAGATAAGATACTCAGCCCTTTGGTAAAGAAAACGCAATCATATATACGTGATACTGAAGATTTTTTGCAGAAATTGTCAAATGTAGGTGGATTGATTGGTGAGGTTTGGCTGGTGACATTTGATGTCGCCAGCCTTTATACATCTATTCCCCACACTGAGGGAATCATGGCGGTAAGAATGCTGTTAATGAATAGTGGACAATATAATGATATGGAGATCAACTTTTTTGTGGGTATTCTTACTTTCATTTTATACAAAAATTTTTTCAAATTTCGGGACAGGTTTTATCTACAGATACGGGGGACGGCCATGGGCTCCAAGGTCGCCCCTGCCTATGCCAACTCTTTTATGAGTTGGTTTGAGGATGAGCACGTCTATCGTAATGTACTCTTCACAATGCATTGTTTTGCATGGTGGAGGTACATTGATGACGTGTTCCTCCTCTGGCGTGGTGACTTGGAGTCCCTGTCCGCCTTCCGTGATCAGATAAATAGTGCCCACTCAGATATCCAATTTACTATGTCAGCAGATTCCCACAAAATTGTCTTTTTAGATGTTGAGGTTATAAGAAATGATTCTAAATTCCTCACACGTATTTACACGAAACCTACAGATCGGAACCAATTATTAAAATTTGACAGTTTTCATCCTATATCGGTTAAAAAGTCTATTCCTACTAGCCAATTCACACGTGTTTGTAGGATAGCTAATGACCCAGGAATCATTACGGAGGATCTGTGCAGGATGAACAATAAACTGGTGAATAGAGGCTACCCACAACAGATTCTACAGGATAGTTTATCAAGGGTGAACAGGCAAGAACGAGCTGGCCAACATCGTAAACATGGTACTGCACAACGCATGACATTTGTTTCTCAATATCATGCACAAAGTGGTCAATTACACTCTATTTTGCAAAAACATTGGCATTTGCTGAGGGAGTCATACCCTATGATTGATACTTTTCAACAAACCCCTATGATGTTGTAGGGACCCATAGGGTTAAGCTCCCTATGGTGTTATCCCTTATCTTTATGTTATCTGTGTTGTAATAGGGCAGAGCCCTCTACACTCAGATTACTGTTATTAGGCTGCCCTCTATAGGTTTAGTCCAGGTTGACCACTCCCCTTGTGCAGACTATATAGTGTCTGGAACAAGGAAGTGTCTTCCTCTTTGGCTGCTGTTCTCTCAGGCTGCAGGTCATCGGGCCTGAGACACACGGTCTCAGTAAAGAGAACTGCCAGTTTTGTAAGTCGGGGACAGGGCCCCGTGAATGAGAACTAGCCAGCACAGACAGTTTGTATTATAGCACCCTCTAGAAGTGGTGAGCATAGTTAGCTTATTTAGCAAGGGCAGTTTAATAGCCCCAACCAGGAGTTGTAAAAGGGTTTAGTCCACCCCGGCTCTGTAGTCGTTCTTTAGGGACCGGTTTTATTAGACGCCAGGTACCAGTGTTAGGAGCTCTCCCCTGGACCACAGTCGGCCGGAACACTCCCTTCTGAAAGGTCTATATCTCAGGTGTCAACTAATCCTCTGTGCATCCTCCAAGTGGGGTATTCTGTGCCTAAAGTGTTACATCTGCTGTACTCCATTGACCAATTCTTATACTGCTGTGTCTGTGAGTATACCCTGCTGCACTATAAAGTTGTGCCTTTGTCCAATAAATTGTACCATAGTTCATGAGCAAGAACCTTTCTGGCGTCCATTATTCCATTTGCACCACACACGCTCTATCTAGTTGTAGTTCAACTACACCCTCAGCTCCATCAATACCTCCCATATAGCGGAGGCCCACTCCTGTGCATTAAGGTTGAATGTAACCCATGCTCTATACCTATCACTAGCCTGGGTTTTGCCATTTTATAGCCAAACAAGTGTTACATTTTGGCGCCCAACGTGCTTTTATATTGATATATTCAATTTATTTATCCCGGAGCCATAGCCTTGAGGGACTGAGCTGCTGTGTGTGTGTCTTTAAAATTTTGCTGACAGGCACTGCTGATCGCTATAGACAAAGGCGTCTGCAGTCCTGATCGTAAACCTTAATCAGTAATTGGCCGTGGGTTCGGGCTTGAAAGGTTCCCCCGAGTATTCCCATTGGCCAGCGCCCCTGTCAATCATCTCATTGCATTTTGGCGCTCTTTTTACTGAAATCTCGTGTGAAGTGACTTGTTTACGAGACTTCACCGGGGAGGGGGCAGGAGCTGACGTCACGGCGGCCATCTTGTGACTCGCACTTGACTGAGTGAGACGCATGCCTCAGAGCTCCTGTACCTATTGCTGTGAAACGGTTAGCGGCTGCTACCGATTACACTTTCTGCTTATATAAAACATATTGTCTCATCGCTTACCCTACCTGGGGACCCAGAGGGAACGACCGAGCGACTGAGAGTGAGGCTCTGCGCATAACCATCCACGCGGCTGCGGGACGGACCAGCCAGAACCCTCACACTACTACCACTGCCCTACCTTGCCTTCCGTGCGGCTGCAGGAAGGTCGAGCGGCAGACCGAAACAACTTCCCCGAGTGCAGTTAGGACCAGCGGCTGCGGCCTAATCAACACCGGAGGACTGTGAGTATAATCGCGGCTGCGACATACTCCCATAAAGTGACCGCACAGTTAAAGCCCAAAGCGGGTTTAGAATTGCGGACTACTCCATTCAGTGACCGCTTGCTATACAGCATAAGCGGATAAATATTTGCGGGACTTTTGCTTTGAAACTTACCAATTCCTCAGAGTCAGCGCATATCAGAGTAAAATGGCTGACGCCAGTACTACCCCCCGCCAGCTTACCCCGGAAGCCCCGGAGAGTAATCCTGAGCCACAGCCCCCACACCGCTATGCGTGGTTGGGCACATTTGGGGAGAGGTATGAGGAAGATGGGTCGAAGTGGATAGAGGCTTTCTGTGGCTGCTGCTACACTGAAATTTCCCAGGCCTGGAGAGACCTGGAGCCTAGATGCCCATTCTGCAAGACTAGATGCTGGGCTGAGCCACTAATCTGTCCACAGGGAGTGGCTGGGGAGCAGACAGGCAGCGCAACATCAAGCCAGTCTAGGCCCGCCACCCCCATGCCAGAGAAGGCAGAGCAGGAGCCTATCCAACAGGGCCCTGCGGAATCATCTAGAGATCTATTGCTGTCTCCCTCAAAATCCTCCAGCAGTGAGGACCTGTGCGCAGCTGTTGTAGCCATGACCATTCAACCGGTAGTGGCAGGAAAGACTTCTGATGTGCCGTCTACTGATGATGAGAATGTAGAGCTGCTGTTAAAAATGGCAAGAGGCAGAGGAAGGATTAAATCAGAGAGTCAAGGAGAGAAAAGCTCCGCTTCATCCACAGGGAGTGGGATGTTATTAAAATCCGTTGCCCGGCGCAGGTACCCAAAACCTAACTGGGGCCTGATGGACATGGGCCCTCTACCAAAATGCACGCTGCCTGAAGGGGAGCATCGATTTGAACCGGTGGTATCTGTCACTCCACCTACAGACCCCACTTTCTGTTTCCCGCCAGAGTGGCCCAGTACTCCACCGCCACCACACGCGGTGAATAAGGACACTTTTTGCTGGGTGGCACCGGGGAGAGCTGATCCAGAGCGGTACCGTGCTGTATCCAGAGTTCAAAGGCTCATTAACACCCGAGTGTTTGAAAAATGGGGATTCTATATGCCCTATGCCCCTGAGTGGGTATTTGACGAAATTGCCAAACATGTGGATGAGTGGATCTACGGTGAACTTATCCGCAGGGAAAAGATCGGTTTGGGAGGAATCTTTAAGAAAGACCGGGAGAAGCGCCACAGAGATGTCGACTACCTGTACGATATTGCCCAAGAGTGGTGGTTCGGGAGGACCATCCTCAAGCACGGGGTGAAATCCTGTGGAAAACATCAGGAGGAGCGCACCTTTTCCCTCAGTTCAGACCTCCCCAGTGGAGGCCGGATCGACAAGCCGCACCCTGCATACTACGTCTCTTACGAGGTAACAAAGGCCAAGTATGAGAGAAATATGCATTGAGAAAACCCCACGCCGGTTCCAGGTAAATTTCCCTTCACCAGATGGGATTTTCCCCCGGGTGGGAGGTGGGTTTGGTTTCCCCTGTAGTTTAAGGGGCAACACCCACCGTTTTCATTGGGCACACTCCTAAGGACTGCCGGTACTGCTGCATATAGGGTGTGACCCCATCTTCAGTTTATCCACAGTGGTGGATTTGTTATTTTAAGTTTGGAACTCTCCACATTCCTTCAGGAGAGACTGTAAAGTTTGTAAAAAGTTGGGTGAACAAACAAAGACTGCTGCGCCCCATCCCACTACAACTTCTACTTCATTGCCTGATCCACACCACGAAGTGCATGTCGAGACATCCATGAACACTGGGTTAGGGTGGAAGGCCTGGACTTAATAAAGTTGATGGGTGGGGATGTATTACAGTTTAAATTGTGCCCAATAACAATTTCTTTACAGCCAAGCATGTGCCTGGGGACCCCTGAGTGAAGGCAGGATCGTCCTCATGTGTAAGTGTATCTATTATATCCCTGTTGCAGGTTACAGGTGGTATATCAAGGATACCTAAGTGTGTACCTGAGCACCACTGTTTAGGGGCAGGAAGGTGACTCAAGAATTCTAAGTATTGTGCCTGTCATACCTCTGTTGCAGAGTCAGATGGTATGTCATGGATCTATAAGTAAAGTGCCTGAGTGATCTATTATGACACTCATGATTGTATATGGTTTACAGTAACGTAACTAGCAACGAAACAGTTAATATTTTGTTTAAATCAAAAATTCTGTTACAGCTAAGAAAGTGCCTGGGAAATTCCCATGTGTGCACTGGAGTGATCCTACAGGACACTCAAAGTGTATATGATTAAATAAGTTGCTGTATGTGCCTAATCTTTTCTTGCAGATATCCAATGTACCAGATACTCCTCAGGAGAGGGTATCAGAAACGGATGTATGGGTACTGTATTTTTGCACTAAATCAATGCACTACTGTTATTGCTTGAAATGTGTAATTAATGTTATTTGCCATTGCCGGGTCGGAATGGATTCTTCCCCCGGGTGAATGTAGGGACCCATAGGGTTAAGCTCCCTATGGTGTTATCCCTTATCTTTATGTTATCTGTGTTGTAATAGGGCAGAGCCCTCTACACTCAGATTACTGTTATTAGGCTGCCCTCTATAGGTTTAGTCCAGGTTGACCACTCCCCTTGTGCAGACTATATAGTGTCTGGAACAAGGAAGTGTCTTCCTCTTTGGCTGCTGTTCTCTCAGGCTGCAGGTCATCGGGCCTGAGACACACGGTCTCAGTAAAGAGAACTGCCAGTTTTGTAAGTCGGGGACAGGGCCCCGTGAATGAGAACTAGCCAGCACAGACAGTTTGTATTATAGCACCCTCTAGAAGTGGTGAGCATAGTTAGCTTATTTAGCAAGGGCAGTTTAATAGCCCCAACCAGGAGTTGTAAAAGGGTTTAGTCCACCCCGGCTCTGTAGTCGTTCTTTAGGGACCGGTTTTATTAGACGCCAGGTACCAGTGTTAGGAGCTCTCCCCTGGACCACAGTCGGCCGGAACACTCCCTTCTGAAAGGTCTATATCTCAGGTGTCAACTAATCCTCTGTGCATCCTCCAAGTGGGGTATTCTGTGCCTAAAGTGTTACATCTGCTGTACTCCATTGACCAATTCTTATACTGCTGTGTCTGTGAGTATACCCTGCTGCACTATAAAGTTGTGCCTTTGTCCAATAAATTGTACCATAGTTCATGAGCAAGAACCTTTCTGGCGTCCATTATTCCATTTGCACCACACACGCTCTATCTAGTTGTAGTTCAACTACACCCTCAGCTCCATCAATACCTCCCATATAGCGGAGGCCCACTCCTGTGCATTAAGGTTGAATGTAACCCATGCTCTATACCTATCACTAGCCTGGGTTTTGCCATTTTATAGCCAAACAAGTGTTACAATGTCTTATCGTAAGGGTAATATAATAGGTGGTAAGCTGGTAAGAGCTGAGGTTCCCCCTATACCGAGGAAAGTATCCTTCCTGGGATTACCCAGGGAAGGGATGTTTAAATGTAAAGGTTGCTCTCAATGTCGCTTTGTTTTGGTTGGATCACAGTTCAGTGACCCCCACACTGGGAGAACATACAAAATACGTGGACATCACACATGTGATACTAATTTTGTGGTGTACATGCTTATTTGCCCATGTAATCTTATCTATATTGGAGAAACCATCCAGAAAGTTAGGGATAGATTTTCACAACATAGATCTACAGTTAATACTGGAAATAGAACTCTCCCGGTATCCAGACACTGTTTAGAAATGGGACATACATCTGATGACCTGAGATATCGGGTCATACAACATGTCCCTCCCCCTAGAAGAGGGGGTGATCGAGTTAAACTCTTGAGACGTACTGAGGTTGAATGGATTCACCGCCTAAATACCTTAGCACCCAATGGGTTAAATAAGGATTTTGATTTACATTTATTTCTGTAACATTATTTTTGTAAATATTTATTTTATTCAAGGTTTCTGCATTTTTCATTTGGTAGTTTGCTGGACATCACTCCTTTTGGAGTTTGTGGTTATATATATGTATGTATCTTTCTGAACACTTACTAGGGATAGGTAATTGCATTTCATGTTCCAGGTTATATGCCATTTATATGTGCCATACTTCGATTTTCCAAGGCATATATCTTGGAGTCACTATATGTTATAGAAGCAACCTGCAGTCATGGACGTTTTTTCAATAATGTGCATTAAATAAGGGCTTGATGTGGCGACTCCCGTGTATACTGTATACACTGTGTTGTATGCCGTCTCCACGGTGACCCGCCACGTCACTTCCGGTTCTTCGCTATACAAGGAAGTAACTAATGTATGACTCATTGTTTGCGACTGCCACGAGGTACGCTTGAGAAAGGGGGAGGAATGCCCCCGAAACGTCGCGTTAGGTGGCATGCTATACTGATAAGTATGAACTTTGTACTATTTTTGAACGCTTGTTGTTACCAATTTTAACAAATGCTTTAATAAAAGCTATGTTTTACTTTTGGAGTGCGGCTCAGTTGGAAGATATATATATATATATATATATATATATATATATAATCAAACAGAAATGGACAGCTCCACACAGGACTTGTGACAAAACACTGTGCTTTATTAAATGTTTAACAAGACTGATGTTTCGGCCTCTCCTGCAGCCTTTCTCAAAGTTATAGAACACAAGCTTAAATACTTAGGGGCACATTTACTAATCCACGAATCCGAATTCTGAATGGAAAAAAAACGGATTGGAAATAAAAATTTTGTGATTTTTTTTGTCGCCATCGCGGATTTTATCGTATTTTGCACGCCTTTTTCGACGCGTCGCAATTTTTTCATATTGAGCAATTGTAAACGGCAGAAAAACCAATCCGATTTTTTCGCAACGGAGACGAAAAAAATCGCAACAATTTGCAAAAAAGTTGTGACGGCGAAGAAAAAGTCGCAAAAATACCGATCATTACGGAAAAAACGCATTCGGACGTTCGTGGATTAGTAAATGTGCCCCTTAGTGTGGTGGGAAAACACAGACCAGTGATGTGAGTGTATGACGTGTAACATCCGTGACACACAAGAATAAAACACACAATTGGGGAAAAAACAAGACATCAAGAGATTAAAACATAATAATAATGGAAGAGTATATTACCATACATTCATGTTATTGAACTGTAATGAAATGAAAATAATAAAGATAACTTTAACCAAAGTTATATGTATATATGGTAGAACCCTAATTTTAAGTTTTTCAGGGGACCAGAAAACAATGGTGCAAAATCCGGGAACATTTAAAATCAGGGACGTTTATTATGTGTTATATATTAGTGGGACCACAAAACAATTGTGCAAAATGCAGGAAAACTTAAATTCAGGGGATGTAAAAATTGAGGGTTCACTGCAAATTTCCATTAATTTCATTAAACATTTTCATTGGTTTTGAAGTTAATCGCAAATATTTAAACCACTGCCAGGTTACATAACATTTTGGCACCCCCCAGTGATTTAAGCTTTAGTTCTCCTTTAACATGTAATGGGAATTTGTTTAGACATTTTCTTTCATTATGCCAAAAAAGAAAAAATCAATTTTCAGTGGAGGTCCTCTTTGAAGTTCCAGAACAGGCTTCTCTATTGTCAGACTGTATATCTCCACAACCTGCTTTTTAGAGATAACTATTTAACAATATGAATATTTACTCTCAAGTTCTACTCTTAAGCTGGCCATACACTCACCGATAATATCGTACGAAACCTCGTTTCGTACGATATTCGGTGCGTGTATGGCAAGTGGGTGAGTCGACCGATATTGCAGGATGCTGCTATCGGTCGACTCACCGATTGGGCCAGTTAAAAGATTTTGATTGGGCGCCATAGAAGGCGCCTGAGCAAAATCTGCCGTCAGGGCTGAATCGGCAGAAGGAGGTAGAAATCCTATTGTTTCTGCGGGGCTGGTTCTCAGCCTGCAGATAAATGCTGTGACCAACAGGCACATGAATCAAACTTGGGTGCACCCAAGCATTTATATATAAAGTGTAGAGTGTTCACCTTTTGGCGTATCACTCACAGCAGTAACAGTTCGGATGCTATGAAATCCTGAACCCTGTGAAACAATATTCTACAACCAAATGTAATTGTTTTCAGCAAGAGATTGATGACTTGCATTGTTTATCATGTAATTCCATGGCTTGTGGGATTTCAGCCCTGCTAAGTCTTTTTCTCTGTGATTCCCTAATTGGTTCATCGAGACAACAGATATTTATTTTATCATCATGTTAAAATTCAGCCAGGATTGCTTTTATTTCAGCCCCGGGGTGAATTTAGAGACACATTTGTTGTAACACACAAAAGAATCAAATATTGCAGAGAAGCCTGGAATGGAGTTTTGTTTACTCAGCTCAGTCTACTTTATACAAAGAGCCATTTCAGCTTAAAACCCTTCACCTCCCATTGTCTACAAGTAACTGCCACTGAAACCCACTCGGATGCTCTGCATGCCCTCAGACTGGCATTAGAACACACCAAGCTTTCATTTATTTCATTTTCTCCTCTGTAATTTATAAAAGACAGCAATGGAAAAATTAGAGAGAGAAAAAAAAAATGAAAGCGTACTAAGTTGATGCCTTTGTATTTTATACAAAAAGGCACTGTGTGATTGTCCAGCTCGGTAGTCATTTTCCTAGACAATTTAATTCCTATATTATCTCTAAATACAGTGTTTAGCCATAGTGTGACTGCCTGGGCAGCTGGCACAAATCCTATAAATGTATTTTTTCCTCTGCCAGTTTCCTCTTATTATAATAGTGTGGGAACTGGTAACTCCCAAAACTATATCCTGACTGGTGTCTCCCTGAAAATGCACCATGTTGAGGATAAACCAATGCGGATGTTCAAATGCAACAGAGGAAAAGGTCACTTTGTCATATACTATTATTTGGCTGGCCCTGTATATCCCAACAAGAGGCTATATGCAATCTCAATCAGTCAGTTCAAGCAAGTATTTGTTTTAAGTGGCATATTTATAAAGGTATTTATTATTATTATTAACATTTATTTATAAAGCGCCAACATATTCCGCAGCGCTGTACAATAAGTGGGTTTCATACACTGGACATACAGAGAAACATATAAAGCAATCAATAACCGATACAAGAGGTGAAGAAAGCCCTGCCCAAAAGAGCTTACAATCTACAGGATTATATTGTGGTATATCACATAAAAATCATGTGTTGGTTTAAGTATAGCTAATATGGCCATACACAATGAGATCCACTCATTTGGCTAGGTTGGATCTCAGCCCAATTTGGACACCCTCATACTGGGCCAAATTGTGATATAATTGTTTATTTGGGGCTCTATAGAGGCCTCAGATATCAATTCCCCAATGCAGCTCTAGATAGATGGTATTTTCACACCTGTTTGATAGATATCTAGTCATTCTACCAGATATTGCATGGGTAGGCCAGTCAGTCATACAGGGGCCAATAAGCTGCCGACTTGGTCTGAAGGGACCAAGTTGGCAGCTTTTATAGGCCAGCTTTGGCTTAAAAATACCAGGTAAATCAGTGTCATGTTGCTTTTACACTGCATTTCATAGCAGGAGTTTGTAGTTACATGCACGTTCAGTTTCGGTTGGAAAAATACAATGGAATTAATTTAGGTAGAAAAAAGTGCAATAGGGGCCCCTTAGTGCTTATGCACAGAGCACTAACTCAGCGTTTTTCAACCACTGTTCCGCGGCACACTAGTGCCTGTTGCCTGGTGTGCCGTAGGCAGGGCCGCAATTTTTACTTTCAAAAAAAAATCCGGGCCCTGTCATTGGTTGCGCCCCGTGTGTACGGGTGACGTCAGTACGCACGGGGCGCAACGTTATAAAAGGGCCTGTGTGCGGTCGCGTGTAGGCAGAAGTGCAGAGGCGGCGCGCGTGAGGGGAAGATGCTGCTGAAGCCGCCGAAGAGTAAAATGCTGCTGGGCACCAATGTATTAGGGGGGGCCACGGGGCACACTGACTTATGGGGGCACTGCTGCTGGGCACCAATGTACTAGGGGGGCTGGCTCTTGGCACCAATGTACTGGGGGGCACTGCTGCTGGGCACCAATGTACTAGGGGGGCACTGCTCTTGACACCAATGTACTAGGGGGGCACTGCTGCTGGGCACCAATGTACTAGGGGGGCACTGCTCTTGGCACAAATGTACTAGGGGGGCACTGCTGCTGGGCACCAATGTACTAGGGGGGCACTGCTGCTGGGCACCAATGTACTAGGGGGGCACTGCTCTTGGCACCAATGTACTAGGGGGGCACTGCTGCTGGGCACCAATGTACTAGGGGGGCACTGCTCTTGGCACCAATGTACTAGGGGGGCACTGCTGCTGGGCACCAATGTACTAGGGGGGCACTGCTCTTGGCACCAATGTACTAGGGGGGCACTGCTCTTGGCACCAATGTACTAGGGGGGCACTGCTGCTGGGCACCAGTGTACTAGGGGGGCACTGCTGCTGGGCACCAATGTACTAGGGGGGCACTGCTCTTGGCACAAATGTACTAGGGGGGCACTGCTGCTGGGCACCAATGAACTAGGGGGGCACTGCTCTTGGCACAAATGTACTAGGGGGGCACTGCTGCTGGGCACCAGTGTACTAGGGGGGCACTGCTCTTGGCACCAATGTACTAGGGGGGCACTGCTGCTGGGCACCAGTGTACTAGGGGGGCACTGCTCTTGGCACCAATGTACTAGGGGGGCACTGCTGCTGGGCACCAATGTACTAGGGGGGCACTGCTCTTGGCACCAATGTACTAGGGGGGCACTGCTGCTGGGCACCAGTGTACTAGGGGGGCACTGCTGCTGGGCACAGAGTTAAATTTTTTAACATTTTCTAATGGTGGTGTGCCTCGTGATTTTTTTCATGAAACAAGTGTGCCTTTGCCCAAAAAAGGTTGAAAAACACTGCACTAACTCCCCGGGTCTGGCTAAGTCTTGCTGCACTTTGCACCTCACATCATATTTTTATGCAGTACAAGATGCAAAGAGCAGCATCAGCAGTGCAGAGCAGACCTGCCTAATATCCTGCCACAGGGGAGGAGGTTGTTACAGGGCCTGCTACATCCCGCTGCATTTAGGGAGTGGGGACTCCTAGGTGCCTCACATGCAGGCAGTGTTGTATGGGGCAGCAATTTTTCAAAGCAGGAAACAGTGTGCAAAAAACTGGTGGCCTGTGCTTGATTCAGCATTTTGCTCACTGTTTCATAAAATGATTCATAACAGTCCATCAAGTTGAACACCTCCAAATGGACCACAGTGCAGGTATACGCTCTCTCACATGTATACACACACACATCCCTAATCTGTCAATAAAATCCACCATTTACTTTTCACATAATATTTTGGTGTACAGATTTACAACATATGCTACTAAATTATATAATTTCCTTGTATCTGTTCTCCCCAGTTCCAAAACTTCCTGTGGTCATGTGATCTCCCGAAGCCACCAGTGCAGCACCAAGCTTTGGTGAGCAAATAATTGAAGTGCATTCCCCGAGGCTGCAAAGAAACCACTGAAGTCTTCAGCTTTTAGGATAACCAGTTTCTAATTAACCATACAGGATGTCAATTGTGTCCAGTATGAAAGGGAACATGTGGCAACTGTAATTGATAAGCTGCTCACTGATTGCAAACACAACCCTAAGCTAGAAGCATGACTGGAATTGCTAAAGGGACTTTGGGAAAACTACTTGGCATATTTAATAAATATAGCATATCACCCACACACAAGTTCCCTTCTATAGAATTAATACACGGACCCTGTGCCTTAGGTTCCAAGGCCACCCAGTGATGGCAAATACTTGCAACACTGTGCTTTTGTTTTTTTCATTACTGTATATTGTAGTTCAGTGCTGTCCAACTGGCGGCCCGCGGGCCGCATGCAGCCTGCGACCCCCCTCTGTGTGGCCCCCCACCTGTCTGGCTGCTTTGATGGCTTACTCTTGCGTAAGTTCTAAGTGGTATCAGTACTGTGATTAACTGCCCCCCTGCATGGTTCTCACCTCAGATTCATGTAATATATCGTGTTGTAGACACAAAGAGACAAAACTGGCACACCTATTATGGTTAAAATATAACTTTTACTTCTAGGTATTTAAAATACTTAAAATAGATAGAAAAGAAAAGAAAGGAAATTTTAAAATATATAATCACACCTTGAACCTGTTACAATTCTAGCTCTTTCACTCCTAGAGATTGTTACTTATTAAGGTATCTTAAGTGTCGTGATTTGTTTGGTTACATTTGTAACAATTCTATAGTTTGGTCTGCACAACGTATCCTGTGTGGCTTCTAAAGGAGAGTCGTGGCTTCTGTTATCCAGGTAAGTGAACAAATCTACGTGACCCCTATAATTTGTAAGAGGAGTCACGGTCCTATTACCCAGGTAAGTAATTGGTCTACACAGAGCACTTTGTGAAGTTTACGAGGAGAATCGTAATTATATAACTTCGGTAAGTATTGGTAGAGAAAAGTTCTTACAGAGAGTTGAAGATAATCTCACCATCCATGTAATAAATTTTATTCCACAGTCATGTGTTGTGTCTTTATTTAATCCACATTTACTTTATGCTGAGGATCACTTAGAGTGTTCACTGTGTAGGCTGGTAAGTATCATTGTAGTGCTCATTACGTAAGGAGTGGTGAATCACCTGGTTAATGCCCGGTACTTCACCAAATAATGCGATGTTTCTAAATAGCGCTCAAATATCAGGTTATCAGAAAATTCCCTATCTCAGGGCGCTTGAAAAGTTCCCTTCTCCTTACTAAGAGGGACAGACCCTTATTATTTGTCTGTTGAATAGAATAACTTGTATAGCTTTGACGATTCGCGCTATTATTGGCTATTACGCCAGTGATTTTTTCGTCCTCCTTATCAAGTGGACGGAAGCTGCAATTGTGATTGTTTTCCCATTAAATCCCACACGTACACCAATCGTATCCCCACTTATTAAATCAAAATGACTTAGCAGATTAGTATGGCGCTTATAGAAGCAGTCTTTACGTTGGCTGCCTTGACATCAAACCGGCAAGGGTAATAATCATACTCGCATTTACTTTATCATGCTACCTTGTGGGACGCGTATGAGGACGGGATTTGCCTTTACTACTTCAGCTTCAATCTCCAAAAAATGGCAATCACATTCACACTTATTTTATCACACTTAGTAAAGCGTATATCGAAGCTGTATTTGCATGAGTAGTAATTACTTTCCCATTGGCTTTGTCAGATTATTTCGTAAGACGTAAGTAGGAGCTATGTTCACATTTGCTGCCTCAGCATCGAAAACCCGCCAGGTATAAGGTTAAACGCGTATCCACTTAGCTTATTTACTGATATATATTGCACCGAGATTTGTAAAAGATTTGTAACTTGCTTGTGCGGCGCATATATTACAATCAAACTTGCCACTTATCAACATTGCTTCTCGTCATTGCTTACTTGGACGGCGCATGTATTACCAAAGGCTTACTATTTCGCCACTTTATCTCCCATTGTTCCCTTAAAGGACATTTGGTTTAACTCGCGGCTTGTGTTGCCGCTGCTATTTTAGCATTTGTATAGTTCAGTGCGAGAATTGCTATTTTTGCGATGTTAACCCTATTGGGTACTTCCGGTCATTCCAGATCACACAGCCGTTTCTATGCCCAAACAGGGTCCTGGTGCCTACACCGCTATGTGTTATCCCGGCAACCTGAATTCAGCAAATCGGCCAAATGCCTCCAATGAAATAAGGTTCCTTAATATATTCACATCTCGGACCTAAGTCCTGGTGCTTACAACTCTTTGTGTTGCCTCAGCACACAGGATTTTTACGAATAACTAAGCGACAGATACGACTATTCCCACTTCAACATTTAAACGGAATAAACTATTAACAGTCTTATATTGCTGCTAATATTTCGGCGCTTGTGTAGTACAAAAGTTACTATTCTCGCAATATAACCTACAATAGGTGCTTTAGATCATTTCCCAATCAAACCACCGTTTCTGTTACCAAACAAAATTCTGGTGCCTACACTTTTTATGTATTACCTCGGCAACCAGGGTTTTACCGATCAACCAAATGCCACCAGTAGAATAAATTCCTTATTCATTTTCCGTCTCAGACCAAGATCCTGGTGCCTACACCTCTTTGTATTACCTCAGCACACAGGATTTTAAACAACTGATTAATCAACAATTACGACTATTGGATAAATTGAGACTAACACCAGTCTACATTTACTGGTTAAACATTAACTGGAGATCAAGATAATATTCCTGTGCCTACAACACCAAATTGTTACCTCGGCACAGGAGTTACTAGATCAAGTGTGTGGAACACACATCTAAAGCACCTATTGTAGGTTATATTGCGAGAATAGTAACTTTTGTACTACACAAGCGCCGAAATATTAGCAGCAATATAAGACTGTTAATAGTTTATTCCGTTTAAATGTTGAAGTGGGAATAGTCGTAACTGTCGCTTAGTTATTCGTAAAAATCCTGTGTGCTGAGGCAACACAAAGAGTTGTAAGCACCAGGACTTAGGTCCGAGATGTGAATATATTAAGGAACCTTATTTCATTGGAGGCATTTGGCCGATTTGCTGAATTCAGGTTGCCGGGATAACACATAGCGGTGTAGGCACCAGGACCCTGTTTGGGCATAGAAACGGCTGTGTGATCTGGAATGACCGGAAGTACCCAATAGGGTTAACATCGCAAAAATAGCAATTCTCGCACTGAACTATACAAATGCTAAAATAGCAGCGGCAACACAAGCCGCGAGTTAAACCAAATGTCCTTTAAGGGAACAATGGGAGATAAAGTGGCGAAATAGTAAGCCTTTGGTAATACATGCGCCGTCCAAGTAAGCAATGACGAGAAGCAATGTTGATAAGTGGCAAGTTTGATTGTAATATATGCGCCGCACAAGCAAGTTACAAATCTTTTACAAATCTCGGTGCAATATATATCAGTAAATAAGCTAAGTGGATACGCGTTTAACCTTATACCTGGCGGGTTTTTGATGCTGAGGCAGCAAATGTGAACATAGCTCCTACTTACGTCTTACGAAATAATCTGACAAAGCCAATGGGAAAGTAATTACTACTCATGCAAATACAGCTTCGATATACGCTTTACTAAGTGTGATAAAATAAGTGTGAATGTGATTGCCATTTTTTGGAGATTGAAGCTGAAGTAGTAAAGGCAAATCCCGTCCTCATACGCGTCCCACAAGGTAGCATGATAAAGTAAATGCGAGTATGATTATTACCCTTGCCGGTTTGATGTCAAGGCAGCCAACGTAAAGACTGCTTCTATAAGCGCCATACTAATCTGCTAAGTCATTTTGATTTAATAAGTGGGGATACGATTGGTGTACGTGTGGGATTTAATGGGAAAACAATCACAATTGCAGCTTCCGTCCACTTGATAAGGAGGACGAAAAAATCACTGGCGTAATAGCCAATAATAGCGCGAATCGTCAAAGCTATACAAGTTATTCTATTCAACAGACAAATAATAAGGGTCTGTCCCTCTTAGTAAGGAGAAGGGAACTTTTCAAGCGCCCTGAGATAGGGAATTTTCTGATAACCTGATATTTGAGCGCTATTTAGAAACATCGCATTATTTGGTGAAGTACCGGGCATTAACCAGGTGATTCACCACTCCTTACGTAATGAGCACTACAATGATACTTACCAGCCTACACAGTGAACACTCTAAGTGATCCTCAGCATAAAGTAAATGTGGATTAAATAAAGACACAACACATGACTGTGGAATAAAATTTATTACATGGATGGTGAGATTATCTTCAACTCTCTGTAAGAACTTTTCTCTACCAATACTTACCGAAGTTATATAATTACGATTCTCCTCGTAAACTTCACAAAGTGCTCTGTGTAGACCAATTACTTACCTGGGTAATAGGACCGTGACTCCTCTTACAAATTATAGGGGTCACGTAGATTTGTTCACTTACCTGGATAACAGAAGCCACGACTCTCCTTTAGAAGCCACACAGGATACGTTGTGCAGACCAAACTATAGAATTGTTACAAATGTAACCAAACAAATCACGACACTTAAGATACCTTAATAAGTAACAATCTCTAGGAGTGAAAGAGCTAGAATTGTAACAGGTTCAAGGTGTGATTATATATTTTAAAATTTCCTTTCTTTTCTTTTCTATCTATTTTAAGTATTTTAAATACCTAGAAGTAAAAGTTATATTTTAACCATAATAGGTGTGCCAGTTTTGTCTCTTTGTGTCTACAACACGATATATTACATGTCAAAACTCTAAATACTGAGCACCCAAACTAGATTACTGTAGTGCGAGGTTCTACACAATACATACTCACCTCAGATTCAGGCTGTAATCAGGCTGTATTGTTTAAATATGTAATCCCCTGTGTTGTTCACACCTTTTAATCTCTGCATTGTTCACCCCCTGCAGTGTTCACACCTCAGGCTCAGGTTGTAATCACCCCCATTGTTCCCCTGTTCACACCTCAGGAGCAGTAGAAACCCACAAATAATCCCTGCACACTACAAAAAGAACATATACTGAGGTGGTACTTCAATTAAAAAGTTTTTTAATATATAGTTATTGTGCAGACTGTAGGAGCAGTGCCAGCATTGTGTCACTGTAGGCTGCCTGTGTGTGCCATACACACAGGCATCATAGGGCAAGCAGAGTATGGCACACACAGGCAGGGTAGGGAAGGCAGAGTATGGCACACACAAGCAGAGTATGGCACACACAGGCCAAGTATGGCACAAACCAGCCAAAAATGGCAAACACAGTGAAAGTATGGCACACACAGGCAGGGTAGGGAAGGCAGAGTATGGCACACACAGGCAGGGTAGGGCAGGCAGAGTATGGCACACACAGGCCAAGTATGGCACAAACCAGCCAAGAATGGCACACACAGTGAAAGTATGGCACACAGGCAGGGTAGGGAAGGCAGAGTATGGCACACACAGGCAGGGTAGGGAAGGCAGAGTATGGCACACACAGACAGGGTAGGGCAGGCAGAGTATGGCACACACAGGCAGGGTAGTGAAGGCAGAGTATGGCACACACAGGCAGGGTAGGGAAGGCAGAGTATGGCACACACAAGCAGAGTATGGCACACACAGGCCAAGTATGGCACAAACCAGCCAAAATGGCAAACACAGTGAAAGTATGGCACACGCAGGCAGGGTAGGGAAGGCAGAGTATGGCACACACAGGCAGGGTAGGGCAGGCAGAGTATGGCACACACAGGCCAAGTATGGCACAAACCAGCCAAGAATGGCACACACAGTGAAAGTATGGCACACAGGCAGGGTAGGGAAGGCAGAGTATGGCACACACAGGCAGGGTAGGGAAGGCAGAGTATGGCACACACAGACAGGGTAGGGCAGGCAGAGTATGGCACACACAGGCAGGGTAGTGAAGGCAGAGTATGGCACACACAGGCAGGGTAGGGCAGGCAGAGTATGGCAGGTTTTTGCTGTACTACAACCATTAATATGGGTATGGTCATGTGATAACATGGGTGTGGTTTCAAGTGGGTGCGGTTTCAAAAAGGGGAGTGGTCAAAACTGGCTTCCATTATCGGCCCTCCACCACGTACGTCAGAAAAATTCCGGCCCTCGGTACAACAGAAGTTGGACAGCACTGTTGTAGTTCATTGGCAGATTATAAATCTTTTATTTTTTTTCTACTTTTACTACATTTCTACCAGCAGAATAGTAATAAAGTTGTTGAAGGCAGGTAAAAAAAAAAAAGGTTGACCTATAAAATTATAGGTTAACTAATATAAAATTGAATATAAAATTAGATTATATTCAGTGTTGTGATAAAAATATTGTCAATGAATATGTGAGGCTAATAGCCAATAGGAGTGAGCATGGTGGCACAACTATTAACATTGCTGCCTTTTAGTACTAGCATTCTAGGTTTCATTCTAGCCAGGGCATTATCTGCAAGGAGTTTCCCCCAAACCCCCAAAAACCCACAGGCAAGTTAATTGGCTCCTGAGACAACAGACAGTAGTGTGTGTATAGTGATGAGCGAATCTGTGCTGTTTCGCCTGGGTGTAAAATTTGCAAAACTGCTGAAAAATTCAAGAAATGGCAAAACAATTAAGAAATGCGGCTACCGCACAACTTTTTTGACATGCACAGATTAAAACTGCTGATTCGGACTGATTCAGCAGGTTATCTGACAGCGTATGGGGCCTTCTGAGAGGCCTACCCGACAAAATTTGGGTAGGGCCTATCCCAAAAATGTCCAGATGATTGGGCGGGTTTGATTTCCCCATCCAATAGAGGACTGCATCAGCTCATTTATGCGGTCCTTGTTTCAACAGCTTGTATTTCTGTCATTGTAATGACCAAATGATCAGATTAGCACAACATACTAAGGACAGATCTGCTCCGCCACCTCACCAAACAAGTGGATCTTATAGTGTATGGCCAGCTTTAAGTACAGGGTTCCTTTGTAAAGAAGCAAGCCACCTAGAAGAGCCTCGTGCCCCTGAGTAAGAGCATTTAGCAACTTAGCGCAGTATCACCATGCTATTATAGATGAGAACAAGTAGACAGACCTTACGTATGGCCTTTTATTTAGGACAGGGCTGTCTAACTGGAGGCCCATGGGCTGGATGTGGCTTTCCAAAGGATTTTTATGGACCCCATTTTGCTCTAGGGCTCCATAGATTTCAATGTATGACAATCATTTTAATATAATCTGGCCCTTGAACACTTTGTATGGGAAGTAAGTTGGACAGCACTGATTTAGGACAATTCTGCACCCCACTTTTTCCCAAGCACTGCACCTATCACATGATTTCAACTGGAGCAGAGGAACAAAAACATAACCTAGTTAAAAATCTACCTTCATCCTTGGTGAATCAATACACAGGGCAGAGGGTTTATTTTATTATAAATACACCTACGTACATGAGCCGCAGATGTCACATGAGCCTTGTATTTTTTTTTTTTTAATCTTATTTACTCTCACCCCAGCACAATCGCAACCTTAGCATAACCTTGAAATGTAAACCTAAGGGTATGCTTAAAGAATTTTCCCTTCAATAAACATCTTACAGCTAATGCCCATAAAAGGTATAGGGAGAAAACTTGCACTTCTGTGCTCCAAGGGTTACTAAACCAACCTTCATATAAATATACTGTCATGATAATCTGTAGGATTGTGTCTCTGTCACTGTCGGACTGTTTCATTAGCTAAAGTTACAGTTGGAATGATATAACATCATTGGGGCCTCGGTCTCCCCAATACACAGATCACTTACACGTACCATTTGAGACATTTTTGTTTTTTTATCTAGCAATGAAATATTTTTGTTAACACATCTGTGTTGTGCTAAAACTGTACTCCATGTGCTGACAAGCCATTATTTCCATTTGTATACTTTAATGATTTAGCTTAAGATCTGTTGTTCCAGCATTGACAGGTTTAACAGAGAGAACACTGTAGACAGTGGGCAGTGATAGTGCAGAGTATATATATAATGTATAATGTAGAGTACAAAGCAGAACAGACTGGTGCCAATTTAAATGTGTAAAGCGAAATCAATAAATCACACATAAAATGGATCTGCAAAATTATTTCATTTCTATGTAATAAATGGTTTTATCAAAGATAAGGGCTTAGAGAAGACTAACAGTATAATAAAGCACTTAAAGAGTAAACATTCAGATAAAATTTTCCTAGTCCTATTGCTTTTGTTATGGCCACCTATTTTGCGCATATTATGTAATACTGTAACATAGTAAGTTAGGTTGAAAAAAAGACACATGTCCATCAAGTTCAAACTTAATGCCTACACATAACCTGCCTAACTGCTAGTTGATCCAGATGCAGGCTAAAAACCCATCTGAAGCCTCTATAGTTTGCCGCAGATGGTGGGAGATGATCTTTCTGGAAAATGGGTATCTGGATAACAGATCCCATACCTGTACAGGTACTACTTAAGCTGACATAACTTAAGCATATGGGATTTCTGGGATATAATTAAAAAACTTTAATCTAATTCCCATGGCTTAAAAATAGATTCATCTTAACTGTAACTCTGCATAGTATTTTTAGGTGGGTAAGGCTTAAGCCTTGACAAATAGCACTGCATTTAGTTAACAAGAGAGATACTCTGTGCAATAACAATGAATAATTCAGAAGTTAAAACAAATCTCACTTCTTCCTATCAGTGTGAGACCTAAAGTAAATGAATTAACAGGGTCCTTGGTCACGTCCCTGCCTACTCTTCTTATATCAGTGAACAAACCCAGTGCAGAATGCAAACCAGCTGTCAGTCACAAGGACCCTATCTTTAAACTGTATACACATGCATTTATAAGGATACCCTGTCCATTGAACTCTACCTCCCATAAAAATACCACAAATTGACCTTTTTTTATTACAGCAAAAACATTTTGGAGGAACTTTGCACAAAGACTTGCACAAAACATGGTACTAACCTATGTTCTTGTATAGAAGGAGAGGTCAGTGGTATAATTAAAAAGTCAAAGTGAGCTATATGAATATGGCTGGGACTGAACATACTTTTGCTTATTGCTTTAGGCTGATGCCACACGTGGCGTTTTTACGCTGCTTATTTTCTCAGCCTAAAGACGCCGCACAAGCCACACAGGCCCTGACTATGCCGTTTTTCAGCCTAGTACTGGTGACGTAGCAAATCCCGTTTCCCATGCTGCTAATAGTGCAAAATAGTAAAAAAACGCTGCGTATTTCCGCTAGGTCTGGCATCTGCCTTTGTGTATACATAGGAATAGGTTGCTGTGCAAATAACGGTGTATTTCGGCAAACGCGATTAATTGGGTGATGGGGCCTAGCATGTATGTGTGCCTTGGCTTGTTTGTCTGCATAGTGAATCCTATAATCCCAGGCGCCGGCCCTTAATTCTTAAAATGGTAATTTTCTATTTAGGAGTATCCAATAGCACATAATACTAAGAAAGTATATTTTTATTAAAATGGTTTACTTAGATGAAACATGGTTTTTCACATGGGCTGGTTAATGCAATATATTTTTATAGAGACCTACATTGTTCGGGGGTATAGTTTCCCTTTAATAAAGCATTTCACTTGCAGCGCAACAGTGTTTTTAGGGCCTAACCCTGGTAAATCACCTATGTTTTTTATTCCTGTATTGACTGAATGCACATCCAAATAAGCCAGGATTTTTGCCCTACCATAAATACCGCACCAGCTCTCAACATACTCAAATCTCTTATGACCACAGCTACAATCTGGCCATTGACCATTCACGATTTTGTGAATAGGCCTACAGTTCAGTTCAATATACTTAATCTGAATAGGGGCAGAAACTTCTGTGGGAGCATTGTCCTTGTGTGTTTACTTGCAACTGTTAGACCCAGACTTTAATATATTCGGTTACCTACTACTAATGAATAGGTCTTACTAATAGTTTAGGTCTAGGTTTTTTTTTTTGCCAACCAAAAATATTGCAATTGGAGAAAAAACCCTGGCCATCTGTAAACTGTTTTCTTGGCTGGAACTTTGCATTTAAAATGAGCCTCACACGCCCAGTTCCGGGGTACTGCCCATTATCATTTGTTGCAGAAATTAGAACCCCTAATATACGTTTTTCATAGGACCAGAATAAATGGTGTAAACTCCGTGAAAATGTAAAATCAGAGAATTGCATTATATATGGGTGGAACCACAGAAAAAAGTATAAAATGAAGGAAAACTTCAAATATGTAAAATTGAGGTTTCGTTGTTTATTCATTTTTTATTCAGTATCTGTCAAAGCTAATATATAATATACAGGTATCGGACCCCTTATCCGGAAACCCATTATCCATAAACTCCATTTTAATCAAGTAATTCAGATTTTTAAATTGATTTCCTTTTTCTCTGTAAAATTAAAACTGTACCTTGTATTTGATCCCAACTAAGATATAATTAATCCTTATTGGATGCAAAACAATCCTATTGGATTTAATTAATCTCTCTCTAGTTACTAAAACGGTTACCGTATATACTCGAGTATAAGCCGATCCGAATATAAGCCGAGGTACCTAATTATACCTAAGAAAACCGGAAAAACGTATAGACTCGAGTATAAGCCTAGGGTGGTAGTGATTTTTTTTTTACTTCTAAACCGTACTGTACTGTATGTGTGTAACTTTAAATTATGGTAATTAACAGTATTCACCTGTATTAGTAATGCTGATTACATGATATGGATATACCTGATCAGCATTGCTAATAATGGGAAATACTGTAATTAGGTACTAATTATAGGTAATAATAGAGAACCAGGTGAGATATGGTACTGAGAACCAATAGCCTTTCGGAGCAATAGTTTTTTGGCTGCCTGAAAGCAGAAGAGGGCAGCAAATAATTAAAAAATAAATAAATAAAAATGAAGACCAATGGCACACATGCTAAAAATAGGATATTTAAAAACACACTTTATTCTTTAAAGTTTTATTCCACAAACATTAGCACTACCATCCCCTAAATTGTGCAGCCAGTTAACTACCAGAAGGTTCACAGTTACTCATGTACCCCCCCTACTCACTTTAGTAAGATGCTGGTCACCGGAGACTTGAGCTGTATGATTTCAGGATGCAAGGTCTCAGAACACATTGCTGATAAGTGTAACTCCCCACTCTCACTAAGGGTGTGCTTGCCCCAGTATACAAGGTATGCCACATGAATATATATATATATATATATATATACACATATAGAGCAATGTGGCAGCACCCAGGTGTAGTTTCAATCCCTGCCCATCAATGCAAATGGCTATGGCCTCTCCCTCTGGTTTAGAATCTCCCGCAGAGTGAGCAGTGAGGCAGGAAGGAATCGTGTCAGGGAGGAGGGGAGAGCAATAACAGAGGGCACAGCACCGATACTAATTAAGCAGCCACTGTTCTAGGGAAGTGCATCTCTGAGAGAATCTGAGCAATCTAAAGAAAAAAGATCTTAGAATAAAGTCTTACATACTGGCACTCTCTTCCCTCAGTCCCACTCACGTTCTATGCCAGCTCCCAGAACATTATCCTTCTGACTGCGCGCTCTTCTGCGCCCCGCAGGGGCACGTGACTTCACTTCCGCCCCGAATAAAGTCTTACATACTGGCACTTGCGTCTTCCCTCAGTCCCTCAGTCCCTCAGTCCCACTCTCGCCTCACTTCTGCCCCGAATAAAGTCTTACATACTGCCACTCGCGTCTTCCCTCAGTCCCACTCTCGCCTCACTTCTGCCCCAAATAAAGTCTTACATACTGGCCCTTGTGTCTTCCCTCAGTCCCACTCTCGTTCTATGCCAGCTTCCCAGAACATTATCCTGCTGACTGCGCTGAATGTGCTGAAAAACTCGGCTTATACTCGAGTATATACGGTAAACCCCACTTCTCATCAGATGACTCATGTCTATAGATATTGAAAAGTCTTAAGGTGGCCATACACGGGCCGATTGTAGCTGCCGATATCAGTCCCTTAGACAGATTAGGCAGCTTATCGGTCTATGTAGGGGCACAAACGATGGGCATGCCTGACCGACATCTGGCCTGAAATCGGCCAGATATCGATCAGGCAGGTAAAAAAATTTAGTCGGATCGGGGACCGCATCAACGAGCTGTGCCTATTTTGCCGTTCTAATTCCATCGTTTGGCCCCAGGGCCAAACAACCGAATTAGCCTAAATTCACCCGATATCACCCACCCGTAGGTGGGGATATAGGGAGAAGATCCGCTCGCTTGGCGACCTCGCCAAGTGAGCGGATCTTAACGTGTATGGACACCTTTAGTATAGCTACAAGATTCTAAGAATGAAATAGGGCTGTACTTGCATTGACTCTGCATGAGCTATAATAATCACAGACTCCCGAGAGCAGCACTTAAAACTCCCTTATGGATTGGGTTTTCTGCAGCGTCTATTCATTCCTCTAAATGAGGGACATCTTATCTCAGTATGACCACATTCATTTTTCTTGTGGCTTTCTTGTGGTTTGGCATATTAGAACAAAAGTATTTTATCAAGCTTAGAATTGAGCAGCCTCTCCGCTCCATGTGTGCACTTCATGTTGTTTTGCAATATGGATTCTCATTTCATTAGAAAGGGCCATTTGCAAACATCTTTATATTTAATTATGCACACATGGATGCTTGTAGTTTTTGTTAATATTGGTGGGACAGATGAATATTAAGAGTAAATATCTGAGAGCCACTGCTGCTTGTACCCACACAATTGGTGGCAGCGGAGTCCCCCACAGGCTTCTTACCCAAGTGATGCTTCTGTTGTATAGGGTAATATAATAAGAAGCAAAGTTGCCCTGTTTTATTAACTTATAGCAAGCAATCATATGTTTGATTTCAAATAGGCCACCTGTAAATGCTTCCTGCTCATATGGCAAAAACTTTGCACCTTTATTACATTACCCATTAGCATCCAGTTTGGTATTATCTGAGATAACATCACAAGATCACCTAATGACATGTCAAGCCCATTAATGTCCTCGATAGACAGCTGCACCATTGCCGAATCATCCTCTATGATTGGATCACTGGTCTAAAGTCCAAAGACAACATTTTTAACTGTATAATTTCTTAAATAAAAGTACCTGAATATGATATGTCCTGAAATATTAGATATACATACTGTATATATATATATATATATATATATATATATATATATATATACATACTGTATATATATATATATATATATATATATATATATACATAGTATTTATAAAGTATATACTTTCAAAAGACTGTTAGCTTTGTTTATGGAAAGTAATTATCTTGTAATATCGCAAGCATGAATAGGGAAAATATAAAGTTCACTGCAAGGTTAAACATATGTTGTCAATACATAAACCAATTACTGGCTGATTTCACTGTAAAATTCCAATTCTTCTATATGCAAAGCATATTCTAAAATTTTCGGGTTAGATTATGGCAGCTTCCCCTTATGTTCAGTATAAAAGGGGATGTTTTTTAACTTAAAAAGGATCTATATGTTTTGAAAAAAATGTAACCAACAGATAATTGATATCCTAATATGTGGCTGATTAAACAATGGTACAACAGTGTGCAAAAAATTGTGGTTCCAACAGTAACTGAAAGTAAGAAGGGAGTAAAGACATGCCGCTATACATTTATTGGCTAATGTAGCACTTGGTTTATGTGTGAGCACAGCACCTTGAGCTCATGCACCAATAACATTGGAGGATGCAAAGTGCACAAAGAAACACTAAGAGGCCCATTTATCAATGTACGATTGGTTACGAATAGAAAAAAATCATATTTTTTCTAAGTTCTAGAACTGTGCGTATTTTCCGCTACTTTTTCGTTAATTTCTGCGACTTTTTCGTACTTTGCGTCAATTTGTGCGACAAAATCGTATTCGTCGCAACGAGTACGAAAGTTTCTGAATTCAAGCTTCGGTATGGTGACTTCCCTTTGGCCAGGTTGGAGCTGCAGAGTGCCATTGAGTCCTATGGGAGACTTTCCTTGGGCCGGGTTGGAGCTGCAGAGTGCCATTGAGTCCTATGGGAGACTTTCCTTGGGCCAGGTTGGAGCTGCAGAGTGCCATTGAGCCCTATGGGAGACTTTCCTTGGGCCAGGTTGGAGCTGCAGAGTGCCATTGAGCCCTATGGGAGACTTTCCTTGGGCCAGGTTGGAGCTGCAGAGTGCCATTGAGCCCTATGGGAGACTTTCCTTGGGCCGGGTTGGAGCTGCAGAGTGCCATTGAGCCCTATGGGAGACTTTCCTTGGGCCAGGTTGGAGCTGCAGAGTGCCATTGAGTCCTATGGGAGACTTTCCTTGGGTCAGGTTGGAGCTGCAGAGTGCCATTGAGCCCTATGGGAGACTTTCCTTGGGCCAGGTTGGAGCTGCAGAGTGCCATTGAGCCCTATGGGAGACTTTCCTTGGGCCGGGTTGGAGCTGCAGAGTGCCATTGAGCCCTATGGGAGACTTTCCTTGGGCCAGGTTGGAGCTGCAGAGTGCCATTGAGTCCTATGGGAGACTTTCCTTGGGTCAGGTTGGAGCTGCAGAGTGCCATTGAGCCCTATGGGAGACTTTCCTTGGGCCAGGTTGGAGCTGCAGAGTGCCATTGAGCCCTATGGGAGACTTTCCTTGGGCCGGGTTGGAGCTGCAGAGTGCCATTGAGCCCTATGGGAGACTTTCCTTGGGCCGGGTTGGAGCTGCAGAGTGCCATTGAGTCCTATGGGAGGCTTCCAGAATCATGCACTGAAGGTTCAAAGTCAGAAAGGTTTTCGCGCCGTTTGCGATCATTTGGATGCAAAAATTTTGCAAATTTCAGATGGTACCACAATATTTTAAGAAAAGCACAATGCGACTTTACGCAAAATTAATGCGCATCAGCAATTTTCGTATTTAATGCGAATTTTCGCAAATCATACTCGTAATTCGGATTTTAATGAATCGCCCCCTAAACTTAGTGCCTGCCTTTGGCACTATGGACTCATTTATGATTGTAACACAATATGTGAAATGCAAAAGAAATTTTAAATAAAGCAAAACATCTGGGAATCGTTCAAAATACTGCAGATAAATATTATATATACAAATTTTACCCTATAGAAGCAATTTATCCATTAGTTTTACTGCCTAGATAATAAGGATGCACCTGGGGTGTAAATAGCGTCGGACTGGCCAACCAGGATACCAGGAAAACTCCCATTGGGTGTCAGTGGCCCCTCCTGCTCCTGACCATTTGACTTGCTTCATGGTCATTCCCTATTTGTAAAAGGGAAGAGGAGAAATACATGGAAGAATAGATATAAATATATAGAAATATAAAGAAAAATAAATAGGTTGGGTGAGGAAAACAGGAAAAATAGTTTGGAAAGTGGGCCTAGGGTCTAAGGATTTCTGATGGGCCCCTGGCTTCCCAGTCCGACACTGGGTGTAAAACACAGTTGCTAAGAAATTTTAGGGAAATGTTGTCACTGGTCATTTGCAGAATATGAGGGGGCATCGAGCCACTCAAACTATTAGGCTCATTTTCTAATTCAACACAGATTGGCTTTTCGAAAGCCAATCCCCATATCATTTTCTTGCAATGCAGCATTTGTCCTTGTTTTTTATTATCATTGTAGCTGCTTACTAAGTTGCAACCACTGCAATTGCATGTGATGCCATAATTAAAGATTGCCAAATAAATGGTTTGCCAATATGTCCACCTTAAAGAGGGGGATATTGGGCTGATCCAATTGTTTGGCTCTTACACAGAAACAACCAGATCTACTCAATGAAAAATGCAGGTCATCAGGACAAAGACTGACAGGGTTTTTAAACCTGTTGGTTGAGTATTTGCACAATTTCCGGTCAGATATAAGTTACGCAGGCCTGTCAGAGGGCCCCATACAAGGGCCAATAAGTTGAGTTGAGCTGACATTTTTATAATGGGGATGCCATAACTTCTTGCACACTAATGTAGCGTTACTATGATTAGCGTGTGATTTACTTAGCAGCAACCTAAAAAATGCTTGAACAAAGTTTGCTTCAACTTTATGTGCAATAATAGAACCCTCCAAAAGCCTGCTGGACACCCCAAGAATATAGAGGGCCCTGTAGGGGTCCTGGCCAGAGAGAAATTTCAAAATTGTTCTACTAGTAAATACATAGGACTCATGACCAAGATGTATGCACCAGACTGGAGAATAAACAGTAGTGGTAATAGAGTTGTGCTTGAAGAGTTGAACATATGCTTATTCCTGTTGATTTATTAGAAGCTGCTATTTTATGTAAAAATGGTGCAGCTGTGCATTGAAAGCAACTCATCTGTTCTTCACAAGAGACCCTTATTAAAGTAGCATCTAACGTTTCATCTCCAAAACTAGGAGCAGATTTAGAGCACCCCATCCAAATATGCCATGGGAAATGTGGACACAGCAAGCTTTATTGTAAGCCTGGATGTAAAGTTCAGTTATCTGGACATATATGATTTATATTTAATTACAATGGAGACACGAGTGATCAGGCGCCAACATATGTTTGTTACACAGTTAGAATATAGCAGATGCAATATTGGTGGCATAAAACTTGAAAATATGGACAGTTTAGAGCTTCTACTCTTAGGATTGCATTCTAACTAACATATATGAGTCTCACAAGCTTCCCGCTCTTGTAAACTGCAACTCTCAGTATGCTCTGTGCACAACAGTTGAAAGGCTACATAATGTTACAAAACCTACAGTCAGATGCTCAGGACTTCATTATATTTGCGTATATAGAGTATTTTTTCTGGGGCCCAGGCTAAAGGCCAATTAAAGTGATAATTAAACTAGGATCAAGTAGTTGAACAGTTGTTTGTTGTCATGAAAATGGAACAGTATGGTATGTACAGTGGAACATATTGATTTTTTTTAAGCTTAAGAAGGGCTTAAACAAAGGAAATTATCAAAGTGCAACATTTTATACCCATTCTTTTATATGACAGGCTTATACCACAGAATGAGTGTCATTCGATTACCATGACAGTATGAGACCTGCACATGTGCTTTTGCAGTGGGAGAGCAGAAAGTAAATCTTTTCCCAGGCCTCTGCCTGTGAGCAAAGTAATTGATTATCAAGTAACTTAACGAGGATCATGATGGTTTTGCATCAAATTGTAGCAGGGACAGAAAACAGCAGCAGTTGCCGAGTTGATTGTCCCTTTGCAATGTGTGCAGAACAGCAAAATACATTTTGAGTTCTAAAATACTGTGAAGGAATGGCAAGTGTCAGGCATCGGACCCCTTATCCGGAAACCCATTATCCAGAAAGTTTCGAATTACGGACAGGTCATCTCCAATAGACTCCATTATAATCATATAATTCTAATTTTTTTAAATGATTCCCTTTTTCTCTGTAGTAATACAACTGTACCTTGTACTTGATCCCAACTAAGATATAATTACCCCTTATTGGGGGCAGAACAGCCCTATTGGGTTTATTTAATGGTTAAATGATTCCCTTTTCTCCGTAATAATAAAACAGTACCTGTACTTGATCCCAACTAAGATATAATTACCCCTTATTGGGGGCAGAACAGCCCTATTGGGTTTATTTAATGGTTAAATGATTCCCTTTTCTCTGTAATAATAAAACAGTACCTGTACTTGATCCCAACTAAGATATAATGAATCCTTATTGGAGCCAAAACAGTCCTATTGGGTTTAATTACTGTTCAAATATTTTTTTTTAGCAGACTTAAGGTAGGAGATCCGAATTAGAGAAAGACCCCTTATGCGGAATACTGGCTTTGTATGGACAGGGTAGTCACTCAAGTATCATGTAAACATTTGCAGTTGCCCTCTTGACAGCTCTGAATAGTTATTATGATATGATATAATTATAATAACCCATATGAATGATTATTTATTGTTTTACTAATCTGTTTATGGACTGACCATCATTTCCATGCCTGGTAATGTAAATTGTGAAGGAAACCCATTTATATTATAGAAAGTGTCCTGTAAAAGTTTCAAATGGATGCAAAATAGATTCGTCAGCACTGCCAAGAAATTTCTGCAAACCAAAACATTTTATACACACACAACAAAAAAGGAAATGAAATAAAGCCACAATACAGCAATATGACCCAAGAGCCTCAGAGAACTGGATATCTCTTTAGACTCAGATTATGTATATGATTTACAATGAAAACAAGCTTCTGTCTCAGTAAAATAAGCCCAATCATGCATAAGCTAAACAAAGAGGCTCATGAATTAGACAGCTGAGCTAATGAATCCTAGTGCCTCTCAGACTGTTGTTGCACCTTTTATCAACAAGTCATGTCTGTAATATAAAATAACTAATAAAAATATAATAAACCCCCTATTGTTTTGAATGAGGTACTTAAAATCACAAAGGGTTAAGATTGTGTAAATATGTTAATAAAGTGGATATAATTGGCTAGCACCACAATTCCCTATGAAGACAGTCATGCGCATATTATGCATTCTCTCTAGTTCATGCCAGCTTATGGAGTTGTGCAATTTGTGTTGTTTTATTCTGTGCAGTGTTTATTTCAGAAGTGATCTCTTTTTGATTGTCTATTTATGTCAGTAAAAATCTGCATTATAGGTTTATGATACTGGCACACAGGAAGATTTGTCCACCATGGCAAATCATCATAGGTGGATTTTCAATAAGGCGAGGGAAGTCTTAGCCTTGTATCATCCCACTCCCACAGGTACTATACTGTATCATCATCCCACAGGTATTATACTGTATCATCCCACAGGTACTATACTGTATCATCATCCCACTCCCACAGGTACTATACTGTATCATCATCCCACTCCCACAGATACTATACTGTATCATCCCACTCCCACAGGTACTATACTGTATCATCATCCCACAGGTATTATACTGTATCATCCCACAGGTACTATACTGTATCATCATCCCACTCCCACAGGTACTATACTGTATCATCATCCCACTCCCACAGGTACTATACTGTATCATCATCCCACTCCCACAGATACTATACTGTATTATTCCACTGCCACAGGTACTATACTGTATCATCATCCCACTCCCACAGGTACTATACTGTATCATCATTCCACTCCCACAGGTACTATACTATATCATCCCACTCCCACAGGTACTATACTGTATCATCATCCCACTCCCACAGGTAATATACTGTATCATCATCCCACTCCCACAGGTACTATACTGTATCCTCCCACTCCCACAGGTACTATACTGTATCATCCCACTTCCACAGGTAATATACTGTATCATCATCCCACTCCCACAGGTACTATACTGTATCCTCCCACTCCCAAAAGTACTATACTGTATCATCATCCCACTCCCACAGGTACTATACTGTATCATCCTCCCACTCCCACAGGTACTATACTGTATCATCATCCCACTCCCACAGGTACTATACTGTATCATCATCCCACTGCCAGAGTTACTATAATGTATCATCATCCCACTCCCACAGGTACTATACTGTATCATCATCCCACTCCCACAGGTACTATACTGTATCATCCTCCCACTCCCACAGTACTATACTGTATTATCATCCCACTCCAACAGGTACTATACTGTATCATCCTCCCACTCCCACAAGTACTATACTGTATTATCATCCCACTCCCACAAGTACTATACTGTATCATCCTCCCACTCCCACAGGTACTATACTGTATCATCCCACTCCCACAGGTACTATTTTATATCATCCTCCCATTCCCACAGATACTATACTGTATCATCCTTCCACTCCCACAGATATTATACTGTATCATCCCACTCCCATAGGTACTATACTATATCATCCCCCCACTCCCACAGGTACTATACTGTATCATCCCTGTCCCACAGGTACTATACTGTATCATCCCACTCCCACAGGTACTATACTGTATCATCCCACTCCCACAGGTACTATACTGTATCATCATCCCACTCCCACAGGTACTATACTGTATCATCATTCCTCTCCCACAGGTACTATATGTTACATGTTCTAAAGCAGGGATCCTCAAACTATGGCCCCCCAAGATAATTTACCCGACCCCCGCTGCATCCTCACCCCTGGTTGCGTGGAGCTGGGAGAGAGAGGACGGAGCGGGGAGCGGGAGGCCACAGCAGGGAGCAGGAGGACGCAGGAGCGGGGCAGCAGGGAGAGTGGGCCGTAGTTTGAGGATGGGGTGGCGTCGTTTGAGGGCTATAGTCTGGCCCCCGAACAATTTGAGACACCATGAACTGGCCCCCTGTTAAAAAAATGTTTGAGGACCCCTGTTCTAAAAGCTGAATCACAAGCTGAAATTAACTATTTTTTTTTACCTGGCATCTATAATATCCCTATCACCCTTGATCCAATCCTAAATGAACTTTTTCCCTAGTGCCTCTCAGACTGTTGTTGCACCTTTTATCAACAAGTCATGTCTGTAATATAAAATAACTAATAAAAATATAATAAACCCCCTATTGTTTTGAATGAGGTACTTAAAATCACAAAGGGTTAAGATTGTGTAAATATGTTAATAAAGTGGATATAGTTGGCTAGCACCACAATTACCTATGAAGACAGTCATGCGCATATTATGCATTCTCTCTAGTTCATGCCAGCTTATGGAGTTGTGCAATTTGTGTTGTTTTATTCTGTGCAGTGTTTATTTCAGAAGTGATCTCTTTTTGATTGTCTATTTATGTCAGTAAAAATCTGCATTATAGGTTTATGATACTGGCACACAGGAAGATTTGTCCACCATGGCAAATCATCATAGGTGGATTTTCAATAAGGCGAGGGAAGTCTTAGCCTTGTATCATCCCACTCCCACAGGTACTATACTGTATCATCATCCCACTCCCACAGGTACTATACTGTATCATCATCCCACTCCCACAGGTAATATACTGTATCATCATCCCACTCCCACAGGTACTATACTGTATCCTCCCACTCCCACAGGTACTATACTGTATCATCCCACTTCCACAGGTAATATACTGTATCATCATCCCACTCCCACAGGTACTATACTGTATCCTCCCACTCCCAAAAGTACTATACTGTATCATCATCCCACTCCCACAGGTACTATACTGTATCATCATCCCACTCCCATAGGTACTATACTGTATCATCATCCCACTGCCAGAGTTACTATAATGTATCATCATCCCACTCCCACAGCTACTATACTGTATCATCATCCCACTCCCACAGGTACTATACTGTATCATCCTCCCACTCCCACAGTACTATACTGTATTATCATCCCACTCCCACAAGTACTATACTGTATCATGCCACTCCAACAGGTACTATACTGTATCATCATCCCACTCCCACAGGTACTATTTTATATCATCCTCCCATTCCCACAGATACTATACTGTATCATCCTTCCACTCCCACAGATATTATACTGTATCATCCCACTCCCATAGGTACTATACTGTATCATCCCCCCACTCCCACAGGTACTATACTGTATCATCCCTGTCCCACAGGTACTATACTGTATCATCCCACTCCCACAGGTACTATACTGTATCATCATCCCACTCCCACAGGTACTATACTGTATCATCATTCCTCTCCCACAGGTACTATATGTTACATATTCTAAAGCAGGGATCCTCAAACTATGGCCCCCCAAGATAATTTACCCGACCCCCGCTGCATCCTCACCCCTGGTTGCGTGGAGCTGGGAGAGAGAGGACGGAGCGGGGAGCGGGAGGCCACAGCAGGGAGCAGGAGGACGCAGGAGCGGGGCAGCAGGGAGAGTGGGCCGTAGTTTGAGGATGGGGTGGCGTCGTTTGAGGGCTATAGTCTGGCCCCCGAACAATTTGAGACACCATGAACTGGCCCCCTGTTAAAAAAATGTTTGAGGACCCCTGTTCTAAAAGCTGAATCACAAGCTGAAATTAACTATTTTTTTTTACCTGGCATCTATAATATCCCTATCACCCTTGATCCAATCCTAAATGAACTTTTTCCCTCTGAAAAAGCTAAATGTGCTTTTATATATTTTTTGTTATTGTTTTTTGCACTTATTTTTGTCATTGTTTTGTTCATTTCTAATTAGTTACAGCAAAGCCATCATTTAACTGCATAGCTAGGAAACCAAAGTTGTGCTTCAGTGCCAGTGTTATACAGTTGTGTGAGGGCATCAGTACCCGCTGCTTCTCGCTGCATCTAAATCATGTGTCTGCTAGTATACAGTAAGTGACTGTGGGGCTACGGTACAGTAGAGCTAGCTCTGTTTGGAGAGATTGCTTTTTTAGATGCCATAAGAACACTACCTGTCTGATTGAATAATGTATGGCTAAATCATACAACAGCATTATTGACAATTCTGTATTTTGTGGCATCAGTTTGGGGGGATAGTGGGGGCGATATCTCTCCAAATTGCAGCTCAGCAGTAAAGTGCGACTGAAGTTTATCAGAGCACAGGTCACATGACTGTAGCACCCTGGGAAATGAATAAATGGCTAGCCCCATGTGAAATTACAAACAAATATAAAAAAATCTGTTTACGTTTTTGAAAAATGGATTTCAATGCAGGATTCTGCTGGAGAAGTGCTATTAACTGATGCGTTTAGAAAAAACATGTTTTCCCATGACAGTATTCAACTAAGTTCACTACACTAGTTACACAAGTTACTGTACATACTGTAGTTAAGTTAGGTTGAAAAAAGACCAAAGTCCATCAAGTTCAGCCCCTCCTACCAAACCCCAGTGTACAAATATACAGGTGTAGTGTGAGTGATGCTGTACTCCACTGAAATGAGTACTTAGTAAAGGATATGTTGGCATGTTTTACATTTAATATACTCGTGGGTTTCAATTGTGCAACGGTCAAAACAAGCCTCAGGTTTGGGGCTGTCTAAATATGAGAAGAATGGCCTCTAAAAGGAGAAAATGTGATCATTTGTGGTATTGGGTTTATTTTTTATTAGAGTTGTACTCGTAAGTGAACATGGGTGGAAAATAGATCTGCATTACTGTTAGTAGTAGTTAGGCAGGTTATATAAAGGCATTATGGTTGAACTTGATGGACGTATGTCTTTTTTCAACCCAACTTACTATGTTACTATGTTACTTGGCCAAAGCATACAGTATGGACATACAATCATTTATCAGTCAGAGCTCAAAAGTCAGATTTGTTTTTCTAGAAAACTTCAAAAGTAAAGGCTATTATGAGGCTGAAAACAGGAGACATTAGTCAAACCTTAGGACTACCAAAATCAACTGTGTGGAATATCATAAAGAAAAAAGAATGCACTGGGGAGCTCTGTAATCACAAAGGTCTGATAAGCCAAGCAAAATCTCCACTGCTTATGACAGAAGAATCTGCACTATGTTAAAGAAAAGTCCTCAAAGGCCTATCCAACAGATCAGAAGCATTCTTCAGAAGGAAGGTGTGTATTTGTCAGAGGCTACTATCTGCAGAAGACAGAAATACAGAAGCTACACTGCAAGATGCAAACTACTAGTTAGCCACAAAAGTGGCCAGACCTACAGATTGCAAAAAAAGTACTTAAAAGAGCCTGCAGAATTCTGAAAAAAAGGGTTATGGATGAGACCAAGATTAACCTGTATCAGAGTGATGACAAAAAGAAAATATGGAGACGAAAAGGAACTGCCCAAGATCAAAATCATACCAGCTCATCTGTTAAACATGGTGGTGGGGGAGTTATGGCTTGGTCATGTATGGCTGCCACAGGTACTGGCGCACTTATCTTCATTGATGATGGAACTGCTGATGGCAGTTGCAAAATGAATTCTGATGTATATAGAAACATCTTATCTGTTCAAGTTCCCGTAAATGCCCCCAAACCCATTGGACAGCACTTCATCCTGCAACAAGATAGATAATGATCCCAGAGCATCACCAGAGAAGATATTGGCGACCACCTGGTGATGTCTAGGAATCGTACTAAACATGACTACTTTAATACACCCACCATTACTTTGTTCCAAATATTATGGAGAGCTCTGTATACTGTCCTAACAAGTAGGACCCAGTGGGCCCCAGTCTTGATTGATGCCCCATCTTCTATTCCTTATTTCCCTCATGGTCCTATATACTTTAACACCAATTTAATTTAGCACCAATTGTAATGTGTGGACCCTGCATGCCAGGTGCTCATGTGGGCCTCCAGCATTATTCTATGGATTCATCTTGATATATAGGGCACATTTAAAAAATAGAGCTGCTGTTTCCATTCCACCCTCCATTTCACCCCCCAGTTAAATGGTTCATTCTGTGTCTCTATATTCAGTATAATCAAGTGGAACTGTTTCATTTTAAAACATGTTATCTACAAGAGGACTAAGAGGGCATACAATTTGGCAAACATGTTTGGCCAGTGAATAATATTGACCAACCCAAGTAAGTGCCTGACAAGTGGCCAATGTCTTTATGCCTCTACAGAATAAATAACTTTTTCTAGATCAAGAACTTTCTCATTTCAATCAAAGTTCTGTCCATGGTGAGGCCTTTCCTGTAAATTCACAATATATTATTTCTTTGATATTTTGTTTAACACTAATCTGCTGGACATCATAATTCTGACATTCCTTTTCCACTGTACAAACAAATAGTGGGCATTGTGTGTGCATGTGAATGGCCTTTCAACAATTTGTCTGAAGTGTTTTTTTTCACTACTTCTAGAAAAGAACACATATGAGTCTGGTTATAAGCAATCATCCTGTTTGTTTTAAAACATATAAGGCTGATGGCGTTTACTCCATTGGTGTAATTTAGCTGACAAAGCCCAACTACCCCTGCCACCTCCAATTCATTTAAAAGAAAAATTCTGACAGTGCTATTATTTTTCTTTTTTTCTTCTGCACTCTACCTTTGTAACATAAATTATCTATGTTTAAAGCCAATTTCTTAAAGGAACAATAAGACCAAAAAAATGAACAGTGTTTTAAAGTACAGGTATAGGACCCGTTATCCAGAATGCTCGGGACCAAGGGTATTCCGGATAAGGGGTCTTTCCGTAATTTGGATCTCCATACCTTAAGTCTACTAAAAAATCAATAAACCATTAATTAAACCCTATAGGATTGTTTTGCATCCAATAAGGATTATTTATATCTTAGTTGGGATCAGTTACAAAGTGCTGTTTTATTACTAGAGAGAAAAAGGACATCCGTTTTAAAATTCTGCTTTATTTGATTAAAATGGAGTCTATGGGAGACAGGCTTTCCGTAATTCGGAGCTTTCTGGATAATGGGTTTCCAGATAAGGGATCCCATACCTGTAATTCAAATATAATGTACTGATGCCCTGCACTGGTAAAACTGGTCTCAGAAACACTACTATTGTTTATATAAACAAGCTGCTGTGTGGCAATAGAGGCAATTTAAATATGGCTGTGTGCCCACATTTGGGCAGTTCTGATTCTGTTCTGACCTGTTATTCAGAATGCTCGGACCTGTGGTCATCTGGATAAGGGGTCTTCCCATAACTTGGACCACCATATCTTTATCTACTAAAAAATAATTTAAACATGAAATAAACCCATTAGGATTGTTTCCAGTAAGGATTCATTATAGGTAAGGTACTGTTTTATTAGCTATTTAAAAAAAAAAAATGAATTATTGGATTCTTTAAGGGAGAAGGGCCTTCTGGATAATGGATCCAATACCAGTACATAATAAAATATAACCCATTAATAGTTTTACTTCTGGGTGGGTGCTAAATAGTGATCTTCTCCCCCAACACCTTTTTCAGAGATGTGTCCAGTCTACCATGTGCAGATATAATAAGGGCTGGAGTCTGGGCATTTTTAAACAAATGTGAGTCTTTGTACAGAAATGCATGCTGTCTAGATATGCAGACAAAGATGTGTTGCCTTCCAGGCATCATACTCAGCGCAGTGACAGAACGTTCCTTTAGGGGCCTTAATGTCAATGGGCCAACACATAAAGACAAGGGAAAGGGGGGCAATGCTAACCATCAGTCATACCCTGCACGAGCTGCCTTTACTGGTAGCTTCATTCATAACGATATAAAGGAGGCTTTCTATATTGCCAGTCTAGAAGTAATTAACCTTTACCACCAAATATTACTCTCCACCACAGACTAGCAGATGGAATGTCTGCTTGGTGACACAATGCCAAATGTGCTGTACCCATTTTAATAAAATGTCTAAGTATTAAAAACGTTGAGAGGGTAAGTGTAGCCTTTCATAATTGCAAAAACATTTAAAGGGAAAATGAACAAGTGAACACAATATGAACGGTTAGCTGGCATCCTTTTCTAATAAGTTCTTACACCCTTGGTAGAAGTACCTAGTACAAGCTATTGTTGTATTTTTTCCCACTATTACAGTTTCAAAATGGCCTCTTACATGACATACAATCAGGAAGCTTTATGTGCATAAATGCAATCAACATAAACTGAAATTTAAAGAGCCATCATATCATTTTTATATTTGTGTAATGGAAATATTTGCAAGGTGAACATATTATCATTATTTTGCCATGCTCTAAAGGTGTTCCTGACTTACCTTGAAGTTTGGTGGTGGCCACTTGCTGGTTGATCCTACAATATCCAACTGATCAGACGAGCTTTCCATTGTTTTGTTGTTCAGGCCAACAGGGGGACTGATCAGAACTGCAGGAAGTGAAGAGGTTTATTAAGCTACTAATGCTTTATACACTTGCAAACATGGAGAAATGGCATAATCATTTTTCAAACATGACATCTGCCATCCGACTGGATTGCCGGCTGGCCATTACAATACATAATAGATAATACACTGTTCTATACGGGAGCTGAAATAGCAAAGCTCAGCATGTGAAAACTTCAGCAGAACTAAAGGTAACTTAGACATTTTGTGCAAAAAGGCTATTAAAAATATCTTCTTCCTTGTGCAAAACCATGACTATGACTTAAGCTGGCCATACACGCACCGATAATATTGTACAAAACTTTGTTTCATACAATAGTCGGTGTGTGTATGGCAACTCGGCGAGGCGACCGATATCGCAGAAGGCTGCTGATATCAGTCAATTTGCCGATCGGGCCGGTTAAAAGATTTTGATCGAGCGCCATTGAAGGCGTCGCGCGAAATCTATGTTCAGGGCTGAATTGGCAGAAGGAGGTAGAAATCCTATTGTTTCTACCTCCATATCTGACGATTCAGCCCTGAATGTCAATAGAGGGTTGGAACGATCTTTTGTGCGATTGAAAATCGCCACGTGTGTGGCCAGCTTCAATATACTGCAATACATGGACAAAGAACCCCTGTTTTGTTTAAAGGGGAAGGTATTTTCAGTAGCTTTATACTGGCTTAAAGAACTGGTTCACCTTTAAGTAAACGTAAGTATGTTCCTGGCAAGTTTGCTATTGGTTTTCATGATTTATTTTTTATAGTTTATGAGTTATTTGCCTTTTCTGACTCTTTCCAGCTTTTAAATGGGGGGGGGGGGGTTACTGACTTCAGCAGGTAAAAACTATTGCTCGGTAAGGCTACAATTTTATTGTTATTGTTACTTTTTATTACATATCTTTCTATGCATACCCTCTTCTATTTATATTTCCTAGGGTATATTGCACCCTAGAAACCAGATAGCTGCTGAAATATACAATATATTATATATCTATATATATATATATATACACATATATACTGTACTGTATATATACACATATATATATATAGGAACAGGTGAAAACAGGCACTCACGTATAATGAAGTAATAATTTGCCTGGGTGCAGTATAAAGTGAGCATACAAAATTAGAAAGAATATGCCGCACACTCAGCTCTTAGATGCATCTAAGACCTGAGTGTGCGGCATATTCTTTCTAATTTCATATATATATATACTTAAGCGCTTCTGAACAAAAAGAAAATAATTGAAAAACCATAAAGAAATAAAAAATGAAGACTAATTGCAAATTGTCTTAGAATATCAATGTCTACATCATACTAGGTGAACTACCCCTTTAATGTCCTTGACTCTTTTGGGTAATACAGAAGACCTTTTTGTTTTTTTCCCCTTGCACCTCCACTCTTTAATTTTAAAATGCTTTTTGCTGTTAGGAAAAGAATTGGTTATAATAAGTTTTTGACTAAGCTGTAGATATTGTGTTGAGCAAAATATTTAGTAGGTACTTTTGTTATGTGTAATATGCCCCACACCTGCCCATAAACAGCTGCGTATTCTCACACAGCTGCTCTCCCACTTTAGAAGTTTATGAGCTATCAAAAATCATCCAGATATATGGCACCAAATGTCTTCTTTTACAAAGTATGTTTATTTTATTCATACTTGACTTTAATCGCTCCCTGCTAAGAGCAGAAAATTTGCTTACTGTTTAACATTTGTCCCTTGTACCCTGCCATTGTACGAGCTAGGCCCTACCAAATATAGCCCAAGACATTACCTAGACTTACAGTCTGTGATGGTTTTGAGTTATTATTGATAGTTTGGCTTGGCACAAATCCTATTCAGAAGCACATATCAGCTACTGCATGAGACGCCCATAACAATCAGAGAGCCATGGTATGTTAGACTAGAATACATATCTCCCAGCTGTCCCGATTTTCACGGGACAGTCTCGATTTTAACAGCTCAGCCTGCAGTTCCAGATTCTTATTGAAGGTCCCTCATTTCCCTTTGATCTCCTGCACTGAGTGCTAAAAAAGATACAAGGATTCTCAAATTTAATTTAAAAAGTAGACTTTTGGCAGAGAGCCCAAATATGCAACACCTGCACTTACAGTGGCTTGCAAAAGTATTCGGCCCCCTTGAACTTTTCCACATTTTGTCACATTACAGCCACAAACATGAATCAATTTTATTGGAATTCCACGTGAAAGACCAATACAAAGTGGTGTACACGTGAGAAGTGGAAGGAAAATCATACATGATTCCAAACATTTTTTACAAATAAATAACTGCAAAGTGGGGTGTGCGTAATTATTCAGCCCCCTTTGGTCTGAGTGCAGTCAGTTGCCCATAGACATTGCCTGATGAGTGCTAATGACTAAATAGAGTGCCCCTGTGTGTAATCTAATGTCAGTACAAATACAGCTGCTCTGTGACGGCCTCAGAGGTTGTCTAAGAGAATATTGGGAGCAACAACACCATGAAGTCCAAAGAACACACCAGACAGGTCAGGGATAAAGTTATTGAGAAATTTAAAGCAGGCTTAGGCTACAAAAAGATTTCCAAAGCCTTGAACATCCCACAGAGCACTGTTCAAGCGATCATTCAGAAATGGAACGAGTATGGCACAACTGTAAACCTACCAAGACAAGGCCGTCCCCCTAAACTCAAGGAGAGCACTGATCAGAAATGCAGCCAAGAGGCCCATGGTGACTCTGGACGAGCTGCAGAGATCTACAGCTCAGGTGGGGGAATCTGTCCATAGGACAACTATTAGTCGTGCACTGCACAAAGTTGGCCTTTATGGAAGAGTGGCAAGAAGAAAGCCATTGTTAACAGAAAACCATAAGAAGTCCCGTTTGCAGTTTGCCACAAGCCATGTGGGGGACACAGCAAACATGTGGAAGAAGGTGTCCTGGTCAGATGAGACCAAAATGGAAAACGCTATGTGTGGCGGAAAACTAACACTGCACATCACTCTGAACACACCATCCCCACTGTCAAATATGGTGGTGGCAGCATCATGCTCTGGGGGGGCTTCTCTTCAGCAGGGACAGGGAAGCTGCTCAGAGTTGATGGGAAGATGGATGGAGCCAAATACAGGGCAATCTTGGAAGAAAACCTCTTGGAGTCTGCAAAAGACTTGAGACTGGGGCGGAGGTTCACCTTCCAGCAGGACAACGACCCTAAACATAAAGCCAGGGCAACAATGGAATGGTTTAAACCAAAACATATCCATGTGATAGAATGACCCAGTCAAAGTCCAGATCTAAATCCAATGGAGAATCTGTGGCAAGATCTGAAAACTGCTGTTCACAAACGCTGTCCATCTAATCTGACTGAGCTGGAGCTGTTTTGCAAAGAAGAATGGGCAAGGATTTCAGTCTGTAGATGTGCAAAGCTGGTAGAGACATACCCTAAAAGCCTGGCAGCTGTAATTGCAGCAAAAGGTGGTTCTACAAAGTATTGACTCAGGGGGCTGAATAATTACGCACACCCCACTTTGCAGTTATTTATTTGTAAAAAATGTTTGGAATCATGTATGATTTTCGTTCCACTTCTCACATGTATTGGTCTTTCACGTGGAATCCCAATAAAATTGATTCATGTTTGTGGCTGTAATGTGACAAAATGTGGAAAAGTTCAAGGGGGCCGAATACTTTTGCAAGCCACTGTAGATACAATTGTAACTAATAAGATAAACAGATATTTTGGGGGAGCTTTGATTTGCAGCTGAAAGGAAAATTTCAGCTTCATTAGCAAAACTGTAATAACACATAAAAAACAAGACCCCAAAACCCCCAGAAATGTGTTCAAACTTTACATAACCTAACAAATTTGGTAAAATAATAGAGGCATTTTGGTGGTGTGGTCACAAAAATGGGCGCAGCATCTTTTTTTGTCTCTCTTTATATTTTTTAAATATTAGGAGGTATGCAATTAGGACTGTATAGCCTGTACAACATTGGATTGTATACCCTGTGTAACATAAACTGTATATCCTGTACAACATAGAAATGTATACCCTGTGTAACATAAGACTGTATATCCTGTACAACATAGAAATGTATACCCTGTGTAACATAAGACTGTATATCTTGTACAACATAGAAATGTATACCCTGTGTAACATAAGACTGTATATCTTGTACAACATAGAAATGTATACCCTGTGTAACATAAGACTGTATATCTTGTATAACATAGAAATGTATACCATGTGTAACATAAGACTGTATATCCTGTACAACATAGAATTGTATACCCTGTGTAACATAAGACTGTATATCCTGTACAAAATAGAAATGTATACCCTGTGTAACATAAGACTGTATATCCTGTACAAAATAGAAATGTATACCCTGTGTAACATAAGACTGTATATCCTGTACAACATAGAAATGTATACCCTGTGTAACATAAGACTGTATATCTTGTACAACATAGAAATGCATACCCTGTGTAACATAAGACTGTATATCCTGTACAACATAGAAATGTATACCCTGTGTAACATAAGACTGTATATCTTGTATAACATAGAAATGTATACCATGTGTAACATAAGACTGTATATCCTGTACAACATAGAATTGTATACCCTGTGTAACATAAGACTGTATATCCTGTACAAAATAGAAATGTATACCCTGTGTAACATAAGACTGTATATCCTGTACAACATAGAAATGTATACCCTGTGTAACATAAACTGTATATCCTGTACAACATAGAAATGTATACCCTGTGTAACATAAGACTGTATATCCTGTACAACATAGAAATGCATACCCTGTGTAACATAAGACTGTATATCCTGTACAACATAGGATTGTATACCATGTGTAACATAAGACTGTATATCCTGTACAACATAGAAATGCATACCCTGTGTAACATAAACTGTATATCCTGTACAACATAGAAATGTATACCCTGTGTAACATAAGACTGTATATCCTGTACAACATAGAAAGGTATATACCCTGTGTAACATAAGACTGTATATCCTGTACAACATAGAAATGTATACCCTGTGTAACATAAGACTGTATATCCTGTACAACATAGAAATGCATACCCTGTGTAACATAAGACTGTATATCCTGTACAACATAGGATTGTATACCATGTGTAACATAAGACTGTATATCCTGTACAACATAGAAAGGTATATACCCTGTGTAACATAAGACTGTATATCTTGTACAACATAGGATTGTATACCCTGTGTAACATAAGACTGTATATCCTGTACAACATAGAAAGGTATATACCCTGTGTAACATAAGACTGTATATCCTGTACAACATAGAAAGGTATATACCCTGTGTAACATAAGACTGTATATCCTGTACAACATAGAATTGTATACCCTGTGTAACATAAGACTGTATATCCTGTACAACATAGAAATGTATACCCTGTGTAACATAAACTGTATATCCTGTACAACATAGAAATGTATACCCTGTGTAACATAAGACTGTATATCCTGTACAACATAGAAATGTATACCCTGTGTAACATAAGACTGTATATCCTGTACAACATAGAAATGTATACCCTGTGTAACATAAGACTGTATATCCTGTACAACATAGAAATGTATACCCTGTGTAACATAAGACTGTATATCCTGTACAACATAGAAATGTATACCCTGTGTAACATAAGACTGTATATCCTGTACAACATAGAAATGTATACCATGTGTAATATAAGACTGTATATCCTGTACAACATAGAATTGTATACCCTGTGTAACATAAGACTGTACAGTCTGTATAATATAAGACTGTATAGCCCGTATTACATAAGACTGTATATCCTGTACAACATAGAAATGTATACCCTGTGTAACATAAGCAGGGGCGGGCCAAGCCGACCGGGCGCCCTAGGCAACCCGGTCGGCCACCTCGCCCCTGCACCTTCCTCATTCGCCCCCGCCTTTGGCGCGCATGCGCAGTTGAACGCACGGGGGGGGCAGGGTTCGCGTCGAGATTCTACGGATCATTGCCCCCGTAAGGACAAGCGGCGGGGGCAATGACTAAAGAGAGCGGACTAGGGGTAGGCAGGAGAGGCTGCCTGGCGCCCCCCAATCGTTGCGCCCTAGGCAGCTGCCTCTTCTGCCTACCCCTAGTTCCGGCCCTGAACATAAGACTGTATATCCTGTACAACATAGAAATGTATACCCTGTGTAACATAAGACTGTATATCCTGTACAACATAGAAATGTATACCCTGTGTAACATAAGACTGTATATCCTGTACAACATAGAAATGTATACCCTGTGTAACATAACACTGTATACAGTCTGTATAATATAAGACTGTATAGCCCGTATTACATAAGACTGTATAGCCTGTATAACATAGGGCTGTACAGCCTGTATAGCATTGGACTTTATAGCCTATATAGCTTTTGTTGTAGAACAGCTGTACAGACACTAGCTAGGAAGGATATTGTTCCGCCAGACAGGGTGGTCACTATTTCAAGGCCCCACCTAATAATAAGAATAGGTTAGACCCCTATAAACCTTTACAAAAAGTATTTCCCCCTTGAAAGGGTAAGAATTGTAACTTGAGTAATTACTCCAATATAATTAAACACTTGGGGACCTAATTTTGCGTCTGACCCATAGGTTTAGAATAATCTGCATTAATCCTTAAAGCAGGTACAGGTATGGGATCCCTTATCCGGAAACCCATTATCCAGAAAGTTCCAAAATACAGAAAGGCCGTCTCCCATAGACTCCTTCATGAGCAAATAATTTTAATTTTTAAGAATGATTTTCTTTTTCTCTGTAATAATAAAACAGTACCTGTACTTGATCCCAACTAAGATATAATTACCCCTTATTGGGGGCAGAACAGCCCTATTGGGTTTATTTAATGGTTAAATGATTCCCTTTTCTCTGTAATAATAAAACAGTACTTGTACTTGATCCCAACTAAGATATAATTACCCCTTATTGGGGGCAGAACAGCCCTATTGGGTTTATTTAATGGTTAAATGATTCCCTTTTCTCTGTAATAATAAAACTGTACCTGTACTTGATCCCAACTAAGATATAATTACCCCTTATTGGGGGCAGAACAGCCCTATTGGGTTTATTTAATGGTTAAATTATTCCCTTTTCTCTGTAATAATAAAACAGTACCTTGTACTTGATCCCAACTAAGATATAATTACCCCTTATTGGGGGCAGAACAGCCCTATTGGGTTTATTTAATGGTTAAATGATTCCCTTTTCTCTGTAATAATAAAACAGTACCTGTACTTGATCCCAACTAAGATATAATTACCCCTTATTGGGGCAGAACAGCCCTATTGGGTTTATTTAATGGTTAAATGATTCCCTTTTCTCTGTAATAATAAAACAGTACCTGTACTTGATCCCAACTATGATATAATTACCCCTTATTGGGGGCAGAACAGCCCTATTGGGTTTATTTAATGGTTAAATGATTCCCTTTTCTCTGTAATAATAAAACAGTACCTGTACTTGATCCCAACTAAAATATTATTAATCCTTATTGGAGCCAAAACAATCCTATTGGGTTTATTCAATATTTAAATGATTTTTAGCAGACTTAAGTTATGGAGATCCAAAGTATGGAAAGATCCCTTATCCGGAAAACCTCAGGTCCCGAGCATTCTGGATAACAGGTCCCATACCTGTACCCATATACATGGTCACCTTCAGGGATCCTGTGGACAGATATAACACATACCTCCCAACTTGTAAAAAATGTAAAGGGACATTAGAGGGACAAAAAAAAGCTGTGTGTATCCTTTTTGTCATTCAAAGACAAAGAGAGATCAAAGAGAAATCAGGGACTTTTCAATAAGAATCCGGAACTGTGGGCTGAGCTGCTAAAATCAGGTCTGTCCCATGAAAATCTGGACAGTTGGGAGGTATGAGAATAATCCAGATTTACTGGGCCCAAAAGAGCAGAGGTAACTAGACAGTATTCACGGTTTGCAATATACTAGGTGCATTGGCACATACAGAAATTCAGTGATCCATTTGATCAAAATCCACCAAAGAGTACACAAATTCCCTTATGTAACCAGGACTCCCCTCTAGGTGATAAAGCTGCCCACCAACTAACCAACCCATTTGGGAGCTGCATGCTCTCTATTCATGGGAAAAATAAAGCTTCAGCTTTTGCCTAAAATGAAAATAATTTCAACAATGTCTGCTCCAAAATGCTTGCACTTGTGTAATTAGATATATTGTAACTCCATTATAATTTGCCATTTTTCATTATGACTTGTTTTAGATGCCCCACATATGCAAATGCCATTTGCGCACTTTGATGGAAAGCAGCTGTCATTGCAATCGATACGTTGATTTTGGGGCGGCAATTAAACATGAGCAGAGTCCTGCACAGCATGCAGCAAACAGAAATCAGAATTAAAGCAAAAGGCTTCCAAGTTTAGGGCTGCTATACAGCTGCCCCACATTTGGCTTTTTTAGCAATTTTTACATGATATTTTCGGTTATGTACAACACAGAATTAATACAGCAGGGAATTTTCACAGCAAGCATAATAAAATCTCACGTCTGTGTTTGAGAAGTTAACTAAAACCATCTCTGGTTTCTGGGAAAACCGCTTATGATGTGATCCTCGTGCTGAGAGGAGTATGGGGGGTGAATATGCATAAAGCACTAGAAAGCGGCTTTTCTTCCCACAGGGTTTGTTGTGAATATTCACTATAGGGAGTGACATACTTTTTCCATTGCTCACCCTTAGAGCTAAAAAGATGAGCTAGCGGCTGGAGACTGAATGGCTATTTAATCCAACAGACACTCTTAAGAGCATCCAAGCACCTGTGGGGATCCAGTTGTGGCTGAGGCAGCACACACCAACAGATGCCGGATGAAAGTTATCACATACTGCAGGAAGGAGTGAGATTTTACTGCCTTTGTTAGAATTTAAGGTGGAACTGTCAGGAAATAACTGTATATAGCTGTTATCTTCTGGAAATAAGAACAATTCTAAATATTAAAGTTTATGTATCATTTCTGGAAAAATAATTGTATACCTTATGATTCCCCTATCAAGCAACTGATGGCCAGTGTAGTGGAGGCATTGGCAGCATTTGGGTTCTGGTTTGATTTTATCCAGGCCACTCTGTGCAAGGTCTTTGTATGTTCTCCCCATCTGCAAAGATTTTGTAGGAGTCTGGATGAAAGAGCAATAGCACCAAGGGGAACAAGTTCCTTACATTTTTATTTAAAAAGCACTTGTTACATAGTTACATAGGGTTGAAAAAAAGAGTCCTTCAAGTTCAACCCATCCAAGTAAACCCAGCACACACAAACCTATACTGACCAATCTATCCACTCACATACAGACCCATACTGACCTGTCTATCCACTCACATACAGACCCATACTGACCTATCTATCCACTCACATACAGACCCACACTGACCTATCTATCCACTCACATACAGACCCACACTGACCTATCTATCCACTCACATACAGACCCATACTGACCTATCTATCCACTCACATACAGACCCATACTGACCTATCTATCCACTCACATACAGACCCATACTGACCTATCTATCCACTCACATACAGACCCATACTGACCTATCTATCCACTCACATACAGACCCATACTGACCTATCTATACACTCACATACAGACCCATACTGACCTATCTATCCACTCACATACAGACCCACACTGACCTATCTATCCACTCACATACAGACCCACACTGACCTATCTATCCACTCACATACAGACCCACACTGACCTATCTATCCACTCACATACAGACCCACACTGACCTATCTATCCACTCACATACAGACCCACACTGACCTATCTATCCACTCACATACAGACCCACACTGACCTATCTATACACTCACATACAGACCCATACTGACCTGTCTATCCACTCACATACAGACCCATACTGACCTATCTATCCACTCACATACAGACCCATACTGACCTATCTATCCACTCACATACAGACTCATACTGACCTATCTATCCACTCACATACAGACCCATACTGACCTATCTATCCACTCACATACAGACCCATACTGACCTATCTATCCACTCACATACATAAAACATATTTAGTTGTGTCCTGAGACTAGCTGCTCTCTCTACCTATCGCTGGATTGGAATGGAAATAGGCTCTTTTCAAAAATTAAAAATGCTGCATAAAATAAATAATAGACTACAACAATCCACAAGATATACAAAATAAAGGGAACCCAACATTGTAAATTTGTTTCCCTCATCAGACATGGAGGAAAAAGGGCCCACACTCTGTTTGGGGCAAACAATACTATTGGGCCAGAAAATGCTACTAGCAAGCGCTATGCTGCCCACACTTGAAGAATCTTTGTCTGTCTCCATGCTGCCCCCTTATGTGAATGTGACACACGCATGTGCACTCCTCATTGTTTGCTTGCTTAGAGTCCTAACATGGTTGTCCATGCCAGGATTCCCTTGCAGTGTGGGTTCTACTAACCTGTACATTCAGTGGGGGTCTTGGTTTTTGTGATTTGGGGTTGAGAAGGTGTATGATTGTGCACAAATCCAATCCTGACAGAAGCCTTGTCAAGAAACACCGCACAGTCATATTACATTTATTCAGAAACAAGTTCTGTCTGAAAAATAAGAAAAGACACAGTTTACAAGGCAGATAATCTCTATAGAAAAAAATGGTGTTCTACAGAGCTTGCTGTTATCTGCTCTTATTTAAACAGCTTATTTATATGAACTATAGTAGTATTAGTAAAGCAAACACACCAGTTTTGCCAGCGCAGGACAACTGTACATTATATGTTAATTACTGTCAAACATTTTCATTTTTGATGTTACTGTTCCTTTAAGGGACTGGATGTGGTTTGGCTAAACAAGTGCTGTCATTTTTTTTTAATCCTGAACCAATGATTTTTTGCATTTATAATGAAAATGGAGGCGACCCATGGGTTAAGAATCCCTGGAACAGTGTGACTTGCCATGTATGAAAATAATTGTATCTGGGCTTTATCTGCCATTAACTGGAAATATGAACTAATATTTGAACAACATTAGTAATAATTAGCAAATTAGTTATAATAGGCAAATTAACATTATAAGCGGTATAAATGAATTACATTTTTATGGATAAAGTTTTTCTTATTGACCAATTTCAGTGCAATCTGACAAACCGTCAAATTTTCTTAAGGTTAGTGTGCACAGAACGATCGTACATTTATTGAACTTTCATCCAACATTAGTCCGAAAATTGATTGGGCAGGTTTAAAAATGTTCATTGTTATTTCTCCATTGTACAATTGTTTGTAGGGCCAAGCAGGCAGCTACCACAGTTTTACTAGAATCATCTAGACCAGTGCTGTCCAACTTCTGTTGTACCGAGGGCCGGAATTTTTCCGACCTACGTGGTGGAGGGCCGATAATGGAAGCCAGTTTTGACCACTCCCCTTTTTGAAACTGCACCCACTTGAAACCACACCCATGTTATCACATGACCATACCCATATTAATGGTTGTAGTACAGCAAAAACCTGCCATACTCTGCCTGCCCTACCCTGCCTGTGTGTGCCATACTCTGCCTTCACTACCCTGCCTGTGTGTGCCATACTCTGCCTGCCCTACCCTGTCTGTGTGTGCCATACTCTGCCTGCCCTACCCTGTCTGTGTGTGCCATACTCTGCCTGCCCTACCCTGTCTGTGTGTGCCATACTCTGCCTTCCCTACCCTGCCTGTGTGTGCCATACTCTGCCTTCCCTACCCTGCCTGTGTGCCATGCTTTCACTGTGTGTGCCATTCTTGGCTGGTTTGTGCCATACTTGGCCTGTGTGTGCCATAATCTGCCTGCCCTACCCTGCCTGTGTGTGCCATACTCTGCCTTCCCTGCCTGCATGTGCCATACTTTCACTGTGTTTGCCATTCTTGGCTGGTTTGTGCCATACTTGGCCTGTGTGTGCCATACTCTGCCTGTGTGTGCCATACTTTGCCTTCCCTACCCTGCCTGTGTGTGCCATACTCTGCTTGCCCTATGATGCTTGTGTGTATGGCACACACAGACTGCTACAGTCTGCACAATAACTATATATTAAAAAACTTTTTAATCGAAGTACCGTACCACCTCAGTTTATCTTTTTGTAGTGTGCAGGGATTATTTGTGGGTTTCTACTCTTCCTGAGGTGTGAACAGGGGAACAATGGGGGTGATTACAGCCTGAGCCTGAGGTGTGAACACTACAGGGGGTGAACAATGCAGAGATTAAAAGGTGTGAACAACACAAGGGATTACATATTTAAACAATGCAGCCTGATTACAGCCTGAATCTCAGGTGAGAACCATGCAGGGGGGGCAGTTAATCACAGTACTGATACCATTTAGATCTTACACAAGAGTAAGCCATCAAAGCAGCCAGACAGGTGGGGGGCCACACAGAGGGGGGTCGCCAGTTGGACAGCACTGATCCAGACGATAATGAGTTGAAATGGTCGTTTTTGTTGATGGACAAATTGTACTTCATTTTAATTGATCGTCTTACGATAAGCTTGGTTGTACGATAATGAAAAGATCTTTTAATAATCTACATGTTGCTGTGGCCAGCTTTATACTGCAACCAAAATATTATTTATTCTTAATAATTACTATTTGCCTCTCAGTTTAAAATGCAATCTCATTGCCAGGAATCACTGGCCCCAGCAATCACAAGATTTTTGCCCTGTGAGACTACAGTTTTCCAGTTATTCTTCATTTCTGTTGCTTAACTTTCTATTTAGACACTCTTCTATTCAGTTCCCAGTCATTCGAACCACCACTTGGTTGTTAGTTTAATTAGGTCCCTAGCAACCAGATAACCAATGAAAAATAAAACTGGGGAGTGGTTAAAAATAGTTTCAATAATTACTGAATAATTAACAGAAAGTTGTAATAATCAACTGAAACTTGTCTTACAATATCCCTGTCTACATTAATAAAGGTTATTTTTAACGTGAACTACTGTAGACATGAAGGCAACTTGCATAGTTTTAAAAATCCAATTCAATTCCAGCTTAATGTAAAATCATATATATATTTTTTTGTTTGTTTTTTGTTTTTTTTTTAAATAAAACCAAGGCTGAATTTCATTAGAACTCTAAGTAATAAAAAGCACAGCTACTTGATTACTGAAGGGTAAAATGATGACTCCAAGCCGATTCATCATGCAAGTAAAACCCTAGTCCAGTTTTACTTTACTTTTGACCAGGAATTGCTGCAATTATGTATGCCAAATTTCCCATAAGATTTCCATGTCAGAATCATGTAGCACTGTATAATGATCTTCTATATAATACAGACCCTGTTACGTACTTGTTAATCCCTTATCCATTTGGACATAAACTGGTCAATGTTAAACCAGTCATTATAGCCAGTGAGAAAATCAAGAGCATAATCATATAGTCTGTTTCTGCCTCCTGCAAATTCCTTCTTAGCTTGTACCCAGCATTTCATGCACTAATCACAGGGGATCATTCTTTAAGAGCTGTTATATATATATAAGTCAAACAAACAGACTCCACAAAGTCAATTAGGCACAGATTGTATATGACTGGGGTTAGAAAAATCATCCATTCCCATGAAATATTTCTTCCACTCTTGCTACAAGTTGATTTCACAAGCATGTAGATCATGCAGACTAACGAACATGGGAAACTACAGTAAAAATTCCCAGTGATTGGCCAGTTAGCTAAAAAAAAAAAAAGAAATACTGGCAGTTGATCAAAAACAATTAACCATTTCAAAATGTACAGAGGGTTTTTGCAGCCGTGATTGTATTGTATGTACTTTAATTTGTTGAAAAAACAAGCTGACTTGATTATGCATATAGGTCCTGTTATTGATTACAAGGCCCCAGTAGTGGACAAGGAAAGTGGACAAGTGTTAAGGCTAGTGTTCCTAGACTGCAATGCTGTTATAATACAAGGTTGCAAGCAGCTTGTGAGGTTTGTAACTTAAATGATATCCGTTAAAGGAGAAGGAAAGGCAAAGTCACTTGGGGGTGCCAAAATGTTAGGCACCCCCAAGTGAATTTAACCGCTTACCTCGTACCCCGGGCTGGTGCCCCTGTTCGGAGAAAACAGTACCAGCCCGGGGTACCTGGAGCAGAGCACTTCCTCCTTCCGCTTTCTAAAATGCCGGTGGCCGGGCATGCACAGTAGAGCGAAAAAGCCGACTTTAATGTTTAAGTTCGGCTTTTCACTCTACTGCGCATGCGCGCACAGCGAATCACAAAGGCAGGCAGCTACCCCAGGCTGGTGCTGTTCTCTCCGAACAGGGGCACCAGCCCGGGGTAAAAGGTAGGCGGTTAAAGTCACTTGGGGGTGCCTAACATTTTGGCACCCCCAAGTGACTTTGACTTTCTTTTTCCTTTAAGGTGGCCACACACGTGCCGATTTCCGATCTTTCGTAAAGATCGTACAATCGGCCACTAACCGTTCAGGGCTGAAACGGCAGATAAGGAGGTAGAAACAATAGGATTTCTACCTCCTTCTGCCGATTCAGCCCTGAAGGCAGATTTTGATCAGGCGCCTTCTATGGCGCCCGATCAAAATCTTTTAACCTGCCCGATCGGCGAGTCAACCGATATCAGCAGCCTCCTGCGATATCGGTCGGCTCGCCGACTTGCCATACACGCACGTGTACACGTACGATATTATCGGTGCGTGTATGGCCAGCTTTAGACTAGAGACCCTGCTTCACTTTTGTATTTGATCTGACTATGGGCCTAAAGAGCCATTTGGCTACAGAGCATTTCCACCAGCCATATCATTGTGCCTGAAAGAAATGAAGATGGTGTGAGTATAAGTACTGTGATATATACATTTTATAGCAACATAGAGTTGCAAATACATTAATTTCCTTTTTTGACTGAAGTGGCAAGTTTTATATGCAGATCACACACAATCACCAAAATATGCAAGAGTCCAATTTGAATGTGATGGGCTTGTAGTATAAGCCATTCTATTTGGCATTAAGGGGATCGTTCAGGAGGAAGTGGCGAAACGCATCAGCTGTGAGAGAGGACGCGGAGAGGAGCACTATATAGGGCAGGACTGCTGAACCCAGGAACCCAGCCACCTGATCCATACCAGTGACTATTTTACACATTTGGCATATGCATTTATCCCACAGTAAGTGCACAGAAGGGGAAGGGAAACGGATAAATTGTGAAATTAACCTAAAGTTGCAAAAGTTGGAAATTTACCTATATGAAGTGGTTCCTAATACTGCCTGAAATTAAGAGGTGGGAAAGCAGAGATTTGTGAGCTACAAGCGAACCAATTGGATGCCATATAAACCCAAGGGGGTCTGTAAGTAGATTGGCAATCGGAAACACAACTGGGCACAAAAAGGTGATACAGGTAAAAGTTATCACTGATGTTAAACAACAAATGGGAGCGCACATTGCAAAGTAATAACTTCTCGCACTCCATTTTTTCCACTGCAAAGCTAGGTCGGTAAGATAGTAGGTACAAATCCCAAAGTAGATGCAGAGTGTTTTTACATGTTTTTATATATACTTGACTTAATGCTTCACACTTGTTTTCTGATTTCTGTAACTTCCATATGGGGTTGCCAACTTTTCTGCAAAAAATACCAGCCTTCCTATATTTTTAAAATCAAGCATCAATTTCACTGGTATACTGGCCAGGTAGTATCTAGGCTAGTTGTAAATGAGCCTTCTTGTTTGATCTGTTGTTGTTAACTATAGAAAAGATTGGATTTTAATGATAATTAGAGGTCAAAGGTCTTAGAGCAAAAACCAGCTAGCAGACTGGCATTTTGGAAAGTTTACACTTCCACCTTTGACAAGCAACACCTAGATTCAGAGGTTAATTTATTTAAGGCATTGGTGACTTAATCCCTGGAAAATGTGTAAGCAGTAATTCCCTCCTAAGTAGTGTTACCCAGGGGGGTCCAGTCATCACTTCTTCCTTTATAGGTCTAAGCCCAAAACACCAGCCTTGCCAGGTCCTCTGCAGTGGGACTCCAACATTGTTCACCACTACTTGCCAAATCCTATATGGTAGTTCTACACCCTAACTATTCACTCCAGCCCTGACTGGTGGGGTACCCACTGGGAAGCAACTCCCACTCACTACTTGGTGGGGCTTTTAGCTTTACATTCTCACTAACCTGAACTACCTCATACTCATACTATAGTGTGCTATTACACAAGCTAGACCCTCACTAGCTTAGTTATCCTACATCCTCCTGTTTGAGATGCCTCTGCTGGTCAGATAACTTTGTGAAATTTCCTCTGCCTCCTTCCTAGACGCCACCCCCTTAATATATCCTCGGGCCCCTATATTGTAATAGTTACATAGGGTTGAAAAAAGACCAGAGTCCATCAAGTTCAACCCATCCAAGTAAACCCAGCACACACAACCTATACTGACCAATCTATACACTCGCATACATGAACTATATATACAACCACTAATACTAACTGTAGATATTAGTAATTACAACTATTAACTTTTTTCTCTGGCTCCAAAACTAGAAAACTAGAAATAATCCAAAAACTAAACTAGCACCCTTTTCCACCCCCTTACAAATATGCCCAAGTACTGTCACTATTATTGCAGCATTGATTCCCAGGTAAACCATACCAACATACAGACAATGCTTATAGCCTCTGATTTCCTCCATATCTACCTCATAGTCTGCAAAATCATCTAGACACCACTCCCCTGGCTAAGTTATTTATATACCCAGACTGGCATTTGTTTATGTGGACCATGGAGGACCCTCACACAAGCATGGACACAGACATAACTGTAAATGCCAAAAAAAGATGGGGGCATAACTGTGTGCTTTAAATACTGTTGCACTTGGAAATTTGTACAGCTACTCCTGAAAACAAAAGCTCATATTTTTAAATTGTTCTACAAGTTATTTTATTGGATGATCCTCACCCGATAACCCCATATTTAAAAAAAAAAAAGTCAGGATACTAGCTTATGTATGACACCTATAGAAATGCAGAAACATGGTCCTATTAGTGACCTTAATATGATTCTTATACTACTGGGTAAGGTAAACCCTACATTTCAGTCAGGGGTTCCACGAGTTATATATATAGGAAGCCATGAAACATTTGATCCAAACTGCTGCTCTGTGCCACCCCTTAGGAACCAGCCTCACTCATTTTTAACCTCTTTGCTCTTTTCTATTGCAAGACAAAGAATCACTTTCCATGTGACTTACCTCAAAGGTGAGACAGCAAATGACAAAAACCAAAAGGGCATTTATGAGGCCAGAAAAATACCATTATGATGAGAATGTTATGCACTCTATTGTATATCTGCTTTGCCTGCATTTTAGGCATACATTCCTTCTATAGTAAAAGCATTCACACCATAGATTTACAAATGAATTCTAATTCAAATCAACAGCTGTCTTGTGTCAAATTTTTCTCTGCTATGGCTACAATGTTAGACATTCATCACCACAGGAAATAAAGGTACTTCTTACATTTCTGTCACAATACAGTCCCAGGGGGCTCATGTTTTATCAGACTAACGCATGGTGTTGTAGTGAATGGTTGAGTATTCCATTTTCCTCACCTCCTCAACCTCCAATTTAAGCACAAGGGAGTAGGAAATGAGATTATTCTTTCCATTTAGGACAGATAAGTGGCCTAGCAACTAAACATGCTTCAACAATTGCTGGACCACCTTAGTGGACTGGAATTTATTTTAATCCATGCAACCGAAGCAGTGGGGTTCAGACTTGTTTGGTTTAGGGCCTAAAGGAATTCACTCAAATGGCAGAACTGGTAATGCCTTTTACAAAGGGAAAGGCAGCAACACCCGGGGAAATTTAAACCCCAGCTCATAATATGCAACAAGCAACTCAAAATGATTTTTTTCTTAAACTGATACAGACTGGTTCACTGGCAGTTTGCCTATAGAAGACTTACTATTTCAGCCACTTCATACACTACTGGGCAATTTGTTCCATATAAAGACAAGATATAGCGCTCATACAGTCAAAACAACCCACTTCCTGTTTGCTATTTCCTGAAACCTGGCAGGAGCTCCATCACAGCCACTCCCCTGTTTGCCAGGTGGTGACTCTTTAATCTCAGCATCTGCACTGGCTCCCCCAGCCCAACTAAACACAACCTGTATTCTCCTCATCTGCTGTGTCTCCCAGATTCTAGGAGATATAAAACTTCTGGGTCTTTCCAGGCAATGTGCCACAGAGCCCCCTTGAAGTCCAACTTGGGCCACCATTTCTGGAACAAAATACTCACGTTTTTATATTTTTAGTTTTCTTCACTATTAATTACATTGAGATTAAGCATCATTTTTGGCAACCCCATGTACAACACTTAGGGGCCGATTTACTAATCCACGAACGGATCGAAAGCGTCCGAATGTGTTTTTTTCACAGTGATCGGTATCTTGTGATTTTTTTCGTTGCCGTCGCAACTTTTTCGTAAATTGACGCGACTTTTTCATAGCCGTTACAACTTGCGCGAATTGTCGCGACTTTTTCGTAGCCGTCGCGAAAAAATCGGAAAGGTTTGCCCGCCGTTTACTAGCACTCAATACGAAAAAGTCGCAACGGCTACGAAAAAGTCGCGACAATTCGCGCACGTCGTAACAGCTACGAAAAAGTTGCGACAATTCATGAAAAAGTCACTACAGCGATGAAAAAAACGCAAAAAATACGAAAAAGTCGCACAATTTTCGTTTTCCCATTCGGGATTCGGATTCGTGATTTAGTAAATTAGCCCCTTAGTTAGGACATCCCTTAGCCCATACATAGGTTACAAATATATTAAAGGGATACTGTCGTGAATTTTATGGTATTTTTATTTCTAAATTACATTGTTTCATAGGAAATAATTCACTCTATCATTTAAAATTGTATTCTTGAACTAACATTATTTTATTTTTAGTTTTAATATTGGTGTGTAGGCAGCCATCTTAGTTCTGAGATTTCAGAAAGAGGCATTAGATTTAGAACTGCTTTCAGGTAACCTATTGTTTCTCCTGGTCCCATGTAACTGGAGGAGTCCCAAGCCGGACTTGTATTTCTTACTACTGACTGCTATTCTGATGTAGCCAATATCTACCAAAAAACTAAAGACTTTGCATTTTCAGCGGATATAGGCTACATTTGCCTACATGTGTCTTCACCCTAAATGTCTTTCACCAGGGTGTAGTGTGTGGCATTTGTCTAATGGTGTCCATAAGGGTGACTGTTCGCCTTGCATTATCAGCTTTCTGGGAAGTTTTAATAAATTTTGGTTGTGATTTGTGATAATGGGAATAATAATATAATAATAAATACCTGCCACATATACATGTATGTATGTATATCTTTATTTATAAAGCGCTACTTATGTACGCAGCACTGTACAGTAGAATACATTAATACAAACAGGGGGTTATTAAGATAAATACAAAGTATTACAATAAACACAAATAAATAAAAGATATAGTTTCAATAAGATAAGAGTCAAAGACACAAGAGGATGGAGGACCCTGCCCCGTAGAGCTTACAATCTAAATGGGAGGGGAACTTACAGACACAAGTTGGTAAATATAAGTGCTGTAGGTCAGTGGGTGACACTACAATATAAGTGCTAGTTTTCGGATCAGGTGCTGTGCGAGTTTAGTTTTAAAAAGACTGAGGGAGGATTCTCTCCGGAGGAAATCAGGGAGGGAATTCCAAATGTAAGGGGCAGCAAGGCAGAAAGGTTTAAGGCGGGAAACAGCAGTAGTAGTGGGGGGCGCAACCAAGTGGTTGCTCTGCGAGGAACGAAGGAGTCGGCCAGGAACGTACGGAGACACAAGGGAAGAAATGTAGTGAGGAGCAGAGGAATGGAGGGCTTTGAAGTTTAAAAGAAGGAGTTTGTAAGATATTCTTTGTTTAATAGGAAGCCACGATAAGGACTTTAGCAGGGGAAGGGCCTAAACTCTCCTGGATAAGAGGAGGACAATTCTGGCAGCGGTATTTAATATGGACTGTAGGGGGGAAAGATGGGAGTTAGGGAGGCCGGTTAGTAGCATCTAATTTATGTCTGTATATACATAGATTTCTCAGGGGAGATAATACCCCTAAACAGGGCAGCATAAAACATGAACAATATGACCAAAAGGCTTAGATTGCACCTCTAGTAAAGCAAACAGAAGGTCGCTGCTTAATTAAACAACCAATCCTATATTGAGTAGGTGGGCTAGTTCACTAATCCACTGGTCTTTTAGTCTTTTCTTAGAAGAATAGTAACAAAAAAGAATTAAGCATCTCCAGTTAAGAATGGTGAAGGCAGGTGTGCTAATATATATGAAGGATTAATGAAAGGCATCTGTAAACAAAAGGTAGCACAGTACAGATAAGTAGATTCATAAACATGGCCTTATTTGCCCTGGTTTAGGCGTAGGGTACACAGAGCATTGCAGAAAAAATACAGGCTGAGAGCAGTGAAAAGTACAGCTTCCGCTTGAGTGCAGGTACATGGAGCTGAGTAAAGCAGAGATTGGCCCAAAAAATGAGAAAGCAAGCATTTTCAGGCTGAAGTTTCATAGCTGCACTCAAGGAGAAGCTGTACTTTTCATTGCAGATAAGTGGAGCTGTGGAAAGGAGCAGATCCGCTTTTCTGAGCCTGCAGAAAAAATGCTCCATGTGCGCTAGGCCCAAACTTAAAAGCATTCCTATACAAGGAGATTTTATCTTTAAAAATATTTAGATTCTAGGTTCTAATGACCAGGACCCTATATAACTTATGTATTTAACAGTATTTATATGTCATCATGATTATTTATTTATGTAGCCCCAGCAGGTTAAGCAGCACTTTACAATATTTTTTTCAACAAACAGGGGTTTTACAGTCATTTAACAATCAACATTGTTGAAGGCGGGGGGGGGGGGGGAGTTAGTTGTGGTCTGTCAATATATATTAACACATATTTCTAAAGCTTAAACAATAGTGCACCAAAATGTTTTAATTGTTAAAGTGTCCAAGGATAAATAATGATGACTGGGATGAAGCCACAGATAAAGCCTAAGACTAACCTGGTCTCAACAAGAACGACTGATACAATTCAAAATAATACATAGGCTCCATCTAACCCTCCTCAAGTGTTTTGTATGGGTAGACATGAATCATCCCAATGTCCCAAATGTAGTGCTTCAGAGGCGAGCTACTTCTATCTCATTTTGCATTGCCAATTGTACTTTCCTCCTGGGTAAAAATAATGGCTTAAATTCAGGACAAACCCTTCCTGCCAAAATTGTTGATGTCCAGGGTTTGCTTGCTGGGGTGGTCGATGACCTTACACCAACAACCTCCATGAGAATCCTATTACACGGCCTAATATTTTAGGCAAGGAAATGCATACTCCTACACTGGATGGTGCAATCTCCCCTCACACTGGAATGATGGTTAAATCTCATTAGAAACCTACTTCCCCTGATACAACTCACATGTACCGCTAGGGGATGCCCTTAAAAATATGACAAAATATGGACAAGCTGGATCAAAGCTATTAATTAACATGGCCCCTCTCCCTATATCCGGGACTCTGGGTACCCTGCTATGAAATCGACCACTCCTTTCGTCGATAGCTGCTAAACTAGACCGGCCCACTATAACAACTGATAACTGCTATGCTATCTTGTACTGAACACAATTAATGACACCAAGATATAGAACCACATGCTGTTTATTGTTTATGTGTTGTATGTTTCCAAATACAAAATTAAAACCTTTTAAAAAAAAAATTACATAAATGCATTAGATTGTGATATCATATTGAGGCTGAGGAACATTAAACACTACATTTGAACAGGTCTCAAGTTTCATTTTTATCATTTTTGAATGCAAAAGGTAACCTGAACCAATGTTCAACGGTAGAATGTTGCCTAGAGAATTGATCTACTTTATGCTTCCAACTCATCCAGCACATGCAGCATCAAAAGATTGATTGATTGATTGATTTAGATTGTAAGCTCTATGGGGCAGGGACCTCCATCCTCTTGTCTCTTAGATTCTTAACTTATTGCAATTGTACCTTGTATTTATTTGTATTTATTGTTATACTTTGTATTTATCTATTGTTATTTCTAATAACCCACTGTTTGTATTAATCTATTCTACTGTACAGCGCTGCTTTATAAATAAAGATACATACATACACACAAGAGCAACACAGAGCTCTGCCCTATGTTATTAATGTCTGACTGTCTAAACATCTGGATTGCTACCTCAATGTTAAACAAACAAACGCTAACAGGATTAGCATCACCTATCAGTGTGCTGATTATTGTTATGGCAGCTGTGCTGGCTTGTGTTTCATCATTCATTGTTTTGGTTTGTATGGGAATTTGCTGAACATTGCACAGTGCAACTGGCAAATCCCAGATAAAGTCAACATTTCACAAAATTTCCCATCGAGCAGTTCATCCTCAGGGGGGCTCATTATTTGTTTTAACGTGCAACAACACCAGAGTCCTGACACTTTATACAGAAGTTAATGGCTGAGTTCTAGAAAGACAAGACATAGCCCAAAACAAAACATCATTAGGCCGACTGACTATTTTGTTACCCCGCCTTCCTTCCTTAGTTCATTCTATTCCAGGTCACAGGTTTAACCTCTTCTTTGTTGGTACATCACTTCAGGAAATAAGAATGAGGTCAGGAAATGTATAGGTCTGTGAGGTATGTAAAGGACACAATGAATATATTTGGGATATGGCAGCAGATTTCCAGTAACCTGTAGATTGAAGTGTCAAAACACCAGGGAATAATGGGAAGAGACAATGGCTGTTGTCACATGATACATACAGTAAACGGCTAACACCCTTTTTGCAAAATAATGGGAAAGGTTATATAGTGGAGATTTTCCGAGGTCAAATAATATATTATGTAATTAAGGTTTGTGACATAATGCAAGCAATTTTGCCTTTTCCATCCAAATGTTGCATAATATATAAATTTATATGCTGAAGGAGACTTAAAAGAAAAGAATTCTAACGTGGTAGAAATGTTGTGCTTCAGGCATTTCTTTACTTTTATAGAGCATAATACAGGTATGGGACCTGTTATCCAAAATGCTCAGAACCGGTCATTTTCTGGATAAAGGATATTTCCATAAGTTGGATCTCCATACTGTAAGGGGCACATTTACTAACCCACGAATCCGAATCTGAATTGGAAAAATTCAGATTGGAAAACTAACATTTTGCGACTTTTTCGTATTTTTTGCGATTTTTTCGGCGCCTTTACGACTTTTCGGAAATTGACGCGACTTTTTCGTTACCAATACGATTTGTGCGAAAAAACGCAAGTTTTTCGTAGCCATTACGTTGCGCTTGTATCTTGTCGCGACTTTTTCGTATTGAGCGCTCGTAAGCGGCGGCCGAAACTTTCAGACTTAGCATGATTTTGGAAGCCTCCCATAGGACTCAATGGCACCCTGCAGCTCCAACCTGGCCCAAGGAAAGTCTCCCATAGGGCTCAATGGCACCCTGCAGCTCCAACCTGGCCCAAGAAAAGTCACCCATAGGGCTCAATGGCACTCTGCAGCTCCAACCTGGCCCAAGGAAAGTCTCCCATAGGGCTCAATGGCACTCTGCAGCTCCAACCCGGCCCAAGGAAAGTCTCCCATAGGGCTCAATGGCACTCTGCAGCTCCAACCCGGCCCAAGGAAAGTCTCCCATAGGGCTCAATGGCACTCTGCAGCTCCAACCCGGCCCAAGGAAAGTCTCCCATAGGGCTCAATGGCACTCTGCAGCTCCAACCTGGCCCAAGGAAAGTCTCCCATAGGGCTCAATGGCACCCTGCAGCTCCAACCTGGCCCAAGGAAAGTCTCCCATAGGACTCAATGGCACTCTGCAGCTCCAACCTGGCCCAAGGAAAGTCTCCCATAGGACTCAATGGCACCCTGCAGCTCCAACCTGGCCGAAGAAAAGTCACCCATAGGGCTCAATGGCACTCTGCAGCTCCAACCTGGCCCAAGGAAAGTCTCCCACAGGGCTCAATGGCACTCTGCAGCTCCAACCCGGCCCAAGGAAAGTCTCCCATAGGGCTCAATGGCACTCTGCAGCTCCAACCTGGCCCAAGGAAAGTCTCCCATAGGGCTCAATGGCACTCTGCAGCTCCAACCTGGCCCAAGGAAAGTCTCCCATAGGGCTCAATGGCACTCTGCAGCTCCAACCTGGCCCAAGGAAAGTCTCCCATAGGGCTCAATGGCACTCTGCAGCTCCAACCCAGCCCAAGGAGAGTCTCCCATAGGGCTCAATGGCACTCTGCAGCTCCAATCTGGCCCAAGGAAAGTCTTCCATAGGGCTCAATGGCACTCTGCAGCTCCAACCCGGCCCAAGGAAAGTCTCCCATAGGGCTCAATGGCACTCTGCAGCTCCAACCCGGCCCAAGGAAAGTCTCCCATAGGGCTCAATGGCACTCTGCAGCTCCAACCTGGCCCAAGGAAAGTCTCCCATAGGGCTCAATGGCACTCTGCAGCTCCAACCTGGCCCAAGGAAAGTCTCCCATAGGGCTCAATGGCACTCTGCAGCTCCAACCTGGCCCAAGGAAAGTCTCCCATAGGGCTCAATGGCACTCTGCAGCTCCAACCCAGCCCAAGGAGAGTCTCCCATAGGGCTCAATGGCACTCTGCAGCTCCAATCTGGCCCAAGGAAAGTCTTCCATAGGGCTCAATGGCACTCTGCAGCTCCAACCTGGCCCAAGAAAAGTCACCATATTGAAGCTTGAATGAATCCGAATCTTTCGTACTCGGCGCGAAGGCTACGAAAAAGTCGCGACTTTTCGCGCAAGTAGTAACTCTACGAAAAAATCACCAGATTTTGCGCAACATTCGGAATGGCAACGAAAAAGTCGCGACAATTTTCCGAAAAATTGCCAAATACCGATCATTACGAAAAAAACGCAATCGGACGCATTCGGCCCGTTTGTGAGTAAGTAAATGTGCCCCTAAGTCTAATAAAAAAATTATTTAAATAAACCCAATAGCATTCCTTTGCTTCCAATATAGTCAGGATAAAGTACAAGGTTTAGTTTTATTATTACAGAAAAAAAAATGTTTCAACTGGAGTCTATGGGCAAAGGCCTTCCTGTAACTTGGAGCTTTCTGGATAATGGGTTTCTAGATAAGGGTTTCCATACCTTTACTAGCCTGCCAATCTTATCATTCATAGATCATATTTCAATATATAGATATAAGAACAAGCATACATTCAGTATAACATTAAGGAAAGGCAAATATGTGATGCTTTCATAAATAAGATTTGTAAAACTGAGCTTAGGAATTTATATTGAAAGGGTCTGACAATTAAATTTAAAGAATCATAAGAATTTGAGAACATTTAAGATTGCTTCCAATTCTAATATAAACAGGTATGGGATCCATTATCCACGAAACAAGTTATCCAGAAAGCTCTGACTTCCGGAAATCCTGTCTCCCATAGACTCCATTTTAATAAAATGAAATTTTATTTATTCTTTATTTGAAATAATGTAGATTTTTAAAACTTTTCTCTGTAATAATAATAACAGTACCATGTATTTGATCCCAAATAAGATATAATTACTCCTTATTGGAGGCAAAATATTCCTATTGGGTTTGATTAATGTTTTATTGAATTTTTAGTATATTTAAGGTATGAAGGTCCAAATACCAGAAAGACCCCTTATCCGGAATACCCTTGGTCCCAAGCATTCTGGATAATGGGTTCTATACCTGTATATATATATCTTCTTTAAATGTTTGAATTTTAGAAAAAAATTATATTAAGAATGTATTTGGGTTTTGAAGTCTATTCTGTATCTGTTATTTAAATATATATATATATATATATGCCTCAGGTGCACTGTATTCAGGCAAAAATAAATATCATAAATAAATATGTCCAAATGCATCAACATGCGTGCAGTAACTATTCCAGTGCAAAGGAAATTCTTAAAACAAATCTAATTGGTTGCTCTAATTGCTTCTCATGTTATTGCATTACTCTGGGAGTAAGTTGGAGAATGTATTCGACCAGGGAATGAAGGCAAGAACAGCAGGACCCAAAAAACAGGGCTGTCCAACTGAAGGTTGGAGAAGACCACAGTAGGCCCGGCCTGGGTTTCAAAAAAGGTTCTGGCATTTCAGGTACACAGAGGCCCAAACATCCCAACACCCCCCCACCAGCCCAATAAATAGTGACTGTCTATGGCATCTTACAGCAGCCCCTCTGGCATTTGCAAGAACTCACAGGTTGCCAGTCCAGGCTTGGACCACACTGTGTCCTTTCAGGGCACCCAACAACACCATGGGCTCTGTAGGTTTCACAGTATGGCGTGATATTTATTACAAGCTGATCAACAAGTGTTGATCCAGGGACATTTTGGAGTCAGGAAGGATTTTTTTCAAATTAGAGAGGCTTCAGATGGGGATTTTTGCCTTCCTCTGGATAAACTAGCAGTTAGGCAGGTTATATATAGGCATTATGGTTGAACGGGATGGACGTATGTCTTTTTTCAAACTTACTATGTTACTATGAGCATGAGATTTTGATGCCAGATTTTGACCCTTGTAGAAAACACGGAGGTTAAAAACCACATAACCATCATTTTTACCGTTGCCCTAAAAAGAAACCGATAAGCAGGCATTATATCTCTGTCTATACTTGGAAAATTTATAGTACACGTCCCATTTGCTTCTTATAAAAAATGGGCACATTAATGGGATAATCCTACATCACGCAAATATTTGGCTGCTAATCCCCACCCCAACATCCTGTGGCATTGGGATATGGCCAAAGTATTCTTGGAGTATCCGATCTGCAGGTGTATAACACATGAAGGAGAAGATCCTTGATATTTATTATAAACTAATAAAATGAATGCAAACTATCATCTGTTTTACGTTACTGGTTTTGAAGAAGCTAACTTTTCTTCAAAACTTCTTTCTGAGGCGTGTTCTGCCCAACTCTGTGCTGTAAAGATATCTAAGATTCCATTAGGCAATAGGATGGGGTAGTTTTACAACTCCACTTTAAATTCCAGGAATTGCGTATAACTGCATTAAATAAAACAAGACTGTTGGACTGTTGGGCTTTATTCAGTTTTAGGGACGTGTCTAGTGATGGGCGAAATGTTTCGCCAGGCATGGATTTGCAGCGAATTTCCCCGTTTCACCATTGGCAGATTGTTTTGTGAAACGGATGAAAAAAGAATAGTCGCGGGCATCAAAAGAACAGACGCAGGTGTCAAAAGAATAGTAGCCATATCGATTCGGCATCTTAATAAAAAAAAAATATGAAGATAAATAAGGGCCTTGTTCCATAACAACTAAAGAACCCAAATAAACCATACAAATATTATTCTGTTATATATATTTATACTATTATTATACTATTATTTTGAACTACAGTTAGAACCTCCATCTTATGTTTTTCAGGGAACCAGAAAAAATGGTGCAAAATTCAGGGAAATCTAAAGGAACTGCGTTATGTATTTCTGGGACCAAAACAAAAATTGGGGAAAACTTAACATCAGGGAATGTAATATTGAGGTTTCACTATAATAAGCTTTTTCTTCTGCAGTTCTCCAGTTTGAAATATTAGAAGCTATTTGGTTGGTAGGGTCCATTTTACCCTAGCAACCAGGCAGTGGTATAAATGAAAGATTGGAAGGTAAATAGGAGATGGGGCTGAATAGAAAGAAGTAAAAAAAAAGACAACTGGAAAGAGCTAGAAGAAGACAAAAGTAAAAAATTATAAAAACAAATAAAAAAAACAAGTTCAATTGAAAAATTGCTAAGAACAATACATTTTTCAACCCCTATGTAAGCAAAAGAATGAAATTATGGCATACATTTTAAAAATTACAATGCCATATACCTAATATCATGGAGGTGCTTAAATGGGTGTGCTGGGAGCATGGAGCGTGAGGCCCCAGTATCAAGCTTGGGACCCTAACACAGGGGCGCTGCTAAAAGTTACCAGGGGTGGCAAAAAGTCGCTCCTGGTAACTTTAAAAGCTGAATTTCTAGGTTTTAAATGGAAATTTGGCTCTACTAGTGCAGAGCGTAATTGCGCTCTCAACACTAGTGATGCAGGCCCCCCCGGGCCCCCTCTGGAGCTGTAAAGGTAAGCGCGGGGGGGCGACATCAGAGGACCACCTCGGGCGGCCCAGGGACCAAAAACACCCCTGCCCTATGGAGACCATCATCATTAGAGAAGCTGGGGAACAGGGACCCTGGGATAGTGATAGTGGCCAGCAATTTTGGTAATAGCATGCTCATAGGAGTTAATTCGTTTAGGAAGAGCAACATCCACTTCACCTAAGAAAAGTAATGTGGAGTTAGCTCCTAGTTAAGTATAGGGACCAAAGACCAGAAAGTTGCTAAGCATCCTTCACAAGTTCTAATTTTGCTGCATCCATTGTAATCAAAAGGTACTATTGTCCTGTTCAATACACTTCCTCCACAATATAACAGTATTCTGCCTGAAAAGCAGCTGAAAATGTGTTACTGCCAAGAAAGGATTACATACCTTTTGCCCTTCTGTATGTAGCACACCAGACACTGATATGGAAATGCCCCATGCATTGTGCAAAAAAAGTCTGCAATCTGTCATTTATTTACACTTTGCACACACATGGGGCATGTGAAGAATGGCCGTAGGCCTCTAGCCTAAAGCAGACAGTAAGGACAGGGCCCCTCCTGATGCTGTTCTCTGCACAGAGTGCTGGAATTTTTATCCTGCGATCAATGCAGAAAACATTAACTCCAGACACACAAGTGCTCTGTAATTGAGCACTCAGGGATGCAGTCTTGTACCCCATAGCACTACCTGTACTCCTTCTGATAGAGTATAGTGCCTTGTGTCTGCAGCTTTGTATACAGAGAAAATATTGTAATATTATAAACATCCTTATAACAGTACCGTAGGTACAGGGGCTAAAATGATCAATAAAATTTGTGTCAGTATCTACTAATCTATTATAGTCTATCCTCCTGACAGCTGCGAGAAGCTAGAGAAGCCCCATCCAGCCTAGGTATATGCTTCAGCCTACAAAGTGTCAGCTGCCTTGCAAGATCAAATGGCCTTATCATGAACAGCCTAATTCCAGAGCGTAATGCGATTATCGGTGATTTCTCAAGAAAGCAGCAGGAAATAAGCCTAAGCTTTGAAGTTGTTGGGAAAATAATATATGCAGAACTGCACAGAAGCTATTCTTCTGGAGGCTGAATTACCTTGCGTTAAAGAGACTCGGTGTGGCTGAATATTCCATATCAAGGTAATCCCCCAAAATTGCACAAGTGTTGAGTAATGCTTGGCTTTCTTATCTGAAGTCCATATAAGAGGATTTCTTCCATGGGTTCAGAACTAGAGCTCCTCTTTACTTCTGTGTGCAGTACAACAAGGTGCTCAGTTTGGGTATTAACAGTTCATGCTAAAGTAATCAAGATAATGTGAGGCAACTCAGCCATGTAACATCACCATTGGCATACCCCCCAACTGTCCCGCTTTTCGCGGGACAGTCCCGCTTTTTATGGCGCATCCCGCTGTCCCGGATAGTTCCATGAATGTCCCGCATTGCAGAACATTCATGGAACTATCCGGCACAGCGGGATGCGCTTGCTGTGCCGGATGTTCACGCTTCGTCGGCTGCTTCGTTATGCCTCTCCTTGCGCTGCGCGACAGTCCCTTTTATAAGGTTGCGCCTGTGGGTGTGACGTCATTACGCACGGGCGCAACCTTATAAAAGAGACTGTCGTGCAGCGCAAGGAGAGGCATAACGAAGGCGGAGCGCCTATGGGAGCTACTGTGATAGGGGGCTACTGTGATAGGGGGCTACTGTGATAGGGGGGCACTGTGATAGGGGGACACTGTGTATTGGGGGACACTGTGTATTGGGGGACACTGTGTATTGGGGGGCTACTGTGTATAGGGGCACTGTGTATTGGGGCTACTGTGTATAGGGGGACACTGTGTATAGGGGGCTACTGTGTATAGGGGGCACTGTGTATGGGAGACTACTGTGTATTGGGGGCTACTGTGTATTGGATGGTACTGTGTATGGGGGTACTGTGTATTGGGGGGCTACTGTGTATTGGGGGGCTACTGTGTATTGGATGGTACTGTGTATGGGGGTACTGTGTATTGGGGGGCTACTGTGTATTGGGGCACTGTGTATTGGGGGCTACTGTGTATAGGGGCACTGTGTATTGGGAGCTACTGTGTATAGGGGGACACTGTGTATAGGGGGCTACTGTGTATAGGGGACACTGTGTATGGGGGCACTGTGTATGGGGGGTACTGTGTATGGGGGGTACTGTGTATGGGAGACTACTGTGTATTGGGGGCTACTGTGTATTGGATGGTACTGTGTATGGGGGTACTGTGTATTGGGGGCTACTGTGTATGGGGGGGCTACTGTGTATGGGGGGCTACTGTGTATGGGGGGCTACTGTGTATGGGGGGCTACTGTGTATGGGGCGGGCTACTGTGTATGGGGCGGGCTACTGTGTATGGGGCGGGCTACTGTGTATGTGGGGGCTACTGTGTATTGGGGCACTGTGTATCGGGGGCTACTGTGTATGGGGGGAAAAACTGGTACATAGTTAGAACTCACTTATAACTGACTGCCTTCTCTCTATATTTGTATTTATATGTAGGAGTTGCTATATTGTTTTCCTTAGGTCGTTCAGTATGAGGGTATAGCACATTTTCGTCTGCTCCCGCCATTTGATCTATATAAAAGGGGTATTTTTTTTAAAATGGGGTGTGGTAATTGGGGCGTGACCACAAAAGGGGGCGTGGCCAAAAAAATTTGCTGCGCTGCGTGCGCCAAATCTTTTTGTCCCTCTTTTCATTTTTCAAATGTTGGGAGGTATGCCATTGGTTTACAGCATTCATCGTCTGCCCAGCATGAAACAATCCCAAATGAAGGAAGACGTGCGCAAGCTAACACTCATAGAATGGACTTATTTACATGAGCTACTGGTCAGGTTTTGTAAGGGGCAGGGGAGGACTGGAATAGAAAGATAAGTAACAATAAGAAAATTATAGCTTCACAGAGCAATATTTTTTTTTGGCTGCTTGGGTCAATGAGACCCCATCTGGCAGCTGGAAACAGGCAGGCGAAAAAGACTAATAGCTTAAAAGCTTATAATAAAATAAGATAACTGGAAAGTGAACAGGACATTTTATAACATAGTAAAAGTTAACCTGAAGGTAAAAAACCCCTTTCACTAAAAACAAAAAACCTATAGAGCTATTCTATCTCTGTAGAATGGAAGAAGTGTCAACCACGCTGACCATACATACACAAAACATATTTCTTAATAACTTGGGTGCCAATGGTTCTCTAAACTGGTATTTGCTGGATCACAAACAGTTATAGATGGTACAGTTTACAGTCTTTTTCCCTGGATGGCACTGGGTACTGGCACTAGCAGTGTATTAGTCAGAACCAGTGGTAGCACTCACTACCATGGTGCTCTTCAGCAGATCTCTCTACCCCGACCTTAAGCACTTGAGGCCCTACGCTAGTAGGTAACACAGTAGGGTAATAAGTGCTTTACTGGCTGCCCTACTACCTTCAGACAGGGCCATATTTATCATGTAGGCACACAAGGACTCATGCCTAGGGCAGAAGCTTTAGGGGGTATCCCTCAGGTGCCTCTGTGGTAAATAAAAATCTAAAAAAAAATCTCTGCCCTGCAAAGGGAGAAGGTGGGGGTAGCCGGTAGCCTCAGTCCTTGGGTTCCCACCTTTTAACAAAGACTATACCAAAAATGGTGGATGGCAGGCCTGCAAGGGGGCAAGCAGTGGCATAAATGTGTACATTCCCAGTAAATTTGTAATACTGGCCCAACCTGGGTGGTCAGGTGACAACCCTACTCTTAAGGCCCCCATACACGGGCCGATTTTTTACTGTCAAACGACCGATTCCCGAACGATCCGATACTATCGTTACGTTATCGTATAGTTGACGGTGTGCGAACGATCGTCGGCCCACTAATCGACCCGACATTATCGTCCCCAAAATCGATCGGCCAGGTTTAAAAATTTTAGTCGTTTAACAATAAAATCTGCCAGTTAGTGTCAGACATTTGTCTTCGAACGATTGTTCTCTGCGCATGTCATGATTGCCAGCAGCGGAAGTCAACGAACATAAATAAATAAATACCGCTTCCTCCACGACATTGGATCGTACGTAGATGTACGATCGTACGTATTTTACAATAATGATACGATGAAATCTTTTGCAAATTATCGTTGCCCGTGGATGGCATATCGTATGGAAACCCGATCGCCATACGATCGTTTGTCGATATAATCGTTCGCCGCACAACGAGTGAGATCAACTCGTGTATGGGGACCTTTAGACTGAGATATTACAGAATTACACCTCCAATTCAGGCCTCCTACCTCAGGCTCTTCAGCACCAACATACCACCTTTAACCTGGCTGGATTAACCTTTATGGGACTAATTTAAAGTAAAGCATGGACAAAAAACCTTTACATCCCCCCAAAAGTCTCAGTTACTCTAAAAAACTTTTTACCAATGTGGAGGGGTTTAAAGTTATTTAAATTAATCTGTCCCATTCTATTTCTGCTACTAATGACTGAAACTGTAGCGGAAGTCATCTGGAGTTTTTCCCTGAACAAGAATATTAATGCTATATCTACAGTCACTGTACAGAGATCAGCTTGTCAGGGAAATGGGAGGGTGAGGCAAGCGGATGCTTCTTATATATATAAACTCACTTGTCAGATATCAGGGAGGTCATGAACATTAGAATGGGCATACAATCAAAACAAAAAAATGTTGACAGTAGCTCTAGAAGCACATTTTGATCATGATAAAAAAAGTATTTGATGTTTCTGTTCTTGTACGCACTACCCTTGGTCACACCTACAGTATATCTTGCTAGTGCCACCCTTTGCTTCCTGGACTGTCAATGTCTGTTTCTTAAAGGGAAAATATACAGCCTTTATAATTTTTTTTTTTTTTTAAATATCTTTTTTTATATTTAGCAGTATAACTGAATATAGAGGAGAACATACAGAAGCCTCTCTGGGGCAAGGAACAGTTCCCAAACAGATATCAATGTGTTAAAATGACTGAGGAGGAGAATCATTATTACTCATATATATATATATATATATATATATATATATATATATATATATATATATATATATATATATATATATATATATATATATATATATGAGTAATAATGATATAATAATAATGATATATATATATATATATATTCATAAATATCCTGAAGAGATTAACTCTATAGTCAATTTATATACTAATTTAAAAAGAAAAAGCCAAACAAACTCTGATAATGTTATAAATAGGTGATTGTGACTAGTACTGTTTCCCTAGTTCTACCCACAGAAATCAGTGAAACAGTGTCCCGTGATGGCCAAAATACCAGGAAAAATAGTAAGGAGCATGTTTAATCTTGCTGGGCTATTTCTTTTGACTACTGCATATCTCAGACACTGGAGTAACTTTGGTTTACTCAGCATTGAAGCTGTATCAATAAACCTACTGTATATACTTGTATCTGTTTGCTGGGCTGTAGTTTTGTATTAAAAACATCTATACCTGCAGATATAGTTCCACCGTCCAGGGTGCTGGAGAGCAGATTAGTAAGCAAACCATTAACCATATTTCACCACATAACCACATCGTATTGCATAATTGATCTTGCATTTAATTAGATTTTTTTTGATCATTGTGATCATTCACATTGATCCAGTATAACTTACAATCTAAGACCCCTGCCTATCATGTACACCCTATGGTCAGTTTTATATATATATATATTTTTTTTTTAACTTGCCTGTGTATTTTTGAGTGTGGGTGGAAACCCACAGAAGCAACTGTACATACACCATTAACCATGTAACCATAAATGGGCTGGAATTATACTCAAGAATCCAGCACAGCAAGGCAGCAATGCTAACTACTCACTGCACCATTGTGCTGCCTATGAACAGACATTGGTTTATAATTCTATATATAATAGATGCTAACCCAGTGCAAGTAATAGTGACATAATCATTCTGTTTACATATATAGAATTGGCAAACAAAGGTCAATGGCCTTCCTTTTCTGCTAAGAAACAAAGGCGGATAATAGGCTGATGTGCTCCCTTCCGCTCCCTGTTTTAAATGCACTCTCAGGCAAGGCATCAGCCTGTCAGCAGACACACTAAGCTGATTTTGGTGAAACACTAAAGTAGACATTTTCTTGCTGAAATCTGCTGTGTGTGTTAGCTTACCAGCTGATGCCATGCCTGCCAGTCATTTAGACTGGCCCATACCGGCAATCTGTAGATTCTAGCAAATGCCAGAAGGGCTGCTGGAATGTATCATAGACAGTTAATGTTTAGTGGGCTGATGGGGGCTGTGTACTTTAAATGCCAAGGCCAATTTTGAATCTCAGTCTGGGCCTGCATTCAGAACAAGAAGAGGAAGGGAGCACTTCAGCCTTTTTTCTGTCTGCATGTCCTAGCACGGTGTGCCATCATTTAAATGCATCTTATAATTGACTGTGTTTACAATGCAGCTACAATTCAGACTCACCACACATGCAAGGTGAATGCATTCCATCTAAAAACATCCCTCACCTTGAATGTGATTTCACTGCAAACAGGTATTTTGTACGTTGCCTTAAACTGGGGGTCCCCAAACGTTTTTATCCATAAGCCACAATGGGAAAAGGGTTGGGGAGCAACACAAGCATAAAAAAGTTCCAGATAAGGTGCCAAATAAGAGCTATGATTGGCTATTTGGTAGCCCCTATGTGGACTGGCAGCCTACAGAAGGCTCTTTTTGGCAGTACCCCTGGTTTGTATGCTTCCAAAACTTGCCTCCAATCCAAAATTTCAAAAATAAGCACCTGCCTTGAGGCCCCCGGTAGCAACATCCAAGGGGCTAGTGAGCAACATGTTGTTCCTGAGCCATTGGTTGGGGATCACTGCCTTAAACTATACAAAGCCAAGGAAAAGATATACCCTTTTTTCATAAAGAAAATTCTTTAGGGATTCCACAACTGCAGCCAGCTGTCATATTTATCATTGATCTGAATTTTAACACATTTTCTCTTACTTTTGCACGGCATGGGTAGTTTTCTGTCCCAGGACTAAAGAGAGCAGAGACAGTTTTAGTACATAGTGGCTGTTTGCCAGAGTTGGGCTCTCACGGCATCTTGCAGTAACTTGATCAGTGCAGTAATTGGCAATAGAGCGTTTATGGATAAAAACACATGGAAATATGCTTAAAAATGGATAAAGGGAGTGTGCTTCACATTAATGTCTTGTTCAGGCAAAGGAATGAGTCTTTCAAGTGCTGTGTAGGCGCTGTGTTTGATCAGTAAATATATTTGTGCATTGTACATATTGACTGTTATACAGATAATTTGTGTAACACTCTGTGACATTCCACTTTGGGGTCCAGAGAGGGTAGAGCAGATATCTTGGCCTATGAGACAACATTCCATCCCTGACAGGAATTTTTGCATTGAAATAAACTGGAACTTTAAAATAAATTACCCAAAATGACTGTGTAATGAATTATACGATATACTAGCAGGAAGATTAACCTTCCAAATGCTGGTTTCAAAATGTGAAAATTGGAATAGTGAACACTCAAAATTAGGCCTTTATTATATAAATATGTACAATAATACATACAGGTATTGTGTTATCCAGAAAGTTACGAATTACAGAAAGTCAAATACAGTACCTTAACCACATACACTGCCCCGGGCAGTCTTGAGTCGCATTAGCAGATTTATATCTATTGCACATGCTTGCAAAACAAAGTATTCATCTCAGCAATAATGACGCACAGCTCGGGACAAGCGGAGGGGTTTTTCACACATGAGTATTAGTGAATTGTAGTCAAAGTTAGCAGCGCTTACTTTACTAAGATGGTGGCGGTGTTACTACAGAGAGGAACATGTAAAACTTTTTAACAAACGGATTTTATTGGCTGAAAGCATACTACAATAGACCTACTATAGGGGCAAGCATTATATTCTTACCTTTTGTTCCTCTTTAAGCAAATAGTTCTAATTTTCAAAAATGATTTCCTTTTTGTCTATAATAAAACAGTAGATTGTACTTGATCCCAGCTAAAGCTGGCCATACACGTGGCGATCTCACGATGTTTCGTACGACCGTCGGTCGCACGAAACATCGTCAGATCCGCCACACACCATTCAGGGCTGAATCGGCAGGTAAGGAGGTAGAAACAATAGGATTTCTACCTCCTTCTGCCGATTCAGCTCTGAAGGGAGAATTTTGGTCAGGCGCCTTCTATGGCGCCCGATCAAAATTTTCTAACTTGGCCGATCGGCGAGCCGACCGATTTCAGCAGCTTCCTGCGATATCGGTCGGCTCGCTGACATGCCATACACGCACCGATTATCGTACGAAACGAGGTTTCGTACGATAATATCGGTGCGTGTATGGAATATGCTCGGCTGCAGGCACATGTAGCCGAAATACACATAAAAAAACAAGAGAATGCAAAGTCTCGTGTTTTTATGAGCATTTCAGCTACATGTGCCTGCACCCGAGCGTATTCCATTCATTCGGGTGCAGGCACATGTAGGAGGCGTAGGGCGGTATTTTCAGCAAGCGCTTTTCTGCTTGCCGAAAATATCCGCCCTACACCTTGTCTGCCGTAAGCCTAAGATAGAATTAATCCTTATTTGAGGCAAAACAAAATTTAATGTAAAAATTATTTTTAGTAGATATTTTTAGATACCTTATCTGAAAAACCCCCAATTGCATGCATTCCACATAATAGAGTCTATACCTGTATATGTAATATAGAGGAGAAGGAAAAGCTCCCACCAAATGCCACCCTTCATGCTAACTCCCTGTGCCACCAGTTAGTTTTAAAATTGTCTCTCTATGTGTACTTCCTTTAAAAAATGTAGTTACAAGTGGCATTTTATGAGTCGTTTACTGCTGTGGAGATCCCCAAAGAAGCATATGCAATTGAAGCCATGCCAGATCAGCTGGACCTGCTCACTCGCCAGATGACCTGAATTGGTGTAAGATGGCCCCTGCCAACCCCAAAGTGCAACTGTGCATTTTACATAGAGGGACACTAACTGGTAACCCAGAGTGGGGGGTTGTTGGGAGAAGCCTTCATCTTCATGGACAATGTCCAGCAGCTCAAGGTCAAATGAGAAAGTCAGACCTCAAAGGGGTTGTTTGCGACAAACTGTAATTGGTCTTCATTTTTGATTATTTGTAGTTTTTGAATTATTTAGCTGTTTGTTCAGCAGTTCTCCAGTTTGAAATTTTCCCAGCTATCGTGTTGCTAGGGTCCAAATTACCCTAGCAACCAGACAGTGTAAATGAGAGACTGGTAGATAAATAGGAGAGACCTGTATAGGAAGATGATTAAAAAATAATAATAAAATTGTAGCCTCACAGAACAATCTTTTTTTGTCTGCTGGGGTCAGTGAACCCAATTTTAAAGCTGAAGAGTCAGAAGGTGGCGAATAAATCAAAAATTATAACAAATAAAAAATGAACACCAGTTAACATTTTGATAAGAATTGTTGATTATAACAAACTAAAAGTTAACTTAAAGGTGAACTACCTATTTCAAGAGAAGGAAAAGTAAAATCACTAGAGATTGACAATGTGTTAGACATTCTCAGCTTACCTGATACAAGCCCAGAGTTTTATTCGGACAGCTGAACCATTATACCGTGCAGCACCCTAGGTATGAAAATAAACATTACAGAACATCTTAGCTGATTTCTGTACTGTGCATGGGCCTGGCTTTAATAAGAACAAGGAAAGCACAAGGTGTAAGGGATACCAGCAACACCAGAGCAAGAGGGCAGAGTGGTACTCCTTGAACAGTGGAGAAAAGGAATGCTATGCCAGGGAAGCAAGTAAGCAACTAGAATAATGGGGTGCCTAACAACTGGGCAACCCCCTCCAGTGATTTTACCTTTTCTTCTACTATAAGTCAGTAATAGTATAATTATAACTATAACCAACAGTCAAATTAGAATAAAGCCACACTATGAGAATTGTTATACAGGTATGGGATCCCTTATCCGGAAACCCAATATCCAGAAAGCTCTGAATTACAGAAAGCCTGTCTCCCATAGACTCCATTATAAGCAAATAATTCAGATTTTAAAAATTGATTTCCTTTTTCTCTGTAAAAATAAAACAGTGCTTTGTATTTGATCCAAACTAAGATATAATTAATCCTTACTGGATGCAAAATAATCTTATTGAGTTTAATTAATGTTTTATTGATTTTTTAATAGACTTAAGGTATGAAGATCCAAATTACGGAAAAACCCCTTATCCGGAATACTCTTGGTCCCGAGCATTCTGGATAATGGGTCCTATACCTGTACTTGTTTGCAGCAGCATTAAAACTTGTGGCCTTGTTGGCAGCCACTTTCTATTGGGGACTAATCTGTGCCGCTAATAATAGCAGCTCACCTACATCAGATAAAATTAGGGATGCACCGAATTCAGGATTTGGTTCGGGATTCTGCCTTTTTCAGCAGGATTTGGCTAAATCCACATGCCTGGCCGAACCAAATCCTTAAGATCCCGTGACTTCTTGTCACATCAACACGGAAGTCTTTATTAAAACAAGAGATTGTTCAAGAGACTGTCCATAATAGAAAGCAATTCCACAAAAGCAGCAGCAACAACAAAAAAGCCTAAAAAAGAAATGTGCTGTTTTGGGCCAGCTCAAAGGTTTAGCAGCCATTATCAATAGTGATCCATGCCATCACGGTATGCTTCTCACTATGCTCAGTGGGCTCTGGGCTGCTGTTGAGAATCTATGCTTCATCTTAGACTAACAAAATCATTAGCAGAAAAATAAGCTTTCAGCTGCCATGGAAGTTCACATAGGCAGATGTTCAATAAGGCTAGGGGAGGTTTAGCCTTCCCAGACTTGCTTGGCACCTTAAAATAAAAAAAAAATGCGGCAATGGGCACAGTTGGTTCGGGGACCGCATCAATGAGCCGATGTGGTCCCCGATCCGACTAAATCTTTTAACCTACCCGATCGATATCTGGCCAATTTCAGGCAAGATATCGGTCGGGCATGCCCCTTGGTCTAAAGGTGGCCATACATGCACCGATAATATCGTACGAAACCTCGTTTCGTACGATATTCGGTGCGTGTATGGTATGTCGGCGAGTCGGCAGGAAGCTGCTGATATCGGCCGACTCGCCGATCGGACCAGTTTGAAAATTTTGATCGGGCGCCATAGAAGGCGTCTGACCAAAATCTCCCTTCAGCGCTGAATCGGCAGAAGGAGGTAGAAATCCTATTGTTTCTACCTCCTTATCTGCCGATTCAGCCCTGAATGGTGTGTGGCGGATCTTACAATGTTCAGATCGCCACGTGTATGGCCAGCTTAAGGGCTCTGGTACACGGGGAGATTAGTCGCCCGCGGCAAAACTCTCTGCTCGCGGGCGACTAATCTCCCCGAGTTGCCTTCCCTCTGCCATCCCACCGGCGAACATGTAAGTCGCCGGCGGGATGGCAGACGCGGCGGCGCGATTTCGCGCAAATCGCCGAAAAAGACTCGCAAGGCTTTTTCGGCGATTTCCCGAAATCGCGCCGCCGCGTCTGCCATCCCGCCGGCGACTTACATGTTCGCCGGTGGGATGGCAGAGGGAAGGCAACTCGGGGAGATTAGTCGCCCGCGAGCAGGGAGTTTTGCCGCGGGCGACTAATCTCCCCGTGTACCAGAGCCCTAAGAGACCGATATCGGAAGCTACAATCGGCCTGTGTATGGCCACCTTTAGTAATATACATAGTCTGGGTTAGCTATGCTTCATTGTTTTCAGTAGATAAAGAATCACCCCTCCTATGTAATAACTGGTACAATGTGATGCAGTTACCCCGAGTAATCAATAATATGTCTACTTTAAGGGCTCTGGCACAAGGGGAGATTAGTCGCCAGCGACAAATCTCCCTGTTTGTGGGCGACTAATCTCCCCGAAATGCCATCCCACTGGCGAAAATGTAAATCGCCGGTGGGATGGCATACGCGGCGCCGTGATTTCAGTGAAATCGCAGAAGTTTCCTCTAAAGGCAGAGCCCTAAACAGGTAAGCAGTAAACACTACTTGCTGAATGGCTGCTAATTTCATCTCTTATTACATTATTCCCTTAGGGAAAACTGTTCCACTGCTGACAGTGGAAGAAAGTTTTTTTGTGTTTTTCTAATAGTTTTTAAAGTTTTTTTTATAGTAGCGTACAGTGTATGTTATAAAACTCCAAAGATTAGACCACCTTCAGGTACGCCTTAAAAAGTTTGGAAAGCACAATTAAAATTTACAATGCAACAACAGTCTAATGAAGAATATTACATTGCGGAAATGCAAATTTTCATCATTTGTACAATTTTTGTTTTCCGTTTATGACTATTATTAATGTATGCAGTGTGTGTATATATATATATAATAAAGATATTGTATTTATTACTTAAATATATATATTGTAATGTAACATTTGTGACATATATGGAATTCAAATGCAAACTGTTTAGTTTAAGGGTTTATGAGTTGTAATTAGTGATGGGCGAAATGTTTCGGCAGGCATGGATTCGCGGCGAATTTCCACGTTTCGCCATTGGCGGATTGTTTCGCGAAATGGGTGAAAAAATTCGCCGCAGAAAAATTTGCTGCGTGTCCAAAAATTGTCACAGGCGACAAAAGAATAGCAGAGGGCGACAAAAGAAGAGCCGTGCGACAAAAGAATAGCCACCTGCGACAAAAGAATAGCCGCAGGCAACAAAAGAATAGTCGTGGACGACAATTTTTTTTGACGCACAAATTTTTCGGCGAAGCGAAACGGGACAGATTCACTCATCACTAGTTGTAATAGTTAGATTTAAACTTAATATGGTCGCAACCCTAATCAAGTACAGGTATGGGATCCCTTATCCGGAAACCCAATATCCAGAAAGCTCCGAATTACGGAAAGGTTGCCTCCCATAGACTCCATTTTAATCAAATAATTCAGATTTTTAAAATTGATTTCCTTTTTCTCTGTAAAAATAAAGCAGTGCTTTGTATTTGATCCCAACTAAGATATAATTAATCCTTACTGGATGCAAAATAACCCCATTGGGTTTAATTAATGTTTTAATAATTTTTTAGTAGACTTAAGGTATGAAGATCCAAATTACGGAAAGACCCCTTATCCGGAATACCCTTGGTCCCGAGCATTCTGGATAACGGGTCCTATACCTGTATTTCATAAAGATTTTGTAGGAATCAGGAGACAAACTCCTAGCCAGTCAATGTTGTATTTATTACTTAAATATATATATTGTAATGTAACATTTGTGACATATATGGAATTAAACTGCAAACTGTTTAGTTTAAGGGTTTATGAGTTGTAATTAGTGATGGGCGAAATGTTTCGCCAGGCATGGATTCGCGGCGAATTTCCGCGTTTCGCCATTGGCGGATTGTTTCGCGAAATGGATGAAAAAATTTGCCGCAGAAAAATTTGCTGTGCGTCCAAAAAAACAATAGCCGCGGGCGACAAAAGAAGAGCCGTGCGACAAAAGAATAGCCACCTGCGACAAAAGAATAGCCGCGGGCGACAAAAGAATAGCCACCTGCGACAAAAGAATAGCCGCGGGCAACAATTTTTTTTGACGCGCAACATTTTCACCATTTCGCGAATTTTCCGGCGAAGCGAAACGGGATAGATTCGCTCATCACTAGTTGTAATAGTTAGACTTAAACTTAATATGGTCGCAACCCTAATCAAGTATTTCATAAAGATTTTGTAGGAATCAGGAGACAAACTCCTAGCCAGTCAATGTTGCTGTGAAGGCCAGTACTGTGTCTGGTTCATTTGTTTCCTATCCTTCAAAGGATAATATTATTATTATCAGATTGTAGGGTGGAAACAAAAGGGCAAAAAACAGAAACAACTTTTTATGGCTGAAAATATCCCTCCCAAATGGTAGCCTGTAACAGTGCACTTTTCAGAGTTTAGAGCATTTGTCCATGTACAGCTAAGGTTTGCTTTCTCTTTTGATTATAATGCAGGTTAGGAACTTATATAAACCATACTCGTGGTTAGATTTAGGCTCCATTGCACATTGCACCTCTTACTGTGAACACATAAAATTCCCCTTTTTGAATTTGAATTTATAACACAGCTGCCATATTGCTTGCAGAGGTATAAAGCAAAATAGATATCCTTAATATGTGTTTGAGGCCTTCATCAGTAATATTGATGAGGAAACTAGCATTCAGTTAAGTGTTTCTACACATGGAGAGCACTTTTGTCTAAAAAGGCTTGCTGTGTCCCAATATATCTTTCCTTTTGAATAGATTTTCAAATTAAATGATTAAGGGATGCACCGAATCCACTTTTTTTGGATTCGGCCGAACCCCTGAAGCCTTCGTAAAATTTGCCCGAATAACGAACCAAATCCTAATTAGCATATGCTACTTTTAAAAAAGGGTTAAATGTCAAATTCCGTGTTTAGATGACAAAAAGTCACGTGATTTTTAGGATTCGGTTTGGCTAGGAGAGTGGATTTGGCCGAAAAAGGCTGAATCTTGGCCGAATCCCGAACCAAATCCTGGATTTGGTGCATCCCTAAAATTATTGCTGTGAAAACATGCACCATGGGAGCCATATAGAAGTATTGTTTTCATTTTCAGTTTTCATTTATTAAAACTGACTGGTTATTGTGTTGCTGGAGTGATTGGGACAACAGAGAGAGGCAAATTATAGTGCAGGTATTGGACCCCTTATCCGGAAACCCGTTTTCCAGAAAGCTCCGAATTACGGAAAGCCTGTCTCCCATAGACTCCATTTTAATCAAATAATTCAGAATTTTAAAACTGATTTCCTTTTTCTATGTAGAAATAAAACAGTACCTTGTAATTGATTCCAACTAAGATATAAATAATCCTTATTGTATGCAAAACAATCTTACTGGGTTTATTGATTTTTTAGTGGACTTAAGGTATTAAGATCCAAATTACGGAAAGGCCCCTTATCCGGAATACCCTTGGTCCCGAGCATTCTGGATAATGGGTCCTATACCTGTATCTTTCTCCCCAGGTTCTCACCTCAACTTTTTTAGGATCAGGGACCATAGCATCCAGAAAGAAGTTTACATTTTTAACTCGAGAGATACAAAACAAAAACACTAAACACTTGTATTATAAAAATGTAAGACTATTTGTAGTGCAAAACAGGGTCATGTTAAATCATACCAAATTCAGAGCGGTTGCCCAAATGAGGTGTGAGAAGTAAATTCAATGTGAAACCATAATCATTCCAATGGGGAAACTGACAATGCAGAAGAACATTTTTATCTGGAGAAGTAACCCACAGTAACCAATGAGATTTTTGCTTTTATTAGTCTTATTGTAGAGCTGATTAGTCGCTGATTTGGTTGTTGCTTTTTCTGTCTTTACCAACACTATTCCTATCAGCCTTATTATATCTTATTTTAACACTTTATTCATTAATGCTTGCTAAAATATTTATATTGGGAAAAACTTGTTATTCCTAGGTTTTCTTCCCAAGCAGTCTGCTTGATCTTCTGATCTGTTTTTATTACAGCAGAATATCTAGACCACAATTTCAAGTCCCAATAACCATAGGACTACAAAAACATCACTAGCATTTTCCTTGTAAGACCCCTAGAAAGAATAAATTCTTCTTAGGATTCAAATAATAATAGATTCATTACCCAACTGCACTGGTATTTCTTGTTCGTAATACAGACACTTGCTGGGCTTCTTGGCTAGGACAATAGGTACTGTTTGTAAATGTTTGTTTAACATGTATAAGATATTATAGAGAGCAAGGAATCATAAAAGGGCTGTGCCTGGGCTCTGGAAAGCACAGTATGAAGAGTGTCATATGTTTAGTTTGGATGTAACTATTGTCATGTAATTCTTTCCATAATGTTGCTTATCTAGAGTGCATGATAGGGTCATGTCAGCAGCAGCTCAACATAGGTCTTGTGTCTACTAAAACAAAAATATAATTGGTAAACTTTGTGCTTTGAGCTGCTTCAGAGATATTACCCATGCCTTATTCTATTATGTTACAGGGGGTGCATTTGTGCTTAGCTTAAAAAATTGGTGGAAGATACAGAGTTTGGGTTTTTAAAGAACTGGGCTGAATCTACCATCTGCTACCTTTACCAGGTATGGGATCCACCTCAGTGATGATGGTGCAGCTGTATTATATTTGGAGACAAAATGGCAAGAAGGTTTGAGGAGATTTTTAATTAGGCATAGGGGGAAGACAGCAGTAAGAGATTCTGTGGAAGATAGCTCAGATGTAAATTTGGCCATGGTACTCAATATGGTACTGGAGTGGAGAGGCAAAGGGGGATATTATATATGTTTTATTTTTATTTTATGTACACATTACAAAGACTAGTGTTGGTGTTTAAAGGACAATGAAAGGTTAATATAAATTAAAAGTAAGTCTAAAGGCATTCTTTTTAAGTACTTACTGCATATCTAAATTCCCAGAACCCTGCTTGCTTCTCTGAGATATGGTGCTGGCAGCCTACAGCAGTGTGAAGACTACAGTGACATCACTGAAATCTCTCTCCCCTTCCTGTAGGTGCCAGCGGCAGCCTTCCTATTCTCTGAGCATGTGTGTAACTTGATCCTGTCTCCTGTTCTGAGCTACACATGCCCACCAGCCAATCAGAAGCGGATCTGGCAGAGGGGAGGGAATGAAACACATGTGCAGTATGAAGCAAGGAGGGAAAGGAAGGGAGAATACCATTTTAGAGATGGCTGCCTGTTCTAGAAAATGTGAAGTAAGTGTGACTGAGTAAATATTTGATTAGGTGAGCCAAAAGTGTGGCGTTTTTACTAAACAATAGGAGGACTATTGGGCAGTATGCTTTTTACATTTTGACTTGCATTCTCCTTTAATGTAACAAGCTTGCCAGGCAAAATGGGAGAGCTGGACTTAAGGTGGCCATACACGAGCAGATCCGCTCGCTTGGCGATGTCGCCAAGCAAGCGGATCTTCCCCCGATATCCCCACCTACGGGTGGGTGATATCGGGGAGCATTTAGGTAAAAAAAAAAAATAATCCGATCGTTTGGCCCCAGGGCGGCAATGGGGCAGTCAGATCGGGGACCGCATCAACGAGCCGATGCGGTCCCCGATCCGACCGGATCTTCTTACCTGGCCGATCGAGATCTGGACAATTTCAGGCCAGATATCGGTCGGCCAGGCCGCTCTGCTCTCCCCATACACGGGCCGATTAGCTGCCGAATCGGTCCAAGGGACCGATATCGGCAGCTATAGTCGGCCCGTGTATGGGGACCTTTAGTGTCACTTGATGAGAAACATGATGATGTTATTGGGATTGCTAATAACATGGCTGAATGAGTCATGAATGAATATTTACAATGTAAATGTACAAGTAGTAGAACACCTTGGACATAGTGACGATAATACTATGTCATTTAATGTTTAACAAAAGCCAAAACATACACAAGGTCATTAAAAGATCATTACTTCCAACAGGTATATTAAGACATGATACTTTTGCAATTTTCAATGTATTCCCTTAACCCTTTTACTGCCAGCCATTTTGGTCAAAGCGGAACTTGTATTGCCAGACAGTTTTTGAACATTTTGCACTGTTTCACTTTAGGGGCCTTTCCTCGGGGGGACTTTTAGTTTACCAAGGAAAACAATATATTGTTTTTTTCAGAACAACCTAAGCTTTCAAAATATGGTAGAATTTTTGTGTAATTCCAATTCTGTAACAAGATATAGGCTTCTAAATGTCTAAAAATGCAAAAAAATTAAATTTTCCATAATATAATCACACATACTAGAAACAAAAATTATTTTATGCACGAATATACAACTGATTTGGAAAGTCCCATGTCTCCTGAACGTGCCAATACCAAATATATATAGTTTTATGGAGATTTCTCACTTGTATAGGTCAAAAACTCCCAGCAGTACACTACCAAATTCCCAAAGCACTGCTCCAAAAAAACTGCATACTTTGGATTTCAAGGCCAAAATTCCACTAACAGAAGGTTTATCCCAGAAAATTGTACATTTTTGGAAAGAACAGATTCTGGGGAATACAGAATAGGCACAACTGTCTGTCTACTCCAAACTATCAAGTCGCAATGCTTTCCTAAAGTTATTGGTTTTTATCAAAATTTGTGATTTTTTTTAAAAATCGCTTCAAAGCTTCTAGTCTATAGTATCTTATCTCCTACAGGTCATAAAGTAACCAAAAAAAACACCCTAAATATGAATGCCTGGGGTCCACTGAACAGTTTGATGCCCAATATGTATAGGTTTACCTAAGTATGTGGCATGTAGGGGCCCCAATGTGAACATACCCCATATGAACTGTCATTTCTGTCATTTCAGCTTCTGCAAAATCAACACATTTACATCATTATATGTGGGATGAAGCTAGTAAAAAGTACGCTCACCCCAGAAAGTCATATATTTTTGGAAAGTACACATTCCCCCGAATCTAAAATGGGTACCCATGTCTTTCTACTCCAAAGTACCAAGCCGCACAGCTTTTCTAAAGTTAGCAATTTTGATGACATTTCCAAAAATCCCCTCAAAGCTTCCACTTTGAAGCATCTTATCTCCCACATAGCATTAGGTACCAAGATAAAACACCCTGAATTTGAACGCCAGGGGTCCACTGAACAGTTTGATGCCCAATATGTATAGGTTTACCTAAGTATGTGGCATGTAGGGGCCCCAATGTGAACATACCCCCATATGAACTGTCATTTCTGTCATTTCAGCTCCTGCTAAATCAACACATTTACATTATTATATGTGGGATAAAGCTACAAAAAAGTACGCTCACCCCAGAAAGTCATATATTTTTGGAAAGTACACATTCCCCCGAATCTAAAATGGGTACCCATGTCTTTCTACTCCAAAGTACCAAGCCGCACAGCTTTTCTAAAGTTAGCAATTTTGATGACATTTCCAAAAATCCCCTCAAAGCTTCCAATTTGAAGCATCTTATCTCCCACATAGCATTAGGTACCAAGATAAAACACCCTGAATTTGAACACCAGGGGTCCACTGAACAGTTTGATGCCCAATATGTATAGGTTTACCCAAGTATGTGGCATGTAGGGGCCCGAATGTGAACATACCCCCATATATACTGTCATTTCTGTCATTTCAGCTTCTGCAAAATCAACACATTTACATCATTATATGTGGGATAAAGCTAGTAAAAAGTATGCTCACCCCAGAAAGTCATATATTTTTGGAAAGTACACATTCCCCCGAATCTAAAATGGGTACCTATGTCTTTCTACTCCAAAGTACCAAGCCGCACAGCTTTTCTAAAGTTAGCAATTTTGATGACATTTCCAAAAATCCCCTCAAAGCTTCCACTTTGAAGCATCTTATCTCCCACATAGCATTAGGTACCAAGATAAAACACCCTGAATTTGAACGCCAGGGGTCCACTAAACAGTTTGATGCCCAATATGTATAGGTTTACCTAAGTATGTGGCATGTAGGGGCCCCAATGTGAACATACCCCCATATGAACTGTCATTTCTGTCATTTCAGCTCCTGCAAAATCAACACATTTACATTATTATATGTGGGATAAAGCTACAAAAAAGTACGCTCACCCCAGAAAGCCATATATTTTTGGAAAGTACACATTCCCCCGAATCTAAAATGGGTACCCATGTCTTTCTACTCCAAAGTACCAAGCCGCACAGCTTTTCTAAAGTTAGCAATTTTGATGACATTTCCAAAAATCCCCTCAAAGCTTCCATTTTGAAGCATCTTATCTCCCACATAGCATTAGGTACCAAGATAAAACACCCTGAATTTGAACGCCAGGGGTCCACTGAACAGTTTGATGCCCAATATGTATAGGTTTACCTAAGTATGTGGCATGTAGGGGCCCCAATGTGAACATACCCCCATATATACTGTCATTTCTGTCATTTCAGCTCATGCAAAATCAACACATTTACATCATTATATGTGGGATAAAGCTACAAAAAAGTACGCTCACCCCAGAAAGTCATATATTTTTGGAAAGTACACATTCCCCCGAATCTAAAATGGGTACCCATGTCTTTCTACTCCAAAGTACCAAGCCGCACAGCTTTTCTAAAGTTAGCAATTTTGATGACATTTCCAAAAATCCCCTCAAAGCTTCCACTTTGCAGCATCTTATCTCCCACATAGTGTTAGGTACCAAGATAAAACACCCTAAATTTGAACGCCAGGGGTCCACTGAACAGTTTGATGCCCAATATGTATAGGTTTACCTAAGTATGTGGCATGTAGGGGCCCCAATGGGAACATACCCCCATATGATCTATCATTTCAGCTCCTGCAAAATCAACACATTTACATCCTTTATGTGGGATAATGCTACAAAAAAAGTACATTCACCCCAGAAAGCCATATATTTTTGGAAAATACACATCCCCCCGAATCTATAATGGGTAAATATTTCTTATTGCTACAAAGTACCAAGCTGTAAAGCTTTCCTAAGTTTGCAGATTTATATGACATTTTCGAAAATCGCATAAAAATGTTGCAATTTGCCGCATTTATCTCTCACAATTTCTTGATAAAGATCAGATAAAGACAAATCACCCCAAAAAGGAACACCGGAGGTCTACTGAACAGTTTGATGCCCAATATGCATAGATATACCAAAGTCTGCGGTATGTACTGAACCCAAAATGAAAATAGCGCATAAGGATTTCTCGCCTGCCAGCTCAGCTTTTGCACACAGAGCCCCCTGTCAGTGTATTATGTGCCAAAACTTCCCCTAACCATACAGTGACCCCCACAAAACCATATATTTTTGGAAAGTACACATTCTGACAAATCCAACAAGGGTAAAGAGTCCTTTCTACACCAAAGTACCAATCTGCAGAGCTTTCCTAAAGTTATTGGTTTTTATGACATTTCAGAAAATCGCCTAAAAATGTTGCAATTTGTCGCATTTATCTCACACAATTTCTTGCGTACAAAGGCAAGTCACCCCAAATAGGAACACCAGAGGCCTACTGAACAGTTTGATGCCCAATATGCATAGATATACCAAAGTCTGCAGTATGTACTGAACCCTAAATGAAAATAGCGCATAAGGATTTCTCGCCTGCCAGCTCAGCTTTTGCACACAGAGCCCCCTGTCAGTGTATTATGTGCCAAAACTTCCCCTAACTATACAGAGACCCCCACAAAACCATATATTTTTGGAAAGTACACATTCTGACAAATCCAACAAAGGTAAAGAGTCCTTTCTACACCAAAGTACCAAGCCGCAAAGCTTTCCTAAAGTTATCGGTTTTTATGACATTTCAGAAAATCACCTAAAAATGTTGCAATTTGCCGCATTTATCTCACACAATTTCTTGCGTACAAAGGCAAGTCACCCCAAATAGGAACACCAGAGGCCTACTGAACAGTTTGATGCCCAATATGCATAGATATACCAAAGTCTGCGGTATGTACTGAACCCTAAATGAAAATAGCGCATAAGGATTTCTCGCCTGCCAGCTCAGCTTTTGCACACAGAGCCCCCTGTCAGTGTATTATGTGCCAAAACTTCCCCTAACTATACAGATCCCCCACAAAACCATATATTTTTGGAAAGTACACATTCTGACAAATCCAACAAGGGTAAAGAGTCCTTTCTACACCAAAGTACCAATCTGCAGAGCTTTCCTAAAGTTATTGGTTTTTATGACATTTCAGAAAATTGCCTAAAAATATCAATTTGTCACATTTATCTCACACAATTTCTTGCGTACAAAGGCAAATCACCCCCAATAGGAACACCAGAGGCCTACTGAACAGTTTGATGCCCAATATGCATAGATATACCAAAGTCTGCGGTATGTACTGAACCCTAAATGAAAATAGCGCATAAGGATTTCTCGCCTGCCAGCTCAGCTTTTGCACACAGAGCCCCCTGTCAGTGTATTATGTGCCAAAACTTCCCCTAACTATACAGATCCCCCACAAAACCATATATTTTTGGAAAGTACACATTCTGACAAATCCAACAAGGGTAAAGAGTCCTTTCTACACCAAAGTACCAATCTGCAGAGCTTTCCTAAAGTTATTGGTTTTTATGACATTTCAGAAAATTGCCTAAAAATGTTGCAATTTGTCGTATTTATCTCACACAATTTCTTGCGTACAAAGGCAAGTCACCCCAAATAGGAACACCAGAGGCCTACTGAACAGTTTGATGCCCAATATGCATAGATATACCAAAGTCTGCAGTATGTACTGAACCCTAAATGAAAATAGCGCATAAGGATTTCTCGCCTGCCAGCTCAGCTTTTGCACACAGAGCCCCCTGTCAGTGTATTATGTGCCAAAACTTCCCCTAACTATACAGAGACCCCCACAAAACCATATATTTTTGGAAAGTACACATTCTGACAAATCCAACAAGGGTAAAGAGTCCTTTCTACACCAAAGTACCAAGCCGCAAAGCTTTCCTAAAGTTATCGGTTTTTATGAGATTTCAGAAAATCGCCTAAAAATGTTGCAATTTGCCGCATTTATCTCACACAATTTCTTGCGTACAAAGGCAAGTCACCCCAAATAGGAACACCAGAGGCCTACTGAACAGTTTGATGCCCAATATGCATAGATATACCAAAGTCTGCGGTATGTACTGAACCCTAAATGAAAATAGCGCATAAGGATTTCTCGCCTGCCAGCTCAGCTTTTGCACACAGAGCCCCGTCAGTGTATTATGTGCAGTAACCCCCCCCTAACTATACAGTGACCCCCAGAAAACCATATATTTTTGGAAAGTACACATTCTGATGAATTCAAAATAGGTAAAGTTATTTTTGTACACCAAAGTTACACCTGGCAAAGCTACGCTAAAAACAGATCAGGAACACTTATATAGGGATAAAATGTGATAAAACCACAAAAATTGTGCAAATCAGTGAAACAACAAAATAAGTTACATGACAGTGTAATTAGTGGCCAGAATATCTGATCCAATAGTTACGCTGTCAAAATAAACAGTTTTTAGGTAAAAGAAAATAAAAACAAAGTGGTAATATGAAAAAAAAAAAAAAAAAAAGCAAAACAAAAAAAAACCAAAGTGTTTGTGTATACATGTGTGTACATGTGTAAAAGTTGTGTGATAGTGTGTAAGTGTGTATATGAGTGTAAATAAGTGTATAAAAGTGTGAAAAATGAAAAAAAAAAAAAAATAAAAAAATAAAAAAAAATGCTAAAATGTGTGCTGTAAGTGTGTGTAAATGTATGTAAGTGTGTATAAATGTATGTAAATGTGTGTATAAGTGTGTAAAAGTGTGTAAATGCAATAAAAAAAAAAAGTCCTTACCTGTTCCTGAAGACCGATCGCCTCCTTCGTCATTTGGGCCGGCGCTGGGGGAGAGGGAGGAAGCAGGAAGCAGCAGATGCGATGCGATCGCATCTGCTGCTTCCTGGAGGGTCCTGCGAGCGATCGGTTCGCAGGACCCTGATGACAGCCCCCCTGGCACATTGCCCAGGGGGGCTGTCATTGTTAGAAGCCCTCTGCAGCGGCGGCACATGCCGCCGCTGCAGAGGGCAGCGCTTAAACCCAACGACGTATGAGACACGTCGTTGGCGTTTAAGCCCTTTTACTGCCAGCACGTATGCCATACGTGCTTGGCAGTAAAAGAGTTAAAGGAATGTTTGTTCCAAATAGCATCAGTTAATAGAGCTGCTCCAGTAAAATTCTGCACTAAAATAAACAGATTTTTTTTTTTTTAAATTGGACATGGGGCTTGCCATTTCCCATGTAATTTGTGCTCTGGTACACTTCAGTGTCTCTTTACTGCTGCGCTGCAAGTTAGCATGATGTCACCCCCCCCTCACTTCCCCCCAAATAGCAATCAACAGAACAATGGGCAGGTAACAAGACTTCCCTGACACCTCTTCTGAAGGATTCAGCTGCCTGAACTAATAATATCTGCATGGGATGCCCCACCCCCCAATAATTTAGGGTGGTTTCTGGCAATTCTTTGCCAGCTAAACTGAACTGTGCCCCATGCACCATTAGCCTCAATCAGCTTGTACAGTAAAGGATATATACACACTGTATCAGCTTGCAAAAAATGGTAGAATGACTTGTATGAACAATAACTCTAGATCGTAAATACGTTACACAGTGAGGGGCAGAAGAGGTAGCACCCAAAATACATTAAATACAGTGAAGGGGCAGAAGTAGTGGCACCTACAATACAATAGTATTATCTACATGTATTTATAAAGCACCAATTTATTCTACAGCATTGTACAATAAGTGGATTTATATACTGGACATACAGAATTACTTACAAAGCAACAAGCTCAATTGCATCCCACCCGGACCCTTCCAGCAAATGACAGGTTAGAGCTGGGGGGGGGCGGCATCGCAGGATCTGCCTCCGAGGTGAGAACTGCAACTGGGATGTGGCACCAAAAAAAAAATCAAACATAGTGAGAAACAATGGGAACTTTAACCCCAAATATATAAAATACAATGAGAATTAATGATTTCTGTAGTTTTAGGCAGGTCAATTTTTCAAATTTTCTCAGACCCCCTTGTTCTGGTATGGTACCAATGGGTGGGAGGAATGCAGCAAGCAGGAGCTTGGTATGTGAAAATTTGCAGTCAGTTTTGCAAAAAGTTTTAATAAAGTGCCACCTAAACATTAGGCAGATTCTTGATGGAGAAGGATCTGGGGGTACTTATGGATAATACGATTAGTGATAGAATGCAGCAGCAGGAAGGGCCCAGCAACATATTGTCCTGTATTAAAACTAGGGATGCACCGAATCCAGGATTTGGTTTGGGATTCAGCCTCTTTTAACAGGATTTGGATTCAGCTAAATCATATGCCTGGCCTAACTGAATCCCTAAAATCGTGTGACTTCAGATATGTAGTTTTTGCTTTGCTCTACTAGAACCTAGGCATATAGTATAGTATGACAAGAGGCAATTCAGTATTGCAATTGTAGTATGAATAAGGCAGAAGCACGTAGAATAAATGCTCAATAACCTTTTAATCTCAACGTAGGAGACAAGTGTTTTAGTGTTATGATCCTTTTCCTCAGATGCATTGTAGGCTATCACAGCGTTTTTCAACCACTGTTCCGCGGCACACTAGTGTGCCGCGAGATGTTGCCTGGTGTGCCGTAGGCAGGGCCGCAATTTTTACTTTCAAAAAAAAATCCGGGCCCTGTCATTGGTTGCGCCCCGTGTGTACGGGTGACGTCAGTATGCACGGGGCGCAACGTTATAAAAGGGCCTGTGTGCGGTCGCGTGTAGGCAGAAGTGCAGAGGCGGCGCGCGTGAGGGGAAGATGCTGCTGAAGCCGCCGAAGAGTAAAATGCTGCTGGGCACCAATGTATTAGGGGGGGCCACGGGGCACACTGACTTATGGGGGCACTGCTGCTGGGCACCAATGTACTAGGGGGGCTGGCTCTTGGCACCAATGTACTGGGGGGCACTGCTGCTGGGCACCAATGTACTAGGGGGGCACTGCTCTTGGCACCAATGTACTAGGGGGGCACTGCTGCTGGGCACCAATGTACTAGGGGGGCACTGCTCTTGGCACCAATGTACTAGGGGGGCACTGCTGCTGGGCACCAATGTACTAGGGGGGCACTGCTCTTGGCACCAATGTACTAGGGGGGCACTGCTGCTGGGCACCAATGTACTAGGGGGGCACTGCTCTTGGCACCAATGTACTAGGGGGGCACTGCTGCTGGGCACCAATGTACTAGGGGGGCACTGCTCTTGGCACCAATGTACTAGGGGGGCACTGCTGCTGGGCACCAGTGTACTAGGGGGGCACTGCTGCTGGGCACAGAGTTAAATTTTTTAACATTTTCTAATGGTGGTGTGCCTCGTGATTTTTTTCATGAAACAAGTGTGCCTTTGCCCAAAAAAGGTTGAAAAACACTGGGCTATCATACCCCTGACATTACACTGCACTGCATAGCACAGGAGCTCCATAGACAGAACAATGTCAAATATTGCAGGCAGCCTGGCTAGCCCCATTCCATAAGCATAATTGTGGTTGAGGGCAGGTGCCCCATTTCTCTTGTCAACTTAGCAATCTTTTCCAGTGCTAGAATTCAAACTGTTTTCTAAAACAATGTGTGCAGCTGTTTCTTCAGTTGCTGCTCCTTTGGTCATGCACTATTAATACTGGCTGGTTTTCTAATTTGGTTTTTAGAGGGTGGGGTTCCTAGCTATGCTTTCACAGTAGCAAAGAGCACAGGTACAAATATTTACTGATTATATGGCAGTTGTATCTTTCTTATAGAGTGATGTGGGATTGGGAGTGATTTGGGAGCGGGTGGATTAGGGTCGGGTTGGGTTTGCGCATCTTGCCTTCCAACCAGTTGGATCGGTTGCTTCTTAGCCTTCCCCTGTTTATCTAAGGATCTGAGCTTGGAATAAATTGGCAACATAGAATCCTTTTTTTCTATGTAGCATAGATTAAAGGAGCTTTACTAACAAGGTAGGGCAAAGCTAAAAACTACTGCAATGCAGCTTTGCCTTTCTATTGACTTTGGTGCATTTTGTCAAAATTCCAGTTTCTTTGATTTCTTGGCAAAGCAAAATTGGCCAGTTCCCTCATCACTAGTGGTGTCCTATTGCTTCAACTGCTCAGGTATTGTTCTTGGCAATGATCAGTGGCAAATCAGCACCAGTAAGTAGCCACAAATTGATTGTGTCATATTATCAATGTCGCTGGAGGAAAGTAACATGTCTTGGGCAGCAGTGGCTAAAATACCAGTAGGCGTGACTGCATCAGGGCCTGTTCCTCCATGGGGTGTGCCAGAAAGATCATCTGCGCAGCAGCAATGCTGCAATGAGGCATGCTACGGTAAGTAGGAGGGGGGGGTAAGAATATGGAACGTTTTTTGGTGGTGCAATCTGATTCTACAGCAAGCAGCACTAAAAAGATTAAAGATTCTTCCTTAACAGAAGCTCTGTATTAAGCCATTTCATTTCTTTCAAGTCGTGGCTTACAGGGCAGTTCCAAATTAGACAGAATACACTTCATGATCAAGTAAACATGTTGGAACCCCATGAAGGGTAAGCTCAACAGAGACTATCAATAAGAGCAGCACCTGACTCCTACTATAAACCTTACTTTGCAGACCTTAAAAACTATAGTTCAAATATCATAGACATATGACAAGTTTAGGAATAAACCACTTTCATGGAATGTTCTGTGCTTACAATAAGATAGAGCTCGACAATAATCTGCCCATTTAAGGGAAAATAAAATGTAAAAATGCATTTTTTTCAAAAATAGAAGTAGATTTTGCAAATAAAAGAGCTAAAAATCTGAGATGAGAGATGTTTGGCAGCATCATTTTGTATAAACCATCCTTCTAGTCTTTCCAATGACTCATTCATTATACACTAGCAGTGGGCAAAATAGTGATGAAGAAATGTATTTTTCAGTTCATAGAAACTGAAGGTATGTGCATACAATAACATGAGTAAACCAAGTATACAATTTTTGTGTTTTTAAGGCTAAGCTTATTAAAAAGTGAAAGTTAAAACTAAGCCCACCTGAGCACTCTCAACTTACTTTCCAACATGGCCCATCTCCTCCAAACCCAGTATTTAAACATATGCATACAATGCACTCTCTTGGGGTACCGAGGACTTGTTGCACACATGTATGAGTTTCCTGGACACCAGGGGGGGCTGTATCCAGGAAGAACAGAAGGAAAAGGGCCATACCTGTAAAACAGAAATGGTATGTTATGTCTACTAGGGAACTCTCTCTAAGTACCTTAACACACCAACCCCATGCTAGAAAAAATATTATTGTACAGGTATAGGACCCGTTATCCAGAATGCTCGGGACCAAGGGTATTCCGGATTAGGGGTCTTTCCGTAATTTGGATCTCCATACCTTAAGTCTACTAAACAATCAATAAAACATTAATTAAACCCAATAGGATTGTTTTGCCTCCAATAAGGATTCATTATATCTTAGTTGGGATTAAGTACAAGGTACTGTTGTATTATTACAGAGAAAAAGGAAATCAGTTTTAAAGTTCTAAATTATTTGATTAAAATGGAGTCTATAGGAGACTGGCTTTCCGTAATTCGGAGCTTTCTGGATAACGGGTTTCCGGATAAGGGATCCCATACCTGTACAGACTTTAATTACCCTTTTTTTTCATAAAAGAGATATCAGAGATTAGCATATTTAAGGCACAGAACACCATTTACTGGTTACTAAGGTTACATACAAAGGCAACAAAGTGCATAGCAGTTTCTTTGTCTGAGTATACATGTTGAAAGAGCAAATATTGGACAAGCACTGAAGTAGAAAAAAAGCTCTGTTTTCCTATATATGCACCCAGATAGGAACATTAATAGAACATTCTTTACATCATTTGTAAATGTCTGTTAACAAGAAAAAACATATGTGCAGTAGTTATTCTTAATCACAAATAAGAAGCACAGGTATGGGATCTGTTATCCAGAAAGCTTGGGACTTGGGGTTTTCCAGATAAGGGCTATATCCATAATTTGAATTTCAATACCAGATTTATCAAAATTCTTTTGTAGTTTTAGAGGTTCAGTATCAGAAAAAACTCACAAATTAATAAAGTACAAATATTCCCTTATTTATTAAAAACCTTGTAAAAAAAATACGGACACCGAAATTCGTAAATTAAACAAAAAAAAAATGCAACACCTCGAAGTAAAAGGACAGCAAAAAAATTGTCCATGACAATTTGACATTGTCCAATGATTTCTACATGACTGACAGCTTTTAAATGCTGTATTTTTACTTTTGTGTCTTTTGCAATTTTGGTGCATAATAAATGGTGAAAATTTTGTCTTTTTTTAACAAAAAATATACAAATCGCAGAAAAAATACGTTGATAAATGTGATAAATCTGCAAAGTCTACAAAAAAATTATTTAAACATGAAATGAACCCAACAGGATTGTTTTGCCTCTAAAAAGGATTAATTATATCTTAGTTGGGATCAAGAACAGGTACTGTTTTATTATTACAGAGAAAAGGGAATCATTTAACCATTAAATAAACCCAATAGGGCTGTTCTGCCCCCAATAAGGGGTAATTATATCTTAGTTGGGATCAAGTACAGGTACTGTTTTATTATTACAGAGAAAAGGGAATCATTTAACCATTAAATAAACCTAATAGGGCTGTTCTGCCCCCAATAAGGGGTAATTATATCTTAGTTGGGATCAAGTACAGGTACTGTTTTATTATTACAGAGAAAAGGGAATCATTGAACCATTAAATAACCCAATAGGGCTGTTCTGCCCCAATAAGGGGTAATTATATCTTAGTTGGGATCAAGTACAGGTACTGTTTTATTATTACAGAGAAAAAAGAATCATTTAACCATTAAATAAACCCAATAGGACTGTTCTGCCCCCAATAAGGGGTAATTATATCTTAGTTGGGATCAAGTACAAGGTTCTGTTTTATTATTACAGAGAAAAGGGAATCATTTAACCATTAAATAAACCCAATAGGGCTGTTCTGCCCCCAATAAGGGGTAATTATATCTTAGTTGGGATCAAGTACAGGTACTGTTTTATTATTACAGAGAAAAGGGAATCATTTAACCATTAAATAAACCCAATAGGACTGTTCTGCCCCCAATAAGGGGTAATTATATCTTAGTTGGGATCAAGTACAGGTACTGTTTTATTATTACAGAGAAAAGGGAATCATTTAACCATTAAATAAACCCAATAGGGCTGTTCTGCCCCCAATAAGGGGTAATTATATCTTAGTTGGGATCAAGTACAGGTACTGTTTTATTATTACATTATTCTGAATAATGGGTTTCTGAATAACAGATTTCATGTCTGTACAGGTATAGGACCCGTTATCCAGAATGCTCGGGACCAAGGGTATTCCGGATAAGGGGTCTTTCCGTAATTTGGATCTTCATACCTTAAGTCTACTAAAAAATCAATAAAACATTAATTAAACCCAATAGGATTGTTTTGCATCCAATAAGAATTAATTATATCTTAGTTGGGATCAAATACAAACCAATGTTTTATTTTTACAGAGAAAAAGGAAATCAATTTTAAAAATCTGGATTATTTGATTAAAATGGAGTCTATGGGAGACAGGCTTTCCGTAATTTGGAGCTTTCTGGAAATGGGTTTCCGGATAAGAGATCCCTTACCTGTACTTAAACCAGGTTAGGGAGTAGTTTCGTTTTCTGTATTTAACAGACTTTACTTTATTGAAACCTCTGCAGAGTAACTCCAAGCCAACCAAAGCAAACAAAATGGCAATGGCAGTAAATATGTTGAAATAGTGAAACAGAGATGCCTCCAGACTGTTAATGTACAGCTAGGGCCAGATGGGAGATTTTCTACCAATGTTTGCACAATAAGAAAGGTGCCCTGCAAGGTTAGCTTATGGCTGCAGTAAGACTGGATATAGATGAGCGAGTGTCAGCTGTAACACAATAAGCATCTTGTGGGTAACACTATCGGTTCAGGGCAGAGTTCAAAGTGCAATATGCTGGGTCTTTTGCCCTTTGCTCTTTGCCTTGCACTTGGGGGAAATTGCTGCAGGGCTATGTGCTCCAAAGGGTATAGCAGAGAATGTTATGTGCGCGATCAATACAGTGCATTCTGCATTTGGCAACACTGTGTTCATGAGGGGCGCCCGCTATTTTGTGCAAGTTAGGGAGCACTAGCAGACACTAAAAACTAGATTTTGCTTATTGCAGTGTGCCTACAAATATACCCAACCCCAGTGATATTTAAGGATGGCCATATACAGGGCCCTCCAATGGGCCTACTTGACTTGAAAATCGGCAAATGTCAATTGGGCAGGTATAAAAATGCCGTAGGGTTAGGAGCATGTTAATGCAGTCCTTGCCCTAATTGCCCCCATCCCATGATCCGATCATTTGGCTGATGGCCAAACATTCGATAAATCACATATTGCCCACCTCAAGGTGGGTTATATCGGGGAAAGATCTGTTCATTTGGTGACATAGCCGAACGAGTGGACCTTTCAGTGTATGGCCATCTTAACTTTAAAAAGCGTATATTTGCATATTTTACCCCTGTCCCAGTGTCCCAGTGTCACTTTTCACTATTAACAGTATTTCATACAACACTTTCCTAGTCCCTTCAGCCCCCTACAAAATAAATTATAGCTTTTAATAAAACAGAAGGTATTCAAGCCTGCATTTTTTTTTTCTAACAAAATTAGACAAGAATTTGATTTCATTGGAACAGATAAAAGTTCCTTTCAAACCAGTTCAAATTTTAAACATGTGACTGCCTCATAGTCGGTTTCTGGTCTCGTGCCCAAGATATTGTTTATCTGAACATCAAATGTTACTAAATCCAGCCTTGATATTTGCCAGGTCAGTGCTCCGCGCCACAGGGAAGCCTTTTTGTTCACAGTGATGTACACAAATAAAAAATAATGTGCACTGGCTAAATGGAGAATATTATTAATTGCTACATGCACCCTGTCTAGTACTCCCTGCCTATAGCTAGCTGGGTTCCTCCTGGTGGTATAAAGTGCAAGGTTAGGTTAGGGGAAATTCCAGGTGTTAGGAATGCTAGCAATGTTAGTTAGTGACAGTTCTCTGGCATCAGGAGAAATAACAGGTGTAGCTAAACAACACTGATAGAATTGCTAAAGTTATTAAACCTCTCATTCACTCTATTTAAAAACCCCCATTTGCTGTAGTATAGGACCACTATAAGTTTTTCTGCTTGATTACAGGGTTTGCTTATTACAGGGTTTGGAATCACATGGGGATATACAAAGGCTTGTCATGATTGCTTGACCTTTAGCTTTTCCAAAATACTTGTATAATAGGCACGTAAGTACAAATATCTGTTTTTACAGTCGTGATCATTTATCTTCCTGGGAACATCAGTATAATTCTCTACCTGATTGCTTTGTAGGGAATGCACTGAATCCACTTTTTTGGGTTTGGCCGAACCCCAAATCCTCTGTAAAAGGTTAGGCCTAATACCAAACCGAATCTGAAACCTAATTTGCTTCTGTGTTCACGTGGCCAGAAGTCACGTGATTTTGAGGATTTGGATTCTATTTGGCCAGGCACTTGGATTCAGCCGAATCCTGCCGTAAAAAGGCTGAATCTTGGCCGAATCCCAAACTGAATGCTGGATTTGGTGCATCCCTATTGCTTTCAAACTATAAGTTTATGGTGCCCTTGTTAACATTCAAGTTTATATTACTTCTGCCATGTAGTGGCATATTTCATGAAAAGCTGTTCTGATATGGAGTTATACATTGCAGCATGTGTTTAGTCATTACTTTATGTATGTTACATTCTTTGGTAACCAGTAATAAAATTAGAATGATGTATGGGAACAATGCCTTGCTCCGCACTCTCAGTTCATACCATGAGACTATTCTTTATATATATATATATATATATATATACAGAGTAATACCCTGCTTGCAGTCATCCCTTTTCAAGGCCATTTTTTGCCTATAGTTATTAATATTCCTTGGAGCCCTGGCTAGTACCCTAGGCCATAAACGTTTTCCCTGGATTCAAAAGTTACCTTTCGGCAGGACAGCCAGGAGACAAGAAAGGCAAAGCGTGTATGTAACTATCACTACTCAGCTACAACAGGAAATGAAAATGCCCTAAAAGCATTTATAAAATATGCTTATTAAATCTGTATTATTGCCCCACTTCCAGAAAATATTAGGGGGCATTAATTTGTACTGCACCTCAGTGAGCAACATTCAATTCATTCATGTTTTTTTACCCACAATGCAGAAGTTCCCCCCATAATCTCAACATAATTGTGGTCACCGGAGGGAGATGTGCTTGGCACAATTATGGGTGATGCGTCAAAACTGATTCTACAGTGCTGAAAATTGAAAAACTGACTGCAGCCAGTTAGCAGAGTATGTAGCATCTAGCAGTCTTTTTTTCCACAGCTGGTGAAAATGCTTTTTGAGAGCTGGATCCTAGAGCTTTCAAAATCATGGAACTGATCAACTTCAATCTTTGCTATCGTTGTTTGGTCAGCTGGTTCCCAGCTTTTCCTTATTAATACAGAAGACACCTACTTTACCTTTGCGGTGAACCTAGAATCTGCGACCCTGGCCATCCTGAGGTGGGATTTCTAATGTCCCTCCTGGGCCTGCCTTTTGGGGCTTTGGCGCAGGTCAAGGGGGTGCACTTTGCTAGTGCCAAGAGCACTATTGCTCTCGCTGCTCTAGAAGAGCCTAAGTTCTGATTGAAAAATGAAAAGGAAAGGACAACTATACCCCCAGAATGAATACTTAATACCAACTTGACCCACCATTTTGTGATGGGCTCTGTGCTCCCACAGAGAAGTGTGAAAGCAAAAGACAGAACTCTGTCAATAAATTGGCTGATGGGGCCTAGCATGTATGTGCCTTGGCTTGTCTGTGTGCACTGTGAATTCTATGATCCCAGGAGGGAATTTTCTATTTAGCATTACCCAACAGCACATACTACTAAAAAAGTATATTTTAATAAAAATGGTTTATTTAGATGAAGCTGGGTTTTCCATATGAACTTGTTTATGCAATATTTTTATAGAGCCCTACATTATTTGGTTGTATAGTTTTCCTTTAAATTTACCAGGAATGGCTTTTTGTCACTCCCAGTAACTTGCGGTTCGCTGCCGCCTGAGGGGAGTTTCTCAGCTTGCCCCATGGCAGCAGCACCACTGGGCGGACCTGTGCTTCTATACATTTAACTCAAGTTTGTTAAAAAGGTAATTTGTTCTATGTAATTGCTTGCTCTCTATCTGTAGACACCTCTAACATCACTAACATCACTTTTTCAGTGCCAGCAGAAGGGGTTTTATATGGTACTGCCATATAAGTTAGTAGGTAACACTAGACAGGTGTTAGCACTGTTAAGATATTTGACCACTGTCTGAGTTTTAACATGTGAATAAAGACCATGACCATAAATGACCATCTCTGACTTTGGGTAGTTTTTCCTGTTGCTTTACTATATTGCTGGCCGTAGTTTTTTCTCATTGCAGCTACAGCTCTTTGGTATCTCAAATATGTAGGCTGAAGCCCCTTTCATATAGTCCTAAAAAAATAAAAATCCTTATTTTCTGTGTCGCTGCATTATCTTAATCCTCATTCAGCTTTTTCCCATCTATAATTTTTACCTGGTTGGAAGAAAATAGGTCCTGCGGTAACAAGTACTATCCTCCTATCATTATACATGAACTTTTTAAATGTGCATTCTCTTTGAAATCTGAGTCATTTGACTAATTTATCAACACTGGGGAAATTTGCCCGTTGACAATAACCCATAGCAACCAATCAGTGATTGCCTTTTCTGACAGTTGCAGGTAGAACAATGAAAGCAACAAATTGGTTGCCATGATTACTGTCCACAGGCAATTTTGCCAGTGTTGATAAATGACCCCCACTCAATGATGAGAAGGTGATAGTCATTTGGTTCTGCATAGTCAGGGAGTCGGATCAGCTGTACAGCTACAAAAGCAAATGCTCTTGCTTTTTAGACTTTCTCATAAATTCTACAGAGGTATATGCCAGTAAAGGTATTCAATTATATATGCCCATATGCACAGTAGATTTGCATTTATTTACAGATATATATATATATATATATATAGCAGCATGTATGCCAAATTTCATTCTATTAAGTCTGCATGTTTACAGAATCATTAGTATGTTTAGCAATGCAGAACTTTTGCAATCATGCCCTAAAAATGAATTGTACTTCCAATGAAAAAGCATTACTAAATACGACAGTATAACCTTTGCTTTATATAGCTGGAAGTATATGGATAAGACTGCTCTGTCTGAAAAATCATCCAAGTAGATTTAATCCTTTCCCTCTTACATGTCTAATTGCAAGCTCTTACTGCCTATCTTTAGTAACAAAAAGAAATGGGCAATTAAATGGCATTGATGGAGGTTCTTTATTTAAAGTTGGGTTGAGGAGAGGCCAGTGAAGAGCATTTTTTAAAGCACTATACAGAATTTCTGTTTTTCTTAGTTTGCTAAGTCTCTGGGTAGGAGGGAGATAATGACACTTTAAGTAGTCTTGAGGTTTTAAACATGTAAGGAAAGAGGTTATTGTCTGTGTTCAGTGAAATGTCATTTCTCTTCCTGTCCCCCAGGCCCAGAACAATCAGCTTAGTGCTTGGCCTCAAGATGACATACTTGAGGATTAATGGTAATGAGCTCTATACTCACTGGGCAAAGCCTGCAGAGAAATCATCTCCATGGTGGGGACAAGAGAAAAGTTAAGGAACTAAGAATAATGGTGCTAATGGTTTTAGTTTAGTTTAATCATATTTCAGCCTACAGGCTTTCTGTAAATATTCACTTCCTTGGGGGCATGTATATCTGGGTGGCTGGTACTAGTAGGATTGCAAATTGTCTTTTTAGGGTAAAACACTTGAGTTAAATATTAAGATGAAAATAAATGCAGACCTTTAACCCCATATGTAATAAAATTCACTAAGTCTGCCCAGGAGCAGTAACCAATAAGAGGTTTGCTTTTAAACTGGTGACAGGTGGGTTACTGCTCTTTTATGCCTTTTATTACATAACCCTGTTATTGTAAATATACACAATATTATTACTGCCATTCTACATGCAGCTAGACAAATGGTGCTGCAGTGGAGGGACCCAGAATCATGTAGAGAACTAACTGCAACCCACCAAACCTTCAGAAAACAGAGAAATGCATTATACCCATAGTTACGCCCATTGTCAGACTGGGATGCCAGGGGCCCACCAGAAACCTTAGACCGTGGGCCCACTCTTCAAACTATTTTTCATCCACTTCTCACTCAAACTCTATATTTTCCTAGTTTTTTTTCGGTACATACTATAATCTATTCTTCTTTATATTTAGTTGATTTGTTCCCATAGAGAACCCTAAATTAAGCCAAATGGTTGGAAGCAGGAGGGCCCACTGGGAGTTTTGCTGGTATCCCTGTGAGCCAGTCCAACATGGTTTTGCCATCTCTATTTTTGTTTGGGTATTTATGCTACAACTGTAGTTTTAATGCTAAAAACACCAAACATTTTAACTGTGGTAATAAATGGCTGGATCAGAGTTTGAGAAAACCCATGGTGCTGTTGGGGTTGCCACATTTTCTAGAAAAAATACCAGCCTTTCTATACTTTTATCTTTCTTTCCTATTGAAGGGTTCACCTTTAAATTAACTTTTAGTAAGATGTGGACAATGATATTGTGAGACAATTTGCAACTGTTTTTTATTTTTTTTGTTGTTATTTGTGGTTTTTCAGTTATTTAGCTTTTGGTTCAAAAGTTTTTCACTTTGGAATTTCAGCAGCTATATGGTTGCTAGGGTCTTTTTTACCATAGCGACCAGGCAGTGATGTGAATGAGAGACTGGAATATGAATATGAGGGAGCCTGAAAAGAAAGCCAAATAAAAAAAAGTAACAATAATAAGAAACGGATGAGCTCAAATAACAACTGTTTTTTTTTTAACTACCGCGGTCGGTGACCCCCATATGAAAGCTAGAAAGATGTAGACAAGAACGGCAAAGAATTCAAAAACTATAAAAAATAAATAATAATGACCAATTGCAAAGTTGCTAGGAATCTGACATTCTATAACACATTAGAAGTTAGCGTTAAGGTGATCCCCCTTTTTAATAACATTGGCTCCAAGCATCACTTTTACCAGCCAGGCCGATAAATTACCAGCCAGGTGGCAACTCTAGGCGCTGCTGGTTACTAAGGCCGCAACCTTAGAGATAACTATTCTGACCAATTTTCTGTGTTCTATACATGGCTGCCTTGTGCCCACTAGTGCCATGACCTGCGGAGTGCAGCAACACCCCGGCTTTGAGTTTGGGTGGTAGTAAATGACCCCTAGGATTTTGCTAATGGTTTCCTACATGGTTTGCATTTGACCCATTCTATGCAGAGTGACTTTTTGCTATATTTTGCCAGTATACACATGGTGTGGCATAAATCAAAGATATACAGTAACCAGCACTGCTGTAGAATCTACAGCCCCCTGGCAATGAAATTGTATTCTGGCATCATATATTCTACAGCAGGTGGTACTTAAAGGCTAATGACAGTAAAAAGTATATGTAGCCCAGTGTGAAACAAAAACTGTTACTATTTACTCTGTTGCATTTCCATACATAACATATGGAAAACTGGATAAGCTTTTAAGTGAAGTGGGAAACATGATGCCTCTGTGTGGATAATGAATCATGGGTGTAAGAGGGAGTTTTCCAAAGGGGGGTTTCCAGGGAGAATTTAAGAATCTTAACAAGAGGAAATTGGATAGTTTTTCTTCAATAGATTTCTAAGCATCACTGTAGTGAATCTTAGATCCCAGTTCAAGTGGAAACACTAAATTTAGGGGAAGTCCTTCTCCATGATCTTCAACTTGACACTTCCTTGATGTTACTGAGCAATAAACAAACACAACACAAAGATCCGGAAAACTTTAGCTCAAGGGCAGCAGCAGAGGGATTAGTTGGTCCTAGCACCATCTAACATTATCGCTTCACTGCGCCTTCTCTATTTCTGAAATTTCCACATGCTCTTCCATTATTACACATAATCTATAATATATCCTTCTCCTCTGGGGCCTTGCTATTTGCAACCTTACATCAGAGGAAGTTATATTAGAATGTGAAAATATATGACTGGTAATGATACTCATAGATATATGGATTACATCATCTTTGAGGTTAATAATATAATTAGAACGATATTACTATAATAACGATAATACTAAGGGGCAGATTAATCAAAATGTGAGTCAAGTGCTTAATAAATAAAAACTTCATCCATATTCTATTTATTCCTATGGGATTTTTAGAAGTTTATTTTTCAAATGGTGATCTCTAGCTTTCACCCATTGATAAACACTTAAGAATAAATATAACATAGGTAAGTTTTTATGTATTAAGCTCTAAGCTCACCCCGAGTTTTACATATTGCAGACACAGTACAGAATTTCAGAAGAAGTAAAGATATGGGACCTGTTATGCAGAATACTTGGTTTTTTTCGTAATGTGGGTCATCGCTGTCAATTAAAAAATAATGCAAACAATAATCAAACCAATAGGATTGTTTTGCCTCCAATAAGGATTAATTATATCTTAGTTGGGATCAAGTACAGGTACTGTTTTATTATTACAGAGAAAAGGGAATCATTTAACCATTAAATAAACCCAATAGGGCTGTTCTGCCCCCAATAAGGGGTAATTATATCTTAGTTGGGATCAAGTACAGGTACTGTTTTATTATTACAGAGAAAAGGGAATCATTTAACCATTAAATAAACCCAATAGGGCTGTTCTGCCCCCAATAAGGGGTAATTATATCTTAGTTGGGATCAAGTACAGGTACTGTTTTATTATTACAGAGAAAAGGGAATCATTTAACCATTAAATAAACCCAATAGGGCTGTTCTGCCCCCAATAAGGGGTAATTATATCTTAGTTGGGATCAAGTACAGGTACTGTTTTATTATTACAGAGAAAAGGGAATCATTTAACCATTAAATAAACCCAATAGGGCTGTTTTGCCTCCAATAAGGATTAATTATATCTTAGTTGGGATCAAGTACAAGGTTCTGTTTTATTATTTCAGAGAAAAACTAAATCAATGTTAAAATGTGAATTACTTGATTAAAATGGAGTCTATGGGAGATGGCCTTTCTGCAATTCGGAGCTTTCTGGATAACAGGTTTCTGCATAATGGATCCCATGCCCGTTTAGTATTGTTTTCTTATCAAGACAGTACCCCTTTAATGAATTATTGTGATTAATTCATCCTTTAAATAATTGTCCTTGTTCTGTGTGTACACGTACAGGTTGGCATGGTTCTCCATATCTCCAGGGTTTTTTCTTCTACATTCCAGCTTACAGTACATTAGGCATGAACAATTTTCAAGTCTGTTTATTACGTTGGTTTTAAAAATCCAACATACTGTTCTTCAGCTTATTCTTCCGCCTTCTAATCTTCTTTTTCTTAGTGCCCCCCATTTTCTAAACGCTTCTCCGCCTACAGTTTTAGGGGTGAAACACCCAAACTCTCCACACTTATCCTATAGTATACCCTATAGCGAAGCAGGTTGCTTGTGCTTTTCTAAGCGATCCTGCCCCCCGTCTTTTTGTGGCACCGCTCTGAACACCCCCATTTTTCCATTGACTTTGACACAGAAGATTTTCAAACTGCTGCCACTCTTACAGCTGTGAAGCCACACTCACTAAACTTGAATAAAATAATCATGGGGTCACCCTGAATGAAACAGCAGCATTTGTTGGGAGGTGCCAACAGCCAATCAGATTTCACCCATTAACTTTCAATTTCAATTTAACCTGCTGCCATTCTGACACATTTATTATCAGGGTCCCCAAACTTTTCACAGTTGGTCACTGGGAGACTAAGATTAAAAGACATGTAAACCCCACATACAAAAATATAATCAGTGAACAGCCTCTTTGAAATCTTTCAATACCTGCCACACTGGCTGTCCAGAATAGTAAAGCTGCTGCATCCCCTCAATCAATCACCCCTCAATCACCTCAATCACAGATTTCCTTCCCCTCCTGTAACCCACTCAGCGCCCCCACCTTGGAAATTTGCTTTGACTTTTGGCTTGTGGGCATGCTCAGTTGTTCTAAGCTCAGATTACTAAACAGGCCCCCCAGTCTAGCAGTCAGTGAACAGATGGCATTGCTGGTTCTCATAGAAATTCAGCTCTAGCTGTCTGCTTCCGTTTTTTTCTCCTAACCTCCTCTCCTGAGCTCAGCTCAAACAAAGCAGAAATGTTATCAAAGACAGTTCTGCCTGTGTAAGCCTGTATTCTTGATGAAATGTATGCTGAATAAGGGTCTGTGTGTGTATGCTGTTTGCAGATTTAAATGTATCTGATTATGTATCAGAGGAAAAATTACCACTGGGTGAAAGCTAAAATTTGCTTTAGAAAAATGTGATGGTGCTGGCAGGAGGGGATATATGCAGTACAAATCATGCCATTTGGGTGGGGGAGACGTGCCCAACTGATATACATTGTAGGCAAATGTAGGCTTTACATGTCCTTTAAAGGTTAGAAAAAGTAGGCAGAGACACCAACAGCATATCAGGATTATTCTCATACTATTTATGCCAAGGTTGCCAAATTTTTCACTGTTGGTCACTGGGGGACTGCAGTTCCAAAATAGAAAATGTGGACAGAGCCACCAACAGCCAATCAGATTTCATCCATTGAATTTCAGTGGTTTAAATTTAAACCACACTATTGTCACACTATTTATGCCAGGATAACTGCACCCAGTCACTGGGTAAATGCAGTTCAAGGTTAGAAAAAGTGGGCAGAGCCACCAACCACCAATCAGAATGTCACTCTTACTCTCAGTGGGAAAATTTATATTGCTGCATTCTGAAAATATTAAAACCATATGTGATTGTGAGTGGAGCCAACACCAACCAATCAAATTTTATTCAGTGACTTTACATGTTTTTCAAACTAACATGAAGTTTGTTCTCCAATTTCCCTTTCTAGTTCCATATGCTGATTAATATACAGTGTCTTTTCTAGCGTTGCATTCTCCCTTTGCTAGCTGTGATAAAATATTGAGTATCTACATATTTCAACTTGACCACTGGCCAGCTATGGGCATCAATATTTTGCTTGGGAAGATAACTTCTCTACAGGGTGTCTTAGCTGATACTTTGTATATAGCTACAGCCATAGGGCAGCACTACAGGACACTTCTGGGACTGGCCCTAAACTTGCACTAATTCACACATTGATTCTCCATCTGCAGCCAAGCCGATATCCTGAATTTGGCTCACACGGCCTAATGTTTCTGTAATGTTATTATGTTAAAGCTTGTTTGCCTTTTATAACTAATAGATCTGCTAAGTAGGCTAATATTTACCAGGCATTTCTCCAAATTACATTTACAAGACTAATATTAACAGTCAAGCCCATGCAAGTAATGTTATTTCATGTAACGTATTTGCCTTGCAGGGGTTTGGAAGTGGTACCAGGTGTAATTAAAAAAAAAACATTTAAGCCAAAGGGAAAGTGTTCTCATTTTTTTCTTTTACATATACATATGACGTGCCCCAGTTAGTCTATTGGGTTAGATTTTTCACACATTAGCTGGTCATACGTGGCCCTAACATTGGCTTATTGGACTAAAGCAATCAAAGATTGCTATATTACTGTGTTTGGCAACCTCATGCAACAAGTAGATCTTTCTGTGTGTGGGAAGTGTGGCTCCACAGATATTATTTAACTATTTGCCTTCCTTTTCTGCCTTTTTCCAGCTTTCAGATAGGGGGGTCATTGAATCTAACAGACTTAAAAAGTAACAAACAATAAAACTGTAGGCTTAAGTCCTTCACCTATTCATATTCCAGTCTCTCAATCAAATTACTGCCTGGTTGCTAGGGTAAGTAAAGGGGGCCATACACGTAAAGGTCGCCAAGCGAGAGGATCTTCTCCCAATATCCCCACCTACGGGTGGGCGATATCGGGGGAATTTGGGCTAATTTGGTCGTTTGGCCCTGGGAAAATGCGCAGTTGGTTTGGGGACCGCGTCAACAAGCCGATGCGGTTCCCGTTCTGACTGAATTTTTTAACCTGCCCGATCGATATCTGGCCGATTTCAGGCCAGATATCAGTTGGGTGGGCAGTCATTGTTTCCCCTACACAGGCCGATAAGCTGCCGAATCGTTCCAAGGGACCAATATTTGCAGCTACAATCTGCCTGTGTGTGGCCACCTTAGGACCCACTGTAGAGCTGGTAAACAGGTAAATAACTGAAAAACCACAAAAAATAAATAAAAAATTGTAAATTGTCTCAGAATATCACTGTCTACAGTACATCATACCAAAAGTTAATTTAAAGGCAAACCACCTCTTTAACAATGTAATAGTTTCTTGGGCACAAATACAGGTCTGGGTCTCTTCCCCATGTAATATAAACACAATGTACATTAATACTGATTATCCATTGAAGTAAAATAATCTAATCTTAAATCAAAAATAAACCTCTGTCAGCATCTCGTTTTAAGTTTTTCACCACTTCAGTGAAAGTCATTACTGCGCCTATTCCATCCTGTCATCAATACAAGATTTTAGGTTTACTTTTGCCAAAAATACATTGGGAAGCAATATGTTTTCTCTGCACAATCAATGACATCTGCATCCTCCCCCAAGCTGTCACCAAGCTAAGTGGCATGGTTCTCGTGCTTGGCGGATATGCACTTTGTGTTCATGAAAATGAAAAATGAAAGTAACATTTGTGTTGAGAAAAATGCGACGGTGATACAAAGGTGATGTCAGGTTTTCTTACAACTTCTTTACAACTACAGAAGATTCTGCATTCTAGTTTGTTATTTCAAATGCCAGTCTACAACAATTTGATGGAAGACAGGCCAACGTCCCACATTTTGCAAAAACCGCACTCCTCCAATCAAGTCATATCAAGATTGAAACCAGCTTGATTAGCTCATTACAATTCAAAGGCTCCTCATGCTATTTTAATTATCCCATGCTTAGTGACACAAGCCGGCCAGAAGAATTTGTGCACAAAGTAAAGACTGGAATAACAATCTTCATTAGATTCTAGCACGTGAAGTACTTGACTTTGTCTGTTTCCAGTTATGGGGAGGTGACAAGGAGAGGCATCCGCCAGGAATGAGAGAACAGCAGGTTTAAGTTAATTAGAGCCATATTGGAATAGGGCAGAGGATATTAAAACAAGAACTATATAAAAGCCCACACCCTCTTGGTTTACAGATAAATATGACACGGCTTCTGAAATGTAATGTTTGTGCTGATCACTTGCATGTGTTGGATAACTTGTATGAGGCAAGAACAAGCTTCAGTGCATTCACATGAGCCTATTCTTATGAGCTTTCTCCAACCAGTGATGGAATAGCTGAAGCTTAAAGAAGAACGACAGGTATGGGGCCTATTATCCTGAGGGTTTTCAAACAAAGGACCTAATTTGGGTCTCAAACTCAATCACATAAGGGAGCCGAAATCTAAAACACAGGCTAAGTCGCGGGCCAAATTTTTTATTAATATACTTAGTAAGATACTAAGGGGTATATTTATCACAATGTGTAAAAAGTGGAGTAAGACATTACCGGTGATGTTGCTCATAGCAGCCAATCAGATGCTTTGCTACTGTTGAAATCTGATTACTGATTGGATGCCTTGGGCAACATTACTGGTAATGCTTCACTCCACTTTTTACACAGCATGATAAATATACCCCATAGTCTTAAGGTCCCCATACACGGGCCGATTATAGCTGCCGATATCGCTCCCTTGGACCAATTCGGCAGCTAATCGGCCCGTGTATGGGCAGAACCGAGCGGCCTGGCTGACCGATATCTGGCCTGAAATTGGCCAGATGTCGATCGGCCAGGTTAGAAAATCCAGTCGGATCGGGGACCGCATCGGCTCGTTGATACGGTCCCTGAACCGACTGCCCCATTGCCGCAAATGTAATCCGACCGTTTGGCCCTGGGGATTAATTTTTTTTAAGCTACTTGCTACCCGATATCGCTCCCACCCGTAGGTGGGGATATAGGGTGAAGATCCGCTCGCTTGGCGACATCGCCAAGCGAGCGGATCTTATAGTGTATGGGCACCTTTAGTTACTATGTGAGGAAAATGGAAATTGATCAGGCTGGATGGTCAGACACACTCACCAAGGGACACATAAAACAGCCAGGTGGGCCGGATTCAGCCCACGGGCCTTGTGTTTGACATATATGCCTTACAGTAAAACATTTAAACACAAAATAAACACAATAGGATTGCTTTGCCACCAATACCATCAAGTACAAGGTATTGTTTTATTACAGAGAGGTAATCATGCTTATGATGGAGTCTATGGGAGATAGTTTCCTGTAATTCAGAGCTTTCTGGATAACCAACTACATCTAAGGGACACCACATACTTTTGTGACCACTGCTTTCTCTTACTCTGTATATTTCTAAACATATCCTCTGTGTACAGACTGGGGTTAACCAGGGTACCATTTAAAATCCCAGTGGGCCCTGTCACCCCAGGCTTGTTGGCAGGGGCGTGGCTGGGTAGGGTATAAGGTGCAGCAATAGGTGGGGTGATGTGGTGTGCATTGCCCAGAGTAAGCAGTGATGCTGGCCACAGTAGTGAGCCCTTGAGTACCCCAGTAGGTCTCTGCCTGTTTACAAATATAAATCAGAAGCTCTGCCCTTGAATTGCCATAAAATGTTGAATTCTAATGTTGATAAATTTCACCCATAGTGTCAGGAACAAGTTTCTACCTGTACCTGTTATGAAGAATGTGCAGGACCTGAGGTTTTCCGGATAAGGGATCTTTCTGTAATTTGGATTTCCATAACTTAAAAACAAAAAAAAATTATTTAAACATTAATTCCACTTTTGCCTCCAATAAAGATTCGTTACACCTTAGCTGAGCTCAAGTACAAGGTTTGTTTTATTATTACAATTTTTATTTTTATAAATCATTTGATTAAAATGGAGTCTATGGGAGATGGCATTTCCATAATCTGATCTCTCTGGATAATGGGTTTCCAGATAACCATACCTGTACCAATTATACACCTTAAAGGACATGTAAACCCCACACACAAAACTTTAATCAGTGAACAGCCTCTTTGAAATCTTTCAATACCTGCCACTCTGGTTGTCCAGAGGTTAATAGTAAGGCTGCAACACCTCCATAATCATTTAGATTTCCTTCTCCTCCTGTAACCCACTCGGCCCCCTCCCTCGGGAATTTGCTTTGGCTGTTGGCTTGTGGGCATGCTCAGTTGTTCTAAGCTCAGATAACTAAACACGCTCTCCAGTCTAGCAGCCAGTAAAGAGATGGCATTGCTGGTTCCCATAGAAACTCAGCTCTACCTGTCTGTTTCAATTTTTTTCTCCTAACTTTCTCTCCTGAGCTCAGCTCAAACAAAGCAGAACTTTTATCAGTTCTGCCTGTGTGAGCCTGTATTCTTGATGAATGTATGCTGAATAAGGGTCTGTGTGTGTGTGCGGTTTGCAGATTTAAATGTATCTGAGAAAAAATGGCCACCGGGTGAAAGCTGCTATTTGCTTTAGAAAAATATGATGGTGCTAGCAAACGAAGGGTATATATGCAGTACAATTAATGCCATTTCGGTGGAGGAGATGTGCCCAACTGATATACATTGTAGGCAAATGTAGGCTTTACATGTCCTTTAAGTACCTTTAAAAGTGACCTTCTGCATTGTGTCGAAGAAAAATTCCCCATAAGGGCTATGGCACTAATAAAAAAAAAGGTCTAAAGTAAATTCTTGGTATCACATCTGGCTTTGATTTTATTCGCTTAAACATTATGTTTAATCTCTAAGTGCAGCCATCTCTAACTGGATCAAGACACAGTGTAAATGGCAAAAAAAAATTCAGATCACCCTGGCAGGGACTCAGGTATTGAGAGTATGTTATTCATGGACATTTACTCTCATATCAAACCAGTGTCGGACTGGCCCACCAGGATACCAGGAAATCTCCCGGTGGGCCCAGGTGTCAGTGGGCCCTCCTGCCCTTTACCAAATGGCCTGCTGTATGGTCATTACCTATTTCTAAATGGAAATGAAGAGGAGAAATAGATGGAAGAATAGATGCTAGCATGTAAATAAAAGAGACTAGGAGAATAAAGAGGTTGGGCGAGGAAAGGAGGAAAAATAGTTTGGAGAGGGGACCTATGGTATAAGGTTTTCTGGTGGGCCCCTGGGGTCCCAGTCCAACACTGGAGCTGCTCCCCAACTCCTCTCTCATTCCCTCCTCACACAATGGCATTCAAAACTTTGCAAGGGCTGCCCCCCTTCTCTGGAATTCGCTTCCACAATCTGTCAGATTTCTCCCAATCTCTCTGCCTTCAAAAGATCTCTAAAAATGCATTTATTTAGAGAAGCTTAGCCTAATTTAGCTTAACATAACCTCAGTGTGCTGCTGAAAGCAATAACCTGTGCCACACCTCTCACCTTGCTTAACTCTGATCTTGCCCATTCCCACACCTTGTGTCTCAACCCTCTCTCCTTGTAGATTGTAAGCTCTTTTGGGCAGGGCTCTTTTTACCTCTTGTATCGGTTATTGATTGCTTTATATGTTACTCTGTATGTCCAATGTATGTAACCCACTTATTGTACAGCGCTGCGGAATACGTTGGCGCTTTATAAATAAATGTTAATAATAATAAGCTCTTGGGGCATCATTCATGGGCATGGCCTAATGTCTGTCTGTGCAAAGATATAACATAAATGTCAGCGTAGGAATTATAGGAATTTTATTACACATAATGGGGCATTAGTTTTAGCCCAGGACACAAATGCTAAAGTGCTTAGTAGTACAAGTGCATTACAAGTGCTTACTTAGGAGAAACCGGGTGGACAATGTACTCGGCTCCTCACGCTGAATTTTGGTTAAGCCACTTTATGATTCCTTTAGTAACATTGACTAAGAGAAATATATTTTGGGAAGTTTTAAAAAAAATACATGGAAAATATACATTATTTCAAAATGTTTTTCAATAATTTAGTTTTCCTTTGAGCGGATATTAAAGTACAAGTGTGTATAGCTGACAGAATATTTATCGGCATTTATTCACTATGTAATACAGCTGCAGTCACTCTGACTAAAAGTGAATCTTGTAAGCTCCTGTTTCTCAATGTTGGACAAGGTACTCGGTGCTGGGAGTATTCAGATTTCAGAAAATGTATTAATTTCAGGTTTAAAGGACAATAATATATTTTTGCCTAATAAAAGAAAACTTAATTCTAAGCAACTTTGCAATATACATTCATTACATATTTGTAATGGTTTTTGAGTTATTTGTATATATAATTGCTATTAACCCTTTAAGTGCCAGCAGAATTTGACATTTCGGTTCCCCTCAGTGCCAGACGTTTTGTAAACATTCTGTGCTCTCTCAATTTAGGGGCTTTTACTGGGGGCAGGGTTAAGTTTAGGTAGGCAAACTATATATTGTTTTTTTCTGGAGAACCTGAGCTTTCCAAATCTGCTAAAAAAAATGCTATTTTTCTTGATATAAGGATTTATACCAGAAACATATTTTATTTTATGGACAAAAATTCAACTGATTTGGAAAGCCTCATGTCTCCGGAACGTGCCAAAACCCGATATGTATAGTTTTATGGAGATTTCTGACTTTTATAGATCAAAAACTCCCAGCAGTAAATTACTAAATTTTCAAAGCATTACAGCAGAATACGGCATACTTTAGATTCCAAAGTAAAAAATCCTGAGACATTAGGTTTACCCCAGGAAACCATATATTTTTGAAAAGTACACATTCTGACGAATCTGAAATGGGTAACTATGTCTTCCAACTCCTAAGTACCAAACGGCAATGCTTTACTGAATTTAGTATTTTCTATAAAAAATTCTAAAAAATCGCCTCAAATCTTCCACTTTCAAACATCATATCTCCCACATAATATTAGGTACCAAGAAAACACACCCTAAATATGAAAGCCAAGGGTCCGCTGAACAGTTTGATGCCCATTGTGCATAGGATCGCCGATGTATCTGGCATTTAGAGACCCCATAAGTAAGTTAGTGCATACAAAGTGTATACGCAGCAATATAAGCTACCGGCATGTGCATTATGTGCCATAAGACCCCCTAACACTACGGAGACCCTAGAAAACCATACATTTTCCGAAAGTACACATTCTGACAAAACAAAAATGGGTAAATACATCTCTTTACTCCAAACTACAAAGCTATGCTAAACAGAACGGTTTTTATGACATTTCTGAAAATCGTCACAAAGTTTGCATTTTACCTCATTATGTACCCCCACATTTTGTAACGTACCAACATAAAACTTTCTAAATATGAATGCTAGGGGTCTACTGAACAGTTTGATGCCCTATATGCATATATTGGCCAAACTATGTGGGGTACAGGGGCACCCAAGTAAAAATAGTGCATATGAATTTTCACATAAGATGTGAGAGCATGTGCATTATGTGCTATAAGACCCCCTAACAGTACGGAGACCCTAGAAAACCATATATTTTCCGAAAGTACACATTCTGACAAAACAAAAGTAGGTAAATACAACTTTCTACTGAAAACTATCAAACTACAAAGCTATGCTAAACAGAATGGTTTATGTGACATTTCTGAAAATCATCACAAAGCTTGCATGTTGCCCCATTATGTACCCCCACATTTAGTAACGTTCCAACATAAAACACTCTGAACGCCAGGGGTTTGGTAACAGTTTGGTAAATCTGTCCATGTGCAAAGACAAGTAATAAAGAACAATGTGAAATGCAATAAAATTGATAAAAATTAAAAAACAAACACAGACAAAGTTAAGTGAACAACAACTATGCATAACTGAAAATGCAATAAAATGGCTAAAAATGCACCAAAATCACAAAATGTAGTAGAAACACCAAAATAATACACAAAAGGTAGTGCGCAGTGCGGTTAGCCCTGGGGGCTCTGGCGTTTGAAACAGTGTAACACAAGCAGCAGACTGACAGACCTGACTTACTGGAGGAGCCTGGCACTTGCAACATTGTTTAAAAAGTAACAACCAGGAGTTCAGCAAATGCTGCTTTCTATAGCAATTACATGTACAAACTAGAAAAGTAAGTTTGAGAACAAACTTCATGTTGGGTTGAAAAACATGAAGTCACTGAATGGGCTCTGCCCAGTTTCTCTAACCTTGGGCCACAGCAATATAGTAAAAACCACTGTGCAAAGTTTGGGGACCCTGGTTTTAATAGTGTCTGGAAATGGATTGGCTATTGGTGGCTCCGCCCACTTGTTCTAACCCTGAATATGTAGTCAGCCAGTGACTGACTGTGCAAAGTTTGGGAACCCAGACATAAATAGTGTGAGAAAAGCAGCATTTTAAATTTACACAAAAGAAATTCAATAGATGAAGTCTGATTGGCTGTTGGTGGCTCCACCCATAAAAATGCAGTCCCCTAGTGGCCCTGGTGTTAATACTGTGAGAATGGCAGCAGGTTGAATTTCCCCATTGAAAATCAATCAAAATCTGATTGGCTGTTTGTGGATCCACCCACTTTTTCTAACCGCAGTTACCAGATGACTAGCTCTGCAAAGTTTGGAGACATTAGTATTAATATTTAAAGAATAGCAGGAGTTTAAATTTAAACATATGAAGTCTGTAGGTGAAATCTGATTGGCTGTTGTTGGCTCCGCCCACTTTTCTTAACTTGGAACATAGTCACCCAGTGACAAACTGTGCAAAGTTGGGGGATCCTGACATTAAACATGTGAGAATGGCAGCAGTTAAAATTTCCCTACTGAAAACACTAAAAGACATGTGATTGGCTTTTGGCGGCCCCACCCACTTTCTCTAACCTTGAGTACGACTGTGTAAAGTTTGCGAACCCTGGCATTCTACTAATAAAATTCAATAGGTGAAATCTGATTGGCTGTTGGTGGCTCCACCTAGTTTTTCAAAATTAAAACTGCAGTCCTCTATTGACAAACTGTGAAAAGTTTGGGGACCCTGGTATTAATACTGTGAGAATGGCAGCAGTTTGAATTTCCCCATTAAAAGTTAGTAGGTAAAATCTGATTGGCTGTTGGTGGCTCCACCCACTAAATGCGTAGTCACCCAGTGTCTGACTGTGCAAAGTTTGGGAACCCTGGCAACAAACCAATAAAAAATCAATAGGTGAAATCTGATTGGTTGTTGGTGGCTCCGCCCACTTTTGAAAACTTAAACTTCAGTCCCCTAGTGACCAACTGTGAAAAGTTTGGGGACCCTCGTGTTAATTCTGTGAGAATGGCAGCAGGTTGGATTTCCCCATTGAAAGTCAATAGGTAAACTCTGATTGGCTGTTGGTGGCTCCACTACTAAACTGCAGTTACCTGGTGCCTAAGTCTGCAAAGTTTGGGGACCCCGGTGTTATTACTGTGAGAATGGCAGCAGGTTGGATTTCCACCAAGTCAATAGGTAAAATCTGATTGGCTGTTCACAGCTCCGCCCACTTTTGGGCATCCAACAATCATCATATTTTCATTCAGGCTGACCCCATGACTGTGTGATTCAAGTTTGGGGAGTGTAGCCTCAAAGCTGTTAGATTGGCAGCAGTTTCAATTTCCCCATTAAAGTGATACTGACACCAGAAATTAAACCTTTTTTTATAACATTGTCATAACATTGCCTTTGCATGCTATTTATAATTTTGCCATAAAAGTATTTGTCCAAGCTTTTACATTCCCTATCTGATCCCCCATGTTCCTCTATGAGGGGGCGGACATATTTGTCCAGCAGGGGGCCGTTACCATTAGAAGCTGTAACTGACAGGCTGAGAAGGGACAGTCAGGCTGGCAAAACAGTCAGGTTTTGGGATTTCAAGTAACAATTACTTACAAAAGCAAACCTATCCGCAAAAAATGATCAACATGACCTATAGGCAACTTTTAATGTACATTCATATTTTAAAAAGTTGTTTTTTCGTGTCAGTATCACTTTAAAGTCAATGGGTGAAACTTGATTGGCTGTTGTTGGCCCCTCCCACTTTGGGGTCATCCAACAAATGTTACTGTTTCATTCGGGGTGACCCCATTATTATGTTATTCAAGTTTGGGGGGTGTAGCTTCAAAGCTGTAAGTGTGGCAGCAGTTTGAAAATTTTCCCTGTCAAAGTCAATGGGAAAATTGGGGGGTTCGGAGCAGCGCCACAAAAAGATGGGGAGTGAGATCGAGTGAAAAGCACAAGCAACCTGCTCCGCTATAGGGCGAAGAAGTGTGGGGAGTTTGGGTGTTGTACCCCTAAAACTGTAGGAGGAGTAGCGTTTAGAAAATGGGGGGCACTAAGAAGAAGAAGCAGCCAAAGTGGAAGAACAGTCTGTGGGGTTTTCAACCCAACACAATAACTATTAAAGCACTAATAATGTTTAACAAATTGATATTGGAAAGTTGCTTCAAATTATGTTTTCTTTTATGAGGCAAAAAAATATTTTTGGGGTTGGCATGTCCTTTATGAAAATATATGAATGTAAATTTTTCAGAAAATGTATTATATGAACTCCAAAAATATAGATAAATTAGGTAAATTTTGTTGCATGTTGAAATTTCATATTGCAAAACAGCCCATATGATAAAAAGGGCCCATTTGCAAAACATTCGCTCGAGCCAGTATAGTCCTCCACGACCATGGAGATTATTCATACTGGCTCCCATTCACACAAGCCAGTATAGTCCTCCACGACCATGGAGATTATTCATACTGGCTTATCACTCACTCACACATTCACACACTAAGGGTAGGGGGATCCTATCTGTATGTTTTTGGAGTGTGGGAGGAAACCGGAGGACCCGGAGGAAACCCACGCAGGCACGGGGAGAACATACACTTAAACTCCTTACAGACAGTGCCCTGGCCAGGATTGAACCTGTGACCAGTGCTTCTGTAAGGCGACAGTGCTACTCACTGCGCCACCGTGCTGCCCAGTTAACTGACTGCCCATATAGTAATCTTGTCTTTTACAGCTCATGATGTCATCAGTGCAGCTTTCAGATAGGGCTACTTGTTCTATGGAGCAACACTGGGGCTGACAGTACCCCAAAATGCAGCCTTTTCTCCTAGTATCATATTCCCCCTTCCTTTAACTGTATAATGTCAAATATACAATTGATTTACAATGTATTTTAATGTTTTAATGAGGGCTGGGCAAGTCCTTTCCCTCTCCCACAAGAAACAGCCATAACTGTAAGTGACAAACAGAACTGTGCAGTAGCAGTAGCAGCCCAAGTGTGTGTTTAGTGGCGCTGCCCCAAACTGGAAGGTTATACTGTGCCCCAATATCAGCAGTTGTCTCATTCCCAGCACTTTTATTTCCACGCAGCTTCTACTGTGTAACAGTCTCCATTAAAGCACTAGCTGTTGGATACTATGGTACGGCCCTCCTCCTGCCAGCAACAACTCCCTTCAACCTTATATTATACATTGGGGGGAAAAAAAACATGACGATTCCTGTCCCAATGCGTCTTGCCCTTTGCAAGATGCCCCCTAAGACCTGATAGTGCAGACATGATGGGTCTCATCAAATTCTATTATAATGTGAAAGTTATTTGAACAAATATCCCTGGGTGGTCAGACTGATGTTAGAGGGGTTTCAGCCTTTTCCAGATCTCTATAATAACTAAAAACACTGAGACTGTTTGCCAGTGATATGAAGGTGGCGGGAACAATAAAATCTCTTTAATTGTCACCTCTGTTCACATGAGCAGGTGGAAAGGGGCTGCATCTGGGCAAACTGATGGGCTGTAGTTACGATTAAACTAAATAAGAGGAGTTTGTTCTGTTTGCCTTTTTTTTTTTTTTTTATTTGTCCACAACCAGCAGATGTGTTTCCTGCGACATGCAAATATTTTATTCTGCTCTTATCTGCACCCTTGCACTTTTATTGACAATTTTTCTACCCCCTACAGATCTGGCAAATGACTTTTACTTTTCTTCAAGAAGTCATTGGCCCATCTATTCATTGGCTGGTCAATGTATGTTAAATACTTATTATACCCTGGACATCTGTGTACAATATAAAATAAATGGAAGGATGCCACATATGTAAAAAAAATCACTGTTTGCCCAGCAGCAGTAACCCATAGCAACCACTAAGATGTTTGCTTTTAAATAGGTGACCAGCAATTCTAAATGCCGATTGGTTGCTATGGGTGATTGCTCCTGGGCAAACTTAGTCACTTTTTTTTTTTACATGGCCCCCAGTGTTCTGTCTATTAATGCGCTAAATCAAAATCATTTTCAGCTTCTAATCCATGCTGCATTACCTTGCAAACACTACTAATCTTTGTGGCATAGCAAGTTCTTAGTTGATTTATTGTAGAGGATTTAATAAGAAAATCAGGGACTCTATAGTGCAATACTGTAGTAGGTAGAACGGTAGTTTTTAAGGGACTCTGGCACGGGAAAACACACAGATTTCAATGCAGGATTCTGCAGGAGAAGCTCTATTAACTGATGCTTTTTGAAACGCATATTAAGCATGTTGAACTGGCCAGTGGGTTAGTGTGTAACCAGATAAACACTTCTGTGGACTTTGCCAGTTGATATGCATAAAGCATGGCCATCAAACTGGGGAGAGAAAGAGAGATATTGTGATCCATACTTCCTTTTCTGAAGCCAGAAGCAGATTCAAAAAGCATTGCAGCCTAGTTATTATTATTATTATTATTGTTATTAACATTTATGTATAAAGCGCCAACATATTCCGCAGCGCTGTACAATAGGTGGGTAACATACATTGGACATACAAAGTAACATATAAAGCAATACATAACCAATACAAGAGGTGACGAGGGCCCTCCCCAAAAGAGCTTACAATCTACAAGGAGAAAGGATTGAGACACAAGGTGTGGGAATGGGCATGACCAGAGTTGTGAGAGGTGTGGCACAGGGTATTGCTAAACTAGATTAGGGTAAGCCTCTCTAAATAAATGCGTTTTAAGAGATCACTTGAAGGCAGAGAGATTGGGAGAAAGTCTGACAGATTGTGGTAGCAAATTCCAGAGAAGGGGGGGCAGCCCTTGCAAAGTCTTGAATGCGAGTGTGTGAGGAGGGAATGAGAGAGGAGTTGAGGAGCAGGTCAGTAGAGGAGCGTAACAAGCGGGTTGGATGGTACCTAGAGATAAGTTCAGAGATGGTGGGGCAGAGTTATGAACTGCTTTGAATGTGAGAGTCATTAGTTTGAATTTTATCCTGGATGGTAGGGGAAGCCAGTGCAGGGATTGGCAGAGCGGCACGGCAGAGGAGGAGCGGTTGGAGAGGTGTATGAGCCTGGCAGCAGTATTCATTATGGACTGGAGAGGGTACAGTCTTTGGAGGGGAAGGCCAATTAACAGGGAGTTACAGTAGTCCAGGCGAGATATTATAAGAGAGTGGATAAGAATTTTGGTAGCATCTTGGGTGAGATCGTATTTTGGAAATATTTCTTAGGTGAAAGTGACATGATGTGGTAAGTGATTGGATATGAGGAGTGAAGGACAGGGCAGAATCAAGGATAACCCCAAGGCACCGGGCCTGGGAAGATGGGGTGATGGTAGAATTGTTAATCGTTATAGATACCTCGGGAACAATGTGGGCGTTGGATGGGGGAAAGAGAACCAATTCAGTCTTAGAGAGGTTTGAGAGCCTTGAGGAACCCCAACAGAAAGAGGCAAGGGAGAAGATGATTCCCCATTGTAAGAGACACTGAAGGATCGATCTGAGAGATAAGATGAAAACCAGGATAAGGCAGTGTCACGAAGGCCAAGAGAGCGGAGAGTCTGGAGGAGAAGAGGGTGTCAAAAGCAGCAGAGAGATCGAGAAGTATTAGTAGCGAGTAGTGTTTTTTGGCTTTAGCCGATAGGAGGAAAAAGAGTTTGGAGAGGGGGCCTATGGTATAAGGTTTTCTGGTGGGCCCCTGGGGTCTCAGTCCAACACTGTATCAAACTACTGAATGTTTTTTACAGGTGATCCAATTAATTTTATAAACCTATCCTATGCAATATATCACAAAAAAGTGCCAGCAAAGTGCAGAGTCCTAATCCTTACTTGAATTGTGAATTTCCCCCAATGTTTCCTGGGTAAGGATATAATGAGTGCTCCCCCTGGTGCAGGTGGATGTGGTAATACCTGTAGTCACCTCAGCAGCTCTGCGGATTCACTGGAACAACACTCTCAGATGGCGGCTGTAGCAAGCAATTGACACTTTCCCTTTCAGTCTCCCCCCAGTGACTGGCAGGATAATAGCTGGTTATGTAATTGTCAATATCTCTAAGATGAGATACAGCTGACCCAAAGAACATAGGTGCACATTAAGTATAAACCAATGGGGAAAGGAGGAGGGAGTAGTGACATAATCAATGTCGTTGTGATCCGCCCACCATATAGAGGAGCTGCATACACATCCCATGAGTCCCCCCTGGACATATTTTTTTTTTTTCCCACTTTCTCTCTATTTCCCTCCCTTTTTCACTTTACCATTAATTCCCTTAACCATCTCACCTTCCTTTCCTTCTCAAAAGTAAAAAATAATAAAATAAAACCAAACAAAACACAAAATTGTACAAAAACAAAAGCTAAACTAAAATGCTGCCAAATCTAGCTCTATGTTTAAACCATGCGGTTGTAATGTGTTCAGTTTAAAAATCCAGTAGGTCTCACGCTGACGTAATCTGATGAATCTATCACCCCCTCTAATGTTAGAGGAGATTTGTTCTAATCCCAAAAACACCAGCCCAGTGGGATCGCAATTATGAACCATCTTAAAGTGTCGCGAGACCCCATGGTTATTTTTGCCTAACTTAATATTACGTATGTGTTCCCTTATTCTAGTACCAATGGATCTGATGGTTCTCCCTATATACCACTTATTACAAGGACACACCAATAAATAAACCACATAAATGGAACGGCAATTAATAAATTCCCTAACCGTAGGTATACCCTCTATATGTAATTTCTTGGGGGCTGCATAAGAACAAATGGTGCATCTCTTTTTGCCACATTTATATGTCCCCTTCAAACCAAAGTTATTGATGCATTTCCTATCATCATTAGTGCCCCTTACTTTTGAAGGAGCTAACAAATTATTGAGAGTTTTAGATTTTTTAAAATAGACCTGCGGTTTCTCCCCAAGGTGTTCTCCTAAAATTGGGTCTGCAGTCAATACATTCCAATGTTTTTGTACAATCTTTTTAATATTATACGCCACGGTATTGAACTTGGTGTAAAAGTTACACTTATGTGACATTCGTGCGACAGGGGTTTTTTTCACCAATAAAGTATTCCTATCAGTATCCTGTGCCAACTGTTTGGCTTCATTCAACCATGACGTTTTGTAACCCTTTTCTAGGAATCTATTTTCTAAGATCGAACACTCCTGTATAAAGTCAACTGATCTGGAGCAATTCCTTCTAGCTCTAAGATACTGACCTTTGGGGATATTCCTAATGCACTTATTATGATGGGCACTGGATGCATGTAATACACCATTCCTATCAGTAGTTTTACGGAAAAGCTTTGTCTCTATTCGGACTCCATTACTAAATAGAGTAAGATCTAAATAGTTGATGCTGCCATCATTGATTTCGGTTGTAAACTGAAGATTATATGGATTGGCATTGATATATATAATGACCGCATCAATAGTTTCAAGGGGGCCGTCCCAAATGAATAGCAAATCATCTATGTAACGAGTGTATAAGATGATATGTTCACTAAATATGGGAGAGTTCCACACAAACTCATCTTCCCATACTGCCATATAAAGATTCGCATACGAAGGAGTAGTGCTGGGCGGTATACCGGCATATACCGAACACCGTTTTTTTTTTAAAAAATGATAAAATTTTTTAACTTACCGGCATACCGGTGTGGGCGCCTCCTGGCAATTTTTCTTACTATTTCCGGGTTTTCCGGGTTTCCGCTGACGTCACGCACGCAACCCGGAAATAGTAAGAAAAATTGCCAGGAGGCTCTGTGAGCTGTCGGGGGTGCCTGCGGCTGCCTGGCCAGTAAGTTATATTTATGTGAAGGGGATGGGGGGGTGTTTGGGGTTGGATGGGGGGGTGTTTGGGGTTGGGGGGGGTGTTTGGGGTGGTCACCTAATCATGCATGGGGAAAAAAAAATACCGTCAAATACCGTGATACCGATATAATAAAAAAAATACCGTGATATAAATTTTTGGTCATACCGCCCAGCACTACGAAGGAGCGAATTTACTGCCCATAGCGGTACCCTTCTTCTGTAAATAAAATAATTTATCAAAAACAAAGTAATTATGTGTTAGTATAAAACTAATACTTTCCAACAAAAAATTTTGAAAAGGCCCTGAGAGAGTACTCTCTGTGTGTAATTTATATCGTAAATAACGCCAAGAACATCGCTTCTTAATTATGACAAGTGTCCTTTTAGTGAATCGAGCGAAAAATAAGAAGTGATAAGATTTTTAACGCATGCTATAAATAGCACTCCTTATTTCGGACTTTAGTGAATCGGGCCCTATGTCTCTTAAGGGTAATTTGCCGAACAAATTTATGTAAATCAATATATAATTCAAACTTATTGGGCCCCATACTAGGGGCAAATTTTAAACCTTTATTTAAAATCTTAACTTCATTGGGTGTAAGTTTCTTATTAGATAAGTTAAAAATGGCTGTTTGATCTATTTTCGAAGATCTCTTTTTCTGTATCTTTTGTCCTGCCCTGGTTCCTCGATATGGTCCACCCCTCTCTTTATACCTCTCGGCACAGGAAATAAGTGGAAATCCTTAGACCCCTGTCCCAGAGGAGGAGTGGCCCTATCAGAGGTCCCGGGGCTGGATTCCAAGGGTTCTGATGATCTCAAAGGGTTAAAGCGATTGGATGTGTGGATGGGATATCGTGGCCTATACTGTTGAGTCCCCACCCAATTATTTGTGGGAGGCTGATTAGAATCCCTCTGATTGCGTTGAGGGAAACATGCCCTAGGGGGCGCAACTTTATTAGATGAATGTTTATGTGGGCGTCCATGCTCATAATCTTTATAATCATGCACAAGTTTACCTTTTTTACGATATATCACTGTCTTTTCATGGGACTCACACTGTGCAATGATGTTATTTAATTTCTTGCACTCCTCATCCCCACTATGTGTGGCCAACTTTTCTTGTAATGAGGATATATCCTTACTAACCTCAGTGAGTCTCCTTTCTCTATAATGAATGAGAATGGCCATTCATTTGTAAGAGCATTCATCTAGCGTGTTATCCCATTCCTCTGCCAATTCACTATCCCCAAAAATATTGGAAGGTTTATCTACCCTTAAACCTCTAGGTATAATCTTTTTTGCCAGGTAGTGTTGCATGTAAATTTTATCATACCAATCGTTAGCCTCCTTGATAAACAATCTCTCCAATTGTTTCAACATAGCAATAGGATCATCATCCCCTAAAGTGTTAACAGTATCAAAGGCAACATTATCATTGCGTGCTAAGCGAGCCTTAAAATTACCCAACATTGCTTATAACCAATAGATGAATGAGCAACAAATATAAGCAGTGCACAGGGGTGCTTCTGCCATTAGGCGAGTTGAGAAACTCGCCTCAGGCGGCAGAAGCGCCCCAGTTACCAGGTGCGGCAAAAAGCCGCTCCTGGTAACTTTAATTGCCGAATTTCCGTTTTTTAAACCGGAAATTCGGCTCTTCTAGTGCAGAGAGCGCAATTGCGCTCTCTGCACTAGCGATCTCACCGCCCCCGGACCCGCTCCTGTGCTCAGAAGGTAAGCGCTGGGGAGCGGGGGGCGGCATCCAGGAGCCACCTCAGGTGGCGATATGTCCAGAATCGCCCCTGGCAGTGCAAACAATATCAATATAGTGTTCTTATAAGTCTTAAGTAGATGAATGTGAATAATCTCTGTGATTCACAGAGAACACAGTCCACCAGCAGCCAAGTAGAAAAAGAGTCTGTGGAAGAAAGGTTTGTGAGTGATACTCAGCGCTATAGGTGTCCTCGTGCTTAATTGCTTTCAGCCTTCAATGTAGACAATAAGCGTGGTGCTCAAATCTCCTGCTTCCTCCAAAGAAAATACCCCTCTTGGATGGGTATTAAAACATGTGCAGACCCAGTGTGTTGGAAGCGCATGAAAAATAAAAAAATATACAAAATAGTGCAATATGTTTCAAAAGTTAATGAAACTGAAATGAAAGAGTTATGCCTATAACTCTAAATAATAGCAAAGTGCACATAAAATATCTCTGTTAACTGGCAAAGCAAGGGTTAAAAGCAACTCAGTTCAGAAGGCACCCTGCAGATTTCTCCTACCAAGATGGCTGACAGGATGCAATCTAGGATCACACTGGCTGCTGGGATCTTGCACACACTCCCTCCAGGGAATAGCAGGAACCATCTCTCAGCAGGCTGCACACACCAATGTCTCCCCTTGCAGATTAATAGCATTCTCTCTATGGTATTCTCTCTATGGTATTCTCTCTATAGCTGGTCTCTGAACAGGCTGGAAACCAAACTCCCAGTCTCTAAATCTCCCAGCACCTCCCTCTTCTCCTAGCTGGTTCCTCTTCCCCTTTCTGGATTTGGGGGCAGGACCAAGACTGTCCCCCTATGATTAGTTGGAGAATTCCTTCCTTCCTGCAGACCAGGGTTGCCAGGTTGCAGTTTTTCTGCCATATTGGGCTACTAATTTAAAGCCCAGGCAGGTTTCCAAAGTACAAACCCGCCAATGTACAGATTTGGGCTATTTTTTGGAGCCTTGGTGGGTTTGTAGTTTGGAAACTAGCCAAAGTTTTTTCCCCTAGTAAACCTGGCATGCTGGGTAATGTAGTTTTTAGCTAACAATTAGTCTTCATCTAGGATTAATATAAAACTACAATACCCAGCATGCAATTGGACCTAGACAGATGTTCCCATTTCTATTCTATTCAGGCTCAACCTGTTTGCTCTGCAACCTGTTTCCTGCTCTATATGGTATGAGATTGCACCATTACTGTGATGTGGGGTGGCTGCCATTTGTTACTTTCTGCAGTTGATCCTTAAGGTATAATTCTCAGGATCTCTCTGGGCTGCTGAGAGTTGTATTTCAACGCACCCAAATCTCATACCCCCCAACTGTCCCGCTTTTCGCGGGACAGTCCCGCTTTTTATGGCGCGTCCCGCTGTCCCGGATAGTTCCATGAATGTCCCGCATTGCGGGACATTCATGGAACTATCCAGCACAGCGGGATCCGCAGGCTGGAGATGTTCATGCTTCGTTATGCCTCTCCTTGCGCTGCGCGACAGGCCCTTTTATAAGGTTGCGCCTGTGGGTGTGACGTCATTACGCACGGGGCGCAACCTTATAAAAGGGCCTGTCGCACAGCGCAAGGAGAGGCATAACGAAGCAGCAGACGAAGCGCCTATGGGAGGTACGGGGTGGGGTGGAAACTGTGTATAGGGGGCACTGTGTATTGTGGGCTACTGTATATTGGTGGCACTGTGTATTGTGGGCTACTGTGTATGGGAGACTACTGTGTATTGGGGGCTACTGTGTATTGGGGGCTACTGTGTATTGGGGGCTACTGTGTATTGGGGGCTACTGTGTATTGGGGGCTACTGTGTATAGGGGGCTACTGTGTATAGGGGGCTACTGTGTATGGGAGGCTACTGTGTATTGGGGGCTACTGTGTATGGGGGGCTACTGTGTATTGGGGGCTACTGTGTATTGGGGGTGCTGTGTATTGGGGCACTGTGTATTGGGGGCTACTGTGTATGGGGGGCAAAACTGGTACTTAGTTATAACTCCCTTATAACTTACTGCCTTCTCTCTATATTTGTATTTTAATGTAGGAGTTGCCATATTGTTTTCCTTAGGTCGTTCAGTATGAGGGTATAGCACATTTTCGTCTGCTCCCGCCATTTGATCTATATAAAAGGAGTATTTTTTTTAAATGGGGTGTGGTAATTGGGGCGTGGCCACAAAAGGGGGCGTGGTCAAAAATTTGCTGCACTGCGCGCGCCAAATCTTTTTGTCCCTCTTTTCATTTTTCAAATGTTGGGAGGTATGATATCTAAATCATGTCTGGGGTTAATGCAACATTCTGAATCTATTTCTGTAGTGACTTCCCAGCTGGAATGGGCACAGAGGGGGGATTATCAGCCATCCCAGTAACTGGAGAGGGTGCACAGGGCATAGGTAGTGATTATACGCTTTAAAAAGGCATGTTTTCCCATATATACTTTAATTTTTTAGAATTTTTTTTCATTGTGCATATGGGGCTATTTTTGGGCTACTTTTTGAAGTGGTTTTTGGCTAGTTTTGGGCTGGTTTTAAAACTGACCTTGGCTGGTTTGGAAAAATAAATCTGGCAACCCTGCTGCAGACTGAACATCCCTAGTTCCGCTCTGTACTGTAGTGAACTACATTACCCAGCGCTCTTACAGGTACAAAACATTAAGGGTGCTACAGCTCTGAATTACAGGATCCTATACCTGTAATTCTTAGTTTGGTAAAGTATGTAGATATGCCTACGCAAGAAACCTATATAAATTGAAATGGGGAGGTTTAATTTAATCTCTGGGGTCCTAAAAAACCCATTAGCTTAATTTTAATAACATTTTTCAGCAACGGGAGCCTAGTTTGATTTCTCTCTGTATTGCTCATTCAAACAAGTGAGAACTTCAACATTTTTTCACAGAAACTATTAAATGCATGCACAAATGCATCAAATGATATCACCAAACATTTATTGCGCATACACAGCCAAAATTCATTGCAGGATTTTTTGAGACTACGGAAAATTCGTGAGAATGCTGCTTGGGGATGGGAGAATGAGGGAAAGCTACCAAATTTGGGTAACACCCCAAGAAACAGGGGTGGCTGATAGCCCTGCATTGGCTTTTAGTAGATTGTGGTTATTTGTCTACAACATTCTATTAACATTAGGGTAATTCTTGTATATTTCCTATTCCCTTCTATTTTCTGATTTAGTTATAAAGTCAGGCAGACATCTTCTCATATATTATGTATATTTAACTTTTCCCCTTGGACACTTTAGCAGCAGAGAGCTTTGGATCTCTGCACAGCAGAGAGTAAGACCTGCTCTTATCAGGTCCATTGCCCATTTGCCCCTCATTCTAATTACACTTACAGATTTTTACTACTTTGCTCTGCTTAGCTGCTCTACTCTGTGTTGATTTCCCTCTGTATGCAGATCCGTGCAGGATGAGGAGGGTAAATTAAAGGCACACGTGCAGGGCTGTTTTAAGCGCTTGATGGGCCCTGGGCAGAGATCTGCTTTCCAGGCCCTCTCACTCTGCACAGCCAACTGGTCCCCACCAATGCCATGGCATATAAAATTGCAGTAATGCGTAAATCTTTCTGCATGTGTGCACCAATATACCATATATACAAAGAAGTAGCCACCTCTCTCAGTGATCAAATCCCATGCTTCTGAAAGATGTCAGTTCCTGTCAATCCCTCCATAGTGCAAACTTGATCAGCAGGTGGGGTGGGCCACTAAACAGCATGGGTGGGGGGGAGGGAACATTGCTATCAGGGGACACTGTTGGCCGGAAGTGCCTAAATAATTGCACACCCCACAGATACCTGTCATAGACAATGTTAAGCCACTCCTCATGACCAAAGGGGGCATGATTTCCTAACAGCGTTGGTGCACGCTGGGTAGTAGAATCACAATATAATTAAAAGATGAAAAAGATCCAGATCAAAAGTGCACCCAGATTTAGGTATACATATATAGATCTGCCCACACAAGGCTTTATTGCAATTGGTGGGTAACCAGTAAAAACACCTCCAAGATATAGACAAACGCATATAACAAATCATAACATAAATATGTAATTAACACTACACAGGGTGTAACTGAATAAATACTAGATAGAGGACATAGAGTACGCTACTAATTAGTCTTCACTAAGCAAATGGCAGATCATCACAGTCAGCAAATATATAATCCAAAAGTGTCACAAAGATCCCAAAACTCCAGATATCTTCCACACCTGAGCTATATACAATATAATGCCAGAGTACTCTAACCACAAATATCCTAAAAGTAATTGATGATGAGAACTATGTATAAATATATAAGGGGATCATATAATAACCTCTCTAATGCTTTATTTACCAGTAGGTCCTTCCCATTCAGTTTAGAAGAAGAGAGGTTCTGTTTAAATATTCGGAAAGGATTTTTTACTGTGATAGCTGTGAAGTTGTAGAATTCCCTCCCTGAACCAGTCATACTGGCTGGTGGGGAGTCCCATTTATGGACCTACCATTTTTGTTATCAATGAAGTTGTGGTTATATGTATTAACCCTAAAGCTGTTGTATGTATCATTTTTCTGGATTTTTAGGGGACTAGTTATTGGGCCTCACACACAGCAATATCATTGGGCCCCTAAACACAGTTTACAGAACTATGCAAAAACTTAACATAACTTCAAAGTTTCTGATGGGGGCCCTGGTGGCCATACACAGGCAGATTGAAGGACTCCAGTCAGCAGCTTAAAAGTAGAACTAAAAGAGATAATCACAGGGGGGTGGGAAAATGCTATGCACCCCCCTAAGTGATTATAATTATAATAGCAGCCTGGGGTAAAAGTTTATAATCACTGGGAAGGGTGCCTAACATATTGGCACCACCCAGTGATTATTCCATTAATCCTCCTTTAATAATGATAATTTTCATTTAAATGCACATTTTTTTTTACAAAGTATTTATTTTACCTTCCACAATTTATTTTGTTTACTGATAAGTCTAAGGATTATGCCACACAAGGCTGATTCTCAGCCTGCTGATAAACATGGGTTCATTGTTGGTGTCAGACTAATACTGCATTGGCCTGGGTGCACATGGAGCAGATTTCAGTGCAGAAATACATACTCATATAATCAGCCCCATTTCGCCGTAGCCTAAGCAGACATGTTTAAGGCAAACAAATATAGACCTCATAACAACCCACACACACATTTATATAACGTTTGTACAAACCTCCCTCCAACCTGACCTAAACTGAGCTCTATTTATCACTTGCCCGTGACTCTGCGACTCTGTACAGACCGGAGTTTGGGAAGGTGGGTTTAAAAAATTGGTCTTATGCACTGTGTCCCTGAAACAGTGATTTAATGGTGCCCCCCCTCTCTAGAAGACACCTTGTTATTAAACAATAACATTTGTAGTTTTGCTTGATACCATCATGTAATGGTTATGATTTTATTATAGTTGGATAAAGACACCACTGTGGTTGGATAATAAAACAGAATCCAGTGGTTAAAGGGGCAGTTCACAGTTTAATTAACTTTTAGTATAATGTAGTGAGTGGTATTCTGAGAACATTTGCATTTGGTCTTCTTTCTTTATTATTCTCAGTTTTTTAATTATTTAGTTTTTTGCTCAGAAGCTCACCAGTTTGGAATTTCAGCAGCTATCTGGTTGCTAAGGTCCAATCTAACCAAGCAACCAGCCAATAGCTTGAAAGAGAGACAGGAATATAAATAGAGGAAGGACTAAATAGAAAGTTAATAGAAAGATACAGTAAGTAATTAAAAGTAACAATAACAAAAACATTTGTAGCCTCACAGAACAAAGGTGGCAGCCCTGGGGTGGGACATGAGTGGTGACATCGTGAGGGTCTGGGACAGACCAGGAATATCAACGGAAGTTGCTGGCCACATGCCCAAGACCCAAACATCATTACTGGACATTAGTGCATAATTTAAACAAAATCTACTTCCTGCACTAGCGCAGGTAGCTCAGCATCATGACCCAATCATGAAGTCATTCTTGGAAATGTTTCATGCTGGCTCACTTAGTCCCAAAGCAAGGATGGGGTGTTGTGAGGATTCAATTGTTAAGGAGTGTTCAGGAAACCCTACTTTCTAGTTTAAACTACAGGACAAGATAAAAAACATTTTTACATCTGCCGCACCGATGCAAGTTGGGCTCACGTTATCACTGAATACCTGTTTTACATCGGAAAAAGATGTATCAAATAAAATGCTGCTGAACACAAACAGATTCATAATGCTAGGTTATCAGAGGCATTTTCAATTTAATTAATTTATTGTTCAGTTAAACTTTGGTTACTTTAGAATCCAAGCCCATTAAAGTCTTTCTAGTCTTAAATCAGCCACCCCTTCTGAAAATCTATGTATATTATATTTGCACAAGACAATGGATTACATCTGGACAACAGTTGCCTCAATAAATTCTATTAATGGAAGGAGCCCACCAGCAATATAAAACAAAAAAGGCTTTGTAGTATGGAACTTGAAATAGTTGTGCAATAAAAATACAAACATCAAACATTACGTGTCTGCTTGAGATGGTACAGGCTCCTAAAGGGGCATTACATAGCATGCTAGGAACAAAAACCATATTTATAAATGCATGTTATGAAACGTACATCCTGAAGATATTCGCCTGCATTTTGACAGAAGAGTGGTTTTGCAGTTTACATTTGCTCATATTAAAAAATATGTTTTAAAAGCTTGAGGGGCAGTGCCCTCTCACTTTTTCTATGTATTGGGCTAAGCGCTATCCCACATGTTATTGGCTTAATTATATTAAAAGTTTTATGCTATACAACAAGTCTATAAAGCTGCTGGGCATGTGGTCTTAAACATCTTGGATGGAGGTATATGTCTCATGAGCCCCCATTTGGTTAGCCTAGGCTTGTGGGTAAAAAGAATAACAATCTCTGGGTCTAGTAAAACTTCAAGATGTAGGCATCCTTCTTACAGATACCTCTAACCAGTGGCCATGCCCTGTAACGTTAATATATACAAATTGACCACATGATTAATGTTTTCCCTGAATATTCCCCTCATTGTGAATACACAATAAGGAATTTGCAGTCAAGGGTCTTTCCCTTTAAGCTGAACATATATAATATGTTCTATAAATATTTAGTTAAACATTTTTGCAAACATTAGTCTTTGTTTATATGAAGTTTTTTTTCTTTTATTCATGATTCAGCAGTGCCAAACTGTTCCTTGACAGAATAACCAGCTAGGGCTTCAGTAAAAGAGTGCATTCTTGGGGCCACATTGCTATTGAAAACATTTCAAGATATTACAGTAAAACCACAATTATACAACAAGAACAATATATTTGTATCATTTACACACACACAAATGGGAATATAGGGTTAACGTAGTAATGTCTAGGTACAGTCAAGAAAGCCAGTGTTTTCTCCTCATGTTAGTGATGGATTATATGACAATCTATCACACAATCAACAGAAGGATCTTCCTTTTGTTTCTCGGGTTACTTCCCAAGAGTCCTATCATTGTCTCAGTTTCAGTCTTTTATTTTGTCCAAGAAAACTTATGTGCTTGCAGTTTGTACATAATGCAGCCTTATGCCTGAGCTGAGGGTAACATATGTAGAAGCAATCTGGGTGGTCTTGTTGCAAGTGTTTGTAATCCTTGCCCAGTAGAGAAGTGCATGGACTTGCACTTTGGCTCAGACCATTTCTCTGGAAGAAGATATACAGCATTATTTTTTCTGGAGGTCTTATTTTCTAATCAAGTACTAAGACCAATGAAATGAATGTACATGGCATTTCTTCTGTGGAAAGCCTTAAACATTTACCTTGCATCTTAACAGCTAAATTGAACTACTACTTCTTCACCTTGGAATCACTTACTCCTATAGTGTTGGTGCTTACTACTCGTATACTAACTGTGGGGATGGCACATGGCCCCCCACCTCTGTCATAGTTTGTCTCCTATGAGACAAAAGTTAATATACAAAAAACTGCCCCACCTGGTCCAGTTCTTAAGATACTACTGATAGTAACTGTTCCACAGTCAACCAGTCCCGCAGCTGTAAAATCATCCTGTGCTTTTTTGACTGATGGCTCCAAGCAGGTTCGGGCTGGGGAAGGCAGGGCCCCCGCCAGCCATGTCTCTTAACCCCCCCGCAGGGGCCCCCTTAACCCCCTGTATGGTCCCCCACCGGAATTTCTCCCTTGAGCCAGTGTAAATTTAACGCGTCGGGGGAGGAACAGTCAGGCAGGGGGAGCGCTGGCAAGTGTCGGGTCTGGGCCGCCGCGGCCCAGTCCGACCTTGACTCCAAGCAAAACTGATTGAGTGCCCAACCAAATCTGCGCAACTATTGCCACCTATAGGCAGTATAACTTCTCATTTGGTTGATACGAAGGAGACATAATCAACCCTCTGTGAGTGTCAGCAAGAAATTTGCAATCTTGATTTGGTCACGGTTTTCCAAGATGGAGATATGTCTCAGGAATGGCTGCGGTAGGTAAATGAGTTGGCTTGGCCCTTTGTAAGGTACTCTCTGACTTATTTCACATGATGTTCTGAAAAATACATCAGCCCTATAACCTAATTGCCTAAGAATTTATTTTTTTATGAGAAATACTTCTCTTGGCTTAGAAACCATAACACTTAATTAGATTCATTTATTTAGTGGTTAAATTAATTAAACACTTAGTTTAATAGTAACATTTATTTAACTCTTGCCATGCTGCCAAGCTTTGATCCTGCTGAATGTTGAGAGTAAACACAAAGCATAGATTAAAAAGCAACTCGGAAATGAAGAATTTGAACCAGCACGATGGTTCTTTTATGTCAGTGCCCTAGTCTTGCTTAACAAATGTTAAGTTTTCTTTAGTCTCATCAGAACTATTGTTGATGGGGTAAGTGCGTTTGTGGTAGTAAATAGGTCCCTTACAGTCTTGAAACAATAGTGTGCCAGACCCACACCACAGGGGCCTGGCACGCACAGCCGCCCCTACCCAGCACTCCCTTCACCTGTGCGTCCAGGTCCCCTGCTCCCAAACTGCTCCTGCCAGAGTAGGCAAGAGAGCTGCTGAAGAATGGGCATTTCTAAAGACTATAGAGTAGTTATCCCCAACCAGTGGCTTGTGAGTTACATGATGTTTACCAACCCCTTGCATGTTGCTCTCAGTGTCCCCAAACCAGGTAGTTTTTTTGAATTCCTGATTGGTGGCAAGTTTTGGTTGAATAAAACAAGATTTACTAGCAAATAAAGCCTCCTGTAAGCGGATAGTGTGCATAGAGACTGCCTAATAGCCAATCTTAGCACCTCCATGAACTTTTATGATGCTTGTGTTACTCTCCAAGTCTTTTTACATTTGACTATGGCTCCCGAGTAAGAAAGGTTGGGGATCCCTGCAATAGAGGAAGCAGACCCCATGGTCTGGGACCTGCCAAGGTCTCTGCAGTTACTGAGTGGCCTACACTTGTAGGTCTGAAGGCCATACAACGTTTCCTTGGTTTGACTAATTTTTTACATCCATGGATATAAAAAACTATAGTCTCCATTTTCTCATAACTTCACCTATCTAAGCTTGCCAGTGAATCTGAAATGTTTATGCTAACGCTGAGAATAAACTAAAATTGCCCTTTGTGATGGCTTTGGCTGAGGCTTGCTGTACATTTGTATGATTTATTATATTACTGTTTGATGTAAACCCCAGCAACATATACTTTCTACATTAGACCATTTTCCCCATAGGCGGATTTTCAATAAGGCTTGGGGAGGCTAAGCCTCCCCAAACCTGCTCTGGCACCCTAAAAATAAAAAAATAAAATAAAAAAACCTGGCTCCGTTTCTGCGCTGTGCTGCAAATCTTATCCTGTCCCTGCAAGCTCCGGGTTCTGCTCTAATCAGCTGTGCTCTGATTGGATCTTTCTTCTAGTATATTCTCCAATCAGAGCACAGCTTTCTTGACAGACAGTAAAATTGACCAATCAAGACACAGATGCAGACAGGGATCAGGAAATTTTGCAAACTGCAGAAATGAAGACTTAAAAAAGAAGAATCTGCAGACTGTAAGTTTACCCATGAACCAGCTTTGAACTTTGCTGCAGTTTTCATCCCACAGGTACTATACTGTATATGTTCTAAAGGCTGACCCACTAGCTGGAATTAAATTGTTTTTTGTCATCTGACATTTATAATATCCCCTACCCTAACAGATGGAGGGTAAGTTAATTTTTCCCCCTGACAAAGCTCATTGTGCTTTTATATATTTGTTATGGTTTTTTGCACATTCTATTTTTTTTTTTACTTTTGTCATTGTTTTGTTCATTTATAGTAAGTTACAGTGGGGCCAATTTTGTGTATCAGTGTAAGTGTTATAGTGCCAGGGCCTGAATATCTGCCCTCAGTACCCACTGCTCCTCATGGCATATAATGTGCTGGGTTTGTATATAAAGACTGCGTCTCACTGCATATAATCTGCTGGTTTTGTATGTACAGACTGTGTCTCGCTGTATATAACGTGCCTGGGATGTCAGTACCCGCTGCCTCACTTTCTATAAAGCTAACTTAAACACATCTAATGGGGAGGTTCACTTTTAAGTTAACTTGTAGTATATTATAGAATGGCCTATTCCTAGCAACTTTGCAATTGGTCTTCCTAGTTAATTTTATATAGTTTTTGAATAATTTGCCTTTTGCTTCTGCCTCTTTCCAGCTTTCAAATGAGGGTCACTGACCAAAAAGTATTGCTCTGTGAAGCTACAGTTTTATTTTTCCATGCAGCCCCTTAACTATTCATATTCCCATCTCTTGTTTAAACCACTACCTGGTATATAAGACCCTAGCAACCAGATAGCTGCTGAAATACCAAATGGAGAGCTGCTGAACAAAAAGCTAAATAACCAAAAAACCATTAAAAATAAAAGAGGACCAATTGCAAATTGTCTCAGAATATCAGTGTCTACATCATATTAAAAGTTAATTTAAAGGTGAACTACCCCTTTAACCTAACTGAACACAAATGTATAGAGAACCCCTAACAGAAGTGCACGTATGAATGCTTTTACATCCTAAGCATTTTAGGGTTAAAAAAATCCCCCCCACCCGCACTTTTGCACAGTATCCCTGGGAGTCAGTGGGAACTGCCAGAGGTAGTTGGGAGGTAAATTTTTTACACCAGCAGTGAATCCACTAAGTGTCACATTAGGCTGATGCCACATGCGGCGTAGGGCTGATTTTTTCGGCAAGCGGAAAAACGCTTGCCGAAAATTCAGCCCTACGCCTGCTACTTGTGCCTGCACCCGAATGAATGGAATACGCTTGGGTGCAGGCACATGTAGTCAATATACGCACGAAAACGCGAGAGAATGCAAAGTCTCGCGTTTTCATGTGTATATCGGCTACATGTGCCTGCACCCGAGCGTATCCCATTCATTCGGGTGCAGGCACAAGTAGCAGGCGTAGGGCTGAACTTTCGGCAGGCGTTTTTCCGCTTGCCGAAAAAATCAGCCCTACGCCGCATGTGGCATCAGCCTTAGCTGTAGGTCAGTCTGTGTATGGGCCATCTTTAGCCTCCCCAAACAAAAAAGTCATCCTCCGCCTATGATTTTCCCTGGTGCTTTCCATCAAATCTACTAAAAATTAAAAATGAAAATATATCTTGATAAGAAAATTTTAAAAAAAAAATTCTGAATAAGGCACATTATGCCCTTTTTTTTACATAATTCATGTATATTGAGAAGGTGGAGTGGCAATCCCATGGTACTATATATTACAGCATTTATTTTATTTCATCACTTGCCAGTGATCATTGTAAATAAAATTGCTCTAACCCAGTGTAAGTCTTAAAGGGGACCTGTCACCTCTTATGATTAAAAAATAAACTTAAACACACACTGCATCTTTTAACAACTTAATTAACACCTCTGCTACCTCTGTAAATGAGTTCATCCCCCCCCCCAACACACTGCTGTATTTTACCTACGAGGAAGATGCCATATTGATCCTCCATCTTACACAGTGACTTAGTCCTGCGTTGTCTAATTTTGTACAAGTGCTGTTAATGAACTGACACACATAGTTCTCTGCTTTCAAATAGATAAAAGCATCTATTGCGCAATCACATTAGGCATTGGATTCTTAGCCTGCACTAGGCAAGGGGTAAAAGAGTTGGAGCTGTGACGTGGGTATTAGAATACTAGAAACCCAAAGCCTAGAGGCAGAGTTGGTCCAGTGTGATTAACAGCACATTTAAGGGGAAAAAAACTAGCACTGCTTTTCAGTACTGTTCGTTCCACTAGTAGTAGTTTTTTAGGGTAATGGTGACAGGTGCTCTTTAAGAAATATGACCTAAGCATAATAAAAGGATGGAAAACATAATCACAATACACCATTTAGGCTTTAACTTCAATGCATTATATAGTTTTCCTTTTTTTCTTTCTTATGGGCAATCAACCCCACCCTTCTCTTCTTTGTAGACCACTCATCAGCACAGCAATCTTGGTGCTTGGGCACTGTGCTTTCACAACAATGTTTTTGTGGAAATGACTTTTGCGCAACAGTACAACTGTTTTGCATTTATTTTTGCTTTACAAACTCAATAAAAATGGTAATTAAGACAAAAATGTACTGGTTACTGTGGGCGTCATGTCATTATCTTGAATGGCAACCATTCAGTAGCATGAGAGCCTATCATGCCTGAGGAAACCATAGCCACAAAAATGGAAGGAAATTCAGTGTATAAGTGCACCAATTTGAAGTTTATGGGCCCCACAGCAAAATTGTTTAAAGGCCTCCAGTCTCCTAAATCTTGAAGGAATTCATGTCTCTCACATATTATTGGGCATTAGTGAGGACCCTCATCAAGTCTATCTGCATATGCTCTTTAGCCCACACTATGGCTGCCGCCATGCTGTTTTTTTCTAGCTGGAAAAAAAAAATATTGTACTTGATGCAAATGCCCAGTATTTTCCAGGAAAACATGGCAACCCTAGCCCCCGATCAGCTACTGTATCTATGGACAATACAGGGGCAACATAGGAACCTGTGCTTGGTTCAGCGTGCAAAACTTTTGATTTTCGTTCTTCAAGTCCTTGTTGATCTGTCTTGTCTGATTGTACCAGGACCCTCTGATTGGCTGGTGACCAATCAAACAGATTGAAATAATATCAATGAGTATTTAGGAAACAGAATAACTGATGTTGTACTCTGCAGGCTTGGTCATATGTTGTATATTATGTACTATGTAATACATGTACCTCCTTATATTTGCAAAACCCTTTTAAAAGGGAATGAGGGAGCTGAAATAGTCTCAAAAGGGAATGAGGGAGCTGAATAAAAATGTGATTTGTTTTCCACCATACAACATTCCCATTCTTCACATCTACCAGCAGAATTGCCAAGTCCCCTAAGCGACTGCATCAATGTGGTTGACCGGGTTAATTGAAATGTGCTGCACCTCTGAGAGAGCTGCATGTTTATTGAATTATATAGTACGGATGTTATGCATACATTTATAGAGAATGGTCATCATTCATAACAGCCCCTGCCCCAGTAGAGTTTACAAATTACAAATTAAGGTCTTACATTTTGGCCAGTTTCATCAGGAACCAGTTACCCTGCCTGGATGTTTTTGGTTGTGTAATAGAAAAATGAAGTACAAACATGGAGCAAAACAAACTATACACAGTGCCCTTGATTGCAAGCCTTCAGCTAATTTTTCAGTCATTGGCTGTTGAAGAATGTTGGGAGTTGTGAGCAAAAATAATGTTTAATGTGATGCTGTTATTATCTCACCCTTCTTTCCCCACTGTCCAACATTATGTAAAGGATATATTCACTAATGACACACAAAAGCACTGATATATGCTAAGCCACCATACCCTAGTCAGGTTTCACCCTATACAGATCTAACTATTAACATCTGTTTCATTTTTCATAGACTGTCGCCTCTCTCTACATTATCTCCTGTCCCATCATTTGGCCCTAATAGCCTCTTAGTGAATGATCTCCAAGACCAAAATTTGCTGATGAGCTGCCTGCAAAGTTAAGAATCTGTTTTTGTGTATTAGTTTGCTTTTCTTAGCTCTTTCTATGCAATTACCACTGCATGGACCAACCAAATTATAGCTTTGGCTACCATAGCATTTCAGCTAGATGAATGTTTCTCAGATGGACAAACTTCTTGAATAGCAAGGTTAGTGCTGATATTTCATTTTGTGATCCTGAAATGTAGTTTGTAATAGTCACAATCTAGTCAACACAAAGTACAGTACAGTAAAATAATACTGTGTATTTATAGTACATTGGTTTTGATGTTAATAGACAGTTGTCCACTTAAGTTATTTGTAGTTCTTTTGCTTCAGTTCATGAACTGTTCTGGCTGTCATACCTGCTTACATAGTGAGGGAGAAGTGAACAAAGAGCATAAAGCAGCCACAGAATAAGCAAAACAACCCATCTGCTATAAAGGCTCAGTGCAAACTATGAGTGTTTATAAAAAAAAAAAGACGAAATGGATAAAAATGTGCCTGGGTGCCCAAGTTACAGGGCAGGCAGCAGGCCATTGACATCTTTCTTAAAGGTGACATATTGGATAAATGGAAAAACCCTTATTTTGTAGGCAATTATGAATAATATATGGTGCTGGTTTCACTTTGGGCTAAAGATTAATACTATCTGCAAAGATGGCACCTTTATTGGAGCTCCCTGTAGATTCTCTCAGGTCTCTGTCAGTGTTTCAAATGAAGGGTGGGTGTGTCCTAATAGTCCCTGCCAGAAGCACAGCAGGAGGGGGATAGCTGATTGGTTCCTATCCTACAGTGTGCGCCCCCCCCCCCCCAGAGAATTAGAATTAGAGACTAGTAGGGTTTTAGTGGAATTTCTCGATAAATCAGTCCAAAACACAACTTTTTTAAGCACAATCCTTCTATGTTTAGAGGAGTATAATTCATTGGTACAGTATGTTCTTTTTACATGATATGTCTCCTTTAATATAAGTAGAAAAGGTCAGCTAGGTTGCTCCAGCTTATTTGTGTCAATTCCATGTTTAAGTTCTATCCAGGCTGTAAACATTACAACTATTTATTTCATATTTAGTATTGAGCCTACAACTATTCTATTAGCAGGTTCAGCTATTTCAGTATTTCCTTCCTCCAAGCGATGAATATCTGCTGTCTCTTTATTCTCAGTATGATACCACTGTATTTATATTGTTATGTCTTTGTTGACCTTTGCTGAAACTTTAAGTAGTAATTAAGTTTATTGTTTCCAGCTCTATCCCCCCTGTTCATTTTTGGGCAAAATATAAAAGAAGTAAGCAACATCTGTTTCCCTGTTAATAGGAGTAGGTCTAAAACTTTATAAACAATCCGGGTCGTAACAAATCTTTATTCCTGCATTGTGCTTCTCAGTCAGTCTGGATACAAATAGAAGAAATCTAGTTTTGGACCAAGGCTGGAAGCAAGGAATAAACTACAGATGAAGCTAAAGGTGTAACTGTATGGGGATCGGTCAATTTTAGGAGTATCTACGTTTTTAGGCTTTCTACAGATCTCACATTTATATACAAGTAGGATACGTTTTCAACAATTTCATTACTAAAGGTGCCCATACACTATAAGATCTGCTCGCTTGGCGATGTCGCCAAGCGAGCGGATCTTCACCCGATATCCCCACCTACGGGTGGGCGATATCGGGTAGCCCTGGGGCCAAACGATTGGATTACATTTGTGGTGATGGGGCAGTCGGTTCGGGGACAGCATCAACGAGCCGATGCGGTCCCCGATCCAACTGGATTTTCTAACCTGGCTGATAGAGATCTGGCCAATTTCAGGCCAGATATTGGTCGGCCAGGCCGCTCTGTTCTGCCCATACACGGGCCGATTAGCTGCCGAATCGGTCCAAGGGACCGATATCGGCAGCTATAGTCGGCCCATGTATAGGGACCTTAAGGCAGAAATCACACCAACTTGACTAATGTTTGATGTGAGATATTGCACAGTTTCACTGTGGCACCAAAGTTCCAGCAATATGCATCTGTAGTGTTTGACCAGTTTCCACTATACTACTTAGGGAAAGAATTATAATAAAATGTGTAAATCAGTGGAGAATTTGGGTAGACTTGGGGCCACATCTGAACAATCTGACTTCTGCAATTTGTATCTCACAATACAAACATAAAGCATTCCTCTTTAAATAAAAAAAGGAGTGTTTTTGGGAATCATCTTCTGACTCTCTTCTACCTGTACTTTAAAAGGAAGGTCTGTGGCCTTACTCATTTATATGACAAAGTGAAGACCTTCATATTTGGTTTTTCTTTAAACTGACAATTCTCACTGCTGAATTCTGCCATAAGTACAGGTATGGGATCCCTTATACAGAAAGCCTGTCTCCCATAGACTCCATTTTAATCAAATAATTCAGATTTTTAAAATGAATTTCCTTTTTCTCTGTAATAATAAAACAGTACCTTGTAATTGATCCCAACTAAGATATAATTACCCCTTATTGGGGCAGAACAGCCCTATTGGGTTTATTTAATGGTTAAATGATTCCCTTTTCTCTGTAATAATAAAACAGTACCTTGTACTTGATCCCAACTAAGATATAATTAATCCTTATTGGGGGCAGAACAGCCCTATTGGGTTTATTTAATGGTTAAATGATTCCCTTTTCTCTGTAATAATAAAACAGTACCTGTACTTGATCCCAACTAAGATATAATTACCCCTTATTGGGGACAGAACAGTCCTATTGGGTTTATTTAATGGTTAAATGATTCCCTTTTCTCTGTAATAATAAAATAGTACTTGTACTTGATCCCAACTTAGAAATAATTTATCCTTATTGGAGGCAAACAATCCTATTGATTAATGGTTAATTGATTTTTTTAATAGACTTAGGGGCTGATTTACTAATCCACGAACGGATCGAAAGCGTTTTTTTCGTAATGATCGGTATTTTCGTAGCTGTTACGACTTGCGCGAATTGTCGCGACTTTTTCGTAGCCGTTACGACTTGCGTGACTTGTCGCAACTTTTTTGTAGCCATTTGCCCGCCGTTTACGAGCGCTCAATGCGAAAAAGTCGCGACAATTCACACAAGTCGTACCGGCTATGAAAAAGTCGCGACAATTCGCACAAGTCGTAACAGCTACGAAAAAGTCGCAAAAAATACAAAAAAGTCTCAAAATGTTCGTTTCCAATCCGATTTTTTCCCATTCGGGATTCGTGGATTAGTAAATCAGCCCCATAAGGTATGGAGATCCAAATTACAGAAAGACCCCTTATCTGGAATACCCTTGGTCCCGAGCATTCTGGATAATGGGTCCTATACATGTAGTACATCTCCAATGATTTTTGTGGGATGAGGTGATGATTAGGAGCATTTAAATGACTGCTTCTTCCTGAGAGCACCAAGGTGGTCATGGCCTTTAAGAGGACTTGTTTATGAACACAAGCGGAAATGTGAGCTCGGACTCATGCAGAGACTTCAGAGAATTCATAAAGCTATTGCACTATACATGCTCCTCTAAATTGGTCCTAGTGACAGTGTGTAGATTCAGCCAAGTTTAATGCATTTCCTGCAAGGTGCAATCTACAAGGAAAAAATGTATCCCTGCAATTAACCCCTGCCTTGAGGAGGTTACTTCCAGGACTCTATTTGTGTGTTGCACCCACACAGGTAACTGACTTTTACCTAGCGAATCCCAGGCTCATGCCAATTTTGTACGTAGTGAATTACATGCTAATGCAATATATAAAAGCATATGAATTATTTAGTTGCCATTGTTATAAAGAATAACCAATATGCACTCATTATATAAATTAACATGCAGGCAAAGTTGTTGAATGCTACTACCATGGCACCGTCACTGCTTCTCATCATGGATAAAAATAGAAGAAAAATCACAGATATAAATTCTAATAACGTTCATAATCTGTGTCAAAACACAATACAAGATTACTAGCTTAAATTAGAATTTGCTGCCGCACCCCCCCCCCCCAACTAGCACTATAAATTAGTAATTTGGGGGGTTTTACCAGACACTCACACACAATCAACAAGTCTGCTGCTTTATCTATATACCCCTGAACAAGGTTAATATATAAATCTTTTCTGTATTTCCATTTTCTGCCACCATGTGGTTACCCCTCAAGCAGTACCAGGCAGACATATCCACACACAGTAATCTTTTTTTGTTTTACTGGCTACTCTGATGGCCAACACCAAGTAGGGTTCTCTAGGCACTTAACCAACTGGTAAGAGAGGTTCTGATCATTGGCATATCTATATATATATATATATATATATATATATATATATATATATATATATGCAGTAGATCCCGCAGTCTCTAGGGGACCTGGACTGCGGGGCCTTCTGTACCTTAGTATCCCTTCCCTGGCCCCTCTCCTACCTTAAAAATAGGGGCACGGATTCCTAATGTAAATAAATATACCTGGAAGCTGATAAATCAAATCTTTATCGCAGCCAAACTAACAATAGCAAGATCGTGGAAATCCCCATTCTTGCCTATTTTACAACTAAAAAATAAGGTTAACTGGATCTACGTCAATGAAAAATTAACCAGTATCTTAACGGATAAGCAAGAACGGTTCCAAAAAGAATGGGCCCCTTGGGAGCAATACTTTACCTCCTCCACTTGAACCATGCCTTCCCCATATAACTTTTATAAATAATGTACGTTACCTAAGGTATGCAATCCATAAAAAGTCAATTATAAAACCACCCCCCCAATAGGAGGGCAGGGAACCAAAAGGGACAAGGTCAAACTAGATAACGACCTAAGAGTCCCAGGGATAGGTCACGAGGGAAGCAAAATGGAATAATGTTCAGGTTGGACCCGGACCCAAGAGAAAAGTGGAGAGGAGCTCTGAGAGACACCCCACCCGGCATGGTTTAGTTAGAGTTTAACTAGTTAAAACCTTACTGTTTCTAATATGTATGTATGTATATTTCTCTTGTATCTACCCACTATCCCCTCGCAAGTCAGGACTCTGGAAAAACAAGACCCTGACTTGCACGTCCCTCCTCACCTACCCCCCCCCCCCGTCCCATCCCCTTTCCTTCTCCTTTTTCTTTCCTCTTCTTTTCCCCCTTAAGGAACGACACGTAAAAACCAATCTCGATCAACAGTGGTACTCTTTATTGACACAATGATTTACAACTGGAAATGTCACTGAATATGTCATGTACTATCTATCTCCAATAAAAAAGTTAAAACTGAAAAAAAAAAAAAATAGGGGCACGGTCAGGGCAGGGATTTTTCTGCAGGGGGGCAAGTTATGCCGCTGGTTTTAAAGAGAAAGAAGACCAGTACTAATAATACCATTAATACTAACAAAAATATACAGGCTGGTTAACTGGCTCCTGATAATGATGATCAATATGTTATAAAGCGTATAAATATTCTGCAGCATTGTACAATAGAAGGGTAAATGTTTCAAGCAATTAAATTTACAGTTTGTTGTTTGAATGTGACAGGGAAATTGAATTGTAAGATGCACTGTGACACCAAAAGATGTTAATAAAGTTCACTGCATAGAATGTCAGTGCTATAAAAAAATATATAAAATATATAAAAAAGGAATAATGATAATATTATTCCATTTCAAATTTCATTACTGGGCTTATGCCTGGTCACACTGCATTACTGTACACTTGTCAGATTGCCCCTTCCACCTGCTGACTTCAGTCTAAGGGGATTTCAACAAAACTAAGACAATTGATATGGCTAAGGAGTCCGAGTACAATGGGGGATTATAATTACACCTAAATCTGTAAAAAGAGAAAGTAACACTGGGCAAACAAAGAGCATAACAATTACTAACTACATATTCTCCAAGATAATTGATAGTTGTAGGTAATAGGTAAAATAGTTTAAGGTAGTTATAGGTAAAATATAATATTTACATTACCAAAAATAATCTCCTTGGTTTAAAAAATAATTGTGCTTAAATCAGGACTTTGGATATCCTCATTTGACAATTTATTGTAACACCCCTGTTATAGCAATATTATAAAGTACTGCATAACTTGCCGGAGCTATACGAATAAGTGATGATTAAAGTGACTTTATATGGAATAGCTTTACTTTGTGTCTTACAGAGCTGAGATATATCATCACAGAAACACTCAAGGTCCATCGGTTAATTCTGTTCTAAATCTCCCACAATGAATAAAAACAGTAAGGAAACCCAAGTAGTTTATGTGATCATGCCCCCCGCCCAGACATGCTACAAAGTATTTCTGTGGGATGCACTTGAAATTCTGAAAGGTCTGAGTCAAAGAATAACAAATAGCTGGATTTATGCTTGCCGGGTGCTGCATAGAATAGTGTGCAAAGAAATACTGTATAAGGTACAGTACTTGTATAGAGCACTCACAGGTTCTCAAAATAATTGTGTACATGTATAGTACCTTATAAATTAAAATATACAGACATGTTTACAAATCCTGTGCACTATAGATTGTAGGATGTGCTAAGGCAGTTGATGGCATAAATGAATGAACAACTTTGTAACACTGTGGATTGTGTAAATTGCTGTCTGTGAAGGAGCTTTCACAGCTCATAGAAAAGTATAAAAGAATAAAATGTAATCTCTCAATATTTCCTAGTTAAACTTCACAGTAGATTTTCCAGGATGGTGTTGGATCAACAGAACCCATCCTACAAGTCAGATGTAGTTGCTTTTGCAGTGGGACTGATACAAAAGTCTGATGTGTAAACTACATGAAAGGATTGCTATTCAACATGACTTGCCTGTTGGAAAGAAACGCTTCATGCTGTGCCTTCATCCCAAAAAATAAAGACTGATGGTGCCTCATCGAAATACATTGACTGTTAGATGTAATTGCATGAACAAAACACACCATCCGACTATCTGATCCAGCTTTACATTACAGCTCTGGAGATCAGATATTGTAGGATCCTACAAAATCTTGTGCTGCTTGGTGTTGCATGACAAAATCAGATAAAATCTGAACAAAATCTCCTGTGAAGTTTAACCCTAGAGTTAGAGTGGTAGTGGTGATACAATGCTTCCCTAAAACAGAAGTGAAAAGACTTGTTCCTGACTCATGTTGAAATCAACCAATAGGAGCAGGGGTAATCTGTCAGCAACTCACAGCATGAGTGTGTTGGTTTTAGAAAATAAAAAAAGAGTTATGTTGCGGGTCTGGCAAAAAAACTGGTTAAAGATATGAAAAATGTCTTAAATTTTAAAAAAAACTATTTGTATTTTATTATCCATAACACTAGCATAATTTTTTTATGATGGAAACACAAATATTTATAGACTGTGACCATTTTTGATTCAATGACCACATATGTCTGCTTATATATAAGAACTTTTGAGGCATGATGTCTATTTCTGTGACATAGACCTATGTTTGTGTACTAAATGTATGTGTGTGTGTCGTCCCGGCACTTACTAGGATGTATGTACACATTACATAAATGGAAGGCTTTTTGTGTTTGCTAAAACCAAATACTTTTAAGGGAATTTGATGTATCTATATCTCACACCATTAATTAAACACATTATTCAGGGAGAAACACAACCATTTATTGGCTCAGAATTTAAATACAAAAATTCAAAAAACAAACCATACTATACCAAATGGAAAGGTACATCCCATGCTACATGGACCTTTCAGTGAGATATTTCTTAGGTTTTCCTTCTCAATCTTACTAATATCTATATCTCACACAAGCTTCACAAGCTAAACATACATTTGGCACACAGCATATAGAGGTGGTGTATTCACAGGCAAGACGAGGAAGCAACTCCAGACTGTATTTCCTGTGTTATGGGTATGAAATCAAAATAAGCTCTTCCTCTTATATATTCATGCAAACATCCCTTTAGCTAGCTCAGTCTAGTTCAGTTTCCTAAAACTTTAATATCCATTCACACTTAGACTAAAAATAAGTACAAATCTGTCCTATACAAGAAAAACATTAGAGATATATAATTCAGGAAGCACAACGTCATTGCGGCATCACAAGAGAATACAGAATATTTCAATTCAAATCTCAAACCCTATCCCTCTTATCTTCCAGTCTGCCATTCAAACCACTGTCTGGTTGCTAGGTTGAGAGGGAGCCTATCAACTGCGCAGCAATTTACATTTCAAACTAAAGCGAGAGGAAAACTGAATACTACTGTCTTTGCCCTCCATTATTGTAAAAGTTTATCTTAACATAAATTTCAGAAAGGCAAAAGATGGCATTCACATAATGTTACATGGGGAACAACTTTGAGTATCACCACCAAGTTTTTAACATCAGAGGGGCTGCTGTAAGGTGCCATAGACAGTCACTTTTTATTAAGCTGGTGGGGAGCTGTTTGGGCTTCTGGTGTACTTGAAATGACACAGCCTAGTTTGAATCCCAGTCCGGGAATCAAAAGTAAAAAGTAAGGGCTCTAACAGAGATTAGTGGGGATGCTGGAAAGCAAAGGACAGAAGTCAGGGCAGGTGCAAACAAGAAAAGGTAAGGAATCGAAAGAAGTGCAAACAAGAAACACTAAAGAATCTGTAAGAAGGCAATGCAGTTACGAAAAGAAAGAATCGGACAGAAGTCTTTGCAGGTACAAACAGGAACAGAAGAAATGTGTAGGGGGTTAATGCAGATACATTGAAGAAAAGCGAAGGAATCAGATAGGGGCAATGCCATTACCAATGCCAAGTAGCATTCCTACAGAAATCAGCATTCATATCGAGCCCTTGTGCTAATATTAAAGAAGACAGTATTTCATGATCTGGCTTCTTTTAGTTGTTTTTCTTATCACTTTTATCAAACTACATTGTTAGCACAGAGTGTCCTCTAGTGAGACAAAATGAAATAGCATATCGAAGACTGTACAGTAAGATACAATAAAGTACAATAAATAAAGCTTATGAATACAGAGAAAACAACTCAACAGCAAAGTTAAAATATGTTATTGTATAAGAACTAAAGAGAAAAACTGCACAATACCAATTAAAGGCAAAAAATACCCAGCCATTAAAGGGGGCACACATACACAGACAATAGAAAGAGAACTGTAAGAAGTAGTTATGTGAGTGGCCTCAAAAAAGCATTTGTCTTAGGAAGAAAATGCAGAATCTCTCAAGAGCTATGACAAATATTATTCCTTAAATGTCATGGAAAGATGTTTAGAATGTGATTAATACAGACATAATAAGGTTTAGCTGCGCCTCTGCATGTGGCCGATGTTTATTTGTAAGTTAAAAGGGCCAGTTTCAGTTCTGAAGAGAGTCAGTTTTACTAGGTGCATACCTCTCTGTACCCCCTTTATTGAGTATTTCCACCTTAGCATTTAAGATCTCCTCCGGGGATGTTGGTTTAATAGGACGAGATATGATGCATGGAAGTCAGGATATGTGATGTAATGTGAAGAGATATTCTCGGTACACATGTGATTACCAGATTCCAATATCTGTCAGATCACCTTTTACGCACACGCTAAACGATTACATCCAAAGCTGATGGAATGCCTTTAATCCCATAGCTTTTGCATTTACCAACATGCAGGCTACAGGCATCCCACATGGAGGAAGCAGCTTCTTTTGAAACACAACTATAAAATTTAAAACTGACTGTAAATGACTTCAGCACATGCAGCTTTGATTTTGCAGGTCATATTTTCTTCATGGCTGAGTTTAGAAGGGTTTAGTTTTTGCCAAGTATTCTGTTATATTTACTGTACACTGTATCATACCTACAATATTCTCTTCTTTATAATGTAGGTACAGTTGTGGGAATTCTTTATTCACAGATTTGCTGAAATAAATCCAGCTACACATAAAATATGTCCCTTTAAAAGGGAAAATACAGAAGCAGCCTTCCAACATTAAACGTAGGAACTAAACCAGAAAGGAAGTTATGGAGGGGGCATTATTTACACTGCTTAGGAGTCTATTTATTAAAGTACAAGTTTGAATCCTGAATTGGGAAAAATTCAGATTAAATACGATAATTTCCGATGATCGCAAATATCACGAAAATACTTCGAAAAAATTATACTAGTCACGATAATATTGTATTGGCGATCTGAAAGTCACGAAATTTTCGTATCTGAACAATCGTAAACAGCGGGAAAACCTTTCTGACTTTGATCCTTCTGTGCATGATTTTGGAAGCCTCCCATAGGGCTCAATGGCACTTTGCAGCTCCAACCCGGCCCAAGGAAAGTCTCCCATAGGGCTCAATGGCACTCTGCAGCTCCAACCTGGCCCAAGGAAAGTCTCCCATAGGGCTCAATGGCACTCTGCAGCTCCAAGGAAAAGTCTCCCATAGGGCTCAATGGCACTCTGCAGCTCCAACCTGGCCCAAGGAAAGTCTCCCATAGGGCTCAATGGCACTCTGCAGCTCCAAGGAAAAGTCTCCCATAGGGCTCAATGGCACTCTGAAGCTACAACATGGCCAAAGGAAAGTCTCCCATAGGGCTCAATGGCACTCTGCAGCTCCAACCCGGCCCAAGGAAAGTCTCCCATAGGGCTCAATGGCACTCTGCAGCTCCAACCTGGCCCAAGGAAAGTCTCCCATAGGGCTCAATGGCACTCTGCAGCTCCAACCTGGCCCAAGGAAAGTCTCCCATAGGGCTCAATGGCACTCTGCAGCTCCAACCTGGCCCAAGGAAAGTCTCCCATAGGGCTCAATGGCACTCTGCAGCTCCAACCTGACCCAAGGAAAGTCTCCCATAGGGCTCAATGGCACTCTGCAGCTCCAACCCGGCCCAAGGAAAGTCTCCCATAGGGCTCAATGGCACTCTGCAGCTCCAACCCGGCCCAAGGAAAGTCTCCCATAGGGCTCAATGGCACTCTGCAGCTCCAACCTGACCCAAGGAAAGTCTCCCATAGGGCTCAATGGCACTCTGCAGCTCCAACCTGGCCCAAGGAAAGTCTCCCATAGGGCTCAATGGCACTCTGCAGCTCCAACCTGGCCCAAGGAAAGTCTCCCATAGGGCTCAATGGCACTCTGCAGCTCCAACCTGGCCCAAGGAAAGTCTCCCATAGGGCTCAATGGCACTCTGCAGCTCCAACCCGGCCCAAGGAAAGTCTCCCATAGGGCTCAATGGCACTCTGCAGCTCCAACCTGGCCCAAGGAAAGTCTCCCATAGGGCTCAATGGCACTCTGCAGCTCCAACCTGGCCCAAGGAAAGTCTCCCATAGGGCTCAATGGCACTCTGCAGCTCCAACCTGGCCCAAGGAAAGTCTCCCATAGGGCTCAATGGCACTCTGCAGCTCCAACCTGGCCCAAGGAAAGTCATGATACCGAACTTGAATGAATCCGAAACTTTCGTATTCGGCGCAACAATACGATTTTGTTGTGTAAGTTTTGTCGTGAAGTACAAAAAAGTTGCGCAAAATACGAAAACGCAGCAGAAAATATGCACAGTTTGATCAAATATAAATTTTTTGTATTTTGTACCTGTCATACATTAATAAATAGGCCCCTAAGTGTTGTTGCACCAGCACCATGCATTGTCTTGCTTAGCTTGTACAAAACCATGGAACTGTTGGAAGGCTAAAAGTGGCCATAAACGTAAAGTTCACCAAGCGAGCGGATCTTCTCCCTATATCCCTACGGGTGGGCGATATTGGGTGAATTTAGGCTAATTTGGTTTAGATTTAGAAAGCCGGTAATAGGTGCAGTTGGTTCGGAGACCCCATCAACTAGCCGATGCGGTCCCCCATCTGACTTAATTTTTTTACCTGCCTGATCAATATCTGCACGATTTGAGGCCAGATGTCGGGCAGGCCCATCGTTTGTGCCCCTAAACAGGCCGATAAGTGACCGATATCGGCAGGTACAATCGGCCCGTGTATGGCTACCTTAGGGGTATATTTATCATGCTGGGCAAAAAGCAGAGTAAAGCATTACTAGTGATGTTGCCAAGGGCAACCAATCAGAAATAAGATTTCAACAGTTAGAAATCCAAAGCAAAGCATCTGATTGGCTACTTTGAGCAACATCACTGGTAATGTTTTATATTACTTTTTACACAGCATGATAAATATACCCCTAAGTGTACAACAGCTCTCTTCCTGAATAGTTTTCATCAAGAGTTACATTTGTAATCTATTTCCTTTTAAGCAGTGCTCTTTTTCCATGTAGTAGGCAGATTGCCCAATATGTTACATGTTCAAACTAATACTGAAATGATGAATGGTGAAGGTTTCCAGCTGGGACAGACCTGCCCTAGAGGAATATAAGGACAGGGGCTGATGGGAATGTAGACATAGGATATTTATATTGAAGATTAAAAAAAAACAATGTTACTGTGCATCTTTCAGTTTAGCTCAGTGTTTCTAAAGCCAATTTTGGTAGCCACTATGTGGCCAGTGATGGGTCATGGGTCCCTTATGAAAAACAAAAAAAAATAAATACATTTTACATTGTTTACATTGGTAGCCAGCAAAGGGTCCACTTTTCCTTTTTCCAGTTTTTAAGGATAGGCCCAAATTAATGGCAAAAGGGAAACCCCCTATATTTAAAGTACCTAATCAAAATTGTTATACATACTGATGGCATCCAATATAACAGCTTCTACCTCCTTGCATTACAGCTGACAGAACATATAGCTTGTAAGATTCAAGAAGCAATCCTATTGGGATTCTATTATTAATCATTCCCTATCCTAATCCTATTATTTCATGATCTAATTATTTTTTTCAGTAGATTTAAAGTGTGGTGATCCAAATTACAGAAAGACCTCTAATCTGAAAAGCCTCAAGTCCCAAGTATTCTGCATAATAGTTATATATCTATACTGTATATTTATTTATTTGACAGCCTGTATATTAAAGATGCATATAACTCACCTTTATATTAACCCTTTCCCTGCCAAGCACGTAGCTTCTACGTGCTGGCATAAAAAATCGTTGTATGCCAAGCACGTAGAAGCTACGTTTCCCATAAGGACAGCGCGTTCTCTGCACTCGCCGATCGATCCGAGTGCAGAGACGCGCTGCCAGGCCCAAAACCCCCTAGGCAACGAGCTTACCGGCGCTGCTCCCTCCTGGGCCCCCTCCGATCGCCTCTGTGTGACCCCAAGTCGCAGCGACGTCATCAGGACGTGCCTGCTGCTTGGGGTATTTAATCCTGCCCCTGGCGCCGCCCCCTTCACTCGTGGAGCATCGTGGAGCCTCTTGGAGCCTGCCTGCATCCCCCTGCGGTCTTCCAGCACCAGAGATCTGCCTGCCTGCCTGCCTGCCTTTGAGATCTGCCTTGCCTGCCCCAGGTACCAATTTTGCACCATTTACACATCACACTAATTGTAATTTTTTTTTCTGATTTTTTTTTTGCAGTTTCCACTTTTTTTTTTTTGCACAGGCATACACTTACACACACTCACAAGTGTACACACATACATATTTTTTACTTTGCCTTTATTTTATTTTCCATTTTTAGCCTTTACACACTAATCACTGTTTCATCAGTTTTATTGTATATTATTGATTTTCATTGCTTTTTCAGTTCTGCATTGTGCTTTATTTCTGTTTTATTACTTGTTTTACTCTATTACTCTGATTTCTAAGTTCTGTGTTATACTTTTATTTCTGTTATATTATATATATATATACTGTTATTACTGTTACCTTGATTTTGCAGTGTGACAAGTGATCAGGTAGCCTGAACGCAAGTCACACGGCATAATCACATTTTTCTTGTGTTTTTCGGTGGTTTTGAGAGTTTTCAGTTTTGTGTTATACTTTGATTAGTTATATTGCTTGTGTTACCTTGATTTTGCAGTGTGACAAGTGATCAGGTAGCCTGAACGCAAGTCACACGGCATAATCACATTTTTCTTGTGTTTTTCGGTGGTTTTGAGAGTTTTCAGTTTTGTGTTATTCTTTGATTAGTTATATTGCTTGTGTTACCTTGATTTTGCAGTGTGACAAGTGATCAGGTATCCTGAACACAAGTCACACGGCATAATCACATTTTTCTTGCATAGTTCAGTGGTTTTGTGAGTTTTCAGTTTTGTGTTATACTTTGATTAGTTATATTGCTTGTGTTACCTTGATTTTGCAGTGTGACAAGTGATCAGGTATCCTGAACACAAGTCACACGGCATAATCACATTTTTCTTGCATAGTTCAGTGGTTTTGTGAGTTTTCAGTTTTGTGTTATACTTTGATTAGTTATATTGCTTGTGTTACCTTGATTTTGCAGTGTGACAAGTGATCAGGTAGCCTGAACGCAAGTCACACGGCATAATCACATTTTTCTTGTGTTTTTCGGTGGTTTTGAGAGTTTTCAGTTTTGTGTTATACTTTGATTAGTTATATTGCTTGTGTTACCTTGATTTTGCAGTGTGACAAGTGATCAGGTAGCCTGAACACAAGTCACACGGCATAATCACATTTTTCTTGCATAGTTCAGTGGTTTTGTGAGTTTTCAGTTTTGTGTTATACTTTGATTAGTTATATTGCTTGTGTTAACTTGATTTTGCATTTTTCAGTGGTTTCGTTGCATTTTAGATTTGTGTTGCTGTTCATTTACTGTTCTTGCTTATTGATCTTGGCTTTTTTTATTTGTGTGTTGCATCTACTGGCTTTTGCTTTTTTTTGCTTGTTCTGGATTGTTCCTGATTGTTCCTGATTGTTCTTGGTTGTATTTTTTTTTAGGGAGTTCAGGAGTTCAAGGGGGTTTAGAGGGGGGGGGGGGTTTGAAACCAAAGCTGCTTTTTTTCTTAGCCAGATCTTACCTGTTTTTTTTTTCTAGTGTCTGCCTTGCCTGTGTTGCAGTAGTTTATCTTTGCGTAGCTGTTAGATTTTTCTGGCTTCTGATCATATTCTGATTTACTTGATTTTTTGTGATTTTGGACTAGGGTGTTATAAAAAAATATTTTGTTGGCAACATGGCCAGAAAGTTGTACTCGGTTGAAGAGGCTGCTGCACTGTGCATGGCCTCTAGCTCGGAGGAGTTCAGTGACTCTGATTCCGAGTATGTGCCCCCTGGTTCAGAGAGTGACTCCTCTACTGAGGAGTCATGGCGTAGTAGTAGCACGGTTAGTGCTCTTGAGGAGCCCATGGAGGTAGAGGAGAGTGTGCAAAATGAGGGAGAGGGTGATAGGGCTGATGCTGCAGCTGGAGGAGAGCCTGCGTGGAGGCCTCCTTGTAATTTTCCCCCTGAGATCCCCCCTTTTACTGCAGTCGCTGGTGTTAAGGTGGACACCAGGAATTTTGAGCCTATTGATTTTTTTCAATTGTACATCACTGAGGCCATCCTACAGGATATGGTCCTCTATACAAATTTATACGCCGAGCAATACCTTACCCATAATCCCCTACCTAGGTATGCTCGAGCGCAGGCATGGCATCCCACTGACATTGCCGAAATGAAAAAGTTCTTGGGACTCACTTTAGCTATGGGTCTCATAAAAGCAAATTCTTTGGAGTCCTACTGGGATACCACTACTGTGTTGTCTATCCCTGTTTTTTCTGCCACCATGCCGAGAAACCGGTATCAGCTACTGCTCCGGTTTCTGCATTTCAATAATAATGCAACGGCTGTACCCCCTGATGTGCCCGGCCATGACAGGCTGCATAAATTGAGGCCCCTTATAAATAGCCTGTCTGAGCGGTGTGGAGAAGTGTATACCCCTTCCCAAAACATTTGTATAGATGAGTCACTTCTCCTCTTCAAAGGGCGCATCGCATTTCGGCAGTACATCCCAAGCAAGCGTGCCCGCTATGGGATCAAATTTTACAAACTGTGCGAAAGCATTTCGGGGTACACCAGCTATTTCATGATTTATGAAGGCAAGGACTCCAAATTAGACCCCCCTGGTTGTCCCCTTGATTTGACTGTCAGTGGCAAAATTGTATGGGAGCTCATCTCTCCACTTTTGGGCCAAGGTTACCACTTATATGTGGATAACTTTTACACTAGTATCCCCCTGTTCACTGCCCTATATTGCTTAGATACCCCAGCCTGTGGCACTATAAATCGTACCCGAAAGGGCTTGCCCAGGGATCTGGTCAGCAAAAAACTTAATCGTGGAGAAGTTTATGCCCTAAGAAATGATGAGCTCCTTGCCATAAATTATTATGACACAAAAAATGTATTCATGCTGACGACAATCCACGATGAGTCAGTAACTGTGGTACAGAGAGTTGGTAGGCCCCCTAAAACAAAACCTCTCTGTTGCAGGGAATACAGCAGGTACATGGGTGGCGTTGACAGAACTGATCAACTCCAACATTACTACAACGCCACTCGAAAAACTAAGGCCTGGTACAAAAAAGTTGGTATATACTTGATTCAAATGGCCCTTCGAAATTCATACGTTGTATATAAGGCAGCAGTACCAGGCCGCAAATTATCCTATTATAAATACCAGCTGCAGATAATCCCTGCCCTGTTGTTTAGTGGTGTAGAGGAGACTGTGCCTGAGATGCCCCCTAGTGACAATGTGGCCCGATTGATTGGGAAGCACTTTATTGATACGCTTCCACCCACACCTGGAAAAGTGTTTGCCCAGAAAGCTTGCAGAGTGTGCCGCAAAAGGGGTATAAGACGAGATACACGGTACTACTGCCCTAAGTGCCCTCGCAACCCCGGGTTATGTTTCAAACCATGTTTTGAAATATACCATACTCGTCTGCACTATTGAAAGGGTAATAAATTGTTGTGCACTGATGGAATTTATAATAATTATTGGCATCCCGCTTTGTGCAAAATTAATATAGTAGCCTTATGGTTTATGTATTCAGGTCAGAATTTTATGTCATGGTTAATTTGGTTGTTTCCTTACCTAAAATGTTACGTTAGGTTATGTATAGCCAACTGAGGTGTTGCGTGACGGACTGGGCCCCTAAAAATTTGTGGTGCGTGATGATCATGATGTTTCATCTTGCCTGCGGATGATTTCATCTCCCCTGCTGATGCCACAAGGTTTTTTTTTTTACGGACACCTCATAAGCTACCCTTTCAGGGCAGTTGCTACGGCTATATGTATTTCTGGGTGACATTTTAGGTTTTACTAGTGTACAGTATTAGCTCTCCATGGAATATTTTTTTTATTATTTTTGCACAGTTAGGGTCTTTGTTTGCAGTAGTGAAAAGAAAGTTATAGTTTGTTGGTAGATGGGAGTTTACATTTCAACACTTATGCTAATTGTAGTCTTTCTCCTTATTATGAGTAATAGTATTGTTCTGATGGCATAGCTCTTTTGGTTGGAGAGAAACTGGCAAATTCAAAACTCATTAGCTCAGCTTTCAATGCAGATATTGAGGCCTTTATTTTGGGCAATATATATTTTGTTCTTGGTGCAGGCATTCAGCTTTTTTCAGAATTGTGGTGCTATGCAACTTATGCAATAATGTCCCGCATTTCTGTAATAGATTACCGCACTGTGTATGGGGGGGCACTGTGTATGGGGGGGCACTGTGTATGGGGGGGCACTGTGTATGGGGGGGCACTGGGTATGGGGGGGTACTGTGTATGGGGGGTACTGTGTATGGCGGGCACTGTGTATGGGGGGCACTGTGTATGGGGGGCACTGTGTATGGGGGGCACTGTGTATGGGGAAAATTGGGGGCACTGTGTATGGGGGCAATTGGGGGCACTGTGTATGGGGGTATTGTCTATGGGGGCACTGTGTATGGGGGCAATTGGGGGCACTGTGTATGGGGGTATTGTCTATGGGGGCAATGTGTATGGGGGGTGCTGTCTTTGGGTGCACTTTCTATGGGTGTATTGTGTATGGGGGGGCAAAACTGGTGCCCTAGAGGCTCCTGCCTAGGGTGCAACAATTGGGGGGTGCCAGGCAGAAGCCTCTCCTTCCTAACCCTAGCCACTTGCCCCCGCTGGTTGTCATTACTCGGTGGGGGCAATGACTCCCTTTCACCACCTCCTCGCATCACCCGAAGATTCGCAGGAATACAGATGAAGCTATACAGTCAAAAGATGTTCAACTAAACAGATAAAGGTAAATAGAATATATTTTGGGGCTAAATTGGGCAGGTTTTTTTAGTTGTTATTGCAATTTCGGGGAGAAATCTAACTTTGGATCTTTTTTTCTTTATTTCAGGCTAAACCGCAAACTTCTACGGAGAACTGAGTCCACAATTCTGCATGTAGGAAAGCAAGAATGGCGCTGCTGAATAGCTACAGGTGTGCACTTTCTGAAAATATATAGTTTGTGGGGGTATTTCACAGGTAAGGGGGTGTTCAGACTGACAAACTGCATGGAGTGCACTTAGAGCGCAGCTCCAAACTTTCGTGAATTGCCCCTGTTTTGGGCTGTTTGGAGGCCGTGTCTTTAGGTGCACCCATGCATGTGGGGTATCGTTTTGTTCAGGACAAGTTGTAGATTGATATTCTAGTGTTTTTTTTTCGTTGCTATGGAAATTTTGGGGAGAAATCTAACTTTGGACCTTTTTTTTTCTTTATTTCAGGCCAAACCGCAAACTTCTACGGAGAACTGAGTCCACAATTCTGCATGTAGGAAAGCAAGAATGGCGCTGCTGAATAGCTACAGGTGTGCACTTTCTGAAAATATATAGTTTGTGGGGGTATTTCACAGGTAAGGGGGTGTTCAGACTGACAAACTGCATGGAGTGCACTTAGAGCGCAGCTCCAAACTTTCGTGTATTGCCCCTGTTTTGGGCTGTTTGGAGGCCGTGTCTTTAGGTGCACCCATGCATGTGGGGTATCGTTTTGTTCAGGACAAGTTGTAGATTGATATTCTAGTGTTTTTTTTTCGTTGCTATGGCAATTTTGGGGAGAAATCTAACTTTGGATCTTTTTTTTTCTTTATTTCAGGCCAAACCGCAAACTTCTACGGAGAACTGCGTCCACAATTCTGCATGGAGGAAAGCAAGAATGGCGCTGCTGAATAGCTACAGGTGTGCACTTTCAGAAAACATATAGTTTGTGGGGGTATTTCACAGGTAAGGGGGTGTTCAGACTGACAAACTGCATGGAGTGCACTTAGAGCGCAGCTCCAAACTTTCGAGCTGAAATTGCTCTTGTGTATTGCCCCTGTTTTGGGCTGTTTGGAGGCCGTGTCTTTAGGTGCACCCATGCATGTGGGGTATCGTTTTGTTCAGGACAAGTTGTAGATTGATATTCTAGTGTTTTTTTTTCGTTGCTATGGCAATTTTGGGGAGAAATCTAACTTTGGATCTTTTTTTTTCTTTATTTCAGGCCAAACCGCAAACTTCTATGGAGAACTGCGTCCACAATTCTGCATGGAGGAAAGCAAGAATGGCGCTGCTGAATAGCTACAGGTGTGCACTTTCAGAAAACATATAGTTTGTGGGGGTATTTCACAGGTAAGGGGGTGTTCAGACTGACAAACTGCATGGAGTGCACTTAGAGCGCAGCTCCAAACTTTCAAGCTGAAATTGCTCTTGTGTATTGCCCCTGTTTTGGGCTGTTTGGAGGCCGTGTCTTTAGGTGCACCCATGCATGTGGGGTATCGTTTTGTTCAGGACAAGTTGTAGATTGATATTCTAGTGTTTTTTTTCGTTGCTATGGCAATTTTGGGGAGAAATCTAACTTTGGATCTTTTTTTTTCTTTATTTCAGGCCAAACCGCAAACTTCTACGGAGAACTGCGTCCACAATTCTGCATGGAGGAAAGCAAGAATGGCGCTGCTGAATAGCTACAGGTGTGCACTTTCAGAAAACATATAGTTTGTGGGGGTATTTCACAGGTAAGGGGGTGTTCAGACTGACAAACTGCATGGAGTGCACTTAGAGCGCAGCTCCAAACTTTCGAGCTGAAATTGCTCTTGTGTATTGCCCCTGTTTTGGGCTGTTTGGAGGCCGTGTCTTTAGGTGCACCCATGCATGTGGGGTATCGTTTTGTTCAGGACAAGTTGTAGATTGATATTCTAGTGTTTTTTTTTCGTTGCTATGGCAATTTTGGGGAGAAATCTAACTTTGGATCTTTTTTTTTCTTTATTTCAGGCCAAACCGCAAACTTCTACGGAGAACTGCGTCCACAATTCTGCATGGAGGAAAGCAAGAATGGCGCTGCTGAATAGCTACAGGTGTGCACTTTCAGAAAACATATAGTTTGTGGGGGTATTTCACAGGTAAGGGGGTGTTCAGACTGACAAACTGCATGGAGTGCACTTAGAGCGCAGCTCCAAACTTTCGAGCTGAAATTGCTCTTGTGTATTGCCCCTGTTTTGGGCTGTTTGGAGGCCGTGTCTTTAGGTGCACCCATGCATGTGGGGTATCGTTTTGTTCAGGACAAGTTGTAGATTGATATTCTAGTGTTTTTTTTTCGTTGCTATGGCAATTTTGGGGAGAAATCTAACTTTGGATCTTTTTTTTTCTTTATTTCAGGCCAAACCGCAAACTTCTATGGAGAACTGCGTCCACAATTCTGCATGGAGGAAAGCAAGAATGGCGCTGCTGAATAGCTACAGGTGTGCACTTTCAGAAAACATATAGTTTGTGGGGGTATTTCACAGGTAAGGGGGTGTTCAGACTGACAAACTGCATGGAGTGCACTTAGAGCGCAGCTCCAAACTTTCAAGCTGAAATTGCTCTTGTGTATTGCCCCTGTTTTGGGCTGTTTGGAGGCCGTGTCTTTAGGTGCACCCATGCATGTGGGGTATCGTTTTGTTCAGGACAAGTTGTAGATTGATATTCTAGTGTTTTTTTTTCGTTGCTATGGCAATTTTGGGGAGAAATCTAACTTTGGATCTTTTTTTTTCTTTATTTCAGGCCAAACCGCAAACTTCTACGGAGAACTGCGTCCACAATTCTGCATGGAGGAAAGCAAGAATGGCGCTGCTGAATAGCTACAGGTGTGCACTTTCAGAAAACATATAGTTTGTGGGGGTATTTCACAGGTAAGGGGGTGTTCAGACTGACAAACTGCATGGAGTGCACTTAGAGCGCAGCTCCAAACTTTCGAGCTGAAATTGCTCTTGTGTATTGCCCCTGTTTTGGGCTGTTTGGAGGCCGTGTCTTTAGGTGCACCCATGCATGTGGGGTATCGTTTTGTTCAGGACAAGTTGTAGATTGATATTCTAGTGTTTTTTTTTCGTTGCTATGGCAATTTTGGGAAGAAATCTAACTTTGGATCTTTTTTTTTCTTTATTTCAGGCCAAACTGCAAACTTCTACGGAGAACTGCGTCCACAATTCTGCATGTAGGAAAGCAAGAATGGTGCTGCTGAATAGCTACAGATGTGCACTTTCAGAAAACATATAGTTTGTGGGGGTATTTCACAAGTAAGGGGGTGTTTAGACTGAAAAACTGCATGGAGTGCACTTAGAGCGCAGCTCCAAACTTTCCAGCTGAAATTGCCCTTATGCATTGCCCCTGTTTTGGGCTGTTTGGAGGCCGTGTCTTTAGGTGCACCCATGCATGTGGGGTATCGTTTTACTCGGGATAACTTGTTCTTTCATAACCTGCCTTCATTTGAAAATTTTCATTGGTGTTTTATTCTCAAATTTACTTTGGACTTTGTGACGGTGATAGTGTTTCAGAAAAAAAAAAAAAAAATTAAAATATGGTATATGTTTTTACGCTATCTGTATGACAGGAGCTACATTTAGAGCAAAAACTACACCACAACTAAAAATATAGAGGTGTGCAGTTTCTAAAAATGTGTGACTTATGAGGGTATTCCATTTCTGTCATAAGATATGCCATGTTAAAATAGAGATGGCCTTTTCGCTTTTTTTTCGATGTAAAATTGCACAAAACGCTGTTTTATTATTGGGGTGTCTTCTGGACAAGAAAAGTGGCTTACCAACACATATTTGGTATTGTTGGATTCAGCAGAAGCAGGGCTTTTACAAACAGTAAAATTTTTGTAAGTTAATGTAATCGTTCTTGGAAAAAAAACACAAAATAAAAATACTTTTTTCTTTATTTCACTTTTTTTTAACATATTTCACTCAAAAAATGTGTTAAATCTCCAGAAAAAGTACAAAATTTTATTACAATGTTCAAGCCCAATTCGTTCCGGAAAAAACGATATATAACATGCTTAATTTCATGTAGGTTTTCTTGTCAAGAAACCGAAGCAAATGTAATGAGTGCAAATTGTCTAAAAACGGCTTGGCAGTAGATGTTCACTTTTGGGACAAATCGGCTGGCAGTGAAAGGGTTAAAATATTATCCCTTTCTTTATTAGTTAAAAAAAACTGTAAAAATCTACAGAAGCTTAAAAAAAATGCTGTGTAATAACACAACATATAGGCAACTCACAAAAGCTGTAGATGGTGTAGATACTGTACACAAGTGATGTGTTAACAAGGAGGTACAACTTCCTCTCAATAAATCTTACTGGAACATTAATCTTTATAAATGAGGAGTGTAAGCATTCCGTTTGAAAGCAAATGAAAAGTGATGTATCCTCCTTGTTAACAAGCAGATTGTTTTTTATATTTGCTATTCATTGCTTCAGTTTGAAGTGCTTTTACAGAAATGATTCTTGGAAAATCTGGTTTGGTCATGTATTGTGCCTTTGAGAGTATCTGTAGAACATTTCCAGTAGGAGTACCCAAGTAAAGGCTTAGGTTACGGTAAAGAGGTTACATTTTGATTACAAGGGCAGTTGTTTAGACGTGATGCGCTTTTATTAACACTTGTTAAACTACTTCAGTTGGTTACCATCAGGACTGGAAACAATGTAGGCATTAATAGTTGTTATGAATAAATGGGCTCCATTTAAAGTGTGTAATGGTAATGCAGCAGGAGGCTTCCTGTGCTGCTCATGTGGAATAAACTTTGTTGGTCATCTAACCCATGGTCCTATAGTATAATACTGGAGGAGACCCCTGACTTCAAACCCTCCCCCATACATAACTTCTCCGGGCTGGAACTAGGGGTAGGGAGAAGAGGCACCTGCCTAGGGCACAACGGTGGGGGGGGGGGGGCAGGCAGGTTCCTCTTCTTTTACCTACCACTAATTCCGGATCCTTTCCCCCCACTGCAGCGGCCCCAGCAACCCAGCCACCCTGTGTGCGCACATCAGAGGCTCGCTTGTGCATGCGTGCGTTCTCACACGGGGTGGTGGGGCTGGATGAAGCAGGCCAAGTCAACCAGATTGCCTAGGGCGCCTGGTCGTCTTGGCCCGGCAATGGGCAGCATATACAGGGGTATATTCATCATGCTGTGTAAAAAGTGGAGTGAAGCATTACTGGTGATAATGCCCAGGGCAACCAATCAGCAATTAGATATCAACAGTTAGAAAACCAAAGCAAAGCATCTGATTGGCTGCTTTGAGTAACATCACCGGTAATGTTTTACTCCATGTTTTACACAGCATGATAAATATACCCCTATAGTGTCCAAGTGTCCAAGATATTCTAGAAAGCTCCCTTGCTGATGTTTTTTTAGGGGGCAACCTTCATCTGATGCCATTGTAGTGATGTAAGGTTTGTGTGTAGCTGGCCACCAATATAAAATTAGTTCTTATATTGTTTTTGCTTCCAAATACATTGTAGAACCGGAAAATGATTGGTCCAGTTGAGGAACTGTTTTTATTTTAAGGGGTGTCTCTGGATACTACTGGCCATGTAGCATTGTAAGTAAGTCTGTGCTGGCCCTAGTGCCCTGTTAGGAGTGCGGTTTGTATAAGTGCACCTGGGCCACCCTCTTGTATTTTGCAGGCACACAAGTCTAAGTTGATTCAGATACCTGGTCTCCCCCCATAACATTTACAATAGTCAGTCAGGTTTGACCTGTACTATCAAGTGGGCACCACCAAAGGTGTTCAGTATCGTCAAGGTACAAAACTTTCATAACTGACAGCATTACAGTTGTTTTGTCTAATCATTGTCACGTTATGGGATTATGGGGGGAAAAAAAGAAAAAACTTACCAGCTGGCATATAATCGATTGCAAATAACGTGTAGATAGAACCATAATTTTTAAGAGGTCATTTGTTACGGGGAAGGGCAGGATGCAAAGTGCAAAAAACTGCAACAACATTAGTGTAACCTTTGCTATTGAGATTGTCAATCCTGTTGCAACTGTTTGTATACACAGTGTTGGACTGGCCCACCAGGATACCAGGAAAACTCCCGGCGGGCCCAGGTGTCAGTGGCCCCTCCTGCTCCTGACCATTTGGCCAACTTCATGGTCATTCCCTATTTCTAAATGGGAACAAAGAGGAGAAATAGATGGAAGAATAGATGCTAGCATGTAAATAAAAAAGACTAGGAAAATAAAGAGGTTGGGTGAGAAGAAATAGTTTGGAGACAGGGCCTATAGTCTTCAGGTTTGCTGGTGGGCCCTTGAGGTCCTAGTCCGTCACTGTGTATATATTTAGAGGAGATTAAACTCATAGCAACTGGATTTCTTTTGACACTCTTTGCAACTCATAAATTATCTTTTGTGTATTTAGTCTCCATGTCATAGCACTTTGGCACACTGGGAAGCACAGAGATCATTTACTACCGTAAACTGAATAAGAAATGTGTAGGATATGAATTTGCCCCACTTTTCTACGATATCTTAATCTAAATTCACTACAAAAGATTAGTCCTGGAATCTTATTAAAAAAATAACCATTTCCAGTATATTACAAAGCAGAACCCCATGTACACATGCACTATCATCATCTACAGTGAGAACGTTTGTTCAGCACTGCCCTCTGCTGGAACCTACATGCATTTATAAATATTTGCTCACTTTTAATTATCTATGTTTTATGCATTGGTAACAGCATAATTGTAATTAAAAAGAAAGCAGGATAAAGGGAAAAATCAATAACAAAAATGTATAAATTAAACAAGTTTTGTAAAGCTACTTCCTGGCCCAGATAAATGTGTCATTTTTGTTTGCCATTGAACAAGTCCCAAGATAATTTTGATTTGCCACTATCTGCTAAACTTTGGCATCTGTTAATAAAGTATAATAGTGCCTTACAACAGAGAAACCAACGGTTTACCAGTTTATTTAAACTGTAATTAGGGATTATAAATGCACTTTTATTGAATGTATTAGTGATGCAAAAAAATGTATTAAAAAATAGAAATTGCTAGTTATCTACAACATTTATAGTAGATTATGCAGGATTATGCAAGAAATAATGCTAAAATAGCTGTTACATTTGTGTAACTAACATCAGCACCCGGGAGCGGTGTTACTTCTGAAGCATAAAAAATTGTAGTTTTAATAGTTGATTTGTTAAAGACGACAGCAAATGAACAGAATGGCCAGCACAGTTCTTAACCTTCTAGGGAGTTCCCTTTACTTGTTAATGTGCATCTTGAAGCTGAACATTTTATTTTGGTGTGGGGGGATATTAAGATAGTTTCTGGATCTCTATTTCTGAACCTAATCATTGGGGAAAGGTACTGAAGCAAACTGCCTGCTCCCAACAAATTGGTGTTTACAATGCTCACAGGTGCAATGCAATAATTTGTGCTCCATCTAGGGATGCACCGAGGTGGGGCACATTGCGGGTCCGGAGGGGGCTTTCGTGCTCTCTGTAGAGCCAACTTTCCATTTAAAAAAATTAATTTGGCTCTTAAAGTTTCCAGAGGAGGCTTTTTTGCTGCAAGAGTGGCCCTGCTGCTAAAGGATAAGTAGGTCCGAAAACCTGTGATCATGCCAATGTAAAAATAAAGAAGGTTTTATGCAAATCTGGTGTGCAGCAACAATGGGAATAATCTCATTTATACAGGTATAGGTATAGTATCCGGAATGCTCGGGACCTTGTGTTCTCCGGATAACAGATCTATCCATAACTTGGATAACTTGGTCTACTGAAAAATAATTTAAACATTAATTAAACAGAATATTATTATTTTGCTTTCAATAAGGACCCTTTGCCACAGAATTTAGAATCTACATTGAACATGTATATATTTCTAATAGGAGGTGCCACTGGATAATCCCATATTGAAACACTGGTTTTTTAAGCATAAGGTCTGTCATTCTGGCTTGTATGAAGCATTGTGCTCACACACAAACCAAGGCCACATATATATGCTTGGTTATATCAGCCAATGGAAGGACACAGCTGAGCCTTTTTCCTGCTACAGTTAGAAACCTGCAATCAGGTGATCAGAGAGTGATACACAGAACATCACAGAATAGCGACTCAAGGTGAAAAATGTAAAAAAGGCAACATCAATTGATATCTACTGATATGTATATCCCAATATGAAAGGATTCTTTAATGGGTCACTCTTTAGTTATAAATCACCTGTTCATTACATTTTCAGAATGTGCACATTTCCCCCCCTCCCACCAAAGTGCTAAATACTCCCCCCCCCCTCAGGAATGTGTGATCTCAGTTATATCAGCTAGAGCTGCAGGCAGGAAGCTACCTAAAATGGATATAGATTGTAAGCTCTACGGGGCAGGGACCTCCATCCTCTTGTGTCTTTGACTCTTAACTTATTGCAACTGTATCTTGTATTTATTTGTATTTATTGTTATACTTTGTATTTATCTATTATTATCTCTAACCCCCTGTTTGTATTAATGTATTCTACTGTACAGCGCTGCGTACATAAGTAGCGCTTTATAATTAAAGATATACATACATACATACATATGGCAGCTACTATCTTAAGCAAAGTGAGAAAGCTTCTAAGGCAGTTTACTCAGGTATGGTAATGGTTTAATGGTTTATGCGGAATAAATATATTGTATTTGTATTATAATATAAATATATTCTAGGTGGCACTAACGTGGCAAATCTATTGGCAGTAAAATGCCAAAATGACTTTCCTTCTCCTTTAAAGGTGTACTGTCATGGGAAAACATGTTTTTTTCAAATTGTATCTGTTAATAGAGCTTCTCCAGCAGAATCCTTGAAATTCATTTCTTAAAAGCACAAACAGATAGATAGCCCCTCCCTGACACCTGTATTGCTTAAAGTAGTAGATATCAGAATAGCACTCAATGGTAAAAAAAAATCCAAGTCTGACTTGGGACTCCTCCAGTTACCTGAAGTAGGAGTAACATTATATTGTTTGATACCAGCTCTCTGACACCTGTATTGCTAAAAGTGGTAGATAATGTGTTGCGTGGGCACAATGCCCTGAGATGGCTGTCTACACACGAATATTATTGCTAAAAATATATACAGCTATGGGACCCATTATCCAGAATGCTTGGGACCTGGGGTTTTCCAGATAAGGGTTTTTTCCTTAATTTGGATCTCCTACCTTAAGTCTACTAAAAAATTATTTAAACAGTAATTAAACCCAACAAGATTGTTTTGGCTCCAATAAGGATTAATTATATCTTAGTTGGGATCAAGTAGAAGGTACTGTTTTATTATTACAGAGAAAAGGGAATCATTTAACCATTAAATAAACCCAATAGGGCTGTTCTGCCCCAATAAGGAGTAATTATATCTTAGTTGGGATCAAGTACAGGTACTGTTTTATTATTACAGAGAAAAGGGGATCATTTAACCATTAAATAAACCCAATAGGGCTGTTCTGCCCCAATAAGGGGTAATTATATCTTAGTTGGGATCAAGTACAGGTACTGTTTTATTATTACAGAGAAAAGGGAATCATTTAACCATTAAATAAACCCAATAGGGCTGTTCTGCCCCCAATAAGGGGTAATTATATCTTAGTTGGGATCAAGTACAGGTACTGTTTTATTATTACAGAGAAAAGGGAATCATTTAACCATTAAATAAACCCAATAGGGCTGTTCTGCCCCAATAAGGGGTAATTATATCTCAGTTGGGATCAAGTACAAGGTACTGTTTTATTATTACAGAGAAAAGGGAAACCATTTTTAAAAACGTGAATTATTTGATTAAAATAGAGTCTATGGGAGATGGCCTTTTCGTAATTCGGAACTTTCTGGATAATGGGTTTCCGGATAAGGGGCACCATATCTGTATTTATATTTGTTGGTTCAAGAATAAAAGTTTAAATGGTAGAGTAAATTATTGCTATGTAAACAATGTAATTAAGAAATAAAAATCAGAAAAATAGAAAGATGCTTACTAGTACTACTTTACATTCCTATTCATTATTATGTAAAAAGTGATTTAAACCTTTCATGTAACCATTGCTTTGCTCAAAGGAGAAAGATATCCTAGAAAAAGGAAAGAAAAAAACTATAGAAAAAAAGAAAAAAAGCAAAGAAGGATCAGACTGGGCCAAATCTGATATAGTCACCCCTCACTCATTAGTGAAGCTGATTGGTGGGTTTATTCAAACCATGGGGTGGTACATTTGATATTTAGTTCCATTTTTTTTTAAAATGGCATTAAATAAAAGCACCCTGTTTTTTGAACAGGTGTTAATGTTAAATGTGTAGGAAATTCATTTGTTGGCAAAGCCCATCCTGCTTTTCATGGGGGCTAAGGTTCAATACCCATATCCTGATTGTGACTCTTAATTTCCCAGTGTCCCCTGCTTACACATAATATTATAGATTAGAGAAAATGAGAAACATGTCAGTACACATGGGCAATATTGCCCCTCCTAGCCAGAAGGTAGGACCTATACCAAACCAATCAAAAGTAGTCCTTATCTATAAGACCAGACTTCCTCCTCACCACTGTTATACATTTGCATCTCCCAACTGTCCCGATTTTCGCGGGACAGTCCCAATTTTAACAGCTCAATCCACAGTCCCGGTTTCTTACTGAAAAGTCCCTCTTTTCCCTTTGATCACCTACAGTGAATGCTTAAAAAGATACAATGTTTCTCAAACTTAATTAAATAAGTAGTTTTTGGCAGAGATGCACAGATTACATACCTCTGTGCAGCTCATTTTTCACAGTGACCACAAATACAGCATCCAGATGTAGAATGCCTTATAGCCCACCCAATCAAATCAAAGCTATTCTCAAATACCTATAAACTTTTAATTACCAAAAGGTAAGACCCATGGCCTAGGGTGAAATACAAATGGGAAACCGATGGGATTCAATTAGATCCCGATGACTGGGAAGAAACTATAGACAGTCTATACCAGCCCCTAGTAAGTACAAGGGAGAGACTTTTAAAATCACTCATAAGTCTGTTATCTTATTCCACAAAAATTGCATATCATAGGGAAAACTTATTCTTGTTCATGTAGCTAACTTTATGCATTTAATATGTGATTGCCCTGAAGTCCCTGAAGACCTTTAAAAAAAAGTGGGCATACAGCAGGGGGGCTATTTTAGCACAGGGCTAGGACCATGGGTATGCCCACACCTTTGTGTATTGGGGCATCAGGCAAATTCTTCTCCATTACCTGGGATCATCCCTCTGTGTACACACAGTGGTAAAAAATAAATAAATAAAAAGACAAAAAGAAGAATCAGAACTGTGTATCGCTTTCTAGACTCACAATTGGGTGAGGAGGGAGATCCTACCTCTTGTCCAGCTGGATAAAAAATAACACTTGTGAGAAAGTAAGGTGGTCTTATAGGTAAGGACTAATTTTGATTGGCTTTGGTATAGGTCCTTCCTCCCGGCTGGGAGGGGCAATATTGCCCATGTGTACTGACTTGGGAGGGACATAAAAGAAAAAAAATTATATTGGATTCAATTTACAGTGGAAAGCATAGATGGGGGGGGGTCTCCACCATTATAAACTATACAGAAATACTCAGCTACACCCCAGTGAGTCTCTTGCCTCCCCTCTTTACAAGTACCAGAAGAAAGTGAATTCCTGTTGGCTCTAGGTGGGACTACATTCCCGCAGGCCAAGGCTAGGGCCTGTATTACAAATTTACCAGCCCCTGGCATGCCCACTCAAGCCCTAATCTTACTTCTCCTTCATCTGGCTGGTCCAGACTCAGAATCAAGTCGCGCCTCTTTACATCATAATCCTCCTATTCGCATCACTGGCCTGCCCATATACATCATAGCCCCACCCCTACATAATTACCCTTCCCCCATGTTACTGATCTGCCCTGGCCCATAGTTCAATTTTAAAAGATGGAATTCCTAGCTAAAAGGTGTGCCCCCCCTTCGCCCACCATGAACGCCAATACTCTAAATAAGTTTCCCCACATGTCTGACAGTTTGTGCTCCGTAATGATGTGAGGCAAGAACTGTAGTGTATATACTGTATATACAATGATCTGCAGCAGGTAGCAATTGTGCCATGAATGCGAGTTCCGACTAAGGAATTTGTCTCAGGCTGTCTCAGACAAAAAGTAGCAATGCTGATTATTAGTCATCTGACTACAATTGGACAGAAGCCATAAGTATGGCTGAATAATAAATAGAAGTCATCATTTTGCTTTTTGCCTCAGCATGTAAGGGCTTACTAATGGTGGGGCTGGGATTTACACAGCCTTGCAGTGTGCTGGAATGTAAATAACAGCTATTCATGATTTAGCATTTAGGCGGGTTGTAGCTGTAGCAACGGGCAGGCTTTCTGTATACACAGGGAGACACTGCTAAATAGCTTTGCCTGACACCAGGACATGCTTTGCGAATACTTCAGGTTATGAGCATGAGTTCTAATAAAGACCACATCTCACTTTTTCCCGTTCAGTAAAGATGTGGAAAAATCCATCAGAATATTTTGCCACAGCAACCGTGAAGTATTTTGAGAGACACAAAGGAGAGGTTAGTGCGATTCTCTGAAGCTCTGATTTATACTTCCGCTTATTTTCCAGCTGCCTCAGTGACAATACTGTTAAACTACAAATCTTGCACCTGATTGCCACTCTTGCCATAGGTGCCAAAGCTTCTTGGTCTGGTACTGGAATATTTTGGTTTTTGACTAAAGCAGGCTTAATATATTTTTAATTTTTTCAAGGTAAATTCCTGTGCCCTGTCGCCTGACTGCCACCTTCTACTCACATGTTCTGATGACAGCCGCATCCACCTGTGGGAAGCAAAAAGCGGGACCCTCAAGCAAAAAGTGACTGGTCACACAGGTGAGAATTCAATTGGCTACACCAAACCCAATGCACATTAGGCTTAAGTCACACAGAGCTGATTCTGGGCCTGCAGATAAACACTAGCATAGAATCTGCCCCTACACTTTAATCAGCTTTTGGGTGTGCCCGTGCCCATAGTCACTGTGTAGTCCCTGGTGCAGGTAAATTGAGCAGATTTGGGTGCGGAAAGATGCGAGTATGCATTTGAGTGCCAGAATCTGCTCTGTGTGCCTGCATCTGGGACAATGCAGTGGCATTGGGTGCTGGCACGTGGAAAGGCTGTTCTGAGCGTAGGGGGCTAATTTATCCACAGGCCCCAAGGTACCAGCGGGCTCTGGGCAACATTTAATTGGTGGGCCCCCACTGCCCCAAGAAATTTGTGATAAAATAAGCCTCAAGCATATGAAGTTTAATATAATAAGGCAGGCAGTGAAAAAATGGTCTGCACTTACTGAAGTAGACATGATTTCCAGTTGTGCCACTCTGGACCAACAGCCATGGGAGCAAAAAAATAACAAAATGGTGAATTAATAATAAAAACTATACTGTAGAACAATGTTCCCTCTAAATTTTAAACACATCATTTTGTAGTGCACACAGTTTTAAAATGCGCAGAAATGAAATGTTTTGCACACATAGCCATGAAGAAATTAGAGGGAACATTGCTTCCAGCTGATTGGGTCTGCCATCTCTGTAGGTATGGTGCCACTTTTCTACAATGCTCTTACCTGCCAGGGTGGGGGTGGCTCCATGAGGTCTGTGACATCGGGGTGGGATTGTTACCTAAGTGGAAATGGAGCATGATGTCAGTGAGCCACATGTAAGGTGAAATAGGGAGCAAGGTGGGTTAGATACGGAGCTGGTAGAGGGGAAATGATGTTGGATGGGATAGGATCGGAGGCAGGCCGAGGGCAGAGTTATTGCAGATTTACCAGTAAATGTGTAATACCAGCACTGGCCCTGGCTGATATTTTACCGGCTAGGTCGGTAATATACTGGCCAGGTGGCAACCTTATCTGCAGGAGGCTTCTGTCAGGGGAGGCTTTTTGCCACCCCTGGTAACTGGATGCCCCATGCAGCTTGAGGCAAGGTTTTCACATTGCTTCATGGTAGGAGCGGCCCTGCCTTTATCAGCATTGTACTGAGAACACTGGGCATTAGTGACGAGCAAATCTGACCCAAAAAAATCCGCAAAATGAGTCTGTTTGCAACTGTCGTGGCTGGTACTGGGGGGCAAATGTACACTATGGCATGTAATGTTATGCTGCTTAATATTACACGCACAGTATTTGGATTGTGGGTTGTGGGGCAGTTGCCTCTATTGTTTTCTACTTGAGGATAGAGGAACAGTGAATTACATGTGTTAAATGTTGAAACCTGCTGCTGTTTTACATTTTATTTTGGCAGGACCAGTAAAATCATGCTGCTTCTCCCCTGATGGCTTGCTGTTTGCTAGTTCTTCCCATGACTGCACAGTACGGATATGGAAAGTGGACACTGTAGAATGCCTTCATGTGCTTAGAGGTAATTTCACAACAAAATGACACCACATAAAAAATGACACTGATCTAAAAATGAAACTATAGTATATTATAAACCAGAGGTCATCAAGCTTTTGCTACCATAAAGGCACACTAGAATACAAAAGTATGGGGGAATTATGCTTAAGTAGCTGTAGGCAATATTATGTTATTTATGCCTGTATATATGTATATTGGATACAAGGGGCTCGGAGGATGTTCTGAACATCTGCACCCACTTGGGCTGGGTGCATACACAAGAATTGCTATACAGGTATGGGATCCTTTATCTGGAAACCTGTTATCCAGAGTTCAGAATTACAGGAAGGCCATCTCCCATAAACTCTACTGTAAGCAAATAATTTTAATTAAAAAAGAATTCTATGGGGCAAAAGAATTCTATTGGGTTTATTTAAATGATGTTTAAGTAGACTTAAGGAATGGAGATCCAAATTACAAAAATACCCCTTATCCGGCAAATCCCAGGTCCCGAGCATTCTGGATAACAGATCCAATACCTGTACTGCATAAGTGGCCAGCCCCAGCCTATGCATGAAAGAAAAGAAAAATGAAAAGAAAAGAAAAATGGCAGTTCAGAGCTCCTTGGAAAAGTACCCCATATTGGTGCAATTCTTACAGAAGTGACACACCGGCCCAGAGCAAAAGCATTTTTGGGGGTAGCTAAAAAATTGGGTACCCTTGGAAAATTTATCTTTTCTTGTAATTTCAGTAATAATGCAAACATTTTTTTTTTTTGATCCTTGCTGAATAAGAAGTCACAGACTCTAATTAACCTGTCTTTAATTCACATGAAGGAACCCTAGAGGCCTCAACAGATCATAAACTGCTGCAACCTAACCTGATTTATTTTTCCTTTATTTTCCTTCTTTTAATGACAGACCATTCGAAGAGCGTTGAGACTGTTTGCTTCAGCCCTGACTCCCGATATCTACTGTCTGGAGGGTGGGACTGCACTGCCATTCTGTGGGAAGTACAGGTAATATCTTGTAGGGATCCAAGTAGCTCTTCTTATTTGTATTACTTTGCTTCATACAAATCATTTTGTTTCAGTTTCCCAAATAATAGTAAAGGACTAGATATTTGACTATTAAATCAATTACATCCCTTTTTATTTAGCTCACATTTCTGTCAGTACATTGTACAAATGGATTTCAGAATGCTGCCATTTGAACAAGGAACATTAGTTATATACAGTATGTAAGTTATACAAATAATGGGCATAGCTAGAGGCTCCTGGGCTCATGTCCCAACAACCAGTTCACTAATCCCTACCCTTCTATCCATCCATATACTGTACATCATCTCCTGCTTGTGGGATTTTGCACTAAACCTTTTACCCTGAACTTCTATTTTGCTTCTCTGGTAATAAATTTATGTGTATGGATGCAGGCCTCAAAGTCTGGGGGCAGCCACAACCTCTAAATATTGCTCTTCTGCATGTTGACTTCTTATCTAACTAATTACATTATATTCAACAGAATGGTCAGAAACGAAAAGTTTACCATGGCCATCGTGATGCCATTCAGTGCGGTGCCTTCTCACTAAATGGATCATATATAGTAAGTCAGTTACCCTAAAATACCAGACACCTTTCTATCTCTCTCTTTGCTGATTCACTGCACATGTTATGTGTATATAAAATTGTCACAATATAAAGCTGGTTATTAAATAACATTAGAATTTTATAATCAGCCCCATAACCCTGGATAAGTGGCTGAAGACATCCAAGTCCCTCTCAGGTGTCTTCAGCCACATATCCAGGGTTACAGTTAGATATGTATATGTATGTAAATGTATATGTGTTCATGTATACAGGCTAAACGTTTTTATGGAAAACTGTCAGAAAAAATACAGAATACTGTTTCTATGTTTCTTACCCACTCTGCAGGCCACAGGATCCTGGGATTATACTGTCCGAGTCTGGATAGCACAAAATAAAGGAACAGACAAGATACTGGAAGGACATAAGAGTAATGTCAGCTGTGTTTGCTTCTCTATATCTGGCATGCTGGTGAGAGAATACGAGGGGTGAGATAGAATAACGTGAGGAGAAATGTAAACGTTACTAGTGGTGCCAGTGTATTACGTATGAATGTGTAAATTATATAGTAGAGGTATACTGTACAAGTTAATGTTGATGTTGTAATTTCACATTGTTAATAAAGTTTCAGTTGTAAGGGAGTATATATATAGTGAGAGGAAGTGGAAGTGATGTTGCCTTTCAGGCAGTGAAAAGAAGGGGACAGGAGTTGTGTTGAACCAAGTGACCCGGAACAAAGCAGAAGAAAAAACTGCTACATTTCCATGTACTGTATGCCCCTTGTGAAAAATAATTACAATTGCTGTGAGAATAAACCGTTGGAAAGTGAGAATTCTATATTTCCACATGTACAAATATTGCCAAACAGTTCCTGGGAATGAGCAAAAAGATGCCAGTTAGCGGGTGTCTAACCGTAATTTTTACTTTAGTTCTCCTATAAAGTAAAAACAGTCCCAGAATCACAGAGCTTCAATATAACAATAGCCAACCAACGCACGTGCGGGAAACAGGTACCACAGAGGTCTAAGGGTAAATATTCAAAAAAGTCTTTAGTTGATTAGATTTAATGTTAACATTTACTGCAACAGACCTTAATTTTATCTAGATCAGGGGTTTCTGGTTTCCAGGCCGCCTTCCTGATGCAGCCCCCCACCCCCTTACCCCGCCACATTCAGAAATTCAGCATTGGAGCGGGTTGAGGAAGGGCTGTATCTCTTGGGCAGAAAGCACAATCATGCACTCTGTGCTAGAAGAGTTGAATTGGGTTTAACCTTGTTTTATGGTAGCAGCCCCTGATTTGGATATATTATTGGCCTATGAAGCAGAATCTGAGTTGCAAACATGTCATTTGGGGACTAAACCCATACCCTTGCCAACCAGCAAGATGACAAACTAATTGGCCTGTGGACCAAATTGACACATTGTGACCTTACATTGTTACGGCCATATACTTTTATTCTGTTCCTTCGGCCCGACTTGAGCTCCAAGATGATACGAATATTGTGAGGCTTGGCACAATGGTCAAACTGCCAATCTAATCTGTCTATTTAAGCTGTGACTACCAAAGGGTTGGCTCAACTAAAGGTCATGTTCTACAATGAATTTTAATTCTATTAAATATCTATGTATGAAAGAATTATTTATATTTGAAGACAGGAGAAGAATAGGCCAGAACACTTTCATTCAAAAAGAGAGAGGGTTATATACAGAGTTAAATTATATACAAGTATCTTCTGTTTGGAAAGAGGCAGCAAGTGATATTTTCCAAGTCAAGAAAAACTGTTTTGTTTTTTATTAGGCCTCTGGTTCCTGGGACAAAACAGTTTGTGTTTGGAACCCACGTAATGGCTCCCTCATCTTCTTACTGAAGGGACATTCTGGATGGGTGAGAAACATAACGTTCTCCCGTGATGGGATTCTGCTGGCCTCCACTGGAAATGATAAGACGGTAATGGCATTTCCACATTGCAAATAAGGAAATAGCATGATTTACATTTAACCTTTGTCTTTTTTTCCCACCCAGGTTAGTTTTAAACACATAGTTGCTCAGTTGTATGTAGGAGTTTATATTGGTTGAAACCATCACAAACTTGTGATAAAGATCCTCTTTGCTTCCAGGGATATCCAACAACATACAGTTATTCTCGTTAACTTTCTTATTCTCTTAATTAATTGGCGGCAGGGAGCAGCGAGTTACCAGGGGCAGTAAAAAGCCGCCTGTGGTAACTTTAAGAGTTGAATTTTCATTTTTTTTTTTTTTTTTAAAGCGTTAAAGTGGGACTGGATACCACTATAGCCCCTCCACGTTGCCTGCTTATTTGATAGTCTTTCTCCTAGCTGCCAGTTAATCCTTTGTTTCATTTGGGCAATCAAAAATGTGCCACTGACATTAGTGCAGGGACCTGAATAAACCAATATTAATAAGAACATGCAGGGGGCTTATTTAGAGAGTATTGCAGACCACTGCATGTTTTGAAATGTGCAGCAGCATATGGACTGATGCATATGGACCTTTACTTAAGGACTGGCCTTTAATATTAGATTTTCCTGTGTACTTTTAAATGCCTACTGGTTTATTTCAGGCGAGACTCTGGGACTGTGAAAATGGGAGATGTGTCAAGGTACTGAAGGTAAGAAACACAGTTCTTAGCTTTTTTCCCAACCATTCTGGAAATAGTTACGCCACTTGTCCCTGCATGAAGAATAAGAATTAAAGCTAATTCTACACTAGATGGCTAAAGCACATTTAAAAATAAAGAATGTATAAAAACTATAATTGGATTATGACTGTTTTAACAATGCAAAGAGCGTATTATATTATGTACCTTTAAAAATATTATTGGATGGTTTATAATGTCTGTGAATGCTCTTTCCATTGAAGGGGATGATGGAAGTGGTACATGCATGTGCATTCTCACCAGATGGAACCCTGTTTTTAACTGGAGCCATGGGGCTTTCCCCAAGCTGCTGAGGGCACAAGAGGAGGATCGTGAAGGAATAACCTTTTTAAAGTTCTGACAAGTTTGGATTGAGATCTGGACTCGGCCATTCTAGGACATTAGGATTGTTGTTTTTAAGCCATTCTTATGTAATTCTGACTTTGCACTTGCTGGAAGACAAATATTCTTAGTACTCTGGTTTCTTACAGACTGCACCAGGATTTCACTGTATATTGCTGCATTCACTGAGTGCACAATGTTGGGAAAAAAAGACCAATAGCTGTTGGTGGCAGCTAGGAGAAAAGCACAGTTCGCCTCAGAATGGAAATAAACTCATTGATTGAAAAAATTAATTCGGAAGAGCAGTTATTCCAGTCTGTCTCAACTTATAATTTCAGTAACCCTGTATTTTTTAATTATGTAAAAAGGCCTCCAAATTTTTCCTGAAACTATTTTTTCTCTACCAGGACAGCTGCCTCACAAGCTTACAGCTCACTGTAAAAACATATATATATAATTTTTTTTTTATTAAAGTGGTGCTTTGCCTTTACGTTAACTTTTAGTATGTTATATGTCCTTTTCCTAGAAACTTTCCAATTGGTCTTCATTTTTTCCCTTTTTTAAATAGTTAAAATAAGTATTTTCCCAAACAGCTAAAAAAAAACGTTGTTCTGAGAGCTTACAATTTAACCTTTATTCTCCTCAACCTCTTACCCAAATCATGCTTAACATACAGACATATACCACCTTTTTTCCCCCCATTTCTTTTATTCCACTAAAACAAGGAATAACCCTCTATATGTACTGCCTAGTGGTGTAACTCATTCAGCAATGCTAGTGAATTTATTTCTCATTCAGTACAATTCCAGGTCCTGGGTATGTTTCCGTCAGATATTGGGGAAGATTTATTAAAATGTGAACTTAGAGTTTAATGCATAAAAACTCACTCACGTTCTATTCATTCATATGGGATTTTTAGAAGTGTATTTATCAAATGTTGAGTTCTAACTTTCACCCATTAATAAATGATACAAATCCCATAGGAATGAATAGAACTGGAGTTTTATGTATCAAGCTCTAAATTCACATTTTAATAAATCTACCCCATTATGTACTGTCCCCCAATGTTGACTTTCCTGGGTCTTGGTATGAGCAAAAGGAACTGAAATCTGACACTCGTATTTTTAAAGTTAATCATATATTTGGAACCTCCCTCAGACAGTGGGTTACAGTAGAAGCGACATACAGATTTTGCTACAGTGCAGCATAAATAACTGCTTTCTAAACTTTTGGGCTCGGTAATGTTTGTACATGGATAGGAAACTGGCTAAAAGATAGTGTACAGAGGGTGATAATAAACATGGCTGTAGCAAGCAATGCCAGGCAGCAGCTGCAAGGGCTAACAAGGCTTTGAGATGTAGTAAAAGGGCCATAGATTTGTATGAGGATCATTTTTCCCCCTTTACAAAGCACTGGTACAAACTCCATAGATTATTCAGTACAGTTCTGGCCTCCTGTGCTCAAACAGGACATCACCAAACTAGAGAGCCAAAACAAAAAGGATGATAAGCCTTGGCCGGCCAAGATGGTATACTTACACTGGCAAAAGAGCAGATATGAAAACTGTGTGTAAATATGAGGACTATACATTAAACAAACTTTTTACCATTAGTTCCCTGAAGCAGACACAAGGGTATCCACTGAGATAAGATCCATAATTTAAAAACAAAAAAAATTAAGTTGAGAAATTCTGTCCCAGGTGGTTTTACTGACAGACAGCTTTAAGAAGGTGGTTGGATTTTTTTTTGTAGGGAGAAGCTACCTCATTCCTATCTTGGCATCAGGAAAGATGTTTTCCTCCTTGGAGCAGCTTCAGATGGGGTTTTATTTACACCAGCGGTTCTCAACCTTCCTAATGCCCTGACCCTTTAATACAGTTCATGTTGTGGTGACCCCCAACCATAAAATTATTCCTAAGACCATCGGAAATATCTGTTTTCCGATGGTTTTAAGTGACCCCTGTGAAAGGGTCATTCGACCACCAATGGGGTCCCGACCCACAAGTTGAGAACCACCGATTTAGACCAAAAACAATTAACTTGAACTCTTTCTATAGGGCTGAAAACTTACTCTGGGGTAGTTGGCATCACAATGCTTGTATAGAAACTCTATACAACAGTTTGTTGAATTTCAGGCAACATCCCCATGAATCGTATTCCTACGTTTGGGATCTTTTAAGAAATAATTAGATATGGACTTCATTTTGATGTAATGGCAATAGACAAACAAGTCAAGGTTACAGGCCCTTTAATTTAACAAGGCCATTAGTGCCGTGTCATAGGGGGCCAGCATTCCTGTACAATAATAAGTCTGGGTAATAGCTACCCTAGCATTTTCAGCCATTAATGAAAAGCCATGTCCCAAGTGAATAGAAGTTACTGTGAAACAAACCTGAAAGCAGTTTGCCTCTAACCCTGCCATTAGTTTGTTTCCAGGGGGCCCATTCTAAGACAGACAACAAGCATTCTTTTAGCCAATCCAAACAGTTTTTTTTATTTAGAACATGAAACTTAAGCCTTGACAGCAAATTTGCGTGCAGAGAAAAGACGATCTTTCCTTTGCTGTTTCTTTGTCCTCAGACCCTCTTCATGCTTGTTTAGCCGGCGCCTAAGGGCCCTGGTCTTCTTTGGCCTCAGATCCAAAGGCTTGTATTTCTTGCCCTATTTAAGGAAGAACAACAAAATATGGGTTTAACAAAATATTTTTCAGTCGCCTTTTTAAAAGAAAACATCCGATTGGTTGCAATATGTTACTGAACCTGAGCTTTTTATTATATATGGGGGGTTAAAGCTCAATAGGCTGTAGCTACCAGGTTGTAACTCATGCCTCATACAAACGAGGGACAGCGCAATACAACCCAGAAGGACTTACTGTAGCAAGAACTGATTCACACTGCAGCCACAGAAAGAAAGCAGCGCTGGGTGACTGTCTTGCACATATCAAAATAAAAAGTTACTGGCAACCTAAAACCATCCCAGTAGCAGAGACCATACAGAAGTTTAAATAAATTAGGATTTGGTTCTGTATTCACTCGAATCCTTTATGAAGGATTCAGGGTTTGGCCAAATCCGAAAATAGTGGATTCGGTGCATCCCTAATTTAAATTTTCAATTCCAGGACATTTGGGTTTTTCTTTGACAGTTTATTGGAAACTTGTTACCATTACCAGTGGGGTGGTGTTTGGCAGGGAATGACAAAAGTTTTACATTCAAGAGACAGGAAAAACCATTTAAGACCAAGAGAAACGACTTTACAGATGTATATTTAACACTGCAGGTACAGGTATGGAATCAGTTATCCGGAAACCTGTTATGCAAAAAGCTCTGAATTACGGAAAGCCTGTCTCCCCATAGACTCCGTTTTAATCAAATAATTCAGATTGATTCTTTTTCTCTGTAGTAGTAAAACAGTACTTTGTTTTTGATCCCAACTAATAATAAACCCAATAGGATTGTCTTGCATCCAATAAGGATTAAATTAATGTTTTATTGATTTTTTTTTAGTAGGCTTAATGTATGGAGATCCAAATTGGTCCTGAGCATTCTGGATAACAGGTCCTATACCTGTATTTTAAGGTCAACTTCCCTTTTAAGAAATTAACAGGATGAGACATTGTAGAACTCACTTTGTAAAATTTCCTCAGGTTTTCCTTCTGTGTCTGGTTGATCACAGTCAGAACTCTGGCAATAGACTTGCGCACAACTCGGCTGTTGAAAAATGAATATAAAATTGAAACATTTTTAAAAGCATAACACATAAATGTAAACCACTTAATGCTTCCAAAACTCAAGAGGCCAGAAAAGGGCCAGTGTTAGTGAACATTAATTAGTTCCTTTAAATTCACTATGCAAACTTTTATATTGAGTTCCTTTTCAATAAATTAGATTATACAGCAAACTTTCAAGATGCACAAAGTACATCCAAGAAAAAAATGCTTTACTGAATATGAAGGAATTTTGACATCGACAAATTTAAGACAAAATTCACTCAAAATGCATAAGGATAAACATCACATGAGTAAATACTGAACTTGATACAAAAACATATTACCCCTGTGGACATTTTATAGTGTAAAATTGTGTTTTCTCAGACACAAAAAGGTTAAATTGCCACATGTGATATTTATACAAATTGAACACAAACTGTATATAAACAGAAACACTACATTTACAAGATAATCTAATGAAAATATAACCTGCCCCAATCTCCAGTGAAGCTGCTGTTTTATTAGATGGAGCACTTTACGGCTGATGTTCCTCCCTAGCATGCTTTATTACAGGGGGGGGGGCTAATTGAAGCTAATAGTTAATACTCACATCTTAGACAGCTTTGAAGCAGCACCTCCTGTCACTTTAGCAACTCTGAGCTGTGACAGTTCTACTTTGAGGTCATCGAGCTGCTTCAGCAGCTCTTCCTTCTTCTTACCACGCAAGTCTCGGGCCTTGATCTTTGCCTAAAACAAGGATTAAACAAAAAAGGGGATAAGGAAAGGCAACAAAGGTATACATTATTGATTTGACATGGAAATATAAGTCTTATTTGTTCTACTTGTGTAAAATTCTGCATCTAAAATGCAGGCCCAGGGCCTAACCCATAAAGGAGTTTCAGACATATCACACCTACCCAGTTCATCAGCAACAACTTAGAGAAGCAATGCATTTATCATGAAATGTAAAAGAAAAATAATGGAGTGAACCATTATGGTGATGCTGCCCAGGGCAAACCAATTAGATTTCAACAGTTAGAAAACCAAAGCATCTGATTGGCTGCTATGAGCAACATCACCGGTAATGTTTTACTCCACTTTTTACACAGCATGATAAGTAAACCCCTAAGGGAACATTTCCCAATTCTAGAATTTGGAACCAACTACTTAAACACTAAAAGCAGACAAGCCGATAGCAGTTAGTTGACAAATCATTGAGAGTTTCCTATGAAACAGTATAGGTACCTACTGGCAAACATTTACTGTACTGTAAGTTACCCAACCACTTAGATTGTAAGCTCTACAGGGCAGGGACCTCCTTCCTACTGTGTCTCGTACCACATGACACTTATTCCCTGTGCATTTATATATATTTATACTTGTCCTCCCTGTAATTGTGTATATTGTAAGATTGTACAGCTCTGCGTACCCTTGTGGCACTTTATAAATAAAGTTATACTTATGGTTACTAACATGGAGACCAAAAATAAATTGCCCAAACCCAACCTAATCAATCTAAGGGCTGCACAACATACAACCCTCAATGGTTTTAATCACAACATCTCATCGGTGGGGAAATAGTTTAACAGTAGCAGGATATAGATTGTAAGCTCTACGGGGCAGGGACCTCCTTCATCTTGTGTTTCTGACTCTTATTGCAATTGCACCTTGTATTTATTGTTGTACTTTGTATTTATCTATTATCTTTTGTATTTATCCATTATCTTTAACACCCTGTTTGTATTAATGAATTCTACTGTACAGCGCTGCGTATATAAGTAGCACTTTATAAATAAAGATATACATACATATACATACATACATATACCTGCTTCACCTATAATACAATTTAAAACGCCCTAAGGGAGAAAACTCTGAAGGTTCAGCCTTTGATGGAGGTAACCAGATTTAATAAAATGAAAGCTACGGGAAGCCACTGGTGCCAAAGTCCCAATAGTAATTGGCAAGCAGACCCCTGCCCTAATTATTATTGGATCCTGGGCACTCTAAAGCTCAGCCAAAATGATCTTGAAGATGAACTTTCAGGTGTTCGTAGAGAAGCGAAAAGGCATTCTACCCCAATGCCACCCCAAGTGGAAAGCATAGCCCCCCTCAGTCCGCCATCAATTAACTGTGCTTCAAGTTGGAGTCACTGGGGTAAATGCACGGCTGTGCCATGAAACAGGTCCATATACGAGCACTGCCGGCACCTAACAAAACGATTGTATTTTATTCATTAATACCTATCCGACCAAAATAAAACCCTCTGTCTACACCACAGACCGTACCGCATAGCGCCGAGGAAATACATTTTTCCTTGGACGGACCTAAGTCGTACGATGGCAACGGATCCTTCCCGGACAACATAGACTCACTCACCATTATCGCTGATGGCCGCCAGAGGAAAGGGAAGGAACAGGACGCCTCACAGCTCTTCCGGGTGACGGACGAATCCAAAGGCCGCTGTTTAGCAGGGGGAACGGATTGACAACCCCTTAGAAGTTTAAAGATGGTACATTCTGAAATGACGTTTCTACTTTGCAAATCACGCGTTGTTTGGGTCGTACTTTGGCGTAGTAATGCGATGGTAGCGATAGTGGGGCAGGCTTGAGAATGTGGGACAGTGTAATAGATGCTAAATACGCCAGCAGTGCCCAGAATTATATTATTAATGGCTGTTTCCATGTTACCTATATAGGAATAGGTCTGTCCTGTGAGCGTTATACGTGGTAGTATTCCAAAATAATTCACCTTAATTGGCAATAGGATTCTAGAATTGTCGAAATTGATAAGGTTTGGGAAGATTGTTGGTATTTTCATAAGCTTTTTATACAACGAGGACATCCCCCCCTCCCCCCCAAAGAAATGTTTAAACAAAAATTAACTTGAAATGAGTTTCAAGTATTTGTCAAAGATAGACATCCTTTAAATTATATGTATGTCTGCAGTGTATAGGGATCTCATCACATATAATAAGTGCTTAGTGATGAGAGTTGTGTCACATGGTTCAGGGTACCCCTCGTAATAAAAACATCAGAACAGAATCACCTTAGAGTTGCATGGCCCATGCATATGTTTTCTAAAAGGGGCTACATTATGGGGCATGTTCATTTAACCACAATTTTTTTAGAAAAAAAATTATTTTTTCTAATTTTTAGAACTTTTCGTTATGACCAGGATAATATTGTTAAAACTTTTCCGTGGTTTTCATTAACTTCCACTAAAAAGTCGTATTTTTCGCAAAGACTATGACCATTTTGGAATTCATTCAAGCTTCGGTATCGTGACTTTCCTTGGGCCAGTTTGGAGCTGCAGAGTGCCATTGAGCCCTATGGGAGACTTTCCTTGGGCCGGGTTGGAGCTGCAGAGTGCCATTGAGTCCTATGGGAGACTTTCCTTGGGCCAGGTTGGAGCTGCAGAGTGCCATTGAGCCCTATGGGAGACTTTCCATGGGCCAGGTTGGAGCTGCAGAGTGCCATTGAGCCCTATGGGAGACTTTCCTTGGGCCGGGTTGGAGCTGCAGAGTGCCATTGAGCCCTATGGGAGACTTTCCTTGGGCCAGGTTGGAGCTGCAGAGTGCCATTGCCCTATGGGAGACTTTCCTCAGGCCAGGTTGGAGCTGCAGAGTGCCATTGAGCCCTATGGGAGACTTTCCTTGGGCCGGGTTGGAGCTGCAGAGTGCCATTGAGCCCTATGGGAGACTTTCCTTGGCCGGGTTGGAGCTGCAGAGTGCCATTGAGCCCTATGGGAGACTTTCCTTGGGCCGGGATGGAGCTGCAGAGTGCCATTGAGCCCTATGGGAGACTTTCCTTGGGCCGGGTTGGAGCTGCAGAGTGCCATTGAGCCCTATGGGAGACTTTCCTTGGGCCGGGTTGGAGCTGCAGAGTGCCATTGAGCCCTATGGGAGGCTTTCCTTGGGCCAGGTTGGAGCTGCAGAGTGCCATTGAGCCCTATGGGAGACTTTCCTTGGCCCAGGGTAACTGATTATCCACTAGGGTTTACTAGTTTTACTGCTTTAATGGGTTTCCATGGTCCCCAAGTTAAAGTAAGCCTCATCCTCCTGAGCAAATAGAACCTACCTTATGCCACTGGCACCAGGGAAAGGGCTAGCCAAAAAACAGGCGGGGAGATCTTATAGTCAACATCGTAGGTATGAATGTTTTCTCTGGTATAGTAAGTCCAGGCTTAATTTTTTTTAAAGACGGACAAATCCATTCATATTTCCCCTAATTTTAGGGGAACATGTAGAGGATAATAAAAAAAAACAATAATACAGTCAACATAGCCAACCACTTTTAACAGGAGGTGGAAAAGTATACATGTGTACTAACCAATCAGCAATTACCTTAAATCATTCTAGCACTGTTAGAATAATCAAAGCAGTTATTAGTGAATCTGTATATAACAGTACATGCTTAATGTCAGGGTTAGATCAAATAGTAAATAATATATAGTAAAACAGTCCTATAGAAATAAAAATATTGTACCATACAGATTGACCAAAATGGTTTCCTTTTGTACCCATTCTTTTCACTGTGGAACCGTAAATGTCTAGGGCACATCCAGCAATGCAAGTTTGTGTGCACCCTTCCAAATGCTGATTAGGCCTGTTTGGCTCGGCCAGGGCCATGGATTTGCCTGAAACCGAACCCTGCCACAAAAAAAGGCCTAATCCTAGCCTAATCCAGGATTCGGTGCATCCCTACAAAATATACACATATGTATGTAGATTTTTTTTTTTCAGGTTGCCTAAATATAAACATTTTCACACTATAAAATCTTGCTGTTGACTTTTCAGACACAACAAATGTCAGAGTTTCTAAGTTTATAGTTTGCCATTTAAATAAAGGCAAGACATAATAAGGATTTGAAAGCTTAAACTGATACATGAGTTGAGCCCGCTCAGTGGCCCATCTTGCTGTCAAATTCTATTTTTCCACCTTATGGTGTGTTACATAACATGCGGTATCGTCTAAAATCTTTAAATGGCACATGTTTTTCTCTGCCCACTCATTCCAGCTGGTTCTTCCAACAGAACCGGCCAGCAAGGGGAATTCTGGGAGATGGAATTATGTCAAGTAACTTCTTCTGAGATATAGCTGCCAGCAGTATTTAAAAATAAATATATATATATATATATATATATATATTCTTTCAAATTAAATTAGCCTGTGATGGTCAAGCAGAATGTTCTGACAGCTGAATATTGTAGAAAAAGGGTTTTAATTAGGCCCAGACTGACAATCTGTAAATTCCAGCAAATGTCAGAGGGGCAGACAGTCACTACTTATTGGGTTGGTGGTGGCATTTCAGGCATTTATGTACTTGAAATGTCAGGGCCTATTTTACTCCCAGTCCAGACTTGGTTTTAACCTCACCTCTACTAAATGTATTGTCCAAAGTAATGCTTATTCTGTACATTCAGTACCTCAACACCACAAACATGTTTTTTACTCTGCTCTAGAGGAGGGACAGCAGAGCAGTTTGAACAAAATTTAGGTTGCTGTTGGGACCTGGAAACTGAATGTGTTTTTGTTCTCCCGACGTGAGAGGCTCCAAAAGGCTGAGAAGTTGTTCAGTGAACACTTTTCTCCTTCCACAGTACAAGCAGCAATGCTGGGGGAAACACATTTCATAAACAGGTGCTTAAAATAGTGCGAATGCATTCTCTGGAATGAAGACTCTCACATCACCTTGTGACAGTTTAATGAACAGGTCTATGAGAACACTGCTTCAATGTGTAATGTGATCTGTATTGTTTAGTGGAGATGTAATAATAGTTTGGGCTATGCCTCTTGGTTTCAAACCTTAGTACAACCATAGGGCAGGCAGAGTATGGCACACACAGGCAGCATAGGGCAGGCAGAGTATGGCATACACAGGCAGCATAGGGCAGGCAGAGTATGGCACACACAAGCAGGGTAGGACAAGCCGAGTATGGCACACACAGGCAGCATAGGGCAGGCAGAGTATGGCATACACAGGCAGCATAGGGCAGGCAGAGTATGGCACACACAGGCAGTATAGGGCAGGTAAAATATGGCAAACACAGGCAGGATAGAGCAGGCAGAGTATGGAACACACAAGCAGGGTAGGACAAGCTGAGTATGGCATACACAGGCAGCATAGGGCAGGCAAAGTATGGCACACACAAGCAGGGTAGGGCAAGGAGAGTGTGGCACACACAGGCAGCATAGGGCAGGCAGAGTATGGCACACACAGGCAGCATAGGGCAGAAAGAGTATGGCACACACAGGCAGTATAGGGCAGGTAGAGTATGGCAAACACAGGCAGGATAGGGCAGGCAGAGTATGGCACACACAAGCAGGGTAGGACGAGCCGAGTATGGCACACACAGGCAGCATAGGGCAGGCAAAGTATGGCACACACAAGCAGGGTAGGGCAAGGAGAGTGTGGCACACACAGGCAGCATAGGGCAGGTAGAGTATGGCACACACAGGCAGCATTGGGCAGAAAGAGTATGGCACACACAAGCAGTATAGGGCAGGTAGAGTATGGCAAACACAGACAGGATAGGGCAGGCAGAGTATGGCACACACAAGCATGGTAGGATGAGCCGAGTATGGCACACACAGGCAGCATAGGGCAGGCAAAGTATGGCACACACAAGCAGGGTAGGGCAAGCAGAGTATGGCACACACAGGCAGCATAGGGCAGGCAGAGTATAACACACAGGCAGGGTAGGATAGGCAGAGTATGGAACACACAGGCAGCATAGGGCAGGCAGAATATGACACACACACAGTTAGCATAGGGCAGGCAGAGTATGGCACACACAGGCAGGGTAGGATAGGCAGAGTATGGAACACACAGGCAGCATAGGGCAGGCAGAATATGACACACACACAGTTAGCATAGGGCAGGCAGAGTATAGCACACACAGGCAGCATAGGGCAGGCAGAGTATAGCACACACAGGCAGCATAGTTCTGGCAGAGTATGGCGTACACAGGCAGCATAGGGCTGGCAGAGTATGGCACACACAGGCAACACAGGGCTGACAGTACATGCAGTGACACAATGCTGGCACTGCTCCTACAGTCTGTCTGAGGTGTGAACAGGTTAACAATGTGGGCACTTACAGTCTGAGCTTGAGTTGTAAACAATGCATGGGGTGAACAGTGTTGGGAATAAAAGGTGTGCACTATACAGGGGTTCACAGGTGGAAACAATACAGTGGTTAACAGCCTAAATCTGAGGTGTGAACAATGCAGGGGGCCAGTTAACCTCAGTACTAATACCATTAAAAGCTTACACAAAGAACACAGCAGCCAGACAGGTGGGGGGCCACACAGGGGTGGGGGTGCAGTCCGCTAGTTGGACAGCACGGCTTTGAATGAATGGAATTTAAAGAGTAGATTTTTTTCCTCTGTTAACAAACTCACAGTTGCTAAGCACCCTAAATATGTGTGCGTTCAGTAACAATGAATGTGTGGGAGGAAGAGTTGGCCTTTATTCATGCTTTAGCAGCACAATGCTTTTCTGCATTCTAGCACAAACACAGTTAAACAGATATTAATTTATATCATAAGGGTTTGTTCCACTAATCTGCCACACAACCATTCATTGATTTCAGCTAGCTCTGTGGGTCTGTACCCATGGGTTACCCCATGGGTTTATGTGCCCACAAAAAACACCGAACAAAGAAAAACACAAGCAAAAATTCTGGTGGCTATATATTTACATAACCTGAGTTTAATAACTTGCATTGAGTTGCACCTTCTGATTTTTTGTTAGCATTTTTCCTCACCATACACCATGTCAGGAGGCAGATCACGTGACCATTAACCAACAATAACCTGATTCTTGCCTAAAAAACAGCACACTGCAACTGGGCACATTTGCATTTGGGCTGTAACCCATAGCAACCAGTGATTAGTTTTTTCAGCTAGCTGCAAGTTAAACAATGATAACAAATATCTGATTGGTTACCATGGGCTACTGCCTCCCTGCAAATTTGCCCTGACCCTGTGTAGCTATAAGTATAACAGAATCTTTAAATAATATGACTACTGTATTAAACTGAAAATGTACAGTAGTGTTACTTTAAAAGTTATGGATTTAGACAAAAATCCAGGCAGAAGCCATAAAAATACTTTGGGGGTCAATACTGCCTACACCCCTCCAGCTGTACATCAGTTATCTAAGCCAGTATTCTTTACTTAACATTTATAAAGGAAAAGTGTAATTGTAAACCCTAATAATAAGTATTTTTCCTATAAACAAACTCTTCTTTCATGCCCTCAAGCATAGTTTCCCAACTTTGGAGCCAGACCAGTATCATGCTAGAAGATTTATTTAGAAAACATAGAAGACCTATTGAATTAACACCATTTACTTCCCAGTGTGGACACTGAAATGAATATTCACTTTCAAGCACCAGCAAATTTTTTGTGTGCTCCACAATTGGCTGTCACTGTTGTCATAACTTGTATACATGTGCATGAATGCACAGCTTACAGAAAGCACTGACTGTGATCATCAAGAGTGTGGAAAAAACGCACAACTAAAAACACAGAGACATGACATAATGACATGCTGGGCCTCAAACTCCAGTGTAGCCACAAAATTGATTAGCAAAAAGTGCCAATTTGGCGGGGTTGGTGACACAAGTCACAAAAAGTACGAGGCACTCAAATTTTCTAAAAAGTCAAAACATTGTACAAAGTATTTATTTTACATAAAATAACTTTGTGACCTCCAATCTATATTTGTGTAGATCTTTTAAAAACACAGAATGATTTCTGGCATATCATCCCCCGATATGCCCACCTAAAGGTCAGTGATCTTGGGCTAATTCGATCATTTGGCCCTAGGGCCAAAGTAGATAAGCTGCCAAATCAGTCTGAAGGACCAGAATCACCAGCTGAAATCTGCCTGTGTATGGCCTCCTTTAGGCAAAGGGGCACACAGTGTTGATTCCCCTTCTCTCAGCCTTTGTTTTTCTTTTTTGCAGCCTGAGAAAAGCGGATCCCTTCCCTTACCACTTCTCTAAAGCTGGCCATACACGTGGCGATCCGACGATGTTTCGTACGACCATCGGTCGCACGAAACATCGTCAGATCCGCCACACACCATTCAGGGCTGAATCGGCAGGTAAGGAGGTAGAAACAATAGGATTTCTACCTCCTTCTGCCGATTCAGCTCTGAAGGGAGAATTTTGGTCAGGCGCCTTCTATGGCGCCCGATCAAAATTTTCTAACTTGGCCGATCAGCGAGCCGACCGATTTCAGCAGCTTCCTGCGATATCGGTCGGCTCGCTGACATGCCATACACGCACCGATTATCGTACGAAACGAGGTTTCGTACGATAATATCGGTGCGTGTATGGCCACCTTAAGCCTGCAAAAAACACAGGCTGAGAACAGCAGAAGTAGAGCTGAATTTAGGAACAATTGCATCCCAAACACACAAACACTTGTTTTAAATAACTTATACTCCTTATCTGATCAAAGTTAACATCCAGAATAATAGCAAATTCAATTTTTGATCCAGCCATGCACAGTGATGTCACCAGGTCGTGCATAGTCACATGGTGACATCAATGAGTGTGGCCTGATTAAGATTTAAATTTACTGTTACTATGTTTGTCAGATCAAATCAGATAAAGAGTGCAGTTGTCCAGGAATCGTGGATGCAATGTGATTAAATACGCACACTATTCTCTGGCTAAATACAGTTTTTAGAATATTGGGATGTTACATAGTGCTGTGGAACTAGGTATTAGTTTCTCTGCGTCACTGAAGCTGAAGAGGTGAATGCACGGCAGTGGGCTTACAAGGCAAGAATGGAAAATGAGTTTAGATACAATTGGTTTGGCCACCATACTAGTGCTCGCAGACAATTACAATGCACACACAGTTTAAGATATGAGTGCGTTTTTCTAGGTTAAATAATAATCAATATTACAATATGGAGGTCATAAGAGCCAGAAAGCAATTCATATGTCCAAGAACAACTCTCATAATTGCAGCTTTTAGTCAGCATTCTAGGGCATTACTTGTAATGATCGGCAGGTAAATTAACAGGAAAGTACAAACCTAGTAATGACCAAATCATGGTATTTTTTTGGCGCTGTCATTTACTGCCATTCTGATATAGTGGATAGTCCAATTGCCAATGCCATATCACCCTTGAAAAAATGATTTATATAATATTGCCAACAATCTGACCTACTAATTCACCACCCACAGGCACTAACTAGCTTCCATGTAAAGATGACCCCTTTGAAACTGGTCTCAAAATCCTGACTATATCACAAACATTGAGAGAAGGCAGGCACTCTGGTAGTTCACGTATCATGTGTTAGCTCAATAAAAGTTTTGTGATTTTACTTTACTTTCTCGTGGACAACCGCTTTTCTTCACTGAACTACCAGAGTGCCTGTCTTCTCTCTGTGTGAGGCAGTCTCCTCAACCTTATTTATTTGTTTGTAGAACCACATGGTGACTCTACCTAAGCTGATCAGAAAACCCTGCACTACACTGATGAGCCCCCAATAAGGGTGAAACCGGTCTGTAGTTGGGAATCTGATCAGCTATTGTCCTGGCTTCAGCTTCAAACCCAGTGGGTGAGCTGTAGCCTATAGGATAAACCCATGTAAATGGGATTTTTTTAAAGAGTCTGGAATTTGTTCCCAGAATTCCTTTTGTTTGCTTTTGTCTGCGTGAGGCAGTCTCCTCAACCTTATTTATTTGTTTGTCTTCTCTCAATGTTTGTGAGATACCCATGATGGCTCCCTCTAGCTGAAGGTCTGGGGCATGAGCACCTGGGCCCATCTATACTATGGGTGAGATTTACGAATTACTTCTGAGCATATGTTTACTTTTTTCTGTATCTTAAAATCCTGACCCTTAATATCCAATTAGCAATTCACTGATGTACCTTCTTTAAGGCTACATATAAATCTGCCTTGTGTGACTACAGCACGCATTTCAATTCCCAAGTAGTGTGGCACAATGTAAGTTTATTTCGTTTAAGGCACCATGCCTCCTCCATACAGTTATTTCTTTTCCGAATGTTGACATCTATGCCCCTAACTACTGTCCCCCAAGCCCCTGGGGTGACGGCCTGAGGAGTTGCTAAGCAACAAGAGGCCGCCATGTTGGCTTCTCGCTTCTCACGCGTTCATGTCAGTGACGCCATTCCGCTTCCGCTACACGCTCCGCCCTGCCGGAGTCACCGGAAGCGGAGGGAGCCGGCTGGACTGGAAGCGAGTGTCCGTGACAGCGGCCAAGCCCCCTTCCCTCTCAGTCGCCACTTCCCTCCCTGGTCACCCCCACCCTGAGTAGCTGCCGTCCGACCTAGCCAGGGAGTAAGCGCCTCAACACCCCCTTTTCATTGGCCTCCGCCCCCTTCCCTCCTCTCTCTCAGCCCCCAATTCCTGTCACACAGCTTCATTGAGAGAATTCATTGAGCCTTACTGTAGCCCCTAGCGATCAGTGGCCGCATTTTTGAAGGGGGTGCGTTTTGCTGTCAGGCTCATTGAGTGTTTGTAGTGGCAGTCGGTTCCTGTCACCTTCCCTGCGCTCACACCCTATCAGGGTGTCACACCCCCTTCCTGTGGGTGCTGCAGCCGGCCGGCTAGCCTAACATGGCCAAGAACACGCTGTCGTCGCGCTTCCGCAAGGTGGACATAGACGAGTACGACGAGAACAAATTTGTTGACGATCAGCTGCAGGAGGAACCGGCCGAGCCTCAGGGGCCCGACGAGGCCGAGGTGGACAGTCTGATCAGGCAATATCCTTTTACTGTATTACTGCACACCTAGGCCATCGCTCATGCTGTAATTACTGGAATGCTTAACCTGCAACCCTCTTGTCAGGGGGGGGGGGGGACTGATAAACAGTTTATTATTTTTTTAATGAAAAATGTTTCTTATGGGTGAAGACACATGTAGCTACTAGTACTTGTCATGGCTACTCAAATAGACAATGCTGATCATTTACTGATACAGGTATCGGACCCCTTATCCGGAAACCCATTATCCATAAAGTTCTGAATTACCAAAAGGCCGTCTCCCATAGACTCCATTGTGATCAAATAATTCACATTTTAAAAAATTATTTCATTTTTCTCTGTAATAATAATACAGTACCTTGTACTTGATCCCAACTAAGATATAATTACCCCTTATTGGGGGCAGAACAGCCCTATTGGGTTTATTTAATGGTTAAATGATTCCCTTTTCTCTGTAATAATAAAACAGTACCTGTACGTGATCCCAACTAAGATATAATTACCCCTTATTGGGGCAGAACAGCCCTATTGGGTTTATTTAATGGTTAAATGATTCCCTTTTCTCTGTAATAATAAAACAGTACCTGTACTTGATCCCAACTAAGATATAATTACCCGTTATTGGGGGCAGAACAGCCCTATTGGGTTTATTTAATGGTTAAATGATTCCCTTTTCTCTGTAATAATAAAACAGTACCTGTACTTGATCCCAACTAAGATACAATTAATTCTTATTAGAGGCAAAACAAGCCTATTGGGTTTATTTAATGTTTAAATAATTTTATTAACATACTTAAGGTATGGAGATCCAAATTACGGAAAGACCCCTTATCTGGAAAACCCCAGGTCATGAGCATTCTGGATAATGGGTCCCATACCTGTAATTGTCTCTATGTGTGCGTTTTAGCAGAGGCAAGTCTCAGTATTGTCTATGGCAGGGTGTTTTCTGGAGTTAAGTAGCCATGAAAAAGTAGCTACTACTAGTAGCTCTGTGTGTCTTCACCCTAAAGCGAGTGGGAGCTAAAAATGTTACGGTGGAGCTAAGTAACTTGCAGCTATGCCCCTGCCTCTAGCAGTTGTTTCTGCACATTTGCCAGTATCACTCTTCGTGCCTCCCTTGTCCTGGGAGTGGTGGGTAACAGCTGGGGGTACGTACATAGTTTAATATGCATTGACTCATCCTTTGCTGATAACAAAGATTCAGTTATAAAAAGCAATGATATGAAAGGCTGTGACAGAACAAGAGGCTGGTCAATCATTGTGAGTGGGAAAGACTGGTAATTGCTGGCCCCATGCAATCCAGTGTTGCAGGTTTATTGATACTTTGCTTACATTCTTTAGCAAACATTATGGCTGTACACATGGTGGTGCTAGTTAGGGGCTGAGCAGTCTGGATGTATGGTTACAACTCCAAGGCTTGTGTTTGTTAGAAGAGAAAAATCCAATCGGCCATTTTAGCTACACCTTGTAGGTATGACTGTAGTTGCGGTATTTATAATTGATTTTAATAAAGGCATGTACTGAATCCTTCATTTTTAGATTCAGCTGAATCCTGCATTAACAATATAGCAGAACGCTGAATCTAAATTGTATTATTACATTTTAACAGAGAAAATCAAATATATCAACCTGGAGGAAAAAAACAGCCCTATTTTAGTTAACTTTTTTAGGTCTCCTTAGTGCTGGCTTAGGTTAGTGATACACAGGGCTGTTTCCCCACCTGCGTAAAAATGGGAACAGGCCAATGCAAGTGGATCCATTCCTTCTTACTAGTGGACTGACCGGCATGTCGGCAGCCTGTGAGCGCAGACAGAAAGTGAATTCCAACAATAAATTCATTATAGGGTGTTGATTGATTCATAAGCCAGAGAAATATACTGCTTAGAATGTCCAAATGCCAGGCCATTGATAGTTTTCTAATGTTACTTATAAAATTTAGGCAAAAGGTACTTCTTTGAAATAAGTTGGTGATGTGGGTTCTCTTAAAGTAACATTAAAAAAAAAAAAATGATGAAGGTATTGAAATATATAACGTACTGCTGCCCTGCACTGGTAAAACTTGTGTGTTTGCTTCACAAACTCTACTACTGTTAAATAAATAAGCTGCTGTGTAGCTATGGGGGTAGGTATTTAGCTTGAAAACAAGAAAAGGCACAGATTGCATATCAGATTTGCTCTGTATCTGTGGCATCTAACCCAGTTTCAACTCGAATGGCAGCCCCCGTGGCTACACAGCTACTTATTTTCAGGCCTGGATTTGTGGGCAAGCCACAAAGGGCCATGCCAAGGGCACCAAGGATCTGGTGGCAGCATGCTGCCCGCTGGCTGCATCTGAACTGGGGACAGGGTGAGAGATTTTGCTAGCTGTTTAAATCTCCCTTGGCCCTCAATGTTTTTCTGCTTCAAAGTTCACATTTTTCATGCAGCACAGCTCTCTGATGTTATACGGTTTGTTAAGATTTGCCCCTGTAAGGCTCATGGCACACAGGATGTATTTTCGCCCGTGGTTTGTCACTCTGGAGAAACACCTAAACCCATCGGAGAAGCCTGTTATTCGTATTAATAGAATCTGTCTGTCAACAGTGGAAAAATTCCAAAGAAGAGTTTGTACCATGAGCCTGCGGGCTTATTGTAAAACAAAGCCAGGATCTCTAACAATGTAAGACTTAAGAGTAATTACTAGTGAGAATGAATAAATCAGGCTGGAAATACATGAGAAAAGAAAAGTAAAAATGACTTTTTTCTAACATTTATGTGAAAAGAAGAGGCACGTTTTACCCAAGCCATATAGACCTTCCTGTGTACGCTTCTGGTCTGCCACTGGCGAGGGCGTGACTAAGGTCTCTCACCCACCACACCCTAGTTATGCTTCACTTGCCTGGGTTGTAAAAGGCTGCCTTGTTCCTGTGAGAACACTGCATACTTTGAGACTTTATGCTGCAATCACAAAGGTAACTAAAATGAAGTAATTGGTAGTTTTCGGCCTCTTGCTTGCATCTGTATTTACCAGCACTTTGTCAATCATCATTATCATCATCATTATTTATGTAGCGCCAGCAAGTTATGAAGAACTGTACAATAATATTATTCGAGCAATACTACAAATTAAGAAACAAGAGTTGCATTGGTTAGTTATCTTCATTAAACACATCTTAAAATAATATTTAATTCATGTTTAGTATCTTTTTTTCTTGCTGGGGTTGTCTTTTACATTACCTTTGTGTCCAGCTCTTTGGCTTTAATGTGAAATAGAGGTCTGGTTGCTAGGCTCACTTACCCCAGCCACCAGACATCTTTCTGAATATCAGATCAAAAACTTAATTGTACATAAGCAAAAAGTTGAATCTACCTTCTGTTTACAATTCACTAGCCCTTCCCAAACCTCACCACCCATGCTCCCCAATACTGCTTTGTAGGGCTGTACTGTTGAAGATAAAATTGCTCAACAGGGTTGGTGGCCACCATGTCTGGCTGCTTGATTTCCAGTCTCAAGCTTTCTGGTTGGTCTTGTCCTGACTACTACTGCCCATGCTTCAGGCTGCTTATTGCCACCAGAGTGCTGGGGAAGGGATGTCATGCAGCCAGACATGGTGGCTGCCAACCCCTCTTCGCTACTATGCCTTTTATTCATTTTTATTGTATGGGCAAACTGAGCATTATAGAGAAGTGTGTTGGGTGGAGGTGGACTCTGGAGGGGGACACCTGTATACACTGGAAAAACAGTGTTTTGTGATGCCTATGAAATATGATAGAAAGCTTGTTTAGATCTGCTCAAGTTGGTGCCTACATTTAGAAGGGAATGCAGGCCACAACCTAACCAGTGTTGTGGCAAAAAAAAAAATTAGCAATTGTCAAATATTCTATGTACACACTGCATGAAACCTCCTGAAACTGCCACTGCAGACTTGAGCCTTGTTTGGTAATAGTTTCCTGGAAGTCCAGCAGTCCAGTTGCACTTTGTGTTCCATTGCTCTAAATGCTAGCTAAATATAACTAAAAAAATGTCCATAAGACATATCTTTTATGCTGCCTTGTGCCATTTAAAGGACAAGTAAAGTGATATTCTCTGGGATGCCAATTTGTTAGGCTAAAAAGTGCACTGGCTGGGGTGCTATTGCTGCCGCAGCGTAGTCTGTATAGATGCTACTTCCATCCTCTCTTGTGTCCTGGATGTTATGCCTGCTCAGTAAAGAACAGAACTTTACATTTAAACTTTTCCTTCACTGTGCATGTGCCCTATCTGGGGGCAGTGAAGAGTATCTCCGGGGCATCAGGAAAAGATGGTGATGCAGAACTAGAAATAGTATGCCCAGGGCTCACATACCCATGCTGCCGCCCCCTCCCTTGCCAGACGCTCGCGCCCCCACACACACGCAGGTGCGTGCTCACACGAGAGAAAGCACCAGAGAGGCGGCTGCACCTAACCCACAAGTCGTTCTACATGAACAATAAAGGAGCAGCCACTATTATTGTTGGAAAGTGGGTGGCACGCTGCCTTAGGCCCAAGCCTTTGTGGCAAGTCTGGGCCTGGGAATCCCAGTGCACTTTTCAGCAGGCAAGAAGCACTAATATAGGGTCTAAATGATCTATTCTGTTTACTGCCTAACACCCCCCCCCCCCAGTGAATGTCACTTTACCTTTCCTTCAAACATTTAAAAAACAGCTGTGTTCATCAGATGTACAAAGCTCTGTAGCTTCAAAGCACCTTCTGTACTGACTGACTTATTTCAAGTTCCACTGTTTCTGAACTGGAATAACAGATACATTTACACTTTTTGTTATTTGACTTCTCTGATACTAGAAAAAATCTATAATCTGTTGGCTTGAAAAACTTAGATTTACACTGTGCTGTCAGATTGCAAAGCTCAGTTTTTCTTTTGGGTTGCTAACACTATTAAGGGTAAATTATTTTTTTGTTCGTTAGTCTGCTCTTGCGTATACATACCTGTGGTGCCGTTGGATCGAACGATTCTTTGAAATTCCCTAATTTAGAAATACATTTGCCTCTGCTCTAAATATAGATTTGTGACTAGGCCCATAGTTTTGAGATTTGTTCCCGTGACAAGTTTCAGCTGCAGTATGTACTCAGTTTAGCCATAGCTTAAAGCAGTGCTTAGGGTTTAACTCTTTAATTCCAAGAGAATCTGCATATCTGCTCTTCATATAGATTTTAAAGAAATCCGTAAAATAAAAATAACTGCAGTAACCCAGTTCAACAATACTGGCTGAAAAGTCTACTCTTCCAGTATCTGATACTTTGTTCTACTAGTGGCACAAAGTAGCTGTGTGTTAATGATAAGTGCTGCTTTGGGAGTAACCTGGTGCTTACATGTAGCAGTAATGTTGATATGTAAGGTTGTTACACAGACTTGTACCTCCAATACGTACCATGCTTTATGAATGAAGTGGCTACTTGTTCTGACATACACCTGAAGTATCTACAAAAATCTAAAATATATAATAAAAATCATGCAGATTGCTTATATTGTCAGCCGTAGCTATTAGTAGGCACTATTTTCATGATGAGGTCTCTATATGCCACGTGCTCAGGTATTCCAATTTGGTATCAAACTGTTCATTTAATCCCCTGTTCAGAACGCACTTATAGTCAGGATAATTTTGGGCTCATTTATGACCACAAGCACAGTTGAGTTTCCACAGATTTTCTTGCAGTCAGCTGCGTGTAAAATCTATTCAATAAAGGTACTTGCGTCAGATGCGCTCTTTGCAATAGTGTTTTGCTTTCAGCCACTGCCTTCCTGTTCTGTGCTTATTGGCTCACCCTAAAGCTACTGCCACCTCTGGAAGAGTAGCTCCAGGATTTCTGGAGGGCCCTTATCACTGGGAGCAGCAGACTTGCGTCTAAGGGCAAGGGAAATCGGATCTGCTTCTGTTCACACACCCCAGTAGTTTCATTGGCAGACCAGGCGTCGGCCTATGGGGAGCTAAATGGAGAGCATATGGCCACTGAAACACAGATGTATGTATTTTTGCACCTGCTCTGTGTAGTTCCACACAGGCTGGCACTGGGCCTGTCAATGGAATTACAAGGATGCCCACATGAGCAGATCTGATTTACTCTGTGCCTTTAAAAAACACCTCCAGAGGAAAGCCACCAGACTGCTTAGTGTGCCTTTGCCATAAAACAATAGGGTACATTGAACACTGGAAATTACACCTACCATACTTTAAATATTTGGCAATATTGTGCTTATCTTGACTGCAGTTGCAGTTACATATCTCCCCCGTAAATGAGACCTTTTATCTATTTAGTAATAAAGGATGTGTTGGAGATAATTTCAGATATGTAAGCAAAACTGTTAATTTTGTAGGATTAGGGGGCATATTGGCATTTCACTGGAAACCAAAAATCTGCCCTGTGCACCATGATCCTTACAAAAGGCCTGTGTTTAATGTTTAGAAGTTTCTTTGTATTTAGAGTAAAGATGTGATCATGGTGTCTGTTTGATACATGTCTCTATATGGAACAAGTCCATGTTTGTACCAAACCTGGTGACTCTGAACATATTTCAAATTTGGTGTTAGAATGCCAAGGTTCAATGTCTGATTTCAACAGAAGGAAACACAGGCAGGAAGAGGTTTGTCACTATTAACTCCATGTATAGGTACAGGAAGCACAGATCTGAGCAGAAGATAAGAAGCGGTGCTGAGAAACTTGCAGCTTTACCCACTCTGCTTTCTAACCGTTTTACTCTCAAGTGTTGCATGTAGTCGTTTTGCCATTGCAGCTACTTCCAGGGAGAATTCCACAATTTTACAGTGACTTAGGGCATTTTCTTATTCACTGGCCCAGCAGGTGCATTTGTGGGTCAGGTGACTGCTACTGACAGGGAGTTTCAGCCATTTAATTGCCTAACTGGTGAGATGGAAATGGCTTGGGTGACAGAATGCTCTGAATCCACTCGTGCTATTGCCTTCAGATTAAACCACTTTTTTCATCTTAGTGGATACCCTTATGTCCAGATCAACTGGAGGTAGGGCCCCAGAGAGTTAATGGTATTGTCACTAGATATATTTATACACAGTGATCGTATGCTTCTTCTCAAGAAGTTCAAACAATCCCAGCTTGGCCGTCTATCTTTATAATGAATATTTTCCATGCCATGTATTGGCTAAGCTTTTCTCTGCAATCCGTTATATTGCTTTCGCGAGAACAAAACTGTACTGTATAGAAATAACAACTGCTTCTAACTGCTATATATAGTTTAAAGAATTTCAACCTAAACTAAAATGTAATTTTTTGCCCAATAAAAGAAAAATAACTCTAAGCAACTTTCCAATATGAATTAATTCAAAATGTTTAAAGTTTTAAGGTATTTGTAAATGTAATTGCTACTGAAAGCAGCGTTTGCTTAACTCCTGGTTATGATTCCAGCAACCGTTCAATCTGTTGGCTTATGTTACATTGTTTTAAAAGCCATAGCCACCAGGACAAAGAATAAAAAAGAACAGAATAGAAAAGAAAACCACTGCTTTTAATAACAAGAATATATACAAATAACGTAAAAACCATACAAATCTGTAATAAACGTATATTGCTAAGTTGCTTAGTATTACGTTTTCATTTATTAGGCAGAAAATTATTTTTTGAGTTATCTTTAATAAAACATAATGTAATGCTAAAGTATCATGCAATATATATATATATATATATATATATATATATATATATAATATATTTCAGCCTTACTATGCCTTTAATAGGTTGTGACATTTTTTTTTCCCATCAGGAATTTATTTTCCCTTTTTTGTTTTATAGATCATGTTACTAATTTTATATCATTTGAAAAGGCTTAAACACATCAGGGATCCAGCCTACATGCTTTTGATCTACAAAATAGAAAATGAAAGACATGCAATTAACAGGCAGTGCAGAGATTTTGATGATGAATACCTCTGGTAGAAAATATGTTCAGCAAATAGATGAGGCAATGGCTTTCTGAATGTCTGTTAGTGTGATGGTGGCAATGCTGGCCCGTATAGAAGTTTCAGTTGGGTGTTGGTTTCATAGGATTTCCCTCTACGTGTATATATATACATATCTCAAATGGTGAACAGACAATAAGTTTATAAGCACTAAGCCTATACGATTTTGTCTAGCTGCTTTTGTTTTTTTAGTGATACTTACACATATTGCCAGTCTTTAGGGCATACCTGTAGGGGCCTGTGACCAGTATTGGTCTGGATGTATATTGTGGGAGGGGATTGCAGGCCCTGATAATACATGGGTTTTTCTGGGCACAAAAATAGATGCAAATATGGCTGTTCATGTGTAACACAGGCACCCAGTGCACCTACATTTGTTCTGTGTTCTTTTTATAATCATTTTAAAATTTATGTTAAAGGAGAAGGAAATCTTAAATCATTGGGAAGGTTCCACATCTCTTCACCCCTTGTATCGGTTACTGATTGCTTTATATGTTACTCTGTATGTCCATGTATGTAACCCACTTATTGTACAGCGCTACGGAATATGTTGGCGCTTTATAAATGTTAATGTAATGTAATTTTAGGCACCCTCAGTGATTGAAATCACTTGCCTGATGCTGGGCTGGTGCTTCTGCTAGCAGAAAATTGCCCCAGCCTACAGTACTTTTCAGTGAGCACCGTGAAAAAATAATTGTTTCCCTGGCTTTATTTACTGTACTATGCATGTGTACCCGCTAGAAGGAAGAATGAGCAGAAAGCAGTAGCTCCGAGTAGTAGCTCTGTGGTGTCGCTGAAAATTACCCCAGGCCGGTGCAGTTTTTTGCTAACATGAGCACCAGCCTGGGATATCAAGTAGGCCATTACAATCAATGGGGGTGCCTAACATTTGCCTTTACTTCTCCTTTAATGGAGGGTTCTTCCCCTCTCTCCTCTATAATTGTGCCTATAAATTTAAATGGCATTAATCAAACTGGCGTCCAATAAAGCCATAAAGAGACTGGGATTGATAATTGTATGTTTGTATCATTAATTGCCACATCAGTTGTCACAGGCTTTTCTCTGAGACTCCTCAGATTATGAACAATAAATGCATAGTACATGTTGGGACACATTTATTAAATTAAGCCCTAAAAGCCCAGCAGCCAAATACCTTATTCATTTGTACAGTAGAAGTAAAATAAAAAAAAAGATTCAAAATAAATGTAGAAGATCGTTTTCTCAGGTGAAAATGGCTTCTACATGTTCTAGCATACTTTCTAAGCATCTTGAAAACTAATTGTGTGTGACAGGCCTATATAAGTCTGCCACAATGAAGCTTTATTAATGACATTGTGGGATTGCTTCCCAGGCACATATGGGAGCAGATGGAGAGCATCACTAGAGCATAGGAAAGTACTCATCATGCTTGTTCCTTGCAGCACTGAGCACTAAATGCTAGCAAGGGTTTGGCAGCAGGACGTGTTTGTGACTTGACAGCCTTCAGCGGGTGGTGTGCCATTATTTCTACTTAATTGATGGCAAAACTTGATGGGCAAGTAGAGGGAAATTATTTTTTTTTAACTGTTTGCATAGTCTTTTATTGAATGTCATCACTTATGCATTATGCAAGAAAAGAGAAATACACCAGAATATAGGCTAAAGTTGTTAGATATGTATTTGGGGAAAATAGCCTATATGTCTGCTTTATCACTGCAACTTTATTTAGGTGAATCTAAGTAGTGAAGTGAATATAAGCTGAAGGTTATTTGCTTTAGTTTTACTTGGTGGGGAGACAGTCATGTCAGTCATCCTTCCTGAATAAACACATGTAAAGTTAAATAGGTTATTATATATACATATAGTGATGTGTTCCTGCATATTCTACTTTATCAGACGCCCCTACCATCATTTCATGTCAACCCCAAAAATAAACCTCATTCTAAGCAACTTTCCAATATGAATATCTTAAAAATTTTCAGCACTTTAAACATTACTATTGCTATTGAAAGCAGCATTTGCTGAACTCCTGGTTGTTTCTTTTTAAACAATGTTGCAAAGGTCAGTCTCCTCCAGGAAGATAAGTCTGTTAACCTGTTGGTTTATGTTACATTGTTTCAAATGCCAGAGCCACCAGGGCAGCGAATAAAAAGGACAGGCAAATACTGCTTTTAATAGCAATTATATATACAAATAACTGCAAAACATTACAAATTTGTATTGAATGTATATTTCAAAGCTGCTTCAAATCTTTAATTAGGCAAAAAGTTATATTCTTGGTTGACTTGTCCTTTTATTCTGTTGACAGCCTTGTTGTGAATGTTGGTAATAACTACTATTCAGAAGCATTATAATTGGTGGTTTTGTAGCACTGCTCAGTCAGAATAGTGCAAATTCCCAAATGTATTCCTGACGTATACTTATTGCCAGGTAGAGGTTGGCAAAGCACAACCAGTACCACATGTATATGCTCTTTTCCTTCTAGTCTAGTGCTTCTCATACAGGGAAATAACTAAAGATACTGTTTGGCAACTAGCACATCTCTAGAGATGAGAGAGAGCGCTAGAGATCACTGGAGATAGTGAGAGAGAGAGCTAGAGATCACTAGAGATAGTGAGAGAGAGCTAGATTACTAGAGATAGTGAGAGAGCTAGAGAGCGCTAAAGATAGTGAGAGAGAGCTAGAGATCACTAGAGATAGTGAGAGAGAGCTAGATTACTAGAGATAGTGAGAGAGAGCTAGAGAGCGCTAAAGATAGTGAGAGAGAGCTAGAGAGCGCTAAAGATAGTGAGAGAGAGCTAGAGAGCGCTAAAGATAGTGAGAGAGAGCTAGAGAGCGCTAAAGATAGTGAGAGAGAGCTAGATAGCGCTAAAGATAGTGAGAGAGAGCTAGAGATCACTAGAGATAGTGAGAGAGAGCTAGAGGGAGCGAAAGATATTGAGAGAGAGCTAAAGAGAAAGATGGAGAGAGAAAGATATAATTAGGGATGCACTGAATCCAGGATTCTGGATGGCCAAGATTCTGCCTTTTTCAGCAGGATTTATATTCTGGCCGAACCGAACCCTTCCGTATCCTAACTTATTGAATCCTAAATTCCTAGCAGCCACCCCAGATATGCTCCAATTTAGGGGTGCTGGGTCTAGCCCACCAATGATGAGTGATTAGCACACTGCGAGGATATGGAATATGCACATGTTGTGCTTCCTGGCTGATCAGCAGTAGTCATGTTTTGTAACACAGTAAGCCAGTGGAAAGCAATACATGGTTGCGTGCCAGACTGCTTTATTAACTGCAACTCATTTTCTCAAGCAAATTCTTCAAATATTCATGTTAAAGTGAAAGAAGGATGAACCTGTCAGGAGGCATTGTTCCTCACTGTGTCATAAATGTCTTAATGCCATGAGTTTGTCTGTACCGGGAAATGCACGATGCTGAAAATGAGTTGTTCTTCCAACAATTAGCTATTAATTTAGATACGTTAGGAACACCTCTGGGGCATCTTATTTATCCATAAGCACTCATTGGAGGGATATTTGGCATAGCCATTAAAAGGAATGGCCATCTATTTGCACAGCAAGACTTTATAAAATAAACATTTTTCCCCTCCAATGCTGAGATTGGCAGTACGAAGTAAGTATTATAAAGGGAACAGTGCGCAAGCCTTAATGCAAATGCCTTCCCCTCACTTCTTTGCATTTCATTAATGATTTTGCCAGCCAAGATTAATGCTATGCAAATAAATGCACAGAGCGAGGGTATGCAAAGTAGCCCTGACTGTCCTGTGCCATTATTATTTCCCACTGCTGATCTCTGCATACGTACTGAAGGATAAGTACACATTGCCATTCCTTTATAAAGGGGAAATACTCAGAAATCTACTGGGAATAATGCATAAAGGTGGGCATCCCCTTAAGGCTCTGACAAGCAATACAGGCCCTCCATATAAACCAAGCGTCTCTGAGCTGATTCTTTCATACAGTGCAGCTGCCTTGGGAAGTAAATCACTGAATAAAGTAGGATGCATTGTATAATCCCCTTGGTTATATCTGTCAGTGTGTTCAGTGCATTAAAGGGGTTGTTCACCTTGAAATTAACTTTTAGTACAACATGGACCTTGCTGTTCTGAGACAATTTGAAAGTGGTTTTCATTTTTTTTATTTTGTGTAGGTTTTTAGTTATAGACAAGAAAGCAGAGGGGCATGCTCCCATAGTATAAATCAATGTTGACAATTTATTAATAAAATAGTTGCACTTACAAAAGTACAATTCACTACTAGTACTGCCCCAGGGGCCCTGCAGGTGCCCAGCCCCCCACCCGACGTCCTCCCCCGAGCGCGTAAATTTAACGCGTCGGGAGGAACAGTTGGGCAGGGGGAGCACCGGAAAGGGTCGGGTCTGGGCCACCGGGATTTTTCCCAGTGTCCCGGCGGCCCAGTCCGACCCTGGACGTAAACAGAAGAGCCCCTCTACTCTACCCCACCCCTGCTTACTATGATATTGTACTTCAATGTTTGTAAGTGCAACTTTTATTTATTAATAAATTGTCATTGATTTATACTATGTGAGCGGTGCCCCTCTGCTTTCTTGTCTATGTGTAGAAATTGGTAGATTAAGCTGCTACACTGAGGTGGCTGCGCCCTGCATTGATCACGCACCTGTAAAGCTGTACCCTTCTATGAAGTTTCATCGATAAATTCCCGTTTGATGGATTACTAACCAGACTTACATCAAGTTTATATAGCGCCCCTTTGTGTCCTATTTTAGTTTTTTTTGTTGTTTTGTTATTTAGCTTGTTTAGCAGCTTTCCTGTTTGGAATTTCAGCAGCTACGTTGTTGCTGGGGTCTTGTTTACCTTAGCAACCAGGCAGTGGTGTGAATGAGAGACTAAAATATGAATAGGAGAGGGACTAAATAGAAAGATAAGGAATACAACGTAACAATAACAGTAGAATTGTAGCTTCAAAGCGCATTGGTTTTTTGGCTGCCCGGCTCCCCCCCATGTGAAAGCTGAATAGATGTATAAAATTAACAAACTATAAAAAGTAAATAACAAAAGACCAATTGCAAAGTTGCTAGGAATAGTACATTCAGGTGCACCACCATTGTGTGTTTCATTGCAGCCCCCCAAGAAGGCAGAACTTGTTGGCTCAAGCTTAGTGCCACCCTAAATATACTTTACATTTTACTGCCCTTTAAAAGCAGGGTGCACCTACTAGGTATTTCTCCTAAATACACAGTAAAGTGTAATGTCATAACATATTGTTTGCACAGCACATTCCACTCCGTTTGTATTTAGGCGGAACGTGCGCTTGCTGTGCTAGAGGTACGTATGCATATCTCCGTAGATAAAAATAGAAGCAGCGCCTTTATAAGTGAATGGCAGTACTGCTACTGTGGGTAGGGAAGCACTAAATCCACAACTTTGTATGGCAGCCTATTAATGAATCACTGGAGGTTCTGCCAAATAACAAAGGGAAACTCAACCAAATTTCACTATAGTGGATAAAATGTCATCAGACTGTATTAGAGTAGAATTGTTTACGTCACACTAAATAAATGAATAACCATCATAACAGCATCTGTCCTTATTAAAGGGACAGTAAACCGCCATTGTTTAGCTTGAGTTCATCAAATAGGATCTGTGCTCAACATACAAGACAAACTGAAACCATGTCATGTTTCCAATACAGATTCCAATCAGATTACCAGTGCGCATTTAAAGCACCTGCATAATGGACTTCAGTTGAAAACAAAGGGATGTAGGTAGGGTTAGTTTATACAGAGCTCATTATCTCTGTTTAGACTAAAGGTGGCCATGCACGTTAAGATCCGCTCGCTTGACTAGGTCGCCAAGCAAGCGGATCTTCTCCCGATATCCCCACCTACGGGGATATCGGGTGAATTTAGGCCGTTAATAGGCGCAGTCTGTTCGGGTACCGCCGTTTGTGCCCATACACGGGCCGATAAGCTGCTGACTCGGTCTAAGGGACCGATACCAGCAGCTACAATTGGCCCGTGTATGGCCACCTTTACTCTGCTACATAAAGGCAAAGAAATGCTTAATTTAATAATTAAAAAAACTAAGAATTTGTGGATGACAAGGCTGGTTTGTGCCCAGGTTTATTTCTGCAGCATTTATTTTCTAGATAGCGGATCCAGCTGCTTTATTTTTCCTTGACTGTTTGATTCACAGGGGACTTGCTCCGAGCATTCCAGTCTGCCTTAAGGAATTCTCCTGTTAACTCCAAGAACCAAGTAGTGAAGGTATGGATGTATCACTATCAGTTTTTCTGGTGTCAGTGACCCTGCACATGCCCAGATTGCTTTGGTGGGAGATTATATCTAAAACACCTTTTATATTCACATACTGCAAGGCTGATAAGTGCCACTTCTATAAGGGCTGGTAGTCACCATTAAGCATTTGTATTTTATAGTCCGTTTAGGACCAGAAACGTGATCTACTTTGTTTCTTTTATGGAAATGTATAGATCATGTAGCTTGTCTTATAGAAACCTTTCTTTTCTACTTTAGTTGCTTTTGTGGCCAAGACCTTAACAGGCAACTTTTGGGTAATTTAATGGACCCCCACACCACATGTTTCTGTGTATCCAGAACTTTCTAATAGGAATACATTACTGCTTCACATTAGACTGATGGAATATTTGTATTCATTTTACATTAATCTTGCCTTCCAGGAGCGAACCCAGGCAATCGTACTCAAGGTCCTGACGTCATTTAAAAGCAACGACATAGAGAAGGCAGTGAACACGCTGGACCCAAATGGGATTGACCTCCTCATGAAATACATCTACAAGGGGTTTGAAAAACCTACAGAGAACAGCAGCGCCATATTGCTACAGTGGCATGAAAAGGTGTGTGTATGTTTGTGTAGGTTGGGAACTCTGTCACCTCATCTTTCATTTCTGTTTATCCTCTACATTAGTGTAATGAACAGAGCTTGCCCTAAACATATCTACTGTCTCTTATTTAATAAGTAAATCTCTATGGTTTTGTTATTACTTGCTCTAAATAGGGCAAGATTTGGGAAAAAAAAGATACATTCTACTTCCTGATTCCAAAGAGCAAAGTTTCTTTTGTATAATATTGTTTTCTAAAGTATCATAGATAACCATAAATATTTACTAATTACAAGAATAGGCATGAAGCACAGTCAGCCCAAGCCGTATTCATTGCACCAGTGTTGGCGAAAAGGAGGTATACTGTCCCTTTAAGATTTCTTGCATTTATTGGCTTTGAACTTTTGGTCTGGCCTCTTGTGTATTACACTAGTGCAATCATTGGCATTCCCCATTTATTGTTATTAAATAAACTCCTGTTTGTCAGATTTGTATTTTTTATTAATTTATGGTAAAATGTGGATTTTTAGGTATCCGATAAAACTAGTTAAACTGTGATTGGCTATTTGGTAGCCCCTATGTGGACTGGCAGCCTACAGAAGGCTCTGTTTGGTAGTACTCTGGTTTTTATGCAACCATAACTTGCCTCCAAGCCAAGCCACTGGGAGCAACATCCAAGGGGTTTGTGAGCAACATGTTGCTGAGCCACTGGTTGGGGATCACTGCTGTACATGAACAACTGTCATTCATAATACTTATGAACCATTTATTTGAATTTTACACATGTAGGTAAATAAAATAAGTTTTTGTATACTTAGGGATTTGCTTAGTATCTAGTAGAGATAAGTCTAAAGAAACTGGACTCTGAGTATTCTTGATAACGTTTCTCCTCTAATCCAAGCGGCCTGAGTGGTTAAACGTTTCCAAGAATACTCAAAGTTAAATTGCTTTAAACTTATCTCCACTAGATACTGTATATCAGGGCTGTCCAATTGGAGACCAGCAGGCCAATTGTGACCCTCCAAAGCATTTGTATGGCGCCAAGTCTGCCTAAAGGCTCTATAGACTTCACTGTAAGACATCATCATTTTTATTTATTCTGGCCCTCGAACCTGTCATATGAGAAGTAATCAGCCCACTACAGGTAATAAGTTGGACAGTACTACTGTATATCATGACCTGGATGGATGAAAATCTCTATAGACAAGTTGCTGAGTAGTTCTGCTTAAAGATATTGAATGTTTCACAATAATTCAGCGTTGTGTAACTACAGGGTGCAAGACCCGCACACAAAAAAAATCTGCGGAGGTGCCCGGTGCACTGCAACCCCAACACCCAGCCACACACCAGCTTACCACCCACCTGTCTGCACCCAGTGCACTCAGAGCTTCCAGGGAGGGGAGATTCTCTACAGCTATAGAAGGAGCAGACCTTGCGGTCCATCTCCCTTGTTCCCTGGGGTCTGCTTCCTCCATAGTTATGCTATATAATGTATAAAAGTGATCTTTAGCTGGTGTCAGCAGCACTAGCCTTTGCCAGTAGATAATAGCAAAGGCATATTTTAGCATCAGTAGTACCAAGCACACACAGCTGATTTACTCATCTCTTTTGGCCATCTTTCCCTTCTGAATGTGCACAACCTTGGATACAGTATTTACACTGTATCCAACTGTATTACACTCGGTGTGCGCTTCAGTGTTGGATAACTGTATTTCATGCCATTCAGTTAGACCGAAGTTAGCTTTCATTCCAAATTCTGAACTAGGTTGCATGATAGCTGCCCAATGTCATGCCCAAATAAGTCGGTGGGTAGGAGATTTAATACCAGTCGACGTCGTCATATCGTGCATTTTTCTTGGCACTCATGGTGTCTTTTCTCTCCTTGCAGGCATTAGTAATAGGAGGCCTTGGATCCATAGTCCGAGTTCTCACTTCACGAAAAACTGTGTAAAAGACTGTACTAGCTGAATCCAGAAGTTGTGTTCCAGGCTCCAGAGCTGTGAAGGAAGAGTGGATGCAGAGACCCACCTGTCTGCAGAGTGCTATCTATTCACCTGTTTGGGAATGCTTCTTATTACTGACTATGGATGAAACATGAATGTATGTTTGTTTAATGGGCTATCTTTTGTTCCAAGCACCAGTCCTCTTTAGCATGGTGATACTGTTAAAGTGCTTAAGAGGAAGATTTACAGAAGGGGGGAACAAATAGTTGTCTCCACCATAGATGTGCAGCCAGTTACGGAGCTGCGGCAGTTCCTGATGCCAGCACTGACTCCATCAATTCTCCTCCGAAATACAAATATTCCCAGTAAAACCGTAGCTTAGCCGGAAAGAATGTGCTAAAATGAAACAGGACTGGTGGCTTTTATTTTGTTAACTTGTACATACAGGATTTTAGAAGTTCCCTGATTTTGGTCTTACTTGAAAACGGAAATAATAAACAAAAAGCAGTTTAACCCTATTTACTGCCAGAGAGGTCAGCAAGACTGTACACAAGAGCCTCAGTTCTTACCTCGCTGGCAGGAGAAGGGTTGAACCGTTAGTGGTGGGGGAGTAAGATACATGTGTGTGGTGTTCAGCCTTTGTTTTGCAGTCTCACTGGGGCGTTTTGGTATTTTGTCCTACCACTGGGTGGCGCTGCTCTACTGATACCTGTAAACTTTATTAAATTACAGCTTCCATGAGTGAAGTGTTAAAAAAAAGAATCTGTTTTGTTTAATTGTTTTTTGTTTGTTTTTACAGCAATATTGCATGTTATAAAAATGAATATAAATGACACCACCATTTAGATGGCCCTAGCCAGAAAGATAAAAAAAGGGACAATATACCTTTTCCTCTTTCACTGCAGGGGTTATATACTTCCTTTACTGTGTGAGTGCTGTCATCATTTCTTGCAGCTATAGATGAAGCAGACTCTGGCCCTTCATGACTGTGGGATCTGCTTCCTCAGAGTTATTGCACGTTAATGAATCTGTGACCCACACCGCAATGATGCTATTCTGGTGGTGGGTAGAATGACGAGATACCAATGCTAACATCCTGATGTGTGCCACCTTTATATAAAAAGGTGCCTCATATCAATAATCACAGTATAAAGTGTATATTCAGAAACATTGTTAATTGGCCATCCACATTTTAGCATATATGCGCCACTGCCATTTAATAGGGATAACATTTGTCACATTAGCCTTACTAAACACTAGTGGGATGAGTTGGACACTATAAGAGAAAGTTCCACCAGCACACCTCCTCCAACACTTAATACTCGGTGCACAGCCCAGAGAGTCGGCACTCCCAGCACAGTCCAGCAAGAAATAAAACAGGCACAACAAGTGTAATGCAAGCGGGGCCCTGCGTGTCCCCCAAACATCAGTGTCCAACACTAATGCTCTAGTGGCTGAATGGAGTTAACATCTCCAACATATAACATCTCTAACATATTCCAACATCCAGAGGAAAGCCATCCCACAAGTGCAAGGCTATAGCAGCAAAGAAGACCAGGAAGGAGATTTTGTAAAAGCAGGTGCCCAGATATTTTGGCCATATAGTGTGGTTTAAATAGAAATAATGAGCTCTGTATAAATGAGCCCAGAAGGGTGAAATCATATGGAAAATTAAAATACTGTCAATTACAATGTATAATATAACCATATATGGCTAATTAGAGCAATAGGCAATGTCCAACACAAGCCCTAATCATTGACCACTTTGAACACGGGAATATTGTTCCTTTAATGCATTTTTCAGTTATTGCTAGTGCTATAAAAATGATGATAAAGGGATTCTATAATCAAGATGGGTTTGTTTGCTTCTCCCTTAAAATGAGAACATAGCTTACTCTTTGCCCAGAAAGTTCCTTCTCTTTATGTTTGCATTCATACCTTTGAGGGCTGGCCTATTGCTTAATGTCTGGGGTGACCAGGAACTGCAAAGGCCTGCCCAACCACCGAATGGTTTGAACCAATGGGCAAATCTGTCCAAATCAGCAGAAAACGCACTGCACTCAAGGGATTGTACCCCAGAGTAAAAATCCAAACTAAAGTCCATGACAGCAAAGAGGATCACAGGGATGCTGGCTGTGATGGAGGCAAAGTGCTCAAAGCATAGTACCCAGGGCAGGTGCTGGCCAGGGGTCTTAAGTAAAGAATTATATTAACTGGGTGGTGCCTAATACACTGGCAACCCAACCGTGGTGTTTTTGAGTTGCCTTGTCAGAGCCAGGTACGGGGGCTCCTGACAGCCAGATGATTGAGAGATAGATGTGTCCAGGTTGCCCAATTTATTTGACCTTTGGTTCTGAGTCAATACGACTGAGGAAAACGTTACAATCAATATAAAAGAAAGATAAAGAAAAGAGGACAGACAGGCATAAGTAGACAGACATCACGGCTGCCAGATATATTTCCCCTTTGGTTTCAAGTCAATACGACTGAGGGAAAAGTGATTTAATTAGCACTGCATTGAGAATGAGATACTATACAATGCACAGGCTATTATGACTGTGTACAATATGTAGGAAATTTGTATACAATGTCACATTCATGACATTTCTCTACAGTAACCCATTCCCACTGCTCATTTTATATTGTGGTTGCGGAGAGAAAAAGATTTACAGGAAGTCGGTTAATTATATTCTCTCCCATGTTTGATTAGAAGACATCATTACAAACCTACCAATGGTGTGATAACCCTGTTTGAGGTTGAAGTTTAAGCAAGTATCATTTGGTTATTTTTGTTCCATTAAAATGATTTATTCTAGTTTATTATGCCAGTTTGAGGACTCCAGCCAAACTGTCCAGTCAAAATCATTGGCATGTGTCTCTTTGTGCCTATGCTAGTTCCAGCACCTTGAACTATATTGTCCAGCCATAAGGTTTGAAAATGCAGGGGGCGAGGGCCACATCAATGCAAAGGTTTCTGCAGGTGGTATTGCCACCTCACCCCCTTTAATATTGAACACACATAGGGGCAGATTTATCAAAATTTGAGTTTAGAGCTTAATACATAAAAACACCCATGTTCTATTCATTCCTATGGGATTTTTAGAAGCTTATTTATCAAATTGTGAGTTCTAAATTTCGCCCATTGATAAATACCCTTCTAAAAATCCCATAGGAATGAATAGAACATGGGTGAGTATATAAGCTCTAAACTCAAATTTTGATAAACCTGCCCCATAGAATCCACATGCTGCATGGTGATTAGCAATTCATTTAGATGTATGCTGCAGACTAAACTGATTTATATGCAGCTATGCATGACATATTCAATATGTGGTTGGTATTAAAGGGGTGGGGTAGCAAGGCTATCTGCAGGTCGATGTAAGATCTGTTTCTTATTGGCAACCTTGCCATTTCAGCAGACTTCACTATATAGCTAGTTTTAGAAATATGCTCATTAGAACAAACAATCCATTAGTTTGGCCCTCAGACTTGATATGAGCAGTTTCTTGTTGCCACCTCAGATGCTCTGCACCCACTATAAGGCAATGTGGATATTACAAGCGATGCACTGGCCAACCAGAACACCAGGTAATTTACTGGTAGTAGTGGGGCCTCCTGCTCACTTAGCTTCTGATACAGGGCCACACTGATCTTCTTTAGACCATTTATGTGGATCATTGCAAGTGTTCAAACCCAACTCCTGTACAGATCAGTGAGGTTCTTACTCTGAAATGTGACTTCAATTGCTGGACCAGAGTTAGCAGGTACCACGACTTTGGCCAATCAGTCCTGGCTGGATTGCCCAGTCAGAGCTCAAGTCACACTGGTGCAAGTCGATGGAGGCCACATGCTTGGTGATCCAGCCTGACTGAAACCAAACTAAAACACAAGTAGATTTTATCCCGATTAGGCCACCAACACCCTAGGCTGAATCAGTGATTGGATCACAATGGGGTCCTATGGAACCTGCTCAATAGATATCTGGATGATTTTTAGGTAGGCTGCCAGAAGGTCCACAGCCATGGGCCAATAAGGTGCTGACTTGTTCTTGTGGGACCATGTTGACAGCTTTTGTTGGCCCATGTATGCCCAGCTTTAAACTGTAACTTCAGTTAGGTCCAGTTTTCAGAACCCGCTTCTTACTCTGATGCAACTGCAAGACTTGCATGGGAAAATGACCAAACATAAAAATATGAACCAAGCATTGAAACCGCACAATCCGGTTTTGGTTTATTGTTCCAGCTGTATAAAAGTGCATAGCTTATTGCAAAGGCTGAACCTTCCCTTGTTGCACCGTTGTATTTATAGAGGGGGCATAGGCTACTTATGTTTGTGGGCCCACTCAAAGATAGATAAGGAAATTCTGATTGGCTGTATTTTCCTTTTAAAGGAGAATGAACAGTAGCAAACAGAACATGCCGATTATCCAGGTCTGATTTGGACACTATGCTATTTTCCTACCCAATTTACAAAAACGCACCTTCCCACAGATAAAAATGTGGAATTAAATAGATCTGACTATTAAGAAATAAGTTATAGTAAAAATCTACATAACCGGCATTTGAGGCATCCTTAAAACACAAGAATAATGTCTTTAAAATGAAAAGAAATCAAAAAGGGATATAGGACTCCACGGGACTCTAGGGCAGGTGCTTAAAAGCACCAGGAAACCACTTATATAACATAGACCCCCCTCATAAGAGCCTTCCTCCTCTCTCTCAAACCAAGCACCACAGATGACCCCCCCAGTACCGCCCTATTTATCGTACCTGATGTCATAGTGCATCAAGGTTGGTGGCTGCTTGATGCTTTTTCACCTTTCAGTGTCAATCACTGGATATAACTATGCATGCTCATGGCAGCCAGAAAACTAGAAAAAGACATCAAGTCAACAAAGATGGCAGCTGCCAATCCTGCTGTGATACTCTGCATTTTGTTTGGAGGGGGGAGGCCAGCCTGTGTAGGGCCTACGCTATATAAATGGGTTTACTTGTACTTTAAGGAACCACTGAAGAATATGCACCTATGAATACCTTGCCTACCACAACGCTCACCCCCCAAGCCTTAGATAGCAGGCTACAGATTCCTGGTGTTGCATATTTATTGCAAGACAAGGTATCTTCCAATGCTGAATTAAAAAACAATTACTGGTTGGGGGGGGGGGAAGAAAATGAAAGAAGCTAGCAGAGATGAAAATTTCACTTACTCTTTGCCGCTTTCACGCTGCACCAGAGAAAAATATCATGGGAATCCAGTTCAATGTACAAATAACATTTCTACCTGCCTGTGTTTTCTACCTCATGTTCAGTTCATAATCCCCTCATTTACTTAAAATACTATTTACACTTGTCTATTTATATATATATATATATGTATGTATGTATTTACACAGCCTTTAGTGTGCTATGCATACTATTTAATACAAAGTTACTCCCGAGATACTCGGAGGCTGTAAATTCCCATAAGAAAACACTGCAAGGACAGCGAATGGAGTGCACCAGGAACTGCCAGTGGTTAGTGTTTCATACAAAGTGCAGCTGCCCACCACAAGCGGTGGTTTCCCCTTCCACTCAGGACCAGGGGGTTCTTGGTTTGGATATAGATGGGCGGATGGCACCTTTTGGAGCAGGCTTTGAGCCAAACCAGGACATCTGGAAGGCAAAAATAATTACTTATTAGGATGCTGGGATGAAATTATATATTTATTGAGAAAATCTATTCTGCACTGACATTTTACTCCTACATTTGATAGTATTTACCATTAAGGTGCAAATTCAGAATACAATCTGCTCTTATTTTATGGCTGGACTATACCCACATGTGCAGGGCCCAAACAGAAATCTAATAGCATCAGCATGTGGGACCTTTCCATTACAGATGAGTTTTGCTGTTAGGATCCAGCTTCGTCCACAGCTTGTGTCATAAGTGACCTGCTGCACTCTGGTTGGGAGACGCAATGTTTTTTTGTTTTAATTCCCCCCAAGTGCTAGGCCGCCCACACTGAAGGGAGCTCCCAGTGCAGGTGGCCATGTTTTGTGGAGCACATTCACATTATGAGCGCTTTTTGTGGCCTACTTGTTATGCTCATGTGCCACAACATAGCCGCACACACTAGGAGCTCCCTGCTGGTGTCGGTAGCCTACTGTTGGGGTGGGGGTAGGGTTGTCATCTGTCCGGTTTTCATAAGGGCTGTGTGGGTCAAATCTGCCCACCCAGTTTTCCAAATTAGGAAATCTGGACGAGACTCCGCCTTAATGATGTGGTGGTTAGCCAACTGCTGATCGCCGTGTCCTAGTTCCGACACTGCCCCATCCCCTGCCATTATTACCCTGTCCAGAGTTAGAAAAAGTTGGCAACCATAGGTGTGAGAGACAGTTGTAGGGTGACAGGTGCCCTTTAAAGATAACCATATGGAATAAAGAGATTGGCTAGCCCACAGTAGAAAGAAAGGGTTACCTTGTATTCCAAGGTCTCTTTGAGCAGATTTTCCTCCTCCACAGAGAAGTTGAGTAACACCGATACAGCTTTGATAAGATGAAAGGCCTGGGGAAAATAAGAGTTATTAGCCGCCTTTATTTACATAGCACCAACCTACTATGCAGCACTTTTAATTTCAATTTATACCAGTCCCAGCTACTGTGAAGCTTATTTCTTATTCCTTGTGGATCAGAACCAAACCCAGACTACAGTGCTGCAAGATTACAGAAGCTCTGCATTGTTCCAGGCACATCTTTTTGATTGGTTATCCTCACCTCTGTTTCCCGGGCAGACATGAACTTCAGCACTACATGTTTTAAGTACTCAAAGTTGATCTCTCGGGAGTCATTCAAGTCTGCATTGTTGGTTACAGTGAGTGATGGCAGGGCTGGCTCTGGGTTTTGCTTTTCTTGGACCTCATTCACTTCGGGCTCTGGTTTGATTTTCTGCAAGTCAAAATGTGTTCAGGCACAATACATGTTTTAAATTAGGCTCTATACAACTTTTAGAGATAAATGTATATTGTTATTCATGATGGCTTTCCCTAGTTTCACTAAAAGGTTACACATTACAGCTGCAGACTCCATGTTGCCCAAATTAAGTGAAAGGAGCAGGAGTAACTGTGGGGCACAGTGCAACGTAGGGAGAGACCTAAGACTGAGAGTGATGTATTAATAAATGAGAAAAGCCAATACATGCATGCAGTTTAAGGGCAGGGGTACACGGGGAGTTTAGTGACTAATCTCCCCGCAATGCCACCGGCTTGAATGTAAATCGCCAGTGGGATGGCATATGCAGCGCCGCGAAGTCACTGAAGTTTCCTCTCAGTCTTCAGAGGAAACGTAGGGCCACTGCGGGACATCACAGCGACGCATATGCCATCCCACCAGCGATTTACATTCAAGCCGGTGGCATGGCATTGCGGGGAGATTTGTAGCGCCGCGACTAATCTCCCTGTGTAACCCTGCCCTAACTATTCCTAGCAACTTTTTAGCTAGTTTTTTTTTTTTGGTTTCTGAATTATTTGTCTTCCTTCTAGCTTTCAAATGGGCTCACTGTTCCCAGTTTACAAAAAAATTATTACTCTATTACTCTAGCCTCTATGAGGCTTCAACTGCATTGTGACTTTTTCACTTGTAGGGGATGGAGGGAGGCACAGAATTTTTATTTATGGGGAGCCCTAGAAATGAAAGCTACTTGACTGTCCTATATGAGTACTGTTTCACTTTCTCAGCAGAAATATCTCACACAATGACTTACCAGCTCCTTTTGTAATGTCTTTTTCAGTTCTGCCATCCTCTGCTGGAGCTGCTTTATAGTCTGTAAATATAAGGATGTTATACTGATCAATTATGGATGAAAATTATATATAGATCAGAAAGGGGCACGTCTCTAAAAAAATCTATCTTGCCAGGGTACATGTAAATAAAAAGTGTGTGTGTGTGGGAGCAATTATTGCAGATTACTCCATACCTTATTTTTTTCTGCTATCTGCTGCCCCATTTCAAGGTTCTCCTTCTGGAGCTGTGCAATGTCGCCTGCGGTTACATCTCCATTGAGCTCTTGTGCATTCGACCCATGAAGGTGTTCATGTAAGGCTGAAACCTCTTCTTGTAATGATGAGACCTAATGTCACAGAAATGGGTGGAATAAGCTGCAGCAGTAAGCTCAGTATGAGGTTACTGACTAAACAATGTTAGCAGAAAGGTATTGTTGGAATGTACTTGATGAAGTGATCCTCAGATGGAGGCGAGAGTTTTCACAAATCAAATGCATTAGGTTCTACTCTGCTGCCTACCCACCCTGGACAGCCCTTGATTACAGATGTTAAGTAGACTGAAAATGCATTACTCTAGAGATGGATAGGCCTAAACCGGTCATTCTAATAGCCAGAAGTTGACTGTGGGTGCAGTTCATACTTTGACAGTGCACCAAGGTAGATGCAAGGCTCCCGGTTTTGGACTACTTACAACAAAGCATTTAGAAAAAACTGTGCTTTAATGTCTTTTTCAATCTGTGACCCTTCCAAACACAGTTCACCAGTATATGCTGCTCTTGCTTAAATGGGTATTTACGGTGACATAGTAGATAAGGTTAAAAAATAAAATAAAATAAGATACAACAATCAAATTCAATCTTTTATGTCTATATGAAACCTGCCTAACTGCTAGCTGATCTAGAGAAAGGTGGAAAATCCCATCTGAAGCCTCTTCAATTTGCCTTAAGGTGGCGGCACACGTGGCGATTTTCGATCTTTCGTGAGACCTGCCTGCTGCTAACTGGCATTGCTTGCTAGAGCTAAGTTTATTATCCACAAGTACCACCCGGTTCCTTCTACATCAAGTGTTTGCCTAATGCAATCCCATTAAGGGTATAAGAGGCTGCATATTGTTTTTAATCCCATTATTTTTAATCATACATTTTTTTACGTTGAATCATCTGCCACTTCGCCACTCAAACTGCCAGTTTGTCTAGACCCTGCTGCAAGGATGCCACACCCTTGATAGAACAAATTTGTGTCATCAGCAGGCACACGCTTCCAATGGCCTCCCCTAAGTCAGTAATGAACAAATTAAAGTAAAAGTTGCCCCCACTAAGAACCCTACCCCAAGTAGAGAAAGCTCAACTGACAACCACCCTTTTTGCACATACTCTCTATTCAAATACAGCATTACGAATACCAACAGATATTTGCTTAAAACCCAAACATCCATGGTGTTTAATCTGAGATGTCTTCATGAGAATCTCAATTGTTTTAATTACCATTACAGTCACACACTGCATAAGGACATGTGGCTGAAACCCATGTAAATGTCATTTTGAGTGGCTTTTGTGCTTGTTGTATTATTGCATCGTCCATTTATATGTATAAATAGTGCTCATTTCAGCTCCTATTCTCTGGTGTAAATATGGGGCCTTACTGGTACTCTGTTACTATTTCTCGTTAAAAGCTTATTTGTCCAGTTCAAGGGAACAGGCAAGAATAATTGCGTTAATGTTGCTGAAGGCCTTTCACCTACCTAAGAAGCCCTACCTGAGATTCACTTGTAAGGAGAGCCTGCTTGTGCTCTTGCAGTTGCATCCTCATCGTTCTGACTTGCTTCTCTGTGGATTCCTCACTCTGTTCCATTTGTGTCTTATATGTCTCTAGCTGAGACTGATGCTGCGATACTTGCAACAAGATGGCGTCATAATCTAATGGAAAAACAGCACATTAACCTGGACAGCAAAGTAATAACCAGTCCAATCACAGCATAATATAGAGATGGTTATATGTCTATCACCATGGGAAAGAGTTAAGCCAAGCAATTGGTCTTCATTTTTTATTGATTATGGTTTTAAATTATGTAGCATGTTATTTAGCAACCCTTCAGTTTGGAATCTCAGCAGGCTAAATAAAAAAATAATAATAAAAAAAGTTGCCTCACATAGCAAGTTTTTTTTGGCTGCTGGGGTTAGTAGCCCCTATTTGAAAGCTGGATAGAGTAAAAACAAAATTAACACCGACTGACTAATTAAGAGGTTAAAGAGCTGTAAAGGAGGAAGTAAAGTTCTGGCTATTATGTTAAACATCTGCTCACTCCAGCCTTTATAGATTACATTTTTTGCCTAACTATACATTTTTTTTTATTTTGCACAGCCTATTTATGCAGTTATATTTTTACACTGAAATGTTCCTTTAAAGGTGAACTGCTCCTTTAAATGACTTGCTCTTGCAGATGTTAAGATCACACAGATTAGCCATGATCCATGATCCTAGCAAGGATGACAGCATAGGTGATGTTAGGGATGACAGCATAGGTGATGTTTAAAAAGAACCAAAGGAAACATACAGGATAAAAGTAATACCAATATATGACAGCAGCAAGCATATAGTAACTTCTACAGGTGTACAAATTACGCTAGAGCAGGCAAAAGCTTTATTATTTTAAGGAAATATTTGTGTACTACATATAGGGATTTATTTATACATTGTAGACAAACATCACCGGTGATGCTGCCCATAGCAACCAATCAGATTTTTGTTTTGGTTTTCTAACTTGTAGGTGACCATTCAAATCTAATTGCTGATTGATTGTCAAGTGCAACATCACCGGTGAAGTTTGGCCAATGTTAATAAATACTCCCCTTACAATACCTCTCTTTAGAGAAGCTGCTTCCTCTTCCTTTCCCTGTAGCGCCTCTGTTCTCTGTGCCAGCTCTTTCTCATTCTCAGTGATTATATTCGAGAGACTGGCCACCTGGTAGAAAAAACTCAAATCAGATCACACATAGAAAGGGAATTTGGAGAACACAGTATCCTAATGTGTGCTGGCTAAAGCCAAAAATCCTGCCTTTGTGGTACTAAATTGTGTAATATAAGCACTGTATAGTGAAGATCCATAGAGATCTTATTAACCTCCTATGTGCTAGTTTCTGGCTATTGTATCTGAAAATATGAATTATCTCGATCAAGGCTGTCCACCTGGAGGCTGGATGTGGCCTTTCAAAGGATTCTTATGGGCCCCAATCTGTTTAGAGCCTCACTATATGACATCAGTTTAATTTAATTCAACTTTTTGTATTCTGAGATATAATTAGGCCACTACACTACATTAGACAGCACTGATCTGAACCATTTTTCTGATAAACACACAGTGATACAGACTGATGCAGGGCAAGATAAACCATAATAGCCCAAAGGGCATCCTACTCCATTGCTGGAGTAGAGATAGGAAGATCTGAAAATGGTGGTAAAAAGGTGGAAAGGGTATAATGGGACTGGTGTGAAAGAAGAGATAAAGAAAGAAACTGGGAGATAAAAAGAAATAAAAAAAAAAAAAAAAAGAGTAATCTTACAGCAAGGAGGTTATAAAAGGAATTTCCTAGGATAGAGGCAAGCAGCAGTGGCACTGACATACAAGGCATGAGATATGCACAGCATGGCCCACTAAGTTTAACAGAAGCATTGTGGGTATCACGCAAACAATATAATGTCAGGATAAGCAACCTCCTACACTCTAGCTGCTGCAGGAATCATAACACCTAAGTTTCTTGCCTTCCTGCTCAACAAGTACTGTCTCTCTGCAGTGCTTCCTCCTCATAAACATGTGCACAGTTTTAAAGATTTCTCTTTAAAACTTTAATAAAATGTCCTTATATTATGTAAAGACATATTATATTTATGTACAGACAACACACAACAGATATCTTACTGCATGCACTGGATATGACGCTGGCCATATACAGTGGTGTGAAAAACTATTTGCCCCCTTCCTGATTTCTTATTCTTTTGCATGTTTGTCACACTTAAATGTTTCTGCTCATCAAAAACCGTTAACTATTAGTCAAAGATAACATAATTGAACACAAAATGCAGTTTTTAAATGAAGGTTCACATTATTAAGGGAGAAAAAAAACTCCAAATCTACATGGCCCTGTGTGAAAAAGTGATTGCCCCCCTTGTTAAAAAATAACTTAACTGTGGTTTATCAATTTCAATTTTCAATTTCAATATCAATTTCTGTAGTCACCCCCAGGCCTGATTACTGCCACACCTGTTTCAATCAAGAAATCACTTAAATAGGAGCTACCTGACACAGAGAAGTAGACCAAAAGCACCTCAAAAGCTACACATCATGCCAAGATCCAAAGAAATTCAGGAACAAATGAGAACAAAAGTAATTGAGATCTATCAGTCTGGTAAAGGTTATAAAGCCATTTCTAAAGCTTTGGGACTCCAGCGAACCACAGTGAGAGCCATTATCCACAAATGGCAAAAACATGGAACAGTGGTGAACCTTCCCAGGAGTGGCCGGCCGACCAAAATTACCCCAAGAGCGCAGAGACAACTCATCCGAGAGGCCACAAAAGACCCCAGGACAACATCTAAAGAACTGCAGGCCTCACTTGCCTCAATTAAGGTCAGTGTTCACGACTCCACCATAAGAAAGAGACTGGGCAAAAACGGCCTGCATGGCAGATTTCCAAGGCGCAAACCACTTTTAAGCAAAAAGAACATTATGGCTCGTCTCAATTTTGCTAAAAAACATCTCAATGATTGCCAAGACTTTTGGGAAAATACCTTGTGGATCGATGAGACAAAAGTTGAACTTTTTGGAAGGTGCGTGTCCCGTTACATCTGGCGTAAAAGTAACACAGCGTTTCAGAAAAAGAACATCATACCAACAGTAAAATATGGTGGTGGTAGTGTGATGGTCTGGGGTTGTTTTGCTGCTTCAGGACCTGGAAGGCTTGCTGTGATAGATGGAACCATGAATTCTACTGTCTACCAAAAAATCCTGAAGGAGAATGTCCGGCCATCTGTTCGTCAACTCAAGCTGAAGCGATCTTGGGTGCTGCAGCAGGACAATGACCCAAAACACACCAGCAAATCCACCTCTGAATGGCTGAAGAAAAACAAAATGAAGACTTTGGCCTAGTCAAAGTCCTGACCTGAATCCTATTGAGATGTTGTGGCATGACCTTAAAAAGGCGGTTCATGCTAGAAAACCCTCAAATAAAGCTGAATTACAACAATTCTGCAAAGATGAGTGGGCCAAAATTCCTCCAGAGCGCTGTAAAAGACTCGTTGCAAGTTATCGCAAACGCTTGATTGCAGTTATTGCTGCTTAGGGTGGCCCAACCAGTTATTAGGTTCAGGGGGCAATTACTTTTTCACACAGGGCCATGTAGGTTTGGATTTTTTTTCTCCCTAAATAATAAAAACCCTCATTTAAAAACTGCATTTTGTGTTTACTTGTGTTATCTTTGACTAATAGTTAAATGTGTTTGATGATCAGAAACATTTTGTGTGCCAAACATGCAAAAGAATAAGAAATCAGGAAGGGGGCAAATAGTTTTTCACACCACTGTAATTCCACATAATATTGCACTTAAGGTGCTCGCTCATTATATGGCTAGAAGGAATTGCTCAAGAGATTTTAAGTTATATGTCAGTTCCCAGTTGCATATTGAAAGTTTATATATGATGAAATAATGTTCTGTGCCTAATAATTACACTCTAAACTACAAATTAAACTGAATATAAAATTAAGGGACAAACCAACAAAGAAGGAGTATTACCCTATGAACATGTTTTCATTAGTAACCACTTCTAAGTTGCTACTTGGACTGTTTAATGGAACACTGTCATGGGAAAACGCCTTTTTTTTCAAAACACATCAGTTAATAGAGCTTCCCCAGCAGAATTCTGCATTGAAATCAGTTTTTTTCTTTTTAAAAAGCAAAAATAGCTTTTTTTTTTATATTTAATTTTGAAATTTCACATGGGGCTAGCCATATTCTTCATTTTCTCCCAGTAGATATCAGAATAGCACTCAATGGTAAGAAATCCAAGACCGCTTTGGGACTCCATGAGTTACATGGGAGTAGGAGAAACAATAGGTTATCTGAAAGCAGTTCTAATGTGTAGTGTTGGCTCTTTCTGAAAGCTCAGACTCAGGCACAATGCACTGAGATGGCGCCTACACACCAATATTACAACTAAAAAAAAATACATTTGTTGGTTCAAGAACATAGTATCCCTTTGATGGAAGGATAACTTTGTAAAGTATGGCTCCAATAAAGTCACCTGCTGCTGAAGTTCTTCCTTCTGCTTTCGGGTTTCTTCCAAGGCTTTGGCAATCTCCACACTCACAGTTTCCCTGCTGCTCAGTTCCTCCTGGAGGAAATGGGGGGAAAAAAATGTCCAAAATGATTACCCAAATCATTCTGTTCTGTTAGCAGTATGGGGTGGCTACAGCTGGCATTTCAAAGAGTCAACTCTACTAAAGGGACAGGAGAAGGCCAACTGGACAAATAATATGACAGGAGAAGAAAGACAGAACCATTTAAAAAATAAATGAGTAGGATGAAGAATCGTGAACTGGGTAACTGGTGCAGCATGAAGGTTTATTATAATTGGTGGATACAGCAGCTTAGGAGAGTGTGGTTTAATAATAAGATGATAGGTAGAATCAGATGCTGGATCTCTCTTGAATTACTCACCCTCATTTTCTCTTGCTCGGCTTCCTGATGCCTTAGAGCCCTTTCCAGCTCTTCGTTTCTTTCTTTTAGCAACGTGTTATCTTGTTCCAATTGTTTCTGCAAGGGAAATAGTTAAATTCAGTGCTGCTATAACCAATTTTCTCAGACAAGCGATTAACATGCAGGTAAGCTTACTACTTGGTGCTGAGCTGCTGCCTTATCAAACTCTCGTGCCCCTTCGAGAGCAGACACTTGGGCTTCCAGTCGCTCCACCTTCTCAGCACACTGGTGTTTCACACTGTTCAGCTGCTGTGTCAGCCTGCTACACTCGGACTCCAGATCAGATTGCTGCAGGGAAACCATGATGTCACAATTTTTATGTACTTTTTATTTCTAAATTGCACTGTTTGCATAGCAAATAATTCACTCTATCATTTAAAATTTTATCTTTGAACCAACAAATGTATTTTTTTTAGTTGTAATATTGGTGTGCAGGCAGGCAGGCAGGCATCTCACTGCATTGGGCCTGAGCTTCCAGAGAAAGCCAGTGCTACACAATAGAACTGCTTTCAGGTAACCTGTTGTTTCTGATACTCCATGTAACTGGAGGAGTCATGAGCCAGACTTGGATTTTTTACTATAGAGTGCTATACCGATATCTACCACTTTTGGCAATAAAGGTGCCAGGAATCTGCTACCTTGCTACCTTCCCACTGTTCTCCTGTTTGGCTGCTGGGGGAGAAAGGGAGGAGGAGTGATATCACTTCAACTTGCAATGCAGCAGTAAAGTGTGACTAAAGTTTATCAGAGTAGTTTATCAGAATACAGGTCACATGGCTAAGACATCCTGAGAAATGAAGAATATGGCTAGCCCCATGTGAAATTTCAAAATCAAATAAAAAAAATCTGTTGTTTTTTTTTTTTTTTTTTTAAAGGAAAAAAAAAACAGATTGCAATACTGGGTTCTGCTGGAGAAGCTCTATTAACTAATGCGTTTTGAAAATAACATGTTTTCCCACAACGGTATTCCTTTAATGTTGTTGTTTGTGATGGGCTCATTAGCTCAGCTTGACCTCATAAGAAAAATATGTAGATTAATATTACAAAAAGTAATACTGCTGTGGAGCACTGTTTATAATCCTGGCATCTCCAGAATTTTTAAATTGTTTGACTTCCCACTTGTCACTATAGCATGGATCTGCCTTAATTACTCATGCACTCATTAATAATCAAAATAATGAAAAGCCCTGTAAAGCTGCACTTTTCAGCCAGTGGAAAAGCAATTATATTTGTCTCCTGGGGGCTTTCTTTGAAAGCACAAAAAAAATTAGAATTAGGGCATTTATGGCACTCTTGCAACGATGACCATTTAACTTAAGGCATTCATAAGTGCTTTCTAACCAGCTGAAATACGCATGCCACTGGACTAAGAGCAAGAGAGAGAGTGCCACTGCAACATATTAGAACTGCTTTAAGGTAACCTATTGTTGCTCATACTCCCATGTAACTGGAGGAGTCATGAGCTGGACTTGAATTTTTTTACTATAGAGTGCTATACCGATATCTACCACTTTTGGCAATACAGGTGTCATGTTTTCAGGCTACCACCAAGGCAAGTCATGCCCAGCAGTAAAAATACATTTTGTTTAAAGAAAGAGAAATGCAAAGAAATAGGGTCCCAAAATGACTCACTCAAACTCTGGTGACAAGTTTGGGTCAACCTTTAACTTTGACCTACCAAGAAGTAAAAAACGTTATCCTCACCAGTGATTTTATTTGCGATTCTCTCTCGTTCAACTCTTCCTCTTGCTTCTGCAGTTTCTCATGTGTTGTCTCTAATTTTTGCTCTATTTCCTTCAGCTTGCAGGCAGATAAATAAAAACAGATCAGCAATTGATGATTTAAGATACACATTCTGCTCATGCTCAGAAGATTAAAAATATTTCCTGGCATTTCAAGTACACACAAGCCCAAGTAGCCCACTAGTTCTATCTCAAAACAGTAAAGTAAGTCCTAGAATAAATACATTCCCTCAGTATCCACAATGGCATGTTTTGCCACAGTGACAAAACACACTCTCCGTTTGGAGAATTGCAGTGCTAAATTTTGAAACTTCAAATACCAGCATTGACACCCTTTATTCATGACGGTATCAATTTAAATCCTTACCTCTGATGCACTTTTCTGTTTGAAGAGGGTTAACTCTTCATCTTTCTGATGCAAAACATTTTCCATTTCTTGTATTCTACTGGTAAGCTTTGCTGCCTATAATGACATAAAAGAAAATGCCATACTTCATACTTTCCCTTTGTTGAATTACAGATATTGCCATCCCTCTTCAATATAGTACATCTATTTCAAACAGAATGAAACTATGCAATTAGTAAAGCAATTAGTATGCAATTATGTAAAACTCTACTGCAGCTACCATTTATACCCTGCCTGTTGGTCATTCAACTACAGCTCCCAGTTAGAATCAGGATATCCCAATCTCAGATTCATTCAGGCAAAGTATCTAAAAAGGGTCTGTCTCACACCTTCTAAATTAGCTAAAAAGTCCTTAAACTTCAGATAATAACATTGTACTAAATGACAGACACCTTAATTTGTGTGTTTTGGCCTGCCTACTAACACAGAAATTTTTGGGGAGTGGTGTTAAGTACTAGATATTCCTAAGCCCCATGCAAGGTCATGGTTGTTGTTACTTTTATTTTTTTTTTTATGCTAAAAAGGCTATCTTACTTAAGTTGAAATCCATGGCTCCCCACCTCTGTCAATGGAGAAGAAGCTATCTATCAATACACTCCCAAGCCAGAAGCTAACATATAAGACCGATGATGACCAGATACATTTCAGAAAATATTGGGTGGATGGACTGGCTCAGACTCCCTCAGTGTTAGAGAGCTAGACAACAGGTGCATAATAGGCCCCCTGATCTCTTCTGTGTCCATACACCTTGTGACAAGTATAGGGGGCAGGGTGAGATCAGGTTTTAAGTGTCCCCTCAACACGTACAGGGCCGATTTACTAAAAATCTTTTTTTTCTGGCCTTCAAAGACATATAAACTTGACATGGTATAAATTTGAATTAAACGCAATCATTGTTGTATTTATAAAATTTTGAGTTTCCATTTGAAAATTTTTAGAGCCGAACGTATCATTAATTTGAGTTTAAACAGACGTCGTCTCCATATATCCTCTTTTTTTTTTCCCCCAAAAAGGAATTGCTCCAGCAGCCATTTTAGGAGCATTGGTGCTCATTCTTGGAAAACAATATTGTGTTTAAGTTTTACTTGAAACTGGGTGAAATTGAAAACAATCGTGGGATTAATTTGCCCTTAAAAGTGTGTGAAATAAAAAAAAATGATGGGACAGATTAAACCTGCCGGTTATTTATTTTTTTTTTTGCAAAAAAAAAGCTAACTAAACATTAATAAACGAATTATGGGAGTTACTTTTTAAAAACTCAAATTTTGGGAGGAAAATTTCCGAAAAACTTGTATTTTTAGAGAAACAATATGGGAAAAATAGAGTACAGGTATAGGACCCATTATCCAGAATGCTCGGGACCTGGGGTTTTCCAGAGAAGGGGTATTTCCGTAATTCGGATCTCCTAACTTAAGGGGCGTGACACACGGGGAGATTAGTCACGCTGCGACAAATCTCCGTTGTCGCGGGCAAGTAATCTCCCCACAATGACATCCCACCAGCTAGAATGTAAATCGCCGGTGGTATTGCATACACGGCAGCGCGATTTGCCGAGGTCGCCAAAGTTTCCTCTCAAGACAACTTTGGTAAATTGCTGCGCTGCCATCCCACCGGTGATTCACATTCTTGCCAGTGGGATGACATTGCGGGGAGATTAGTTGCCCGCGACAACAGAGATTTGTCACGGTGCGACTAATCTCCCCATATGTTACAGCCCTAAGTCTGCCAAAAAAAATATTTAAATAGTAATTAAACCCAATAGGGTTGTTTTGGCTCCAATAAGGATTAATTATATCTTAGTTGGGATCAAGTACAAGGTACTGTTTTATTATTACAGAGAAAAAGGAAACCATTTTTAAAAATGTGAATTATTTGATTAAAATGGAGTTTATGGGAGATGGCCTTTCCTTAATTCGAAACTTTCTGGATACTGGGTTTCCGGATAAGGAGTTCAATACCTGTACTGGCAAAAACCCATTAGTAATTCTCAAAAATATCTAGAACTTAAAAAAAGATCAAATTTTTCTCAAATTTGCTTACTAAATGTGCCCCTTAGCGTGGTGGTCTGCTTGTGTTTTTGCTTTTTCCTATGTTAACTTTGCCCTATATTCTTTTCCATTGCTTCTTAATTTGCCAGTGCTACTGCTACTTTAATTTTGAATACTTATTTTTAGAACTTCAGCAAAGAAAATACCTGCAGATAATGTTTAGATTCAGAAGAAATTAACACAGGGCAGTTTTTCCTGTTCCACAAGGACCCTGAGCAGGCTCACCTGGTTTTCCAACTGGCAGATGGTATCTTTGTGCATAGCCTTGCCCTCCAGTAGCTCTTGCTTGGATTCATTTAACCGTACCTCCAGGTCATTCTTCTGCAAATTGAAAGAGCAGGATGTTTACTAGAAATGGGAAAGGAGTGGGGGCTAGATACTGAATAATTGTTCCTACACCTATAATGAAGCTATAAAAAAATTTCCTTTATGAAGATCTTTTAGCTGTAAAGCTGTTTGTGGCAGCGTTTAGGTACATAAAGTGTTCCATATATTGATAGCCATTTAATAGTAGTTACATTTAATAGTAGTTAAATAGTTGGTAGCTTGGAGGCTGAAGTGTAGTTTATATGTGTTCAGATGTGTAAAGTAGCCAGGTGGATTCATAAGCCACACAAAACTACATAGTGGCATGGTTGCAAGATCATTTTAATTTAAAGGGACAATATGAAAATTACTTCTGCCTATTACTCATTCATTTAAAGCAATTAAGTCCAACTATGCTGAAGTGCAAGGAGTGCATTAAAACACGAGTGCCTTTAATTGAAAGTGATGTTACCCACAGCTGCGCTTGTGGTCATACATGAGCCCTAGCCTAGGGGAAATCAGCATCAATAGTTCTAAAGAAAGTTGTCCTAAGCACTAATAAGTAAAGTTACCTATAAGAACCCCACAATGGACCTACCAACAGACATGCACTGTACCATGTCCACAAGGCGTTGTCTTAACTTGTGCCAGACAAAATGCTTGTAGTTCACGTTACTTATACATATATACATACATACATACATACATATATTTGGCCAATACCTCCTTAAGTAGTGCTTGGAGTCCTTCCTCCCCAGAGTAGGTTCCATCCAGTGTCTTCTCCAAAGAACTGACTTTTTCTTGGAGGCGCATAATCAAAACCTCTTTTGATTCAGCCTCTGTGCTCATCTGATAAAGAGGAATTCATTATATTGCGCACTTATATATTCAAATAATAATGCAAAGGTAGCCCCATATGTATATAACTTTCTTCCCCACTATTTAACAGGTTCAGGTTGGTGGAACAGGATAAAACAAACACCAATACATACCTTAGCTTTGAGTTGACTGTGCTGTAGCGAGAGATCTTCATAATCAGCTTGAACAGAGTTAAGTTTCTTCTTGCAACTAGAAGCAGAAGACTGAGCCTGTAGACACACAGCAGGTGGGCAGAAACTTATTACATAGATTCCTAGTAATTCCCTTCTAATTGCACTTAATGAGGTACTATCTTGGATATTAAAATGTATCCAATGATAATGGATTGCTCTTTGCAATAAGGATTTTTATATTTACATTTTGAAATATGAAATGATTTATCAGTAGATTTTCTCAGCTTTACACTTTACTGCTGCAGACAATTCATTAATGCTTGGCAGCAGAGGATTCCAAATAGCTGGCTCGTTTCACAATCTAGCCATACTACAATTCATTTGGCACAAGCAATTACACCTACTATGAGCCTTGCATTTATTTGCAATGAGAAATCAAATGTTAGGTTGAGTGAGCATGTACAGGTACAAGTACAGTAAAAGGCAGCATCAGACCTAAAACACAACAACAGTATGTTCAGAACTGACCTCCTGCAAATCCAAAGAAAGCCGCTGGATAAAGTCTTGTAGTTCTGTTTGCCTGTCCTCTAGCTCTGTTATCTTGATTGTTGCTCCTTCTTGTGCTGCTACAAGCTCAGACCTTCAGTTGAAATAGGGAAAGACATTCTATCATACAAATGTTGTTTCAGTAACAGGTTTAATGCCATCAGTAAATTGTTTTCCCCACTCGAGCAATACCAATATTACAAACCTCTTTTGAGCAAGCTCAGTATTTTCCTCCTGCAACTTCTGTATATCTGCACTGAGCTTGGCAGACAAGCAGCTGGAGTCCTGCAGTTCAACCAGAGAAGCTTCTGCTTCTTCCCTCTGTCGTTTCAGGTCTTCCTCTATTTTCCATAGCATTTCTTCTTTTTGCAATAGCTAAAATGTATGCAATTTAATACAATGAAGCCATGATAAAAGAAAGAGAATATGTCCAGCACATAATAGTCCACAGAATAATCTAGAAGATAATCTAATAGAACAGTCAGCCTGATAATCTTCTTAGAAGCAGAGTGTGGTTAGAGCCTGTACAGAGAAATTCTCAAGAACCATATTTAGCATATGTATTCCCCTCTTCAGACAGGCAGTTTGAAATCTCATGAAATCTCACTAATGGAAGGGCAAAAAACACCCAAAAATCACATTGGCTAGCACCGGAATTGGTGTATCCCTGCCTGCAGACACTTTGTTTCTCTGTGGATGCCATTTATAAACACTGCACCAATTTGGCAACCAATCAGAAGTTTGCTTTCATTGCTTTACCTGCAGCTGGCTGGAAAATTCTTATCACAGATTGGTAGCTATAGACCAAGTGTTTATAAATAAGCCCCAGTAACTTAGGTTAAAAAGGACATGTTATGGAGTTCAACATTATATGTCAAAATGAACCTACCTCTCCAACATGCCCCAGAAACTTCCTGCAGATTTTTTGTCCAAATAATATCAAACCAACAAGGCTTTAGGAGAAGGAAGAGTGGATTATGGGGAAATGGGCAAAAGAGAAAATAAGGCAGAGTCTGCAGTCACTACAATTTATAGAAGCTAGTGAAGCCCTAAAGCAAAGTGGAAAAAGGTGTCTAAAGTTTTAAAGCTAAGAACAAAGCAAACAAGATGGTTTTAATCTGTAGATCTCTAGGTATTCTGTAAATACTTTGACTGTAAAGCCCATACCCCTTCTCCTTCTGTAAAAGATGGGGGGAGTGTGTCAAAACAATCAACTTAAAAATCCTACATTGTTATATCCTATTGCATATAAAACATTTGCATTTTTGGTGTTTTCCTTTAAGGCTTAAATTAGGGCACTCACCATGTGCTTTATTTTTGCCAGCTCCTGCTGCTGAAACCCTTCAAGCTCATCAAGGTCTTCCCGCTTTTTGAAGAAGGACATATTCTGCTTTGTCATAGAGACCAACTGATCCGACAGTTTCTTCTTTTCCTTTGGAGAAGCAGCAGCCAATATAAGGAAGTGGGACCTCAGTTTGCCAGAGTTAATATACAAACTGCAATGCTCACAAGCTTCCTTTTACTAAACTTTTCTACATTATTTACAGTTATAAGCAGAAGCTGGAGCTGCCATAATGCTTATCTTGAAGCAGTAAGCACTATTCTGTCTAAAAATGCTCACTGTAAAAGCAATCACGCCTTCACTGCCAGGCATTTCCCAGTTAAGTTAATGGCAACAGCAGGAGGTGATCAGAGGAGCTTTTAATCCATCTTAAATACACTGGGCTGAGAAGCTCCATGTGCGACATCAGACTTAGACAAACACCAGGGGAACATACAAAATCTTTGCAATTACTGCTATGGTCAGTATTAAAGGAACTGTTCACCCTTAAATGAACTTTTAGTATGTTGTAGAAAGTGCTATTTTGCAACAAGCTACAATTGGCCTTTATTTTTTATTGTTTGCGGATTTTAAATTATTTAGCTTTTTATTCAGCATCTCTCCAGTTACAAATTTTAGCAGCTATATGGTTGCTAGGGTCCAAAATACCCTAGCAACCAGGCAGTGGTTTGAATGAGAAACTGGGATATGAATAGGAGAGGGTCAGAATAGAAAGGAAAGTAATAAAAAGTTACAATAACAATAAAATTGTAGCTCCAAATAGCAATAGTTTTTTTTGGCTGCTGGAATCAAAAGAGTCAAAAGAGCAAAACAAATAAGAAACATGTTTAAAAAACAAAAAAAAAAACCTATTAAAAAGTTGCTAAGAACTGGTCATTTTATAACATACTGAAAGTTAACTTAAAGGTAAAGGTAACTGTTGAGCTCATCATGGGAAAAGTAAGGGTCATTAAATGTCTAGGCATCAATTTTGGCCAACTGTAGTGTCACACTGCACATTACCATAAAACTATGCCTAGTACTTGCATTTCTCTGAGAAAAATCTTAGTGATCTAGTCAGACTATCAGACTATTTAGTGCACTTAGTTATATGAAAACACCCAGTGGTGTAACTACTCTGCACCGCGTCGCCACCACAAAAAAAATCTTCAAAGGAGCCCAGCGGAAAACCTGTTGCAATCCCTACCTGGCCTCCTTCTGCTGCCCAAAGTTGCCCCTCTGCCCGCTTCTGTATAAATCCTTGCTCACCACCTACTCTCCTACCCAAGATTTGGCAGGGATTGATATGCATAAAGGACGGTCTGGTTCCTCCACCTTCCAACATGGGGGGGGTTGCTTCCTCTATTGTTATTCCACTAGAAACAACTATTTTCTATTATGGAGAATGGTAAGAATCTGTCTACATCCAAAAAAAAAAAAATAGCTGGATCTGTGGAAGGACAACAGCAATATCACATTACTTTACATATTTCAATAATCATGGTACAGATACCTCTTCAAGATCAGCAAGTTTCTCCATCCATTCCTAAGAGAGAAAGGAAACAAGAAAAACGGAAGTAAACTGGGAGGAACTGGGACTGGAGAGGAAGAATGGTCAAAATTAGGGCTGAGAGATATGGAAGGAAACAAACTGTGAAACAAATATGAAGAAAGGACTGAAATTCTACATAAAAGGAAAAGAAAGCCTCCCCATGACCATAGTTATTGTGACTACAAGGCAAAGGGTTATTAATTCCCAAGTACAAAAGATCTAAATAAAATTATATGCTGCAAAAGTACTGTGCAGTTGTTTACTTCTGAGTGTCTCTGGCCTTGTACTGTCCCCCAACATTGATTCACATGCCATGACTATCATACAGTTCTGCAGAGAGACCAGGAGAGGAGGTAGGGCAAACATTAGGTCCAGAAGGTGGTACGATAGAGACTTTTATACAAATACAGCTGATGTATTTAGGGAGTGGTAAAGCTGTATTTCATGTAACAATAATATTGAGCTGAGGGCAGCCTTTTCTTCTCCTTTAACATATTACTTGAAGCAATCTATTTAAGCATAAATTATCCCAATCCATCCGCTGACCTTACCTGATCTTTTTTTTCAAGAGCTAGCGCGAATCCTTCAGCCATCTTTGCGCGGTTGGCCTGGTACGCCTCATTTTGCTCTTGAAATTTACGCATGGAGGCTACAAAGGAAGGCAAATCATATAGCCTCAGGTGAATAAGAATTGGCAATGCTGAGTAGGCAAATAATGGGCAGTCTTGGAGCAGTTAAAAAGTGGTTAATATATATTTTTAAACTGGTCAGTAAATCATCAGTCTGGGATTTGCGTGCATGTTAGTAAAATCGTGAACAGCAAACATAGTGAGAATACGTGATAAAGATCTGTGCAGCCTTTGCTGGCAATAAGCAGGCTGATAAAAGCTGCTGACTCAGCCCCTTCCTACCATGTCAGTAGCATACTGCTCTGTGTAAGGAGGCCTTCTGATGGCCCACCTGGCTATCTGCTCAACTGGGTCAGGTTAGAAAATCCCATCGGGTGAAGACACATAGGCGCCTAAATTAGGTGATCTGGCTAAATGAGTGGATCTTTTTGTGTATGGGCAGCTTAATATTTTGCAAACATGTTTGGCTGATTTACGCATTTCACAATTAATTTTCCCTTAAAAGGGACTGCCCTTTAAGGGACTGATTTGTAATCAAAAAAGCATGCTTCAAAGTCCTTAAAACCAACGTCTGGTTGCCATAAGTCAAAAACCCAAGCAACAAGATAGCAGGTAAAATGGCAAACTAAAAAGCTGCATGACAATATACTTAAGCTATTAAAACACACAAGAACAGACTGAGAAAAAATATAGGTTATCTTCCAATACCACTGTGCCTGAATCATACATTAATTAGTATGCTAATTATAAGTGAACCTCCCTTTAAACAGGAAGATAGACGCCAGCTTAGATTACTGTGTGTCATTTCTCTCCATGCAACAATATAAAGCTGCATTAGGCAGATATTTAAGTAAACATAAAATGTATTTTTACCAGAAAACCAAAGGGTTGACAATGAATAGATGTTAGTATAGCAGTATTACGTGGAAGGTCAGATTTTGGATACAGACAGAAAAGTGACAACGGGTTGGATAAATACGTACAATCCTGGTGCTTTTCTAATGCAACCTCAAGCTTGTCTTTCATCTTCTGTAGATTTCGGACTTGTTCGGCATATTCTTTGAGAGGAGACGGACAGAGTAGCGAGATAAAGGTAGGACAAGGTGGGAAAATCAACAGGAGGACAACACAAAACCAACACAGAAGGGAAAAAATAAACAAACCATGAGTGGGAAAAAATGACAGGGGTAACCACATCTCCGGCATTACAAAGTAGATAGTTACTAGGTGGTAAGTCTACTGGGATGAACACAACAAGGAACATAAATGGGTATGGAGTCGCTGCATATATTCTGAACTAAACTATTACTAACCCATCTCCGGGGTTTGCTCCAGTGCTAGTAACCCATGGCAGCTGTGCTTAATGCTCTGTTGTTTGAAACTTATTATCTGATTGGTTGCTATATGTTACAAGATTATTATATTATCTTCCTATTCTCCCTGCCCATCCCTCGGTGCTATTTGCAGATAGTTCCGCTGCTTCCTTCCAAATCGATGCAGGGTTCAGAACTGAGCTGTTATTCCAAGACAGACTATTTGCTGTTAATTACCTGAAGTTTGCAGTGAAAATTTAAGTTTCCAAATCCCTGATCAGAGAAAAAAGGGTGAGACTAAAAATAGTGATAGTAGCCAGTTCCAGCAGTTTTGTCTCTCTGAATCAGGGTCCATTCACATGGATAGGAAAGGACACACAATAGTGTGCGGCTGCCTGCAAATCCCTTCTAAAAGTTGCTTGGTATATCAACAGTGATGCCCATGGAAGCTGGTTTGCCAACCTTACCTCTGCCCACATACAACCCCCATCTATAATGACAAAAAAAATAAGCGCAGCTGAAAGGTGCAATTTCTACCCAAGGCAAGAGAACAGTCAGCAATCTTTGCCCAGAGAAATGCTCAAGGACGAGTACCTTTCCCTCCTTGGCTCCTTTCATTTGTGTATCATTTACTAAATCTTAAATTACTCGAAACTCTATACCTTAAGTCTATTAAACATGACTTAAACCCAGTGTTTTTGCCTCCAATGAGGATTAATTATATTTTCCAAATAACTGATCCCATATCTGTATATGGCTAGATTATTAATGCTTTCACTGAGATCCATTAAAAGCAAAAATATCTGGCTGCACTGATATTGATATGAGTAGAATAACCAGCCCATAGTTCTAACATCTGCAACTGCATGCACAGGGATCTATCCTCTTTAAGAATGCTGTAGAGGAATTTTTTCAAATAATATGTATATGACCACTGTGCCCTTTGAGGCTAGACAAGAAAAACAAGAATCAGTGGAGACAATATTGAACCCAGCACCCTGAAACGTCTAAAATTTCTCTCCAGATGCTGGAATATTTAGTAACCCAAGTCTGCTCTGTGGGTTGCTATCATTGACTGCTGGATATGGCCCAGAGTCTGCATTGTATATCAGTGTTGGTGTTTCCAAGGGTTGCTGGTGCTTCCCCATTGGCTCAAAGCACAGCATCTTGTTCCTCACCAAACAAATAAAAAGCTCATGTAATATGTAAGAGGGTCCTTTCCTAGGCATCAACGATATCAATAATGCATTTAGAGCACCAAAGACAGTGCTATATAAAATCAACAGGAGTTGCTTTGTAATAGGAGCCAAAATTATGGAGTTCACAGCATCTCTATAAAGTGTTTCGACAGTAACTATATTTCCCATAACACTGGCACTAGCATCGATAATTCAGTATACTAATAATGCTCACAACACTGGGGCCAACCAAAATGAGGTCTAAACATCAAAATGGTTAAAGCTTTCAAATTGCCAGTTAAGAAGGTTCAATATTGAACTGAATATTGTTTCTAGTTCTTAAGTCAAGCAATAAGTAGGAGAACTCAACAGAAATACTGACGAACGGGAATAAAAATGTTTCCCCCGCCCCCCAACTGGTACCACACTAGGAAAATTATTACTGGCTGGTTATTCACCTTTTATTAAACTTTTAGTATGATGTAGAGAGTGATATTCTGAGACCATTTTCAATTGGTCTACATTTTTAATTTGTGTTTGATTAATTATTTATCTTTTTGTTCAGCTGCTTTCCAGTTAAAAACTTCAGCAGGAATCTGGTTGCTAAGGCCCAAATTACCCTGGCAACCAAGCAGTGGTTTGAATGAGAGACTAGAATATGAATAGGAGAGGGCCTAAATAGAAAGATAAATAATACCAATTGGCAATAACACATTTTTAGCCTCACAGAGCAGTAGCTTATGGGCTGCTGGGGTCAGTGCCCCTGTATGAAAGCTTGATAGAGTCAGAATAACAAAGCAAATTGTTCAAAAATGATCTAAAAAAAAAAAGCAGTTAAAAATTTGCAATGAATTGGCCAGCATACCAAAATTTAGTACCCCTTTAATTGCCTATATGTGTATGTAGAAAGCACAGACTGCCTAAAGGGATAATTTATTATAAAAAGTACAATGTACAAGACTGTACTATAGATCATCTTGGGAATGATTAATTTAAAGGGAATATATCAAGGGCTATATATTATGTATAAATTGTATTAAATGTTATAGCTCCCAGTGGGTCACTGGGTTATAGGTCCCAGTTTTGGTGGGACAGTTATAAACACCAAAAAAAGATGGAGCTTGCTAGAAAATGGATTGTGTTTCAGGAAGATTTAATAAATAATAAATGCTTTCTGAATTCAGCATACAAGTGTGTTTCATTTTTGCATATTTATTACATATGGGTGCCTCCAGGACCAGGACACAACACAGGCAGGTTCCCTTCTCAAGGATTCACTGCATTTTCAAAGTTCCTGGAGCTACCTGAACAGTTCCGGGCAGGTTATACGAGTCAGTTCAGACTCACTGCAGCTTGCCTTCTACTTAACCCTGTATGTGCCAGTGCATCCACGGTGACTAATGCTACTAATCCTGCACTTACAAGACTAACATTTTTTTTTCAATAATTTTATACAGTTTGTACAATAAACCCTTTTCATTCCAATTACAATATCCCTTTACAATGCAAGTGTGTCAGACAGGCAGACCACAAAGACAAGTGTTTATTCACCAACACATGGCAGTGACATTATGAGCTGCACTCAGGCCTCTGGTAACCCTGAAATGTTGCTGTCATGCACCTTTTTAAGAATAATTGTTAATATTCAGTGATACTGCTTTTATAATAATTGTCATTTGATTTCTGTAAGGAAGTCTGTGTCTGCCTGTTGTGCAAACTTTTCCTATATCTATAAAGTTAGTCCGATTTCCATTTACACATTATACAACCTGTGGCAACCTAGCTATTGTTGAACTACAAATTCTATTCTATTCCCTTCATCCAGCACTCAGCAACAGGTGTGGCAGCCACTACATTATTCATTATCTAAACATGAGAATTATGGTTAAATGAAAAGCTGCACAGTTCTTGCATCTTACCCATTAGCTTTGCTTCAAGGCGGCGAATCTGTTCATTTTTCCTGGAGATCTGAGAGGAAAGGTCTTCCCTGGAGCTGCTGCCATCTGAGGCCTAGGAAATCAGAATAAGTGATGTTTTTATAAACTTTAAAATGTAAGTTTACAGGTGCATAAAGCAAATTTACAGAAAAAAAATCCTCTTCATAAATGCCCACATTTGGGGACTTTTAAAGGCCTTAAGATAGCAATAATAGGTTTTTCTCTATATCTGCAGATTCCCCAGTTGTACGCTGAAATGAGGCATTAACAGATCTAATTTTCAGTCCAGACATATCAAAGTTGGTCCAAGGTGACCATATATATCCAACAGGGGCAATAAGGTAAAAATCTATCAAATCTGTGCATGAAGACCACTTTTAGTTTGCCAATTCATTACTTGTTATTATCTTACAAGTAAATATTTTAAACTGTAACTCACAAAATCATCTCCTGAATCAGCCCCTGCTGATGTGATGGACTCCCTGCTAATAGTACGGGGGATTCGGGCTGCCCCACCAGGACGTGGAGCTACAGCTGCCTCCTCTGCAATCTTTTTTTTCAGCTTGGTGAACATAGTTTCCACTTATTTGCTTCCTCAGACTTCGGTAAGAGAGTCTTAGAAGAATAGGTATCCGTAATCCTTTCCAGTCCGTGAGGTTGCAGTGAAGAGTGCTTCAAATCATCACAGAATCCACATTAAACCCATAATGCACCTGAAAAGGTATATTTTGAAATGTTATTAATCTAGTAACTCAATCTAATTTTGAATGTAAAATGCAATTTTTTTTCCACTGGCAGTGGCCCTAGCACATAAAAGCTGGTTATTTACTAGCAAAACAGCAGCAGGTAAATCCCTTGGATGGCACTAGTGCCATGCTATTTTAGCTCAATGCACTGGGCCACATATTAGGGCGATGGTTCTCAGCTTTCAGGGTGAGAACGAAAGAACAAAAAAACCTGGTTGCTTGCCACACCATAGAAAGAGAGAAAAAAACCTCATTAATAATGCACAGTCACCTGATTCTAGTGACAAATGCAAATGCTAAAACTGTCATTTAGAAGAGTCTGGCTTAAGTTTAGGCAATAAATGAGTTCTTTTATCAAACCTCTAAAACGAAAAAGACCAATGACCCGAGTGTAAGGGCACAAAACTCAAACATGGTGTCAAGCACAACGGAGTCATGACCTTGCCCTTTAGGGCATGACTAAATGGCACTCAAATTTGGGGGCATTCCAGGGGTTGCCTTTGTACTACCCACCAGCAGTGGATTCAGCCTGATGCACAACTTTTTGCAGGGCTTGGTGCAAATTGAAACAGCTCAGTGGAAGCTTTCACATAGCTTGCCTTGCTTGGTAAAGAAAGATATATGGAAAGAGACAAATATAATAAAGATAGATAAAGGAGCAACATAAATGATAAACCTCTGTATAATAAAGGTTTAATTCGCCTGGAGGCAAACCACTGCAAAGACTGCTGTGAGCACTGCATTGCCATTTTATCTGCCAGCTTTGCCTTGATGGTCCCAGTATGCACAGTAGGGTAATATTTTCAACAGGTGTATTCCCATGGGTGGAGAAAAAGTCTGGTGTACCTGAGGTACTGAGAAATAATTAAGACACCTCTTTAGAAGGAGCTGAGTAGTTATGTGCAAGTTGAAATTTGGGCGACCATTGGAGGTTTGTGTTTGGTGAGGGTCAGACTGGGAAAGTACTTGGTCAAAATGAACTCTTCACATTTCTGTACAATTGCACTTGGCATTGCTCAGTCCTTCCTGCCTTGTGTTCCGAATCTGCGCTCACTGACCCAACCGCCACCTCCTGACCAGGCAGTAGCTCCAGGGTTCCCTTGGTGCCCTGCACACTGGCACAAAAAGAATAGGGCACATCCATTTGTCGCATGCTGAATACTGGATATGACTCCAGTCAGCAACTGCACCCAATTTATAATGTAACAGTGGCAGGCACAGCACTATTGTGTCATGAAAATCACCTGTTTGATTCCGCTTGTGCCTGAATTCTGGAGAAACTGCATTGTGGGGAAAAAACATAGCGATTGCACTTGATATTGCACTCTGAACAGTGCATCTTATTGTCAACATAAAGTAAAAGGAAGAGCTACAACATATCTGATCAAGCCTGCAGGATAATAAGGGCTCTGGCACATGGGGAGATTAGTCGCCCGCAACAAATCTCCCTGTTCGCGGGCGACTAATCTCCCCGAATTGCCATGCCACCGGTGAAAATGTAAGTCGGGGAGATTAGTCGCCCGTGAACAGGGAGATTTGTCGTGGGCGACTAATCTCCCCGTGTGCCAGAGCCCTAAAGCATTGCAGGGGCAACATGTCCTAATGATCCCTCAAGAACAACAACAGGAACTGATACCAAGGTGCCTCGCAGTGAAACATGACTGATCTAATCTTTCATACGTTAGAGTTAGCAGAAATTCAGATCCATTACATAGGGAAGCCTGAACGGCCCACAGGCTGCTCTGACACACAGAAATGACAGTCTTTCCAGCCAACAGGAACGAGCCACTGAAATCATAAAGGGGAAGGCTGACAGATCAGCTGTTAGGATTTCGTAACACAAATTGAGTGACTGGACGGAAACAAATGCATATACTACACACAAACTTTAAAGCATTTCAGGGAAATATGGAAAGCTTCAAGCAATCATTATTTGCAAACACAAATAACAAAAAAGAGGGACCACTAGCCATGCCAATCAAACATATAGCCATTCATCACTGTACTACAATTACCAGCATCCACTGCTAGCCTTCTTTCATTCTGGGTAACTATCCATATTGTGATCACTATATAAAAATGATACCTGGATGTTATTCAGATGCCTATGGCCCCTCTAGATCAATACCGGGGTATTGTGCATGCAACACTAAGGCTAGGGACCCATAAAGTTAGTCGCCTACAATACATTGCTGCTACCGCGTGCGACTACCCACTCCAAAATGCCTTTCCACCGACAACAATAGGAGTTGCCAGTAGAAAGGGCAATGCATCACTTTGGCTTTCCGAAGGCACTCAAAGTTGCCTGCAGAAGGAAACCTTGCGCAACTTCAGAAAGAGTCACTGGTGGAAACACATTTGGAACAGTTAGTCACTCGCAGTAGCAGTGATCTATCGTGACCAACTCTCTCCATGGGTCCTTAGCCTATGGCCAGTGACACACAAAGAGATTAGTTGCCCTGCGATTAATCTCCTCTAGCAGTGGCGAGTAATCTCCTCTAAATGTTTTCCTGCCAGTAGTAATTTACTTCAGCTTTCCGAAGTTGCCTCGCAAGGAAACCAAAAAAGAGTAAATATACATTCAGCTCACATTATAATAAATGGGAGATGAGATATTAATCAATGTAATAGAAAGATTCACAAACCATTGGTATTTTTAAAAGACAAAGAAAAATGGATTCATTGGGGAGAGCCAATATGTTAGATGTCCCTTTTTTTTTTTTTATCCCCAGGCTGGTGCTCCTTTTAGTTAAAACTGGAAAGTGGAGCACTACCATCCTACCTTACTGGCAGGAACTAGGGACACCTGGGGATGGTATATAAAACGGAAGCATAGTGCTCTCTTAGTTAGTTATTTAGTTAGTTATTTACTGGGGAGTGCATATTGGAACCACCCCTCAGAATTCATCTTTCTTTATCCTTTAAATTAAGTAGCAAACAACAGCAAATGCCTCTGTTTTCTTAGATAAAACTGCTTAAAGAAAAACTCTAATTGGATGCTATGGCCATAAGCTGGCTATACATTCAAAAAGAGAGTCAAACAATTAGATCAGCCCGATATTGTCCACCTCATCTCATAAAAAGAGTGGATCTTTCCCAGATATGCCCACCTTGAGGTCCGACTTGGCTGCCAGATCATTGCAACAAAAATGCGGGCCATCGTTGCAAGGACCGCAACCAGAAGCCGATGTGGTCTTTACCCTGATGAGATTTTTACAGCTGGCCAATCAAGATCTGGATGATTTTGGCCAGATATATGTCAGGCGGGCCCATCAGAGGGCCCCATACATGGGTCAACAATCTGCCTACTTGGTCCAGAAGGCTTTGCCCAGAAATTGGTAGTTCAGAATATCAGAAAAGTGTTGTCATCAGAAATATTGCCTTGTTTTCTCAGGCCAGTGGTAAGAGAAGTAAATGCCTGATCCCAAAAGGGAAGACTTTAGAGGTTTCTATGCTAAGTTCACCATTGCAACCCAAGAACAGCCTTATGGATCTGTTTCTCTAGCCATTGCTGAACTACAACTCCCAGTATGCAGCGGTCAGAAGCATGCAAAGGGTTCAAAGTACCTGTATGTTATCCTGGACACCAGACAGGTGCTGTTGCAAGGTCAGCGTATTAGTGTTTGTCTCATACCTTTCAAAACTGAAAAATACACCATCGCTGTAGCTCCACAACAGTTACATTCCATTAGTGTCCCTCTTTAATGATGATACCAGCATTTCAAGCGCTGCTCAGCAGATGTGGCCCATAATGTCAGGTGAGATGGATTCCAATTGGAGGGTTGTTGAAGAAGGCAGACAGCAGCTGTTGGCTTGGTCACAACAGCTGTTTAGGTCAAATGTGGTATCCTGGGATGTACCACTTAGCACAGGGGAGAACTTGCCAATAAACCCACTGCAGTTTCTAGTAGCACCAAACACAGGCCACTGTACTACCCCTATGTGCTGTATAAAGTGGCAAAGGGCAAATACAAGAAAAATGGAACATGGGGGGGAGAGAGTAGTTGTGAAAGGGGCAGCATGCCTTCCTATGCTTGTTTCCTATCACAATATCCCACTGGCTTGCATCTCCCTAGTAACATTAGAGTTCTGTCAAAGGGGTCGTAATATGCCTCGTCTCCTAGTACTATACGCCGCCTTTCTCTAAATGTACAGAGCCCTAGGAGGGAAAAAATGGGTTAGAATGGAAATTTTTACCTCTTACAAATGTTATAACATCACAGCTGAAAAGATATCCTATTTGCTCCGTGGCTAGGTTGAAACGAGAGCTGGGCGTGTTCTTTCATTCTTCCACAGGAAGTGGTCATAACTGTGAGTGACACCTCAGCTATGCCGCAGCAGCACAAGCCCCGCCCCCGTCCCTGTGCTCTCTGAGCCTGTTACAGCCTTGTCACATTGTTCTCTAAGCCTGTTACAGCCCTGTCACATTGTTCCTATTCATGGTGGCTGGAGCTGCAACTCTCCCCAAACACTACCATTGTGTACCATAATTATCCATTCGCTCACATTCCCTGGAGTATAACCTTTACTTGTGTATAACAGTCTCCTATGGAACATTCACCATCTATTGAGGCAGTGGCTCTTGTTGTCAGATAGCCACAACTCCCTTCAGTAATAAATTTGGGCTGTAAGTGTATGTAATGTAACTAGGAGACCCTCCTGATTGGTGATGTGTGGGTACATACCCAAAAAGTGGGGTTACTGGTGTGGGATCAGGCAGGTGGCTTTAGGGGGGCAGCCCTTGGGCACCTATATAATACAATTTTTTTTTTAAATAAATGAATAAAAAACCTCCCAAGCCACCAGATCGAACCAATTGAAATCCCTAGGGGTGAGGGGTACAGGCCAACTATAGGCAATGGAGTGACGTCACTTTGGAAGTGATGTCAACACGAGGGGCACATTTAGGTACGATGCCTAGGGTGGCACTGGATATGTAGCCCTGATATGCAGGTCACAAAAACTATGACCTGTGCCCAACCCTGACCTGCCCAAGATCAAGGAACCTTTCTTTGAACTGAACCAAAACCTGTAAGTGATGTCATGGAATGGAAGGGGCTCGCCACCAGTCCTAGACTGGCAATCTGTGGATTCTGGCAAATGCCAGAAGGGCCTTGGGGGCTGTTTGGGCCTCTGTGTACTTGAAAAGCCAGGGCCAATTTTGAATCCCAGTCCAAGCCTGTCTGCCACTGACATTACTAACAGCGAGGGCTTGCTAGTACGTAACAAGCATGTTCTCAAAGTGGCAGGTCGGGCAATAGCAAAAGCTGAGGCTAAACCTGTACCAACAATAGCATTTTGTGACCTGAACCCACTTAGGAAGTGGTCCTTCAGCTAGGCACTAGGTATAGGATCGCATGCACCTTCACAAAAAATTCAGCCTCAGGTGGTTGCCCCACTAGCCCATCAAGAACAAGAATTGCCAGGACCATTGGCTAGAAGTAGACAAGGACAACTGGAGGGCTTCTTTCTGATATGTCCTATAAAGACCATGTTTATTCTTCAGGTTAGGTTACCCCACCGATTGATGTTTTGGCAATAATCGGGCAGATGTCGATCAGACAGATTTGATTTTTCCATTGGATCGGAGACGGCATCAGCTCATTGAAATTGAAACAGCCCATTGTAATCAAGTTTGCCTGAAGTGGGCATATCAGAGAGATTTGTTTGTCTTAGCATGCATGGCCAGCTTTAGAGCAGTCGCTAAGCAACAATGTCAGAGGGAGTGCAGAGTTAAAATTGACAGGTTGTTTGCATAGGGAACAACGGTTCAAAATGCAGTGTGTCCCACAGATAGTTCATCTCACCTGATTTGCCAATTGTGCCAGATTTGTCCACTGTGCGCCCAGAGGCCCCATGTCAGGCGCCTCCCCTCACTCCCTACCCCCATTCCCAGGATCATTCACATGCACAACCATTTATCTTACACACGGAGCACTGGGGACATAATGCACAGAAAACTCCAGCGAGCCTAGACCCCAGTGCTCCATGCTCTGAGAACAAAGTTCAGGTGCAGCTGGGCACCATACCGCCCCTAAATGTGTGCTGCCCTAGGCCCTTTGTGGCCTCGCCACAAACCTGGGCCTCTTTGCCATCCTGACGGTGGTAAGGGCAGGTTTAAGTTAGGGTTAGGTTAAGAATGTAGGGATCAAGTTGAATCAGCACCCTAGGGTTCGCGGGCAGAGTTTTATAAGGGCAAGGCAGATCATGGTAACAGGGGATCCAGTTATTAGAAAAGTAGACGGGAGAATCAAATATTTTTGATTATCAGTTATCTCCACCTAAAGACCATGTGACTGATGAGGGGCCCAGTGGGGCAATAATAAGTAGTTACATGTCTTACACAAAAATTTAAGGGGGTCCTAAAATTTAGTGTGGGGTCCGGCAATTATTAATTATATCAGTGTACTCAAGAATGCAGTGACCTCACAGTTTTGATACAAAGATTGTCACCGAAAAACTGAGTTACAGATTCTGAGTTCAAATAAAGGAAGATACTGTCCAGACTGTAGCACTTACTGTCAGCCATTTTCCTATAGCTTTGACAGGTATTTGCCATGCCTGCAATATAATTCAATGTGGGCTGCCTAACATCTTGGCACCCCCAGTGAATTATCCTTTTTTGTCCTAGATCTGAAACCTTGTATAAGGGAATGAGTAATAAGGCTGAAGCCATATTAGTGAAAGAGACGGGTGTTCAAAAATTAGATTATGATTTACCATTAGATATTCAGCTGATGACCAGTAATTAAGAGCAGTTGCCCACAACTTCTAATATGTAAATATTTTTCAAATAAATTATGAGATGGGTGTTTGTTTAACAATAGCAATGAAGATTTTTCACCAGAAAACCAATCAAGGCTAGGAGATCTTGATGGCATAGCAGCAGTGTCGGGCTAAGATGGCAGGTGCCCACAAGTAAACCCTGTTCAATGGGCCCACTCTCAAAAAATTCCTCCTCTCCTCCCTCAAACTCTTTGTTATCCTAGTCTATTTTCTCTACATACTATACTCTATTCTTCCATCCATCAAGCTACCTTGTTCTCATACAGAAATAGGGAATGGCCATGAAATAGGCTAAATAGAATCAAGAGGGCCCACTGACACCTGGGCCCACCGGGAGTTTTCCTGGTATCCTGGTGGGCCAGTCCGACACTGCATAGCAGAGTTAAAGTAGACCCTACCATGGTAACGAAGACGTAAGGCAAGATAATTGTACAAGTACATTTGCTGACTGCCTCATGAGGCTCCTGCTGCAAAGAGAAAAAGCATTATGGTAAGCCAGTTTCCAGAATATGTTTTTTATTGTCATGTCACATTAGGCCTATGGTATATAATCTCGATTGTTACTAAACCATTGTGTTCATAACTGTCCCTCTGTCACCACTTCCCATAGACCACTATGGGAAATAGTTTGGCAGGCAGACCTGGTGGTCAGAGGTTGACCACCACTCAGAAATACTTATTCTTGACTGATCTTAGAAAATGGACTTAAGGTCCCCATACACGTTGAGATTTGCTTGCTTGGCGCGATCACCAAGGGAGCGGATCTTCACCCAATATCCCCACCTACGGGTGGGTGATATCGGGGAGCGTGTAGGTAAAAACAAAAAATCGATCTAATTATACTGACAGCAATGGGGCAGTCGGTTTGGGGACCGCATCAATGAGCCGATGCTGTCCCCGATCCAACTGAATTTTCTAACCTGGCCAATTTCAGGCCAGATATCGGTCAGACAGGCCCCTCATTTCTGCCCCTACACAGGCCGATAAGCTGCCTATGTGGGCTGGCTTTGTTTGGCAGTATACCTGGAAGCAGCATCCAACCAACATGTTGCTTGTGAGACACTGCTGGGGGATCACTGAACTGACATGTCTGACAGGCATAAACTGCAGGAAAATGAAGGGGTGCATGAAAAAGGTACATGTATATAGCATCACGTTAGTTCAACACCTGCCCACTTATAATCCCTGCAACATGTACACCTATTGTCAATAGCCATAACACGGAGAAATAGACACTGCCTTTGACATAGGTACTACCCTTACAAAACTATGTTTAGTTGTAGCTTTATGTACTGTACTATGTTTGTACTCATTTTCAAACCAATGTTTATTTTAGGACATGATTTTCCCCTCACTAAGAGAGCAAGATCAGCAGCGATGACTCACAAGACAGTTGCAGATTAGATTCTTCACTGGACAAAACCAAGCAGTGTACTTGTTGGCATAGTCATTGGATTACCGGTACTTTATATTTCCCAAACTTTTTTTTCTTCAAGACAAATATCACTGGAGTACAGTCACGCAGCAGTCACTGAACACTTCTCCATTTGTATCCATGCCTCCGAATATCAAACATAGATGAACAATCCCCCTTTCCAAAGTCTTGCTCGTTGCAGATGAACTTTCTTTTAGATTACTTTCCCCATTACAAGGAAGTTTTTCAGCATTATCTGTATTAGTGCTTGTATTCCATGGAAGGAGACACATGGAATGATCCAACCTTGCAGCAGGACATTCAGAATCAAATTTCAATTGTTTCCACACCAGTGTTTCTAAAGGAATATACAGGAAATATAAACACAAAAAACAGCAAGTTAGTTTAGTTCTAGGTACAGCTGCTCTGTAGACACTGTATTCTAAAGTTGGCCATACAAGGCCCATTTAAAGCTGACAACTCTGCCCCTCCACACCGAATTAGCAGCTTATCAGTCCATGTACTGTATAAGGTGCTCAGGACTACCTGTCTGAGCAATATGTGGCCACAAATCAGCAAGACATCTGTTGGGCAGGTTTGAAAACCCCTTAAAGAAGTAGCTTACCTTCAAATTAACTTTTGCTATGATGTATATGATGTAGACAATGCTATTCTGAGACAATTTGCAATTGACTTTTTTTTTTTTTTTTTTTTTTACAATTTGCTGTTCTTGAATCATTTAGATTTTTGTTCAGCAGCTCTCCAGTTTGGAAGTTTGGCAGCTAACAGGTTGCTCGTGTTGAATTTAACATAGCAACCAGGCAGTGGTTTGAAAGAGAGACATCAAACTAGTGGATCTTTTACTGTGCAGACAGGTTAAAGGAATACTAAAATGTCCGTAGGAAAATTCATAGGAACGGTCAGTATTCTGAATGAGGCAGACCCCTCGGTCGGTGGGGGGCAGGGGGACAAGTGGGCCCGGTCTGCTTCACAGAAATCCATCCTCCCCAGTCATTACCTAATGGGAAAATGTAAACGTTAAGCCTCCTTCCCAACTACTTGCACATATGAGACAAGGGGGCCTAGACTTTGGGATCTGCTTCACAGAAATCCGCCTTCTCTAGTCAATACCTAAAAGGAAAATGTGTGAAATTTGAGCCTCCTGGCCACCTGCTTGCACCATGCACCCCCTGCCAGATGCAGCAGGGGTGCACACGTGCAAGCAGGCAGGGAGCAGGTTGTGCTTGCCGGGCCCCTCCAAAGATTTCTATTGCAGGGGGGCCCAGCAACAACTTGTTACGCCACTGCCCCTAGTGCAGTGATACCTGCTCATCATGAAGGGGACTGAAAGAAAAAGGAGCCACATTGTTTTTCTGTGTCATGCTGGGTTGGAGGTGGCACAATACTTTCATAAGCTAATTACAACAGCTGAGAATCCTTTTGCTGTGTTGAAGTGATGCTTAGGTAAGTACCGCTCAGCTGGGTGGTGCCCTTGAGGGATTTTTTGTTAGCTAGATTTCTATATTGTAACTGTTCAGTAATACTGACACTTTCCTATGGATTCTCATAGAACATTTTATAGTAACTTTAAGAAACATTTTTTCAGTTCTCCAGCTTGGAATTAACACAAAGCTAAAGCATAATAATAAGAAATAGAAAAATCTGGCTGCAACAGTGCCACTTACCCTAGCAACCAGTGATTTGTACAAAAGAGTAGGAGTGCTCACAGTCGGTTTGCAACATTAACTTTTGGGTTGAGTATGCGCTGTGCAGAATAATGTCACAAGTACTGTCCTCCCATATTGGAGGAATAAACTAAAGAAGATCTGCTGTGTATTGGACCCACAGTTTTCCCCCAATGCCATTGCTGATTCCAGTAGAAATATTACTATCTATTGTTTACATCAGGAACTAAGGTTATTTCTTAGGATACCTGCATGGGTCAGCACATGACGAGGCACTGAAAATCTATTGATTTGCATGAAAATGGCATAAAGCAAAGTAAAAGTATATTGCATACCTATGGATTAGACATACCTGTGTCATATCTGTACATAGAGTTTGTAGCCCCTGTGCTGGTCATGCCACCAAAGATATAAATATAGGATTTCCAAGCCACAGAGGAATGAGCTGCACAAGCAGGAGGTAGATCCCCCTTTGTCTTCAAACATTCCCATTTCATAGTATCTAGAATAAAGCAAGGTTTAGATATTTGTTCCACAGGAACTGAAAAGAAGGAATAATCAAATGGAAATATGAGATTTACCTGTATCTATACAAAACATGTCTTTGAAAAAGGTGCTCCCTGCCATGCCACCATGAACATACAGCTTACTACCTACTGCTGTAACAACATGGCCATGGCGAGCCTGTGGGGGATCTCCTGATGTCACTGGCTGTGTCCATGTCATGTTAGCTGAAAAAAATAGCTCATTTCATTTTAAAATGCCAAGAGCTACCATCCAACAATTTTATAATATGTCCATTACATAACAATGCATTATAATAAATTGTATAAAATGCAAAGTCATCTACCTACCAAAAAAAAACTTGGCAACAACAGAATCAAGAATAACCAAAAAGGCCCAACTGCTGCAGTATATATTACCTGCATCGTATATGTAAAGGTTGGTGTCTGTCACTGGTTCTGCTCCTTTTTCTCCTCCTCCAAACACATAGAGCTTATCTTCAATAGAGGCAGAGGAGGTGTGGAAAGTCCTTGGAGATGGTGGTGTTCCTCCCACTTTTGGGCTTTTCCATGAAGGCATCCCTTAAATAAAAACAAAAACAATGGACCACTAAAAATATATACAAAAAGTCAGGCTTACAAAATAAAGTTTGCTGCTTAAGAAATAACTAATTACAACTGCTTTGAGAAGGAGAGAGGGTGGCCTGGATTATCAATTTTGGTATTAATATTAGTGGAGGATGCTCTCATCTTAATATGCATTCCAACTTGATATGTTAACTTTATGGAGTCTGGCCACCAATAGGGCTTCACCCAGATTTATCAAAATTTGAGGTTAGAATTTAATACACAAAAACTCACCAATTTTCTATTTAATCTGATGGTATTTTTAGAAGCGTATTTATTAATGGGTGAAAGTTAGAACTCACCATTTGATGAATACGCTTCTAACAATCCCATAGAAATGAACAGAACGTGGGTGAGTTTTTATGTAAACAAAAAATTTTATAAATCTGCCCCTTTATGTTTTATTCATACAAATCCATCTTTTCACTTCCAAAACATTAATATTCTATATGTTTTTTTCATGAATGTATTTTTCACATTTCTTGTATTTATTTAATATTTCTTTCAATGTCATTTTGTATGATGTTTTTAAAATAACCACAAGGTAGCGCTAGTGTACCACATGTATAAAAGAGTTTTAAACATGGAATACATTGTGCCTAGGATTAAGGTTGGTAACTCGGCAAGGCCCTGGCCTCGCATTTTAGCTGACCAAATAAAGATCAACTTTTATTGTAAGATCATGCTGCTGTCTATTTTTATTTCAAATTTACATTTTGTGTACTCCAAGGAATGTGCAGCACTTCTCAGTCAGTTGAAGTGGTGTATGAATAAGACAAATAATAAGTAGTATTAACATTAAAAATGTAGTCTCACAGAGCAATAGTGGTTTAGCTACTGGGTAAGTGACCCTATTTGAAAATCATAAAAAATATAAAGAAAAATTAATGAAAGCCAGTTTGCTAAGAATATGAAATTCTGCATCATACTAACAGTTAAAGATAAAACTGAAGTACCACATTATGCTGACTCTAAGGGGCATATTTATGAAGCTTGATACAGGTCAACAGTAGGATATTCTGCCACTCCAGTTCACCTGTATGGGATTTTCAGGAACATATTTATCAAAGGGCGAAAGTAAAAGTTCACTCTCTGATAAAAATGCTCAGAACTTTTACAAGGTGCCATATACACAGTCACAACATTTTTTGGGGAAAGCACCTCCCATCTTTATCTTGTTTACACAGCATTCAGTGTTCTATATTCCTTTTTCTTTAGTACTATACCTTATACAGGTATGGGATCCATTATCTGCAAACCCATTATCTAGAAAATTCTGAATTACAGAAAGGCCATCTCCCATAAAGAAAATAATAAAAATTTTCAGTGTTGGACTGAGATGGCAGGGGCCCTCCAGAAAACCCTGGACGATGGGCCTGCTCTAAAACTTTAATTCCTCCCCTCCTCCTTCAAACTCTTTATTATCATAGTCTCTTTTCTCTATATACCTATGCTATATTCTTCCATCTATCAAGCTTCCATGTTCCCATACAGAAATAGGGAATCACCATGAAATCAGCTAAATAAATAGAAGCAAGAGGTTCACTGACACCTGGGCCCACCAGGAGTTTTCCTGGTAGCCTGTTAGGCCACTTAACCGACACTGCTAATTTTAAAGGAAGAAAATCCTTACTGGTGGCAAAAAAATCCTATTGGGTATATTTAATGTTTAAATGATTTTTTAGTAGACTTAAGGTACTGAGATCCAAATAAAACTGGCCATAAACGCACTGATATTATCGTACAAAACCTTATTTGGCAAGCCAACGTGACCAACATCGAAAAGGCTGCAAGATATCAGTCGTCTCGTCGATCGCACTGGTTAAAAGATTTTGATCAGGCGCCATTAAAGGCGCCCAAGCAAAATCTCCGTTTAGGACTGAATCGGCAGATGGAGGTATAATCCCTATTGTATCTACCTCCATATCATACGATTCAGCCCTGAACGTCAATGGGGAAATGAACGACCAATGGTCACAGGAAAGATCGTTATTGCTACATGTTTGGCCACCTTTACAGAAATATCCCTTATCTGGAAACCCCCAGGTCCAAACCATTCTGGATAGCAGGTCTCATACCTGTACTATAAGGGCTGTGGCACACGGGTAGATTAGTCGATGCACGACAAATCTCCTCAAAATGCCATGCCATTGGCTAAAATGTAAATCGCCGGTGGGATGGCATATCGGGGAGATTAGTCGCCCGCGACAAGGGAGATTTGTTGCGGGCGACTAATCTCCCCGTCTGTCACGGCCCTAAGAAAAAAAGAAAAGTACTGTTAAACTATCAGCAGGGCAGCATTTAGGAAACAAACAGGAGATAAACAGGATAGGTTAGGAAAATGTCACAGGGGACTGATTCTTGGCCTGCAGATAAATGCAGGGTGAGCATCAGGCTGCGTGAAAGGCTATGTGGGATTAGCCTTATCATTCAATGTCATATCAGTAAAAGATTCTTTGAATTAGAATGCGAGGCTGTATACCTGGGTTTAAGACCTGAACACAGTTCCTATTTTCTGCTTGTTCCGCTCCTGCAAATACCCAGATGTTGCCTGGACTTCTACCAGAAATGAAGCTTGCATGCTCATAACGGGGTAACAGGCCTTCTAAATCTGGGTTGTCCCACTCGTGATTATCTATTGAAAACAAAATCTAAGTAAGGCACACAAATCATTACAGAACTAAAAAGAACTTTATAGCAAATGAGACATATGGACAATGCCATGCAGAGTTAAGCCAGTTCTCTTCCAGAAGTACAGCTTAGCACCAAAACTGTTTTCAGATCATCTGTCCTATTGTACCTAGCCATGTCTGTAACAAGATTGCAATACAGGGATGCACTGTTGTAATTCAGATTCAAAGAACATAAATGAGGCAATCAGTTTAAATGGAAAGTTCACTTTAAAATAATTTTGCTATGGTTTCTATGCTTTGATTAGGCAACTGCTTAAATGAGAGAGATAAAAAAAACAGAAAAATGTCTTCTAGTTATTTTGAATGAATCAAACTACCAAACAATTACTTTTTCTTACCAAGATCTATCATGTAAATATCAGAAAAGCAGCCACTAGGATCAGCCCCACCAAGAACAAGAACTTTTCCCTTTGAAGAATCCTCGCTGGAAGGCACATACATGCATGTGTGACCCACTCGTGCACTTGGTCCTTCTCCACGGGGCACCAAAGCATACCTGAAAATATACAGCCAGTGCCATTATCAAAATATGAACAGTACTTAACATATATTTTATTAAAATACTCAGTGGCGTTCATGTCCAAGACAAACTCAATTTATGTTGGACACAGGATTATACTGCTGTAAATGTAACCCCTTAATTAGAATGAAAAGAATTTATATGGGTAAGATGAAATAGCAACTGGCAACAACAGACCGTCTATTAGCAAACTGCAGAATCTATTAATAAATATTCAAACATTCTGGTTCAGGATAACAATATCTAAATGTTTAAAAGTAATTCTAAGTGGTATAAACCAAAATCATTATTTAAAAAAAAAACAAATGTTATAGTGATTGCACAACACTACTGGTAGTGCAAATAGAACAGCTCACCATGTTGACGTCTTTGGCAGGTCTTCTGGCTCCAATACTTCTAGAAGTCCCATGTTTCTAAATTACAACCTATATCACAAATTAAATGAAGAGCATTATTGTCAAGGTTGTTCTAGTATTGCATTTAAACTAATACTATCAAGCCCTCAGACAAATACGGCTGACTTTTATTTAAGTCACTTATGCACAAAGGTTTTGAACCAACCTGCACAATCTGCACCCAGATCCAAGACCTGCATTCACCTAATAAATTAGGTGCATTCTGCATTCAGCAGCACTGTTACCAGCAGGTAAGGGGGAAGCACACAGGTGTCTCCCGCTATGTCTCCTAACTTGTGTGACATATTTTATTCAGTGGAAGGTGCAGAGCACAGCCAGAATCTGGACATAAGGTCGATGCCACACACAGCGTATCGCGTATATCTTCGGCAAGACTAAATTCGCTTGCCGAAAATACTACCATATGCTCCTACCTGTGCCTGCACCCGAATGAATGAAATAAGCTCGGGTGCAGGCACAGGCGTTTTTTGGTGGATATCGACTACATGTGCCTGCACCCGAGCGTATTTCTTTCATTCGGGTGCAGGCACAAGGTAAATGTAGAGTAGCGGGTGTATTATCGCCAAGCGTTTTTTAGCTTGCCGAGAATACACCCGTGTGGCATCAGCCTAAAGTTCTTTCTGAATGAAGACTAAGAGGCATGCTTTTGTGTCCAGCGTGTCTGCAAATTACCCCCAATGAGAAAATACTGGGATGCTCTGTACAGTGACCTGGGCAAAAGGCCATTCTGCATAAGGTTTAGGCCAATGGCACATTTGTAGTTTTCCTAGACAATCTGATGCCTTCCTCTGTCTGAATGTGTATGTGCCGAAAGGAATGGGTTCAGCCCGTCAGCATGCACACACACAGCAGATTTCAAGAGAAAAGGCAGCATATCACCTTTTCTCTGTAATCATGCGCCATTGACCTGAAAGGCAGAGTAAGTTAGGCGTTCCAAGTTGTAAGCACCCACAGTGATTCTTGTCCCTTACTTTAGACCACAGACTGGCACTGCTCTTCTTCCAGAAATGCCAGTGCATGCAATGGCCAGCGTTCTTCTCAGTGCCATTCTGCCATAGACTTTAGGTTTCTCAGCATACTCTGTGCTGCACTGAGCACAAGCTGTGTATCAAAATTCTTCACTAATGCATTACTGTGCAAACACAAGTGCAGAAGATGCTGGGGCTCCAGAAGACTATGGTGACATGGCATTGAGTAGAAAGGTATTTCAGACCAGTTAATTTCCTGCCAGGTATATAGTAAATACCGGTTATCATTCTGTAGAGGAATTTTTCTGCCTTTGGCCTCGGCAGCATGTACAGGTATGGGACCTATTATCCAGAATGCTCAGGACAAGATAAGGGATCTTTCCATAATTTGGATCTCCATAACTTAAGTCTGCTAAAAATAATTTAAACATTAAATAAACCCAATAGGATGGTTTTGCCTCAATAAGAATTAATTATGCCTTAGTTGGGATCAAGTACAAGTTACTGTTTTATTATTACAGAGAAAAAGGAAATCATTTTTAAAAATTAGAATTATTTACTTATAATGGAGTCTATGGGAGATGGCCATTACGTAATTCGGAACTTTCTGGATAACGGGTTTCTGGATAAGGGATCCCATAGCTGTATCTCAAAATGGATGAAGATTGACACATACTTCTAAAGCTCCAACATATTCCGCAGCACTGTAAAACAGAAGGTGTATAAATCACACAGATTACATACAAATACCGCCTAATTCAGAAAGTACATTTCTCACTATAGGGTACCATAGGGAGCACGAGTCCCATTCAGCTGTGACCTGAAAGGCTTATGTGCCTCAACGTGTAACTACTATACACCAAACAATAACATATTAGCAACCCCCCTGATGGTCTGGAGATGTGTTAAACAAGTTAAAAGGGGCACAGGGTGTCAGCTTTATCTTCAAGTACTACAGACCCTGTACATGTATAGTGCCCCACAAATACAAAATAGATTTAATTGTGTTTACCTCTTACAACTGTAATAGTATCAGAGCTGCAGAAAGTTGCTCCCTGCTCCGTTGCTAAGCTAAAATGAATGCTGGGCGTGTACCTTCATTCTTCCACAGGAAGTGGTCATAACTGTGAGTGACAGAACTTTGCTATGGCAGCACAAGCCCGCCCTCTGTCTCTCGGCTACCAGGCTCATTAGTCTGTCTCACATTGTTATGCTTATTTATGTTGGTTAGTGGAGCTGCTGCGCCTTCTAATGTGTATAACACAACCTCCACTAAAGCGGTTGCCCTTTCTATTGTTCTGTTGCCTTTCTCCTGTCTGAAAGCCACATCTCCCTTCATCTACAGTCTGAGCAAACTATGGTGTTATTACAAGTAGAGGGTCAGCTCTTTGTGTGACCCTCTGTGGATCTGTATGATTGTAACTAGGCAGTCCTCTATAATAGAAATTTCCCTCAGCCTGTGGAAGAATTTCTGCTTCTGTGATAGCTGGAGGGCAAACTGCTTACACAGAAAAATGTTTTCTTGTAATTATCCAAGAGCACTTCAGAAGGTGGCCCTTCACCTGTCCCTGAACAATAACTACATTCCTCTAGCTTTTTGTGGGTCCTGATTTTTGGCACCCTGTATAGCACCTTTAAACTGTCATTTTTAATACTATAAAAAGCACAGCTATCTAAAGAGAAAATGGCAGGGAGCTTGGGATTGCACCTTCTATGTTAGGGGTCTCCAACCTTTCTTACTCGTGAGCCACAGTCAAATGTAAAAAGACTTGGAGAACAACACGAGCACCATAAAAGTTCAAGGAGGAGCCAAATAAGGGCTAAGATTGGCTATTAGGGGCCTCTATGCACACTATCAGCTTACAGGGGCTTTATTTGGTAGTAAATCTTGTTTTTATTCAACCAAAACTTGCCCCAAGTCAGGAATTCAAAAATAACTACCTGGTTTGGGGCTTCTGAAAGCAACATCCTAGGGGTTGGTGAGCAACATGTTGCCCCCAAGCCACTGGTTGGGGATCACTGTTCAATGTTATAGTGTATGTCACTGAATGATTGGGGAGCCACCACTGTGTCTGTCATAAAATGGGCATAAGATAGGCACCTCTGAATCTGTCATTAAATGCTTAAGGGACTCAGCTGTCTGTCATGAAATGCTTTGGGGCCACCACTGTATCTATGAAATATTAGGGGGGGCACAGTATGCTATGAAATACTTGTGGGCCACAGTGTATCATAAAATGTTTTGGGTCCACAGAATGTAATGCATACCTCCCAACTGTCCCGATTTTCGCAGGACAGTCCTGATTTTAACAGCTCAGCCCGCAGTCCCAGACACTTACTGAAAAGTCCCTCATTTCCCTTTGATCGCCTGTACTGAACGCTAAAAAGATACTTTTCTCAAACTTAATTAAATAAGTAGCTTTTGGCAGAGAGCCCAGAAAACTTAACAAGCAACACCTGCAGTGAGATACAATTATAACTAATAAGCTAAACAGGTCTCTTGGGGGAACTGAGACTTAGGGGCACATTCATTAAAGTACGACAGGTCCGATTACAAAAAATCAATTTTTCTAAAGTTTACAGGTTTTGCATATTTTCTGCAATATTTTCGTCAATTTGCGGGACTTTTTCATACCTGTGCGAAAAAATCATATTCATTGCAACGAGTGCGAAGGTTTCGGATTCATTCAAGCTTCGGTATTGTGACATTCCTTTGGCCAGGTTGTTATATAAACATTACATTTAACACGTCTGAGACACCAAACTGGACCCAATCCAAGTGCATCCTTAGTCACACCGCCTCCATCCAAGCCATGACCCCGGTCCGCCACTCGACTCTCTGTTGTCTAAATAGCATCTAACTATTCAATGTACAGCACATGCAATTTAGCCATCCCATACTGCACTCATGATTTACAAATTTTTGCCATAAAGTTATTGGATGCACTGCTCACAGTAAATTTACCCACATTCCAGATGCACTTAGTAAATAAACCGCATATCTACTGAACAAAAACATTAAAATCATTCATGTATTCAACACAAAAAATGACCCTATCCAGTGCTATTAGTGGTTAAATGGGTTGTTCACCTTTGAGTTATCTTTTAGTATGATTTAGAGAGTAATATTCTAAGACAATTTGCAATATTTGTGTTTGTTAATTATTTTATTTTTTGTTCAGCAACTCTCCAGTTCGAATTTCAGCAGTCATCTGGTTGCTCGGGTTCAAATGACCTTAGCAACCAGGGAGCAGTTTAAATGAGAGACTGGTATATGAATAGGAAAGGACGCTCATAGAAATTAGTAATAAAAAGTAACAAAAACAAAAACATTTTAGCCTCACAGAACAGTTTTTTGCCTACTGGGGTCAGTGGGCAGAATAAGAAGGCAAATAAATAAATAAAAATAAATAAACAATGAAGACTGATGGAAAAGTTGCTTATAATTGGGCATTCTATAACATACTAAAAGTAATCCTAAATGTTTGCCACCCATTTAAAAGATGGATCTACCTAAACTCTGAACCTGCCAATTTCCCCTAAAAAATCTGATGGTAATAAATGGAGCCTGCAATTTCAAAGAGTACAGAGTGTCTACAGTATGAGACTCTACCTGTTTTCAGCCCTACCTCACATTCTGTCCATAAACTTCTGTGAGTATTATAAAAAGAAAAAGTCAAACAGTGCAGACAGCAGTGCCAGGGTGCACAGCTCAGTAAGGACAGAGCCCTGATGCGGGCTTCACCCTGCCATCCCATACCTTGTGCCTCTGGATGACACGGGGTAGAATATGGGGTGGGAGTGGGGACGCCTACATGCCTCCCCCTACCTGCCCCTCTTAAATGGAACACTGCCCAACGTGTGCAGTGTCCTATTCGGGGTGCAGTCCATAGGTATCTGTGCTCCAAAATGACTATTTGCACAATGCCCACACAGTGGGCAGATTGCAAAAAATATTTGACAAATTAATTTCTTTCAGTGTACATGTTTAACTATGGCCATACACATTGGTAAAATATTTACAAAGCCATATTCAGTCAGGCATGAAAACATGGTATTCAAGTTTTTTATTCGAACAAGTACTTCTTATTAATAAGCATGTATACGATATGCAAGTTTATTCGGTTTAGAAAAACAAACTTGAATTGGTCTTTTCTCACTAGCCCAACCTGGCTAGCAATATGCACCTAATGGCATCTTTATTTAGTTAATGTTTTGATGAAAAATTAATATAAAATCTCATAAATATCCCCTTGTAAATACACCCCTTCCCACTATTAAAGGGTTTTGTAAAAAGAAGGACTGATGTGATGATAGTATCTGTTTAAACATAGTTAAATGGACCAGTGTTCCTCTACATCAGGGATCCCCAACCTTATATACCCATGAGCCACATTCAAATGGAAAAAGTGTTGGGGAGCAACACAAGCATGGAAAAAGTTCCTGGGGTGCCAACACAAGCTATAATTGGCTATTTGGTAGCCCCTATGTTGACTGGCAGCCTACAGAAGGCTCTGTTTGACATTATACTTGTATTATACTTATATTTTATGTAACCAAAACTTGCCTCTAAGCCAGGAATTTAAAAATAAGCACTTGCTCTGGGGCCATGGAGAGAAACATCCAAGGGGTTGGGAGCAACATGTTGCTCACAAACTACTGGCTGGGGATTACTGCTCTACATTTTGAGGCCAGTACACAAAACTAATCATGGTGCCCATAAAAGATTTTGCATGAATACGTTTTTTAAGCCACCGATTTCTCTTCACACGCAGAATCATAATTTTGGGGAAACAGTTTAAAAATGTGCACATGGCCAAAATGGAACATTTTGAATAGTGAATTAATGGTCTGCCCTTATTGAAGTAGACATGATCCCCAGGTATGCCACTCGGGACCAACAGTCCTGGGAGCAGAAAAAGTGACAAAATGGTGATGCTACAAGAAAAAAAAAAAGGCAAAGAAATTGAAGTAACTATGCTCTTCCAGTTGATTTAAATGAGGGGTCTGTCATCTCAGCAGCATACTTCTGCCAAAAGTTATCCCAAGTGAAAATTGTACTAAGAGGCCCCTATCCTAGTGGGCCCTAGGCAAATGCCCCTTTTGCCCATTTATTACAATGGCCTGGTTTGCAATGGATACAAGCAAGAGGGACATAATATGAGTCCAGAGCTCAATGAGCAGAATAGGAAAAGAGAAGATGATGTGGAGAGGTGGAAAGGTTGAAAATTGTATGTAACATGGAAGATATTAGCCAACAGAAGTATAAGTGGGGCAAGACCAAGTTTGCGGCAGAGGAAGAGAATACAAAAAAATGAGAAAGAAGAGGGTGTAAGTTTTGTACTTTTCTAGTTCAGTTAGGCATTGCGGTGCAATTATTCAGTCAGGTGGAATTAGTGTGATCAGACTAAATCTCAACACTTTTGAAAATGTATAGGAACATGTTTTATCATTTGCCAAAATGTGCTGCAGAGTAGCTCTCCAGAGTGGCATGATCAAATTAGTCAAATGGGAAGCATGTGATTTGGGGGTAAATAGATTGCAGGTCGATCTTGAAACCCCCTAGTTACATCAGGTTACATCAACTGTAACATTCAGTAAGGGCAATGGCACACAGGCATTGTTTTGCCAGTCCTCTCAGAGAAAAATAGATAACTACCCCTTCCAGAAGATTTTCCAGTGGTTACATTTAGGTATCTGTAAGCAAATGTGACCTCTTCCTTGCCCATTGCAGTTAGATAACCAAATCACTTCCCATTTCGTTCTGTGGCACACTAGGGTTTTTAGCTTTGCTCTGGATTTGGTGAATGCGTAATATGTAACAAGACTCTAGTTTCTTACCAGAATGAGAAAGTATATAGAATAGCATATGAGATCTGATATGATTATCATGCTGTGATGCAATTACGTAAACTTCAAACTGGTTCTGGTTGCTAAAATTATATTTATAAAGGTAAAAGTGGGTCTAGATTCCATTTAGAAAGTGTATGCATCTCCCTGGAACAGACAACAAAAGTCATCCTTACCCCTTAAGCCTTTTTATTCTTCCTCCAAACCTCCATCTGTAACAGGAGGGTTTGAGACCTGGTTTTGAAATTCCTTGTAAAGGTTTTCATTGTTGTTGCCTGCTGATTACATTTATACTCCTCCCAGAACTCCCCTGGTAAGAATGCATTCTGACTTCAAGTTTAACAAAAGCCATCAGAATATGGCCAAGTTGAATGTATTGGATCTACTCAGGGTATGTCATGCACCATTTGGACTGCACTTTATCATTTAAAATTCACATGTCAACTTAATCCTGTTGGTGGGACTAGACCTGGGCAAAGCCCATTCTGAAACACTGGCTTTTTCTTAAGATGCGCATACACTTGGTAATGCTATCTGAATGATCGATTATCCAATTGCCGGAACTAAGGGGCAGATTTATCAAAATGTGATTAGAGCTGCTCACCACAGGAAAAAAAAAAAAAATCACCCACTTTCAATTCATTCCTATGGGATATTTACAGTAAAAGGTGTTCACAATGTGTCACCCATTGATAATATACTTCTAAAAATTGGGTGAATTTTCTAATCTCACATATTGATAATTCTGCCCCCAGGACACCGGATAGAGTCGTCCTACCCCATATCTTTTGAAATGCAGTTGGATTCCCACAAGCTTCAATATGTCCATATAATAAGGGGGGCAGCTCATTAATGTATGGCCTTTCTTGGAGGAGGGGGCTATGCAGTGCATCATTTGTGTTTTTGTAGCATAATTAGCAAATAAGAATCTGATGTACATACATTATTGGTGGAAGATAGTCTTAACATGGGTGGAATAGCTAAGAAATTAAGGGGGACAAGGAAAGATAAAGTAACTCTGCAGGGAGGCTGGGTGGCTTCCAAAGGGAAATTTAGGCCTAATTCTAAGTAGCTTCTTGTTAAATTACTGCTAGTTCAAGCTGTGTAAGGGCACAAAGCAATGCAAACAGAGCAGGCTGCACCTCTCTAACCCTGTACTGTTTAGATAGTTTATTAGTTCTCATTCTCCCATTCACATTAGAAACATTCTTCCTGAGACGCTCACCTTTTAAACATCCTTTTTTGAATTCTTCTGCTCATAAATATGGCTTTCCCCCCCCCTCCCCGGTTTCCCTGACCCAATCAATAGAAAAAAAAAAATTTGAATAAATGAACCTAGAAAATAAATAAATAAAATAAATGCCCTGTGCTCCAGAAGGGGCAAAGGCCCCATTGGATAAAACAAAAAAAAAAAAAAAAAATCCCCAGTACTGCCAGGCCACTCTAACACTGCTCTATATTTCTACTGTTGGAACTCCACCCAAAACATAAGTAAACATAAATGTTAAGCAACTTTGCAATATACATCAATAAAAAAAAAAAAAAGTCTACTCTCCTACATCCTCCAAATTCCACAATTCCCTGCACATATGATGTCTGTAAAGAAAAGTAAGATCACAGTGCAATGCATTGTGAGCAAGTGGTCTGTAAGCTATGAAGTTGTTACATTATGTAACTTCAATGTTTAATTCCTCCTCCACTGCCAGGATTTGAAATGATGCAGAAAGAGAAGAACTGTTTTTGCAGCTGGGTTTTAGCATACTTTTTGAAGGGACAGATTACAGTGAGAGGTATATTAGGGGTTTGCAAACAAATTGTGATTCAGAAGCCAGAGTTACTTGTTAATTTCTGAACTGTTTTCTTAGCACCCCTACTAAGCACCTACAGCAACACAGAGTACAAGTAACTAGTGCAATACTGTTGACACTAGGGAGAGGGACAATAGATCTTTATGAGTTGCAGGCTATCCCCCCAACAAGCTTTTTCTGCAGGCCTACAATGCCAGTTTATTTCAATGTAATGCCAGTTTATTTCAGTGTGCGCTTTACCCAGATTGTCTTCCGTTCTGTAGATACTGCTCCCACAAAAAGGTTAAGTCACCAGGCTGCTAGGGCCTCAAAGGATTATACTTGGTACAGTTTGATAAAGACCGTGCTTTTGAAAGTTATAGTTCACTTTTGCACAAAACAATTAAACAATAAGTTAATTATCAAACATTTATTATGGTCAATGATGGTAGAAAAAGTTCTACATAGAATGCAGGACCATTTTGCAAATAAATAAGACATCTTAGAGCAACTTTGAAACAAAGCTTGACCCAACACTTTCCTAATTCCAAACCCTCCTCCCTCCCCGGGCAAACAGTTGAACAAAAATAATGATCTGGGTGAGAAGACTGCTAACAAAAAGCAGTAGAGCCATTAACGGCTTAACATGTCTCCACCAGGAGGTGAAGAATCCACATGTATATTAAAGTTTTTTTCCCCAAATATTTTTTCTCAACAAAAAAAAGTTCAGAGTCCAGTATTTACAATATTACAGCAGCCAGAGGCACACCAATGGCCTACAACTCATCCTTCTCAGTCTCCTCTGCACCTTCTGGAGGGGGTGCCCCAGCTCCACCGTATAGTTTGCCTACAATTGGTTGAACAATTTCTTCCAATTCCTTCTTTTTGGCCTTAAACTCTTCAATATCAGAATCTTGGTGGCTTTCTAACCACTCAATCTTTTCTTCTACTGCCTTCTCAATGGTTTCCTTGTCTTCAGAAGAAAGTTTTCCTCCAAGCTTCTCCTTATCACCTATCTGGTTCTTTAAAGAATAGGCATAGCTCTCCAATTCATTCCGGGTGTCAATGCGCTCTTTCAGCTTTTTGTCTTCTTCGGCAAATTTCTCAGCATCAGTCACCATCCTTTCTATTTCCTCAGGTGTTAGACGGTTTTGATCGTTTGTAATGGTAATCTTGTTCTTGTTGCCAGTGCCCTTGTCCTCTGCAGTAACTCTCAGAATACCGTTCACATCAATTTCAAAAGTAACCTCAATCTGGGGAACACCACGGGGTGCAGGAGGAATTCCAGTCAAATCAAATGTGCCCAGAAGATGGTTATCTTTTGTTAATGGACGCTCACCTGTAAAAATGTAATGCAAGTTTTAGCACACACAGTTTTAGGTTTCTCATGGGAAATTATATAATAAAGGGCAAAGTTTTATTATATATCTAATCACCAATAGTGAACCAGTTTGGTCACCTTTTTAAAAGAAAATATTATATTATTTGCTAAGGGTTACTAAACCAGGACATACTTTGTACCTCTGATATCACAGCAGGAGGTAAATATTAAAAGAGCTACAACACTTCATCAAATCTACAGAAGGACAGGGGCAGGACATAAAAATTAAATTACCAAAGTTACTAAAGTTAGTTACCTTCATAAACCTTGATGGTGACAGTGGGCTGGTTGTCAGATGCTGTAGAGAAGATCTGTGACTTTTTGGTGGGTACAACAGTGTTTCTGGGGATGAGTTTTGTCATTACACCTCCGACAGTCTCAATACCAAGGGTAAGTGGGCACACATCAAGAAGAACCAAATCACCTGAGGGGAAAACAGGAGAGTTATGAGACATACACCATTTATAAAGAGAAGCATTGACCTTTTTAGAATAATGACATTTAATGGCAAGCATTAAAATTAATCAGCTCCTAGACTGCAAAGTTAGTGTAATTTTAGGTATGCGCCAAGGGAACGTGCTTAGGTTAATGCTGCACAGGGCAGGTTCCAAATTAAGTTGGAGATTCAGCCCCTGTCCAGTGTTTTAATACCATCTGTAGAAGCCTGGTCAATGCAAGGTACTTATTAGGCCTCTTATTAATGAGCTGAAATTGACCAAAACAGGAGTATATTGTCAAATATTTGAAAAACACAAAGTGTTTATATAGATAATACTTCTTTGCACTCATCTAGACTCTAGATTAAGTTATTTGCCTTCAGTTTGTACTCACCAGTATCCTGGTCACCAGAAAGCACTCCAGCTTGAACAGCTGCACCATAGGCAACAGCCTCATCAGGATTGATACCACGGGAAGGCTCCTTGCCGTTGAAGAATTCTTTTACCAATTGCTGGATTTTTGGGATACGAGTGGAGCCCCCAACAAGCACAATTTCATCAATGTCAGATTTCTTTAGGTCAGCATCATCAAGGACTTTCTGAACTGGCTTCATAGTGGAACGGAACAGGTCCTGGAAGGAATAGAGTGTGATTATTATTTAAAATAAGTTTCATAGCTTACTTACAAGCTTAGACAGAAATCAGCCAGTTGTAGCAGGGGCTGTTCCCCTTCAATGTCCAAATCTTATTAAACTACCAACAATGCTCTCAGCATGTTAAATCAGTCCGGTCTTTTTTGTTAACTATGTATATGGCAAAGATTGTTCTATAAATGTGAACTGTTAGATATGTGAATGTTGTACAAAAGTGCACTTCATGACACATACCATATTCAACTCTTCAAACTTGGCTCTTGTCAGAGTTTCAGAGAAATCCTCCCCTTCAAAGAAAGACTCAATCTCAATTCTGGATTGATGCTGGGATGACAACGCCCTCTTAGCTTTCTCAACCTCTCTGCGAAGTTTCTGTACAGCTCTATTATCCTTTCTGACATCCTTGCCAGTTTTCTTCTTGTACAGTTTGATAAAGTGCTCCATTACTCTTTGGTCAAAGTCTTCTCCTCCAAGGTGAGTATCACCATTAGTAGCTACCACTTCAAAGACACCATTGTCAATGGTAAGTAGGGAAACATCAAAAGTACCACCACCCAAATCAAACACAAGGATGTTCTTCTCTCCTTCTTTCTTGTCCAGACCGTAAGCGATGGCAGCAGCAGTTCTGCAGAACAAGAAGAATTTTAGCCAATGCATTCAAAACTGTAGCACAAAAGGTTTAATGGGGACATAGAGGGTTTAATAAACCTCATCTTGTGTCAAGGTACAGGTTTGCCTGATAACAAACTGGCTTGAGAAGGATTATTTCCCATCTTTATCAGATGTTCCCTCATGACTAGGGATGAGTGAAGTAATTTGTGCAGTGAAAAATTTCGGCACGCGACAATAAAATTCACAGCGTGTCGCTTTCTTTGAGACGGGTGTCGCCCATATCTACTCATGATCCTTGGGGCATAGGGTTCAAGGCCATGCCTACAGCCCATATGTAACCGAGACATGTGGACAAGGAACCACATTTCTGCCTTCTAACAGGAGAATATATGCTCTACTCCACACAAAAGCTGCTGACAGCCTGAATACATAGGCATCAAAGTATTATAATAAACTAAACTGTTTGTTTTCATATGGCTTAGAGTCTTCACTTAAAGTTCTGTGTAGGACTAAACCTGAGCTACTTACCGAAATTAAAGTGAAGACTCTAAGCCATATGAAAACATCTGTTGCTTCTGGTTTGAGTTTAAACAGCAAATACATAAATGACTGCAGATCATATTCTGTCTTCCACTGTTTTTTGTCAAAGCATAACTTCAATAGCCTTTAAGTGAAAGTGGTGCACGCAGAATTATTTGCAGTCTGAATAATCTAAAACTTAAACACTTACGGCTCATTGATGATCCTCATGACATTCAGCCCTGCAATAGTCCCTGCATCCTTGGTTGCTTGACGCTGTGCATCATTGAAATAAGCAGGTACAGTGACAACAGCATGAGTAACCTAGAAAGCAAGAACATGTTTAGGATTGAATTGAAACAACTAAATTGTTTGTAATCAGAGCATTTTTAGGCTCAGTTTCATTGAAAGATTTGCAGATGGGATAACTACCTTTTTGCCCAAGTAAGCCTCTGCAGTTTCCTTCATCTTAACCAGCACCATAGCAGAAATCTCCTCTGGGGCAAATGTTTTCATCTGATCTCCAATATCAACTTGAATGTAAGGTTTAGTTTTCCTCTCAATGACCTGCAAATAAAATCATATCAAGATTAATAAAATTATAAAAATCACTTGTCAGAGCAGTGTTCCAGTAGACTTTAATTTACACAACATACCTTAAAAGGCAGGTACTTTATGTCCTGTTGAACAGAAGGGTCATTCCACGTGCGGCCAATCAGACGCTTGGCATCAAACACAGTGTTCTCAGGATTAGATGTAAGCTGGTTCTTTGCAGCATCTCCAATGAGACGCTCACCTTCAGGTGTGAATGCCACATAAGAGGGTGTGATACGGTTACCCTGGTCATTGGCAATAATTTCAACACGCCCATTTTTAAACACACCAACACTGTTGGGAAAAAAAAAAAAAAATTAAATTATTAGCAAAAGAACATAACATTAAATGGAAACTTTGTATACATGAAAATATGTAGTAAACTAGCTAAATGCTCTTAGGGTATTTAATTACACTTAGGGGCTGATTTACTAACCCACGAATCCGACCCGAATTGGAAAAGGTCCGACTTGAAAACGAACATTTTGCGACTTTTTCGGATTCTTTACGAATTTTTCGTTACCAATACGATTTTTGCGTAAAAACGCGAGTTTTTCGTATCCATTACGAAAGTTGCGTAAAAAGTTGCGCATTTTTCGTAGCGTTAAAACTTACGCGAAAAGTTGCGCATTTTTTGTAGCGTTAAAAATTAACTCGCGTTTTTACGCAAAAATCGTAGTGGTAACGAAAAATTCGTAAAGAATCCGAAAAAATCGCAAAACATACGAAAAAATCGCAAAATACCGATCATTACGAAAAAAACGCAATCGGACTCCATTCGACCCGTTCATGGGTAAGTAAATCAGCCCCTTAGACTGCAATATCTACTAGGCAAAAACATGCTTTCTCCTGTGTCCCTTAACATGTGACTCCAAACCATTATAATTATAAATTCACATTCTTTGCAGTGTCATTTCCCCTGTCCATACTATTATTGTACTATGAAGATGTACATTGCTACCTGAAGTTATAAATACAGATTCCTTAATGCCACATTGTATTTGCAAAGACAGATAAGAGAACTGGTTATTATTATATATAGGGGCACAAAGGCCAGAGATTTTATAGCCTCCACAGTGCCTAATTAAGTCCAAACACTGCAGAGAATAACATTTTCTAATAAATAGCACATTTATTAAAAATGCACAGGTCTGTGCTCAAGTATTCCGACTAGAAAAAACCAATGAGCCATTAGCTTATTAGCTTATTTCCCAGCTTTGATAATAAAAATAAAACATTTTTTGGTTCTGTGAGGACTACTTACCAGGAATATGTTGTTCCCAAATCAATTCCAACCACAGTCCCAACATCTTCCCTCTTGTCATCATCATCAGCAGCAAATACGCTGGCAGACACCAGCAACACCAAGGCAAACAGCTTCATGGTCACCATGAGATTTGTTTGTCACAACCAGTTATGAAATGAAGTTGTGCACCACACTATAAAAAGACAAATGAAATATATAAAAGATGCTTTTAACACCAAAGCAGTAGCATAAGGTATTAAGCAGCGTATGTGTGGTTATTCCACTCTGGCAGTAAAACAGTTACCAGCTCCACTCTAGCACGATACAAGGGGGATAATAGTAGGCCGAGCCATGGATGGGAGGCGTCTTTAAAGGGAGCCCTTCTCAGCAGCCAATGGGGAAACACGCTGATTCAGACATGGGCGGTGGGAAAGAACATTCTAGAGGCAGCACTCTGCCCATTATTCAGCAGACAAGCTGCCGCATATCCCAACATGCACAAAATTCATATGCCTCCAACTAATTCAATAGGGTTTTTTATGCTCAAACTCAATAGACATGTAGTAAGAACCTTAGGTGGTCTATAGGGGGCACAAAGCATAAAATAGATCACTGCTAAAGCTTTTGCTTCTTCTGAGCTGCAACTCCCATTACCCCTTCACTACAAGATAACCGATTCAGTTATAGTTCCAAAATCAGAGCACAAAATAATTACAGATTACACGTTAAGGTGAAAAAGTATTTAAAAACTAGACTCAGAGTTTCCTAAATGTTGTTAAATAATTTACGTAAAATATATACAGTTTATTTAACCTTTGATCCCATATAACTTATTGTTCATAATTCACAGATCTTCCACAATGATAAATGCCAAGCCAGCCCCTTAAGGTCCGTCAGTGTGCAGGGCCCCCCAGGAGGTCACAGTTAAATTTAATAGTAACTAGCTATTTTGGTGTTAAGTGAATCATAAAGCTGTCCAGCTGTGGTTCTACATCAGTGCTACCGGTATGTTCTCATGCCCCATCCAGACTTATATCCAGGGTACACAGGGGTGAAAGGAATAGGCATAAGAGCAGCCAAAACACCTTGAATTCCAACCGATTATCCTTCAGCTGATATAGATGTGCAATGCCTACTGCCAGTCATGTGGGGGGGCCACAGGCTATACACACACACACACACATTATATTATATATATACACATATACACACATTGCATATATATACACATATACACACATTGCATATATATATATATATATATATATATATATATATATATATGCAATGTAAAAGGGGGGGGGGTTACTGTTTAGCATGCAAAACGTAGGCATCTTGTAGCCCATCTGATGTCGTTAAACTATAACTTCCAGCAATAACCCCTAACAAAGTTATTATTAGAAGACACTAATGATATATAGAAGGAGAATCATAATAGACATAATAGACAAATATTAATCTCCCCCCTCCCCTTGACAAATGAATAGAACAATAAGGAAGACAAAGGCCACTGCATAACTAAAGAACGAATTATAAAAGCAAATACAAGACTGTCACAACTCCCATCATCCTCCATGTAACGAAGGCTGAACATTCTAACAGTTGCAGCGCCCCAATAACCAGAGGGCTGCACACCATGGAAGGCCACATCAGACCCTGTAAAAACAGCTGCACCTCGACAAGATATTAAATAAGAACGAATCCCTTGCAGCCACAGCATATATATCCTAAAGGAGCTACAGCCATGCCATTCTCCCGTTCTACTTACCGGAACAGGCCCACGGATAACCGAGCGATTTCACTACTAACTCGCCTTTTTCTATCTCTTCCACAGGGGATGTCACTGACGCACCATGCGCTGTGTTTCTCTTTATATATTCTCCCGGCCGGCCAAAGTCGTGGAGTATGCTGATTGGCTGCAGAGCCGCGCGTTGGACTGCGCCAATTGGCTCCTTGCTCATAAGCTGTCCGCATCGGATTCGCACACGTTGCGGTGACGCAATCCGCCCGCCCAGATTTGTACGCTCCCAGTTCCTCCTTTTTTATTTGTCAAAAAGAGCTGGTTCAATCAGCAGCTGGATAGTGGCGCCTAGCTGGTTACTGATAGGCTGTCACTGCTGTCTGACAGAGAATGAGGACTCCTGCCTAGGGTGCCGTACATTTCTGGAAGATTCCCGTCACCCTTTAGTTTCGTCAGTATGTCGTCAGATTGCGCCCTGTAATTACAGGAAATACGAGTTATAACGCTTAATAAACGTGAAAAACATATATATTTGATTGGCCCTTACAGTGGTGGGCTTTGTATCTGACCTGTTAGTTCTATGAGTGGCAAATGTTGGTCTCTACTCAGGATCCCTCTAGTGCCTTATACAGTTCCTATGTAGCTAGGGCTGTAATAGATCTCTTATAGTTTTGCACGTTTGCTATAATGTAGTCGTAGTGGAATTTTGGAAACCAAACTCCCCTATGATAACCCTTAATGTTATCATTAAGCATTCGCAATAGGACAAGTTGTATTAAAGGACAAGAATACCCCTATTCACTAGGAAAGGGTGCTAAACTCTTAGGCGTCCTTCAGAGAATTAAAGGACAACTATCATATAAAAATGTTTCCCTATCTGGAGTGCAGGATAATAGTATTTAGTACAATAGAATTTTGTCAAGAAAACCACCCTACCCTTTGGGGCTTATTTACTAATCCATGAATTCGAACCCGAATGGGAAAAATTCAGATTGGAAACAAACATTTTGCGACTTTTTCGTATTTTTTGCGATTTTTTCGTCACCGTTACGACTTTATCGTAAGTTGTTGTGACTTTTTCGTAGCCGTTACAACTTGCGCGAAAAGAGCCCATAGGGCTCCAACCTGGCCCAAGGAAAGTCTCCCATAGGGCTCAATGGCACTCTGCAGCTCCAACCTGGCCCAAGAAAAGTCTCCCATAGGGCTCAATGGTACTCTGCAGCTCCAACCTGGCCCAAGGAAAGTCTCCCATAGGGCTCAATGGCACTCTGCAGCTCCAACCTGGCCCAAGGAAAGTCTCCCATAGGGCTCAATGGCACTCTGCAGCTCCAACCCGACCCAAGGAAAGTCTCCCATAGGGCTCAATGGCACTCTGCAGCTCCAACCCGGCCCAAGGAAAGTCTCCCATAGGGCTCAATGGCACTCTGCAGCTCCAACCCGGCCCAAGGAAAGTCTCCCATAGGGCTCAATGGCACTCTGCAGCTCCAACCCGGCCCAAGGAAAGTCTCCCATAGGGCTCAATGGCACTCTGCAGCTCCAACCCGGCCCAAGGAAAGTCTCCCATAGGGCTCAATGGCACTCTGCAGCTCCAACCCGGCCCAAGGAAAGTCTCCCATAGGGCTCAATGGCACTCTGCAGCTCCAACCTGGCCCGAGGAAAGTCTCCCATAGGACTCAATGGCACTCTGCAGCTCCAACCCGGCCCAAGGAAAGTCTCCCATAGGGCTCAATGGCACTCTGCAGCTCCAACCCGGCCCAAGGAAAGTCTCCCATAGGGCTCAATGGCACTCTGCAGCTCCAACCTGGCCCGAGGAAAGTCTCCCATAGGACTCAATGGCACTCTGCAGCTCCAACCTGGCCCAAGGAAAGTCACGATACTGAAGCTTGAATGATTCCGAAACTTTCGTACTACGAAAAAGTCGCTACAATTTACGAGCAAGTAGTAATGGCTCCGAAAATGTTGCGACAATTTACGAGCAAGTCGTAATGGCTACGAAAAAGTTGCGACAATTTACGAACAAGTCGTAATGGCTACGAAAAAGTCGCAACAATTTACGAAAAAATCGCAAAATACCGATCATTACGAAAAAAACGCATTGGGATGCTTTTCGGACGTTCGTGGATTAGTAAATGTGCCCCTTTGTGTCCAGGTTTCTCCCCAGCATAGTCATCATCTGCATGCATGTTGCAAGTATCCAATGCTACATCAAATGAATGCCCATAATAAGTGAGCTAACATGGCCGCCCACACCGGGCTTACCCTTGGTGATTTAAGCTTTCCTTGTTCTTTAAGGAATCTTTTTCCTCTGCTGAGTATAGTTCAATTCAAGACAAGGATCAGCTTTACACTGGTAAAAACAATAGCTTATGGGTTATGAGCTTTGGTATACAACAACTTTGGTCTGACAACTCAGCATAGTCTGTTATTGTATGATGTCGGATTTGTGATCATGACGCCCTGAGGCTGCCCCCGCATGCGTGTCCATTTAGCTTGCATATGGAGCACTGGGGCCAGGATGTGCTGAGGTTTTCTGTGCATCCTGTCCTCATTGCTCCATGTGAGCAAAGTTTCAGTGCGGCATACGGCCCCTAAATTTTTGCCGCCCTAGGCCCGGGCCTTTGTGGCCTCATCACAAATCTGGGCCAGTGTATGGTAGTGTGATCTCAGGCATTATCCAATATTACAGAGATACTGGCAGGCCTGGACTGACAATCTGTGGGTTCTGGCAAATGCCAGAGGGGCTGCTATAAGAATGCCATAGACGTTTTTTTGGGCTGGTGGGAGCAGTTTGGGCTTCAGTGTACTTGAAATGTCAGGGCCTGTTTTCTTTTAAAGATGTTTTTATATTGTAATTATAGGCGGTTATAAATGCACAGTTTTACATTTGTTGATTAACTGTATAAACAGATATCAGATTAACAAAGTAACATATGGGTCACCTACTGTTAAGGTACCTTGAAGCTATGAATAGTGGTACTCTGAATTACAGTAGTTTGAATTACATTTGTCTTAATTAGAATACCAGGGGGCCCATTCATTCAAGCACGATGACCACGATTGCAAAAAATCCATATTTTATTTTAAAGTTTAGATAATATCATTAAAATAGTACAACTTTTTCGTGATACATTCGTTATTCCACAAAAAGTCATACTTTTCATACTTTGGGCAATGACAACAAAAATTTTGTTATTCATTCAAGCTTTGGTATTGTGACTATCTTTTGGCCAGGTTGGAGCTGCAGAGTGCTATTGAGCCCTATGAGAGACTTTCCTTGGGCCAGGTTGGAGCTGCAGAGTGCCATTGAGCCCTATGGGAGACTTTCCTTTGGCCAGGTTGGAGCTGCAGAGTGCCATTGAGCCCTATTGGAGACTTTCCTTTGGCCAGGTTGGAGCTGCAGAGTGCCATTGAGCCCTATGAGAGACTTTCCTTGGGCCAGGTTGGAGCTGCAGAGTGCCATTGAGCCCTATGGGAGACTTTCCTTGGGCCGGGCTGGAGCTGCAGAGTGCCATTGAGCCCTATGGGAGGCTTTCCTTGGGCCAGGTTGGAGCTGCAGAGTGCCATTGAGCCCTATGGGAGGCTTTCCATGGGCCAGGTTGGAGCTGCAGAGTGCCATTGAGTCCTATGGGAGGCTTCCAAAATCATGCCTTGAAGTCAGAAAGGTTTTCGCACAGTTTATTATCGTTCAGATATGAACATTTTGTAACTTTCGGATCGTAAACACAATATTTTCAAACAAATTTTTGTGACATTTTCAAACATCAGAAATTATTGTGGTTACGAATTTTTTAACAATCCAAAATTTGTACTTTAATGAATGGGCTCCCTGCTGTCTTGATTTCAAGGTGTATTAGCTTGAGCCGAGTATAGATGTAGATTTATCCGGTGGTTCCTGGGGGGTGATCTCTGCGTTTGTTCATCTCCTTGAGTTAATTGTTGTATATAAAAAGTTTGTATCGTAAACAAAGGGATTATTTAGTAATAGTTTAGTGTCATACCAAGTGATATGTCTTAATGTATGCAATGTGAGATATTAAAGCTAATTGGCCCGTGTATGGGCACTTCCGACGGGCCTGCCCGACCGATATCTGGCCTGAAATCGGGAAGATCTCGATCGGGCAAGTTAGAAAATTCAGTCGGATCGGGGACCGCATCGGCTCATTGATGCGGTCCCCGAACCGACTGTCCCATTGCCGCCAATATAATTCGATCGTTTGGCCCCAGGCGCCGACCCCACCCGTAGTTGCGGTTATCTCGCCAAGCAAGCGAATCTCAACGTGTATGGGGACCTTTAGTGTGTTGTGGAAGTGAGGCAACAGGCTAGTGATGTGCAGGTAATTTCAATGAATCAAATCTTAGGTTTGAGTCAAGTAAAAGCAGCAGATTTTGGGACAGCTATTGTCCAATGTTCAAGGTATGCCTTTGTTCTATGTATATTGCTGGCTAAACAGTAAACCACAGATATTGTTACCCAGCAAATATCCTTTGAATAAACAGACAGCAGACAGACAATACACTCTATGTACAACTTATTTGAGCAACAAATAACGCCTTCTACAAAGTTTATTGTAATTGTAAGTGGTGTGCTGAAGATTTTTCTTTATGTTGACTTCTACAAAGTTAATACATTTAGTTAGATCTCTTGTTCATATCTGATCAACTATGGTGCAATCACATCCGTCATTAGCAAAATCAGTTGCCATTGGAGCCTACAAATAATGATATCCATTAATTTCAATAAGTCAAAACTTACAACTATATAAAAAAACATTCCTTGTATGTCAAGTTTATTGTCTAGTATTCCTATATTCTGAGTTCCCTTACAGACCAGCTTGTTGGCAGCAGGGTGTCCAAGTTCCTGGTGAACTGGTCATTTGTCAAACCGAATAAGTGCCAGTTTTGGCAAGAAAGAAAGATTAAGCAAAATTGCAAAAATATTGGGGACCTGCCTAGAGACTTTGGGGCAGAGTCATCAAAATACAAGTTCGAATCCTGTAAAATTCGGATTAGATACAATAATTTCTGATGATTGAAAATGTCATGAAAATGCTTAATATCATATTGGCGATCCAAAAGTCACAAAATTTTCGTATCCGTAAACAGCAGGAAAACCTTTCTGACTTTGATCCTTCTGTGCATGATTTTGGAAGCCTCCCATAGGACTCAATGGCACTTTGCAGCTCTAACCTGACCTTTAAGGAATCCGAAACTTTCATACTCGACGCGATAAATACGATTTTGTCGCACAAATTGTCGCAAGGTATGAAAAAGTCGACAAAAATACGCACAGTACGATAACTTAGAAAAATACGATTTTTTGGTATTCGGATTCAATCGTACTTTAATGAATGTGCCCCTTTGAGTTTCTTTTACCTTTTTGTATGTTATATTATGGTCATTTGTTATAGTTTTTAAATCATTTGCTTTCTTCTGTCATTTTTCAGCTTTCAAATGCTGACAGAGACTCTGACCCTGGAAGCCACCCCCCCCCCAAAAAAAACTCCAATGTTCTGTGAGGCTACAATTTTACTGTTACTTTGTATTATTATTTTTTTTTTTTATTCAGGCCCTCTTCTATTTATCTTTCACTCTTTTATTTAAACAACTGCCTGGTTGCTAGTAAGAGATGTAGCGAACTGTTCGCCGGCGAACTAATTCGCGCGAACATTGGGTGTTCGCGAGTTCGGAAGTTTGCGAACTTTTCGCGTATGTTCGCAATTTGGGTTCGCGTGGTGTTTTTCCGCTGAATTTTTTCTCGGCCTAAAAACGCTGCACAAGCCACACATGGCGTTTTTCAGCAAATCCCGTTTCCATGGTGCTAATAGTGCGAAATAGCAAAAAACGCAGCGTATTTCCGCTAGGTCTGCCAGCTGCCTTTGCGATTTTACACAACAAAATTTTTGCCCTTGATCCCCCTCCTGCATGCCACTGTCCAGGTCGTGGCACCCTTTAAACAACTTTAAAATCAGTTTTCTGGCCAGAAATGGCTTTTCTAGGTTTTAAAGTTCGCCTTCCCATTGAAGTATATGGGGTTCGCAAAGTTTGCGAATATTCACACTTTTTGGCGTAAGTTCGCAAACTTTTTTTTTGAGGTTCGCTACATCCCTAGTTGCTAGGGTAAACTGCACCCTAATTCCGAAATGGTGAGGCGCATCAGTGGCATAACTAGTTGGCATTGTAATCACAACAAAAATATACGTTTAACTCCTAAATTGGAAGCAAATACGTTTAAGCATACCCCCCAACTGTCCCGCTTTTCGCGGGACAGTCCCGGTTTTTACAGCGCGTCCCGCTGTCCCGGATTGTTCAATCAATGTCCCGCATTACAGAAATGCAGAACATTCATTAAACTATCCAGGTCAGCGGGACGCGCTGGCTGCAGCGGAGCGCTCCGGCTCCGTCTCTTCTTGGGCTCCTGCTCCTTATTCGGCTCTTCGTACGGCGGCGACAGATCCTTTTATAAGGTTGCGCCCGTGCGTACGTGTGATGTCACACGTACGCACGGGCACAACCTTATAAAAGGTCCTGTCACCGCCGTACGAAGAGCCGAATAAGGAGCAGGAGCCGCAAGAAGTCTATGGGGGCCGCTATGTATGGGGGCATTTTCTATTGGAGGTACTCACTATGGGGGCAATTGGGGGGCTCTGTGTATGGGGGGTACTGTGTATGGGGGGCATTGTATGGGGGGACACTGTGTAAGGAGGGCTACTGTGTATGGGGGGCACTGTGTATGGGGGGCACTGTGTATGGGGGGGCTCTGTGTATGGGGGGGGCTCTGTGTAAGCAGGGCTACTGTGTATGGGGGGGCTCTGTGTATGGGGGGCTCTGTGTAAGGAGGGCTACTGTGTATGGGGGGGCTCTGTGTATGGGGGGCTCTGAGTATGGGGGGGCACTGAGTATGGGGGGGCACTGTGTATGGGGTGCACTGTGTATGGGGGTGCTGTCTATTGGGCCATTGTGGGCACTATTTTAACTATTTTAAAAATGGGGTGTGGTAATTGGGGGCGTGGTCACAAAGTGGGCGTGGTCAAAAAATTGCCAATTTTCCAATCCAGCCCATATGGAATCTATAGAATGTGTCTATGGATACTGAGCATTGTCTTGGCAAACGTGTTCTATAGCAGCTCAATATCTATAAACAAAATATAATATAACTACATAAGGCAAATTTTTCAGGCGATGCTTTGTTCATTTTAATGTTTAATGTTTGTTTAAGAAAAACAAATAGAAAACAAGACGTGCTAATAAGTATTTTCTAATAAAAAAAATCTTTCAAGGCGTAAGCCTAAAAACTTCTCCTGAGTAGATTTTTAGCTGGTTTTGTCTTACAGATCTCTCTTTGGTGCCGTTTGAGGCCCTTGAAACGTCAGTAATGGCCCTAACGAGACACGTCTAAATAAAGTTAATTGAAAGAGAACGTTTATGCTGCCTGATCGACCAGGAAGAACGTAACCAGGAAGTGAGCTACCGAACCGGAAGTGACATTTTGCCCGGTGCCTCCCGCCCAAGTAGATACTTTGCTGCTCAAAATGGCGCCGCTGGACCTGGATAAGTATGTGGAGATTGCCCGGCAATGCAAATATCTTCCTGAAAATGACCTGAAGGTGAGTTGCGGCTCCGCCAAGACCTATGAATGGTTTTCGTATTAGTGATATCTGATTACAGCCTTGCAGAGACGGGACGTCCATGATACAGTCTTTTTGCCTTCTGGTGATTGCTTCAGCGTTTGCTTAATGGAGATCTCCCCAATAACAGTTTTTGCATAGTGTGTATGCATGATATGTATTTCTTCTCAGTAAGCTTACTTGTCAATGTTATTTTAATACAAACCCTCCCGTTTCTGCGCTTATGATTTTTTTTTTTTTTTTTTACGACTGTAGCAGAAGTTAGTTTTCCTGCAGGACTACTGACTTCTACACTCTTTCAAGAGTCAGAAATTCGACCAGGCAGGCACTGCAGACAAATAACTGTAAAACTATTGAATGTTTTAATGAATAGATCTATTGTTTTACTTTTTTTATGTGAAAACTGCCTTTTTAACACTTGTGTGCCAGTGTACGTTCGCCTAAGGATTATAGCTACATAGTCAAACTCTGTGTAGAAAGATTCAAACACAATACACGTGAGGGTAGTCAGTTTCAGTAGGACATATTAGGGCTGGGCGATATACCGTTTAATACCGAATACCGTTGTTTTTTTTTTTTTTTTTTAAACTATATTTTTCAGATACCGCAATACCGGGGTGTCAGGGTACTCCTTGCGTGCGCGCGTGTCCTGTTGTCCGTGGGACGTTGCGCACGCGTGTCCAGGTGCGCACGTACATGTCAAAGCGCACGTACATGTCAAAGCGCACGTACATGTCAAAGCGCACGTACATGTCAAAGCGCACGTACATGTCAAAGCGCACGTACATGTCAAAGCGCACGTACATGTCAAAGCGTGCACGTACATGTCAAAGCGTGCACGTCCATGATGCGCTGACGGCGCCGGTCCTGCGCATGCATGGGGGGTATTTAAAGCCGATCCTTCACTTGCCTGATTTTCAATACTGCAGTAATTATTCTCTAATTTATTAGGAAATGGGGTTAACACCTAATCATGCATGGGGGGAAAAAAATACCGTCAAATACCGTGACACCGATATAATTTTGAAAAATACCGTGATATAAATTTTTGGTCATACCGCCCAGCTCTAGGACATATGTCCATTGGTGGATTTAATGGACTACCGCTGTCACCCTCCTCTTTAGAATGGTACCTTCTGTAACTGAACTTAGAAATTGTCGTCCTTAGTATTTTATATGGATATTTTTTTTGTAACTGTGGTTATTAATGCAACTTTTTAGAGCGAGATCTGTAGGCCACTATTATGTTTTGTTTTTTTTTATGTTCAACTGGAGTCTCGTGTGACTGGGGATTTTAATGAGCCCCAGTTAAAGGTCTCTGTTTTAGATTTAAAAGATTGTAGCAGTGTTTACCACTCTGGAGAAGTAGATTTGGCACCGAGATTTGCCGAAGTTGCCTTGAGAGGAAACTTCGGTGACTGGCAAACCACGGCGCCATGTATGCCATCCCACTGGCGATTAAAATTCTAGGTGGTGGGATGGCATTGCGGGGAGATTAGTCGCCTGCAACAGCGGAGATTTGTCGCGGCACGACTAATCTTCCTGTGTGTCACGGCCCTTAGGGTAGTGGCTGATAGAGAGATTAATTGCCCCACGACAAATCTTCATTACCGCAGGCGACTAATCTCCCTGCAGTGCCATCCCACTGGAATGGAAGAATGTAAATCGCCAGTGGGATGGCATACGCGTCGCTATGATTTACCGAAGTCACCTGAAGTTTCTTAAGGCAATGCCATCCCACCGGCAAGAATGTAAATTGCCGGTGGGATGGTATAGAGGTCTCTACAATTTCCCAATATTGCCTTGAGAGGAAACTTCAGGCAACGTCGGGAAATTGTAGTGATGTGTATGCCATCCTGGCAATTTACATTCTTGCCGGTGGGATGGCATTGCGGGGAGATTAGTTACCTGTGACTAATCTCCCCGTCTGCCACTGCCATTAGCTCAAGACTTTGTGTCGAAATATATCCGCGCTATGGTAAACAAATTCTAAACAATTCTATTTAAATGTTAAAAATCACTCAGTGGTCACTGTGCAGCCATCCTCCAACTAATCCCCAGTGTTGCAGAACCATAAATCACCACAGAGTTCGCGCTCGGTGGGATGGCATTGCGGGGAGATTAGTTACCTGTGACTAATCTCCCCGTCTGCCACTGCCATTAGCTCAAGACTTATCAATCATTATCACCTATGACTAAATTTGTTGCCGGACTGCCCAGAATCAGGTGATCGTGCAAGGTTTTGATCTAATAACACATTGTCCTGCCAGTTTCACGGTGACTTCAAGGAAGCTTGAGAGACACGTGGTTAGAATTGGGCAGAATGCCTTATTTGCATCTCTAGATACTGGAAGCCTATTTTTAATGTTAACTAGGAAAATATTTGGTGTGACACTGTGGTTGGTACAGCAGAGTTTTACTATATCTCCACCATATTGGAATCTTATACAAAGTGAGTTTGAAAACAGCTGCCCCAAGGGCAGTGTATTCTTGGCTAGAATAAAAACCACCTTTCCTCTCCAAACTTTTTTTTACTGGTAAGCCACACTCAAATCTAAAAAGTGTTGGTGGAGCCACATAAGTATGAAAAAAGTTAATGGGTCTAACTAAGTAAGCGCTGGGATTGGCTGCTTGGTAGCCCCATGTGGACTGCCAGCTTGAAGCTCTGTGTACAGTAAACTAGTGTCTTTTAAAGCCAAACTATAAGGGAGATTTTGTAGGATGGTGTTGGATCAAAAGAACACAAGCCCAATGCTGGTGCCTGGGTTAAAAAATAATGGTACGGTTAATAAAATCTAAAGTGTAAACTACACGAGAGCATCAGACAAAATGAAAGCTGATGGTGTTGAGAAGACTTTTTTATTGAATTACATTGACTGTTGGATGTAGATGCTGGAACAAAACACACCATCTGACTTTATCTGATCCAACTTGTTTTACAGTTGTGGGGATCAGATTTTGTAGGATCCTACATACTGTAATCTCATGCTGTTATATGACAACATTTTGTGACCCACAGAATCTTATCAAAATCTCCCATGTAGTTTAGCGCTTTGCCTCCAAAAATAGAATTTTATACTGAATGCCTACTTTGACGCAACATGTTGTTCACGAGCTGCTAGTTGTGGATTAACGCCTTGTGCTAATTGTTTAGATAACATGCCACTAATGTGTAAATCTTGATAAATGTGTGAAATTGGTTTAAATTAAGCTGGCCTTTACATCCGCACCCCAATTGAGTGGATATGATATCAGGCTGATTTGAAAATTTAGTCCTTGGGTTTTCTTAAACCTTCCCGATCGACATCTGACTGATTTTATAGCATAATGTAGTGGTTTGGTCTGTGGCCAATCAGATTTGGTCCTAGCCCAGTGTATGTGTTTGGCCTTTGCCATGGATGTATTTTTGTAAATGAGTTTATCTAAAAAAAAAGTTTCTTTAAAGGGAACAAAAAATATGCAACATTTCCATTTTCTGAAAGAACTTTAAGCTTCCTTCCTAATGATGATGCTCATACCTATTAAACCTTTCACAGAGGACTATAGTCCTGGAGCTTCCACTTGCCATATCATACATGGAGCTAGATATTGTAGGCAGGCCAAAAAAGCTACCTGTATTTCTGTGTGGTAATCCTATATGTGGCCAGATGTCATTGTTTGGGTCGAATTAGAGGATGCCAATTTGTATAGTTTTCTGATTTCTGGTTTAGCCGTTACATTTGTTCTGTGGTCAAAAGAAAATCTTTAATATTTGTTTCACTTTTTTATTCTCTTTTAAAGCGACTATGTGATTATGTGTGTGATCTGCTACTGGAGGAATCAAATGTTCAGCCGGTATCTACACCCGTAACAGTTTGTGGAGATATACATGGACAGGTAAGTCACTTTCCATAAATCTGCTGTCAGACATAGGGTATCAAAAAAGTAAAGATTTTATTGCAGTTTCAAGATACATGAAAAACTGGGGTGGGTTATGCCAGTATTTTAGGCCACCGCCCAGTGAACAATTGCTTATGTCTTACCCTTTGCCGGTGCAACTTTTCAATATAAAATGCTCTTGCCTTGGCTAGTTTTTCAAAAGGGTGGCCTGCTGTTTCTCCTACTTTTCCAGGCATCACCCTGACCCTCTTTAGACTTGGAGAACCTTTAACCAGCTGTTCTGTACCTTGCATAAGGAAATGACCGTGACACAGGGGGTGCCTGGGAAGATAATGGTGGCTAGCCTGCTTAACTGAAAGCTACTTCAGGCCTATGCATTTTTTAAGAAAGAGAACACTGGGCCAAGTTTACAAGAGTTACTGGGAGATATCTATTAAATTAGAATAGTATAACAAATTAGCTAGCACAACATTCATGTTTTAGTTATCTCCAGATGAGGCTTATGTTTTGCAGTTTGGAGGATTGATTAAACAACATTTTTTATGTCATCTCATTAATAACTATTGTCAGGTTGTTCTAGTCTTTACTGATAAACATATACTGCCTTCTTTGTTATCATTGACCCCAATGTTGCTCTTGGATTAATCAGTTCCTAAGACATATAGTAGAATCCTGGTTTTAACTGTTCTGTGTCTGGCAAAGAAAAGGATTTTATTACATTGGTTGAGCCCAAATTACTCTGTCCCGTTTGTCTGATTGATAAGACCACGCCATTGATCATGTTGCTACATCTAGCAAGAGGTTTGCCTTTACAAGATCCAACAAAATATGGGACGCATGAGTGGAAGCTAGTTCTCTGCCCATGCATGGGACCTTCCCAAAAGACTCCACAATAGATATCTTCCCTATTTTTAAATCCCATGAGGCAAGGGTCAAATCAGCTTGTTGGTGCGGTCTTCCCCCGACAGGCCTGCATTGATTTGGCCCTGTATGTAGGTTGTTAAATTGGACAAAGATCCACTCATGACCTCCTCAAACAAGTGAATCTTTTGCGTATAAGGGCTGTGACACACGGTGAGATTATTCGCTGGGCGACTAATCTCCCCGAAATGCCATTCCACTGGTTAGAATGTAAATCGCCGGTGGGATGGCATATGCAGCGCTGCAATTTGCAGAAGTTTCCTCTTAAGGCAACTTCCGTGACTTCTGCAAATGGTGGCGCCGCCAGCGCTCTCCATTTTGGGGAGATTAGTCGCCCGCAACAAGGGAGATTTGTCGCGGTGACTAATCTCCCCGTGTGTCACAGCCCTGAGCGAAAGCTTTAAGAGATACGTACTTACAGCACCTGTTTGGAACCTTTACCTTTTGGTACATATACTTAATCATTAATGACATCTTTATGTAAGGGGAAAGGGGATGTTTTTGGGTGGGATGAATCTGTTTAGTAAACTAAAACTGCCATTTAAAAAAAAAAAAAAAAAAACCTTGTTACACTTGCTGAAAGCACTTTTTTTTTTGCTTGTTTTCTAGTTTTATGATCTGTGTGAGCTCTTTAGAACTGGCGGCCAAGTTCCTGACACAAATTACATCTTCATGGTGAGTGCAGGTTGAAGGGAGTTGTACTTGATTTGGTTTTTTTTTTTTAAAAAAGAAAGCATCTCAGTCATAAACTCAAAGGCTGACTAACACAAACAATGTTTTGTTTTTTTGCCAATTTAAACACATTCCACTTGTGTCTCTAAGTGGGAGACCTAGCTAGCATGTTCAACAAATCTGTCATATTTATCTTAGTGGGCACATTGAATTTGTTTTGCCAATAATTTTTTACCTGCCTTGTCCATTGCATTATGTACTACCGTGATGGCTTCATGTCAAACTGTTCCCCCAGAATGTACAGTCTCTTAACAAGTCGGTGAAGCCCCATTTGCAATAAAATGCCTGTTTAGTAGAAATAAACTGTTAAAAAAAATGATATACAGCATCTGTATTTATTATCTGCTTTTTTCCCTTTTCTTTTCATTTTGTAGGGTGACTTTGTAGATAGAGGGTATTACAGTTTAGAGACATTCACCTACCTGCTTGCCCTGAAAGCCAAGTGGCCTGACCGTATTACCTTGCTGCGAGGGAACCATGAAAGCAGGCAGATCACACAGGTGTATGGATTCTATGGTGAGCACTACTGTCCAAAACCATAAAACCAAGTAGGAAAAAAGCTTCTTAATCATTATTTTCCTGGCAGACAATTTGCTAAATGCTTTTCCTTATAACTTCCTGGTTTGCCTTGTCAAATGACATAAACACAGAGTAACACTTGTGCTATGATGGAAGTCATTTGCACTGCTGCTGTGACAAAGGCACTTGTTCTATGGCTGGTCTTCTGTTGTGCAATATTATTACTTTGAGACTGATTATATGTGTGTGTGTGTGTCTCCTGTTGTAAAATATAAGGGTAGTGACTTATTAAGTCACTGTAGTTTTCCATGTCCAAATGATTTTCTACAGATCATGAAACTTTGAGGTGACTTCTGCAATATGTGGTACTGCTACCTCCTAGTGGTGATTCTATGGCATTACTATTTTGTGTTTCTTGTACATAGTAACATAATAAGTTGGGTTGAAAAAAGACAAACGTCCATCATGTTCAACCATAATGCCTATATATAACCTGCCTAACTTCTAGTTGATCCAGAGGAAGGCAAAAAACCCCATCTGAAGCCTCTCTAATTTGCCGCAGAGGGGAAAAAAATCCTTCCTGACTCCAATATGGCAATCGGACCAGTCCCTGGATCAACTTGTACTAAGAGCTATCTCCCATAACCCTGTATTCCCTCACTTGCTAAGAATCCATCCAGCCCCTTATTAAAGCTATATAATGTATCAGCCACCACGACTGATTCGGGGAGGGAATTCCACAACTTCACAGCTCTCACTGTAAAAAATCCTTTCCGAATATTTAAACTGAACCTCCCTTCTTCTAAACGGAGTGGGTGCCCTCGTGTCCGTTGGAAGGATCTACTGGTAAATAAAACATTAGAAAGGTTATTATATGATCCCCTTATATATTTATACATAGTTATCATGTCACCTCTTAAGCGCCTCTTCTCCAGTGTAAACAGACCCAACTTGGCCAGTCTTTCTTCATAACTAAGACTTTCCATACCCTTTACCAACTTAGTTGCCCTTCTCTGGACCCTCTAACTCAATAATGTCCCGTTTGAGCACTGGAGACCAGAACTGAGCAGCATATTCTGGATGGGGCCTTACCAGCGCTCTGTAAAGGGGAAGGATAACCCCCTCACCCCGTGAATCTATACCCCTTTTAATACAGCTCAAAACCTTGTTTGCCCTTGCAACTGCTGCCTGGCATTGCTTGCTGCTACAGCCAAGTTTATTATCTACAAGGACTCCAAGGTCCTTCTCCATTATGGATTTGCCTAGTGCAGTCCCATTAAGGGACATAGCAGGAACTTACTTTTTTCTACAAAAGTACTGGGCTCTTAGTCCTCAAGCTGTATATTACAAATTGTGTATGTATGAAACTCAGCCTGAAACAACGGCATTCTTTATGGAAACTTTGGCCAACTTCAGAACATGAAGCCTTGCCATTGGTGGTAGATTTGTTGCCTGTGGTAGCCAAGCTTTAACCACGGATGACAAATCTTCATGTGCGCCATGAGCTTTAAAGTTTTTGTGTTAGCCACTTACCTCATTTAACCTTCTACGACCAGGGCCTGCTTCTCTCAAACACTCTAGTTCAGCTGTCTTCTGTAGTGTTTTACAAATGAACACTGCCAGTGCACCATGGAAGCAGCATATTTACATGGGGTGTTTGGAAAGGTGGGTTAGCAGGATCAGTCTTCATTTGTTTTTCTTTATCCGGGTTCTGGAAAGGCACAGCCACACTACTGAACAGTGGTGGTACAGGCAGGCTTTTGGTGAAATTAAGAGGAACACTAACACTAGCCACCAAAAAAATTTGCATTACTTAAAAATCACAAACGGGAACATGAACAGGCAAAGAAGTAAAAATGTGCAATCTAAATAAATTCTAAAAACTACAAATTAAGTATTTTTTTTTTTTTTATTAAAAAAAAATGGGTTTTGTAAAAAACAATAGTTCCAAAATAAAAATTAGATGAAAATATGAGATGGCTTTAGAAAAAGGCCAAATGTTATGTAGAAGGAGAAGATATGTGTTACTGTTCAGTCACTTATTTTGACAATTTCTTTTTCTTTCACTTTCTAGATGAGTGCCAGACAAAATACGGAAATGCCAATGCTTGGAGATATTGCACAAAGGTTTTTGATATGCTGACTGTAGCAGCTGTAAGTACCAGTTCATTTGGTTGGTTTAAAAAAAATTGTTTTCATTACATTCTCTCTGTTACGGAGGTTCAATTAAGAAAAACTATCTGAAAATTCAGCAGAATTGGGATCTGCGTTTATTGAGTGGAACAGCTCCACCTTAGTTTATATTGTGTAATGCAAAGGTGATTAGATATGACTGAGATTTGTGTTTTACAAGCTTACAGGCCATCACATTTCTGGCCCTGTTTATTGCAGTCATAAAATAGAAGCTGTAATAGGCTATAAATAGTGTGTCGGTGTGGGTGCATATAATGTCATAACAGGTAGTTGTTTAGTTTGTCTGCAAATTACTTGGTTTGGCTTGCTAAATAGGCAGTTGCCAGAAGGCCCCAGGTCTTAAAATGCTATAAAACTTATTAAAATACATTTGTTCTAAAATGGTTAGCACTCTACTATTCATTTTTTTTTTTTATAGTTGATAGATGAGCAGATACTCTGTGTGCATGGTGGCCTCTCTCCAGACATAAAAACTCTGGACCAGATACGAACGATTGAACGCAATCAAGAGATACCACACAAAGGCGCTTTTTGTGACCTTGTTTGGTCAGACCCAGAAGATGTGGATACTTGGGCCATCAGTCCTCGAGGAGCAGGGTGGTTATTTGGAGCCAAAGTCACCAATGAGGTAAACAAGGATTGCTTTTCTTGCTCTAGTGCTTGTAACTTGGATGCATGAGCTGGCTGTAGTACCCTGCACTTGCAAAACCATTATATATGCATGCTCATGGAAAGATCCAGTAACTGAAGCAGTAGCAAAATACAAATGAAAATAAAATCTAAAGATATATTGACCTGTGAGTTTACCATTTTGATGGCTATTAAATGACAATTTTTTTTTTTAAGAAAACTTAATTCTAAGCAACTTTGCAATTTACATTCATTGCATATTTGTAATGGTTTTTGAGTTATTTGTATATGAAACAATGTAACACAAGGCAGCCTGGCACCTGCAACCTTGTTTAAAAAGTAACAACCAGGAGTTCAGCAAATACTGCTTTCTATAGCAATTACATGTACAAATAACTTTAAAGCACTAATTAATTGCTTTGAATTATGTTTTCTTTTATTAGGCAAAAACTTATTTTTAGGGTTGACATGTTCTTTAAAGGTAGTTTTAGTAAAATTGCACATGGTGATATTTGCCACCATGTTGTGGTAAATTTGCGCGACTGTGGGTGACGTATCTCTTTTTGCCGATCATTTAGGTTGCTGCTAGTAAAACTTATTACTCACCACTACCCTGCTTAATTATGGGAAATGGCTGCCTTTTGCATTTTCCTGTGACTAAACCGGATTGCTGCAAATAAAATATTTTACATGTGGTTTTCTAAATGTTCTGCAATAGATAGGCCTTTTTCAGCAGATTCCAAATCCTTATCGCCTTCCATAGCCCTTAAAGTAACACACACAGTTCTACCTTTGTCTCTAAGTGGCATAAAAATCAGAAATCCATATCTGTGACTTCTCCTATGTTACTTACATGACTGTTCCCCAACCTTGTTAAAAATTAATTACATTAAACAAGACTACTAGTTTAATTCTGTTGCCTGTATTTCTTTTGCAGTTCGTTCATATCAACAATCTGAAGCTGATTTGCAGAGCGCACCAGTTAGTGCATGAGGGCTACAAATTCATGTTTGATGAGAAGCTTGTGACTGTGTGGTCAGCTCCTAACTACTGCTACCGTTGTGGCAACATCGCCTCTATTATGGTTTTCAAGGATGTGAACACCCGAGAGCCAAAACTCTTTCGAGCTGTTCCTGACTCTGAGCGGGTTATCCCTCCCAGAACCACCACACCGTACTTCCTCTGAAGTCCATCCACTTTTTGTGTACTGTGCTGGATTTCTTCTTTTTTTTTCATTTTATTTTAAGCACTTTGCTGCTGAAATGCTGCATCTTGCCTTTTTTTTCTTTTTAAATTATAGAATATATATTCTGTTTATATCGCTATTGTTTCTTTGTTTAGAGGTCCTTGCATTACAGGCCCCGTTTGTTGCCAGAAGGGTTTCTCCTAATAAATGGAGATAATCGACAACAAAGGTGAAAAAAATACTCTGCGTTTATGGAGGGGATAAATATTCTGGCAGTAAAAATAAGAATAATTTAGGATGCCCATACACAAGTAGAATTACTTGTTTGACACCTATGTGCAGGGCCAAAATGCATCTGATCTGGGACTAGGCAGAGCTGTCTGGAGGTGATGGCATGAACACTCTTATACTATCCTCACCCAACAGTATTTTCAAACCTGCATGATAGATATTTGGCTGATTTACTAGCGATCTCAAGATTTTGACTGTAGGGATGAATCATCAGCTTTTATTGGCCCATCTGTGGCTGGCTGGCTTTGGTTTATAGTATGGCATTAAAGTGTTTACGATTGCGGTTATCATTAGATCAGCTGCACACTGATATCATTAGGGCAATGGCACATGCAATTTTAAAGGAAGAAGAGTAACACCAAAAAATGTATTAATATAAATAAGCTGCTGTGTAGGCCACGGGGGCAGCCATGCAATCTTGAATAAAGTAGAAAAGGAACAGGTTTTATAGCAGATAACAGATTGTTTTACAGAGTTTATCTACCCCTTATTCAGGTCTGGACTGGAATTCGGAATATTATTTTAAATTACACAGAGGCCCAAACCGCCCCCTTACCAGTCCAATACATAGGGACTGTTTATGGCATTTGCCATGTTGCCGGTCTATGCCTGCCCCTATAGTTACACAACAGCTTTGTTTAGAGGAAATTTCCAAATGTTCAGTGTGTTACTCTTTGAAATGAGAGAAAACTATAAAAGTCAATGAGTCCAGAATAGTCAGAAAAATCCCATCATACAAATCTACTTTTAAACTTTAGTTTATCAGAGTTCAACTTGCAATGCTTCATTCTTACATTGTATTGAGTGCCATTCAATATTTATTATATAACTGGTGAAAACCAATTATCTTGTTTGCAGATTTTACATTTTTGGTACATAGTTTGATCAAATTATTACATACACAGAATGTTTTTATTTGATTTGAGTTTGTAATTCAAACTGGTTGTGAGACTGAAACCCTACCAATCAGGCATTTGTTTGAACAAAACATTGGAAAAGCAAGCAGTTTTAAGGGCGGGGGTATAAAGTTTATTTTAAAGTAAACAGGCTCCCCAATTAGTCATCTTTTTGGTTGGTGAGATTACTACCACTAGTGACTGGACAAAAGTCTGAATCTGAAAAACCCCTGTCAGAAAAAATAAATCTTTATTATTTAAAATGCTTAGTTTTAAAGCTACAGACAAGGATCAGTGCTGCTGACAGGCTCTCTCCTCTGCTCTCTCAGTTGTCTTATGAAGGGATCAGCAACTCCAGCTTGCATTCTGCCCAAACCAGGAAGTTGACACTGAGCTGGTTACCCCCCATGCCTTCCCTCTGCTGCTTCATTTGCATTACATTGATCCGATTGGCTGAATCTCACCAGCTGATTGTATCACAATATGCAAGTGAAGCAGCAGAGGGAAGGCTTGTGCACAAACCAGTTCAGTGTCAACTTTTTTTTATTTGCCTTCCAAGTCCTGATCTGGGAAATCCCTTACTGAGAGCAGGTGGCAGATGGGAAAAGCCTGTGTTAGCAGTGCTGTCCTGGTCTGTAGCTTCAAAACTGAACTAATAAAAATGATTTTCAAAAATGTTTTAGTAAAAAGAAAATCCAAGTAATAAAAATAGATCAGTGATTGCAAAGATTACTTACCTTTATGAAATATCAAAAGAATCAATTTTTCTTCCTGGTTATTATTGGCTGAACGCTAGTTTCCTATCTAATTCTTTTAATGTTAAAGCACTTTTGTAGGTGGCTGCTAAGTGTGGTATTAAAAAACCTTTAAGAGTAAGCAGTGTAAAGAGGAAAATGCATTTGCATTGTGGTTAACCATCAGAGCATGCACGTTTTTGTTATGCGCTACTGTAGGTGGCAAATCCCATAAAAAGCCTTTCTATTGCCGATCATTTAGGTTGCTGCAAGTAAAACATATTACTCACTGCTACTGCCCTTTGCATTTTCCTGTGACTAAGCCGGATTGCTGCAAGTAATATGTTTTACTTCTGGCTGTCTAAATGTTCTGCAATAGGAAGGTTTTTTCGGGAAATTCAAAATCTCCTCATCTTCCAGGGCCCTTAAAGTAACACACGGCTGCTTTCACCTTTGTGGCATAAAAATCAGAAATTCAAATCTGTGACCCCTCCTACACTATTTACATGAATGTTCTCCGACCCTATTGAAAATTAGATCTGATACAAGACTACTAGTTTAATACTGTTGCCTGTATTTCTTTTGCAGTTTGTCCATATTAACAATCTGAAGCTAATTTGCAGAGCGCGCCAGTTAGTGCATGAGGGCTACAAATTCATGTTTGGTGAGAAGCTTGTAACTGTGTGGGCTGCTTGCCAGATTACCCTGCAGCATGGCAAAGATAGGCCCAATCTATAGTAAGATTGTCACTTACCATACTGGAGCAGATATGTGCCATAATATAACATGACGAGTTATCATGTGTTTACCAAAACACAATTGATCACTTGTTCAACGTGCATTACTTTTCAGCAACTGGAATCTTTGTTGTAGGTTAAATGTGATTCCCAAAGGCACTATGGCTGGCGGACCGTGTGAACTAGAGGCTTGCAATCTAAGAGTACTAACTCTGCATTGAGTTAATTTGTGTGCCATTGCTCTCTGCACTGTATGGCGGCTGTATGCTTTCCTGTTAGTGGGGCAGATGCACCATAATAGAATAAAGCTCCCCATATCAGGTGCAGTGGCCAAAGGCATCAGTTTGGTGTAAAGCCTTGGTTAACAATAAGACCTGGTAGGGAATGTAGGCACTCCCACTATCCTTTGTGGAGTGAGTTGCCCAGCTGAATTCTACACTTTCCCCCCTTCCTTGTGCTGTAAATATTGCTTTAATTCACTGTTATTTCCAAGCTGGTGAAAAAAAGTTGAATATACTGTTGGTTTTTTTTTTTTGTAATGGCTCTCACCATTTTCTGCTATCTCTATCCAATATTTGTATTTTTCATTTTTTTTCCTGTAAGGACCAGAAGATTTCAGCAGCAAAGCTATCAAGGACTGATTTGTAAATGCCTTGTGTTGTGCGTGTTATAAACTTTTATTACCCTTCATCCGCCATTTTGTTTTAAAGCAGATCTGTAAATGAGAAAATAAAGCTTTTGTCAAAGGCTGCATTTTTTTGGTATTTTCATTTTTATTTTTATGAATAGAGACTTCATTAAAAAAAATGCAGCTTTTGTACATGTATATTGATATAATTGTACCAATCCTTGTGTTTTTTCCCCCTCCAAATATCCTGTACTTTAATAAAATATATTGAGTCACATAGAGGTTAAATATATTAGGAATAAAGAGAGTCTTTAATAATGCATCTCTTTTTTTGATGTTTAAAGGTTGGGGTGAAGTCACCAAATATACAAAAAAAAAAAATCTTTATTTGAAAGTTAAGATCTTAGGGGTTGTCCTTGTCTGCTTCCAAAAGAAGCGCTGTAGATGGTGTAGCATTAGGTTTGCCCCAGGAAACCATATATTTTTGAAAAGTAAATTCTGCAGAATCCAAAATGGGTAACCATGTCTTTCTACTAAGAACCAAACAGCAATGCTTTTCTAAACTTAGCTATTTCTATACAAATGTATGAAAATTCTACAAAATCTCCTCAAAGCTTCCACTTTCAAACATCGTATCTTCGACTACTGCAAATTCAACACATTTACTGCATTTTGTGTGGGGGAAAAAACACAAAAAAATGTTAACCTCCCCAAAAACTATTTTAGAATGTACACATTCAGGTGAATTCAAAATAGGTATCCATTTCTTTCTACTCCAAATTAGGGAGTCAATGCTTTCCTAAAATTAACGGTTTTGGTGAAATATCTAAAAATTGCCCCAAAGCTTCCACTTTCAAGCCTGTTATCCCCCATATAGCATTAGGTACCAAGAAAAACATCCTAAATATGAAAGCCAAGGGTCAACTGACCAGTTTGATGTCCATTGTGCATAGGATTGCCAAAGTGTCTGGCATTTAGAGACCCAAAAAGGCAGTTTGTGCATCCATATTTCATGGCATATATCTCTACTACCAAAAAAATACACTGCCTGATTTATGCATGGTAAAAGCGGCAAATAAGTATGACATGGGCCTACTAAACAGTGTGATGCATAGATTTGTGGCGAACAGAGGCACCTATATGAAAAAAGCGCATACAAATTTTCACGTCTGATACTGGCTGCTGCAATATTAGGACCCGGTATGTGTATTATGTACCGTAAGGCCCCCTAATAGTATGATGACCCTAGAAAAACCATATTCTGGTGAAACAAAAATGGGTAAATACATCTTTCTACTGAGTTTATTACATTTCTAAAAATTGCATCTTAACCCATTATATACCCCACATAGTGTAATGTACTTACATCAAACATTCCAAATATGAACATCGGGGGGTCTGCTGAACAGTTTGATGCCCAATATGCATAGATGTACCAATCTATTTGGCATACAGAGGAACCCAAATGGCATACCTCCCAACATTTCATTAAGAGAAAGAGGGACAAAAATATGTGATGCTGGTAGTGCGGCAAAAATGTTTTGGCCATGCCTGCTTTGTGACCACGCCCCATGTGCCACACCCACTTTACATGCCCCAGATGTGCCTGTATAATCACTAAATAAAAAGAATAAAGGAAATATTCAAAGGTGCCAGTATGACTACATTAAATTGATAAAGGGCATATTAACCCCAGACATGCCAGTAAAATTACTAAATGAAACTGATAAAGGGCATATCAACTTCAGACATGCCAACAGTTCTGTGCGTTTTGCAAAGTTATTAACAGGGCCAATTCCAGTGGTACATAAATCTATGTTATTTCCTTCCATTCTTAATCAGTTGAAAGCAAAACAATATTAATGTACCACCAGAATTTCTTGCCATATTAACAAGGCCTAAGGTTCCCAGACTTATAAGGGCCCCTTTTAAATGTCTGCTATATTTTATGAACGAGCAATACCTCTGTCTTCCCCTGCATGCTGTGCTCTGCCAGAGATTCCCAGGAGTGAGAGATATATGTTAGGGGTGGAAAGGTGAAACTGCCCAGCACACAAATAAAGGCAGCAGCCTCTTCTGCCTGATAAAAGACAGAGGCACTCTCAGCCCCTGACCCACTGAGCAGGAGAGGGATGCGGAGCCAATGCAGATAGTTGACCCTTGCCTGTCACAAATGCTCCTCCCAGGACAATTAAACATCAAGGTAAACCTGTGAGCTTGAGGTAGCAGGGGAGATTCAAGAGTTAAGGGGGCGGGCTTTATTCCTGGAGCAGAGCAGGCACAGCAATCAATTAGATGTCCCGCTTCTCAGCATTGCCATTTAACAGTGAATCCGGGACAACGGGAAGTGCCATAAATATCGGGACTGTCCCGCTCAAAGTGGGACAGTTGGGAGGTATGAAATGGATACGTAGCAGATCAAATTTTCATGGGCACAAACAAAAAAAGAACAATGTGAAATGCACTAAAATTTAATGAAACCACTAAAAAAAAAAAAAAAATGTTTTCTGCCTAGTGTAATCAGCAGGCAGAATCACAGTTTGAATATTCTAATTTATACAAATATATTTTACAGACAGAAACAAACCAACAATGCCTATGCAGAACTGAAAATACAGTAAAATGGCGAAAATGCAATAAAATCACTAAAAATGCACCCAAATCACCAAAAATTTTAGAGAACATACAAAAGGCAATCATGCCCAAGGGCCAGCTTCTGCTTATTGCCTAGGGGCTGGGGAATGAGCGGGGTGCAATGGAGCTCCTCCAGACCCGGACGTGCAGCAGAACATAGTGCCAGTGCCGCGGTAAGGCTCCCATCCAGTGATCAATAACTTTATATCAGCCGCACAGACTGCCCAAGCCCCAGCAATCCATTTCAGTGTACTGGATACAGGCCTGAACTGGCAATCTGGGATCTGGCAAATGCAAGAGGTGCTGCTTTAAGATTCCATAGACATGTAGTCACTATTTAGTGGTCTGGTGGGGGGTGCTGTTTGAGCCTCATTTGAATCCCAGTCCAGGCCTGCGCGGATACCACACATGCACAGTAGAGGCAGAATTGATGCATTAGTGCTGCAGATTTTCCTCAGCTATGTGGTATCAAGAAGGTGGAGGGCACTGGAATGGAATTGTGGCATGAACAGTACCCTGGGTTAATGAACTTTTCTGGCCTGAGGCTTATGGTTAGCGTTCCAGTAAGTTCAACGTTTCTTTCCCTTTAATTTGCTCTACATACTACTAAAATTGTATAATTAATGGAAATAAATGTGCACTAGCTATGAGACCCTCTCTGTCACAAAAAACCTAAAGAGGGGAAAGGGGGGTGGCGCGGCACATCCCATAAGCCACCTTAGGGAGACACTAAGCCAAGAATGCCCCTGATCAGTAGGAGGATCTTTCTTTGAAATCTGCTGACTGGGAAGATGATCAGTTGAAAAGTCAATGATGCTGTGCAAGAGATTGAATAGAGAGAGGTGTGTGGCTCAAGAACTATGGTTCTTAGAGGTACCATTTCCCCATATAAATTACAACTTATAAGAAATTGCTGTTGACAGCTGTATTGTTCATCCCTTTGTGCATAGGGTTGCCCCCTCACCCCTTTAATAGTGGCCACATATTAAATCCACAACCTGCATGGCTTATTAGCAATTAGTTTAGATGCATTCTGCAGATCTATTTATGTGCAACCATGCATCATGTCTAATCTAAATGAATTGCTTACCAGCCATGCAGGATGTGGATTCAATATGTGGCCACTATTAAAGGGGTGAGGGGGCAACTCTAGTCCAAGATGGTTACAAACAAATACTGTGACATTGCAGGACATATGTTCCAACCTGCTGAATTTGGCAGAAAATTGCATTGTAAACTCCACACTGCTTGCAGAACTTTCAACCACAGGAGGCTCTTGCAATCCTTATAACTATCCAGAGACCAGGAGGGTGGGATTTTGTGAGACTCACGATTTCTCTTGGAGACTTGACAACTCTGTGCTTGTTAGACTAACGCGTGCACAGGCCCGGACTGGGATACAAAATAGGCCCTGGCATTACAAGTACACAGGGGCCCAAACAGCCCCCGCCAGCCCAATAAATAGTGACTGTCTATGGCATCTTACAGCAGCCCCTCTGGCATTTGCCAGAATACACAGATTTCCAGTCTAGGTCTCTGTGTGTGCATTATTAGCAACAAAAGCCTTCTCATTTATATACTGGTTTATGTGTAGTTCTGCCACTAGGTGTCACTGTACATGGTTTTTTTTTTGTGTAAAGTTTTCTTGAAACCTTTGCAGTCTGGGAAGAATCTCTAGAACAGGGGGCTCAAACTCAATTTACCTGGGGGCCGCAGGAGGCAAAGTCAGGATGAGGCTGGGCCGCATAAGGGATTTCACAAAAAATTGGCTTTCAAGGGATAATGCAAGGCACAGCGGGCGGGAGCTGCTGATTGCGGAAATGACGTTATGCCATCATAACAGTTATTATGGGAAGACGTTCTGTGTGCACAATTAGCTCCTTAGCAGCTAATTGTGCACACAGAACGTCTTCCCATAATAACTGTTATGATGGCATAACGTCATTTCCGCAATCAGCAGCTCCCGCCCGCCGTGCCTTGCATTATCCCTTAAATCGCAATAAAAATCGTGATCCATTCATTGCTTTTGAGAAGGCGTTGGTGCGGGCCACAAAATATTGTACCGAGGGCCGCAAATGGCCCGCGGGCCGCGAGTTTGAGACCCCTGCTCTAGAATGTGATAATCTGTTTGATGTAAAGAGAAAAAAAGTATCAGCCATGCTTGTAGCATCATACTGATTGGTAAGAGTCCTGACTGTTACTGCACCCCCACATTATCCACATACTCTGCTAACTCTGCTTCATTTGAACTGAAAGAATCATGATACACTACTAGCAAGGCTGTTAGCAACACTGATAACCCTCACATTGCCCAATGTGTTACTGGTTTAAGGAGCACTAACGATCAACAAAGTATTATATTATGTTGGTTTTGCAGTAACCCAAGGCCAAAACAACCCTTTAGCCATAAAGTCCTACGCCTCCAAAGATGCCCTGAGCAGGTCCTCTTATTATTTTCTGCTTATTCACAATACAATCATCAGTTACTTGACCTCAGGGACTGACCCCCAATATACAGTATACTGTATATGCAATATACAGTTCCTTTTCGGGAATCCTTTCACATGTACAAGAGAAAAGGCTGTTAAGGTTATCCTCCCAGAAGAAAAGGTGATCTCGTTTGATATATCCCATTACTGATCTACCTGGGCTCCTGGAAAGCTGTCTTGAAAGAGCACATGGAGCTGGCTGTATGTTGCTTTGCCATTTGCAGCTGCCAATAGCACTTTGGGCATTATGTAAGTCAACTGGCATGTGTCATTCCTAGCTAGAATACTTAGCAAATCACCTCACAATTCCATGCTCAGTGGCTCAGCTTTCTCCCTAAGACAGCAACAAAGGAAGAAAAACTATTTATTTCTCTATAAGCATGGCAACACTAAAATGTGTATTTCCTAGCAAATGAACCATAGATACATCTCATAGCATTGGAATGAATGAGGGTTTTACCAAGAGGTTTATTTCCAGCGTGGAAGAGAAGGAGGCAGAATGGCCCAAATTATGTTCCACAAAACCCACAGCAGAACAATGATCCTATCCATAATTTGCATGATAACATTTCAGCACACTGATTAAATCTTGTCCCTGCTCCCACTCACTACCCCATCACTCATCCACCAGCAGTAGCCTCTCCTTCTGCCCACTCCACCCCTATGCCTCCCCACCCGCCCCCTCCTGACTCACCTATTTGATGCACCCGCTCACCCTTTTTAAAAACTTAGACTAAGCTGGAGCAGCTGAAGCAGAATTTTTTCCACCTCCAGTTGTTACCTAGGCAGCTGCCTCGTTTGTTTGCCTACACCAAGTTCCAGCTCTTCCAACGGTTTATGACCCAGTGTGACAGCAGCATTTCATGGCACAGCTGGGTCCCCAGCATATTATGACAAGTTCCCTGTATTTTAGGACATTTACAGTGTGGTGTCCATATATTCCCCTATCTGAACTTTGGAATTCAGTGCAGTGGCAATGTTACAGTGGTGAGCCCCCATGCAAAAACGTATCTGGGGCCCCAACACACACTCTCAGGCCCAGGCTTACCTTTTTTCTCTTTAATAATAAATTATGTTTTTGATGGTAACTAAGCTGCATAAAGCCCACTGTAGTGGTAAAAGAATGCTATTGGGTTTATTTAATGTTCAATTGTTTTCACAGGTATGGTGATCCAAGAACTTCTTATTTAAACAACAGGCAGCAAACATTCCAGATAACAGTTCCCATGCCTGTATAATGGTAATAACTTTGCCACTGTATTTTAAAACCTTTTTTTAATTAATATAGATTGTAACCAGAGAATGACATCTGATTTTTGGGCTTGAAAACTTTTCTGTGCAAATTGACAGTTATTAAAAACAGCAACAAAGAAAAACCTTCCCTGAAAATTAAGGAGATTCGGCAGCTATGCTTCTCATGCTGTACATTGAAAGCTATTTAGCATTCATAAACATACTCATTAACAGGCCCGGATTTGCGGCGAGGCGACAAAGGCCCGGGCCTAGGGCGTCACAAATTTAGGGGCGGCATGCCACCCTGCCGCAACGAAAATGTAACATTTTGCTCCCATACGGAGCAATGGGGACTCCACTGCTCCGTATGGGAGTTGAAAAGCCTGTGCATGCACGCTTGCAGCTGTGCGGCGGGGTGGGAGGAGTAGAGGTTTGTTTGCGCATGCGCGCAAGGGGTGGGGGGGGGGCGTGAATGGGGGGCATCCTCAGGGCACCAGGATTTGAAATCCAGCGCTGCTCATTAAACAAAGTTTAGACTGATTGTTTGGCTTCCTTTTATGAGGAAATTCATAGAATTGGATGTACTGAAGTGTGTCTTCATATATTGTAAGCTCTATGGGACAGGAACCTCCATCCTTTTATCTCTATGATTCTTCACTTATTGCAACTGTACCTTGTATTTATTTGTATTTATAAACATACTTTGTATTTATCTATTATTATTGTAATAACCCGCTTTAGTTTTAATTTATTATTCTACTGTACAGTGCTGTGTACACACATAAAGCTATGCATACATACATATATATAAGTCCCCCAAAAAAACAATAAAAATCATGATGGCGAAGGTAGAAGGTCCATAGTGTGGGTGGGAAAAAAGAGGGGTCCAATGATACAATCTTTTTGCAGGGGGTTATGATGTGGGCTAGAGGTGGGAGGTGGTCTATGCAGGAAGATAATGATGTGGGTCAGAGGAAGGGGGACAGTGGTATATTAGGGAAGTGAGTTAACATAGATGGTAATCAGGGGCAGGCCAAGCCGACCGGGCGACCTAGGCAACCCGGTCGGCCACCACGCCCCCCCCCCTTTGGCGCTCATGCGCAGTCGGGGGGGGGTGCGATCCGGTGGGTCATTGCCCCCACCGCTAATGACAAGCGGAGGACTAGGGGTTGGCAGGAGAGGCTCCTGCCTGGCACCCCCTAATCATTGCGCCCTAGGCAGCTGCCTCTTCTGCCTACCCTTCTGCCCACAAGGGGTTAATTGCACTTTTCTCCCATTGAATTTGTGTATATATTTTTAAAATGGAGATTTAGGTGCAATGTGGGTTAAAGTTGGCTCATGAGCTGGCTAAAAATCTAGTCTGCTGACATAAAAGTGCTATCCTGCCAGCATTGTAGATTCTACACTTCAAGTTTACCTGGGGATGGGGCTGGCAGCATTCATGTTTATGGAGGCTGCTGTATGTATGTAGAAGGGGTGGCTGCATCTGAATGTGGGGAGGGGGACACCGGTTTATTTTGAATGCTAGTTGCATCTTGCATGCGGGGAAAAGGTTGTGCATAAGTGTGTGTTTAGGGACTGGCTGGGTATAGGGGCAATGGCAACATCTGTGTATATGGTGGACAGATATATTAATGAGTGGGAGGGGAGCCTGCGTATCTGGATAGATTCTGTGTGTATGAAGTGGGGGCACTGAATTTTCATATGTTGGGGTTTATGTACTTTTGCATGTGGACGTTGTGTTTGTTTGTATTTATGTTTTTACATTTATATTATTTAATTACAGACCATGGCAAATAGGACCTTTTGATTGAAGTGTCAACCCTTTTATAATTTGGAGCACCCCTGAACAGTGTCGGACTGGGAACCCAGGGGCCCACCAGAAAACCTTAGACCCTAAGGTTTTCTCCTTTCCTCACCCAAGCTCTTTATTTCTCCTTTCTCTTCCTACTTAAAAATAAGGAATGACCATGAAACAGGTCAAACGGCCAGGAGGGCCCACTTGTGTGGTGCTGTTTACATCTATGTGGACTTGAAATACCAGGGCCTTTTATTTATATCAGTCCAAACCATGGCCACTCCTGCTATGAGGCAATTGACCCCCCCCCAGACCTCCTTCAACACTGAAGAGGTAAATGCGGAATGGGGAGGGGGGGGGGGTGGCATCGACTACCTCAGGCGGCAGCAGCCCCAGAAGCTCTGCTCTCTGGGAATTCCTTTCTTGGTTATGACTACTAAGCTCTTAAACATTCTTCATGAAAACTTAGTAACAGAAGTGTGTCACCCTTCATGGGTTTTTGAGGTTCACTGGTAGCTTTGTCTGGATATTCATTATTGACAGGTTCCACATATGCAAGTGAACAGTGTTAATGTGTTTTCAACAGCAAATTATGTTTAACTTTCCCTTTTCTTTATACTGCTATGATGTCGTCCTTATTATCAGCACACCCTTATGAGGCACTGCTGCTTCTCTACCAGAATGGTGTTACTCTCTATTTTCCCGCCTATGCATCTCACTAATACCTTGTTCTCAGTTTGGCCTGTACTACCTCATCTCAGCCACACGAGGTCGCCTTCCTATTCTTTTATAATCAGTCAACCGAACACCGACGCGGAGGGCTGTCAGTGCTGAGCTGACCGGCGGCCAGCTAGACCAGTCAAAGCCCGAAGTCCTCCCTGAACTGACAAGTGTTGGCCAATGAGCCAGTGAGGGGGCGGGACAGACGGGGCCGCTGGTTTGGTTGCGGCGTGCAACACAACACAGCGAACTGCAGGGCAGAGCGGGGCCGGGGTTACAAGGAAGAGGCCAGGAAGCGGCGAGCTGTAGGTACTGGGTGCTGAGAGCACAGGTAGGTAAGTGTCACCTCCTATGCATGGGGAGCTGGGATGGCTCTGAGCAGGGCCATTGCTGTCTGCCAGAGGGAGGAGGGATCTGTGTCTGTCTGAGTGGGGTACTGCTTTCAGCTACATTATACTGGGTGCCATTGAGAAATAATTATGGGTTCTGGCACAGCTTCTCCTCTGGGGTGGCATTGTGTTTTTATTCTTCGAATTGCCTGTCCTTGCATTGCCTTGCCAATGAATTTGTATGTACATTTGCACACCCTTGCCATTGTATGCTTCTATGTGTACATACTTGTCTATAATATATATATACACACACACAGGTCTGGAAAATGGGGCTTTCCATAATTTAGATCAAGATTCCTGTCTAAATATGTGTGTGTATGTGTGTGTGTGTGTGTGTGTGTATATATATATATATATATATATATATATATATATATATATATATATATATACATACACACACACACAACACCCACACTGCTGATAGCTTTAGTTCAGCAACACCTGGGGAGCTTCAGCTTATAGGTAATGTATATATTGATCTGTTTTAACCCTGCTTCTATGTGTGGGCTCCCCCCCCCCCCCATAGTTAACTGTTGCCTTCAACTTTCTGCATTCGACATGGCCCGCTATAGAGACCCAATAGTGTGTGTCCAACACCTGTGTGCATGGATGTTCTAGTGAATCCCATGGGGCTCCGTTGCACGCACTGCATGGAGTAATTGGACCTTCCCAGCTGTATGGCTCGTACCATGGGGATAGGGATGGAGGCAAATGCTTAGTATAGATTATAATATTATTCTGCATTCAGTATTTGTTTCCATCATCATATGGTTGGCTGGGACCAATGACATCATGTGGTCCCCTGTGGCCGAGCCTTACTGGAATGTGCCCTGTGGTATCAAGGGGGGCATATAACTGATTCTTCATAATAATATCAGTGTCCCTTAGCAAAGCCAGACTGAGATATTATATGCTTACATGGTCCTTTTAGTGAAAGGGTAACAAAATCCCAGAATCAGTGCGTAATATTGTCATGAAAATCCTCAGTTGTGCAGATTGATAGTATCACCCCAATCTCTTTGTCCTCACTTCCTGGATGATGCACAGCATACAACCCCCTGCTGGCACTGGCAGCTCATCCATTAGCATAGGGGCATCTGGCAGTCGAACTACCCCACACAACTGTTTGTATGTGATATCACAGGCCATTGACATCATCCAAAAAATAGGACAGTGGCACTTACAGACAGACTGCTGTACACTGAGAACTGTAATGCAGCCATTGGACAGCATTAGGGCTGTTGATTGGTTTTGGACATTGTGCATTTACCCTGCTTATGTAGTGGTTGTTGAAGGAATTGCTAGCAGAAGTGCAAGTAGATTGTTCAGACAATGAAAGCTCCATCAGTGGAAAAACCATCAGTGGATGTTTTTGCCCCTGAATACTTACTGTAACCACTCTGCTCACAACTGCTTGGGCTTTATGTGTACCAGCAGGGCTGACACAAGTTATGGGCTTAATAGTGGAGTTATGATGGGGGTGGGGCTTATGGGGCAGTCTGTGGGTTTAATATAATGAGGGGTTGACTTGGGCTGATCGGGGTCCTGACCATGGATGCAGAACCATTGTTTTTTCATTGCTGCTCCGTTCTACTTGGTGGAAGAACCCACTACACTGGGGGTCCTGGTGATCGGTGAACTAATGTTTACTGATGACAGCAGAGTATTTTGGTAGCGGTGTCAAACAAATAGCCTGTTTTTGTATGGATGCCATGACCCAAAGGGCTATACTGTATGTTTGCCTGTCTTCTCATTTTAAAGTCTGAACATAAGAAAACTTAAAAGGTAGAGACCTCTGTAAGTACGTTATAGTAGACCTGTGCCAAACCCAGATCCATGCAACTGCAAACTGACCTGGACCTGTGCACCCGCATTTTCCCTTGCCCCAGCAAATTCCTTCCTGAACCCACCCCCTGACGAGAGTCTCTGCAAGCTGGAAACTATGTCTGTATTGGTGGATGAGTGGATTCAGGAACTGGAAGTGATGTCAATAAGTTGCAAAATTGCCAGGTTGATTTTTTTAAACTTTCCTAGCCACCCGCAGCCTACCCAACTACCTCCGCTCAACTGCCCTTATGGTCAGGAGATCAGGCCCTTTCTGCCAAAATCCTGACTGCTTTGAGGGTATTCCATGGGTACCCAACCTGATGCTGGACCTAATACAAAGGCATTGTGGGAATGGGAGTTTTGAGGAAGCTAACTATTGCTACAGTAATGCTACGTTAAAGGAGAAGGAAAGGTAAAAACAGGATTTGTTGTCTCTTTGTTTTCCCATGCCAGAGACACACAGCCCTCTCCTCTCTCCTGCTCCCCCCTCCTTCAAGAATGCTAAGAACTCACCCACCCTTTGGAATGTGGATTTGAGCCAATCAGCAGGAAGCTTCCTCATAGTCTTACAAACTGAGCATGTACACCAAGTCTTGGTCTTGGTGCAGTAGCGAGGCATTATGGGAACTTTCTCTACAGAGCTCAGCGTTTTTTTTTTCCCATGAGGTTTTTGATCATCTGAACTGGAGAAATATGGAGAGACTTAAGGGCACTATTAAGAGAACTGAAGGTATGCTTGCGGTTTGAGATTAACTCTTTACTAGCCTTTCCTTCTCCTTTTAATGGGGAATGTAGTCAGGACTAGCAGTGAAAGGGCCAGAGATACTGCTTTCAATAGCAATTACATTTACTGTGAGTCTATGCTTTTTATGAATTAGAATAGAATTATATATCAAATTTGGGTATTTAGCAGTGAATTTATTTGTATTTTATTTATTGCTTGCGGTTTGATTTTTTTTTTTTTGAGGTAGTGGAAAAATGGGATGCCAGAATGTTTTATTGATCTCTGGAGGACTGGCGTGTTATTTAGAGCTGAGGTGATAGCAAGCTCTATTACATGTTCCATAAATGGCCATAATAGCTGATATATAGTGATTGGCAAAGTATGAAGGACACTACAGATAAAGGCACTGTGATATAGAGGTTTCTCATAGTACAGGCAATTGTTTATATCGGATGTCAGATTGATTTCCATGAGTAATCCAAGAATGGTGCTGGGAGTTGTAGTTCATATCTGATGCAGAGCCTTAACATTGATATCTTTGCTTTGATGCACCAGGAGATTTTGCTAATGTATCAGTGCATATCTATGACTGCCTGGGAATATAACAGGGAGACACCTGTTGCTATCATGACAGTACTAATGTACAACAATATGATCTAATGCATGGGCAAAATATATGGTGATTAGACTAGTTTATAACTCTGCATTCGGAAATAGCCTTATGGTTATTTTGTACACCGATGGTGGAGACACTTTCTCTTTTGCTGAACTCCAATTCTCCGCACCATCCAGCAGTTGTTGGTGGTGCTGCCTTTGCAGATGTCCTTCACTGTTTCTTTTTGGTTAAGGGATCATACTCATCATTTGTCAGAAGCTTTTGCTGCATTTTTGAATAATTTAAGATGATTTACTCTTGTAAAGAAATAAAAATGTCCATTTTCTCTTGGTACTGGTATGGGAATCTGGAAACCCTTTATCCAGAAAGCTCTGTATCATGGGAAGGCCATCTCCTATAGACTCCATTGTAATCAAATAATTCTAATTTTCTCTGTAATGAAAAAAACAGTACCTTGTACTTGATCCCAACTGAGATAAAATTAATCCGTGTGGTAAAATAATCCTGGACATTTTGGATAACCAGTCCCATACCTGTATATCAGTATCACTTAAGTACACCTTATCCCCTTTCCTTTTCCCATCCTTCCAAACACAGCATCAGAGTCCTAGATTATGCGAATTGTGTGAAATGTTTGTTTCCTACTTCAGACTCTGTGGCCACCCAATAGACAGAGCGTAGGGATCTGTTCATCAGCAGTTCAGTGAATGAGCTCTGGATCTGCCAGGCAGACCCAGACTGGCAATATGTAGGTTCTGACAAATGCCAGAGATGCTGCTGTGAGATGCCATACAGTCACTTTTTATTAGTCCTGTGGGGGGCTGTTTGGGCCTCTGTGTACTTGAAATGCCAGGGTCTATTTTGAACCCAGCATGGACCTGCTGCCAGGGCAAGGGAATGGCATAAGTCTACATTTAGGACATTGGTTTTCAGAAACAGATCCAACCTGCACCCCTTTAGTACCTAGCTGATAGGGATGCTGGGAGTTGTAGAATGTCTGAAGTTGTATGTATTCTATCTGTGGATACTAATAATAATTATTATGTACACATTCTCAGTGCTGGTATGGGATCCATTATCCAGCAACCAGGATAAGCCAGAAAGCTCTAAATTAGGGGAAGGCCTTTTCCAATAGACTCCATTACAAACAAATAATTCTAATTTTAAAAATTATTTCCCTTTTTCTCTGTGATTATAAAACAGTATTTTGTACCTGATCCCAACTGAGATATAATTAACCCATATTGGTGGAAAAACAATGCTATTTGGTTTAATTAATGTTTAAATTATTTTTTTTTAGTAGATTTAAGGTATGGAGATCTGAATTAAGGAAATACCCCTTATCCGGAGCATTCTGGATAACAGGTCCCACACCTGTATTTGCCTCACTGTATATGATTCTTTGGTTCCCTTGTGAGAGATAAACATTCAGGTAATCATATATGTGCTTTTGGCCACACCCACAGCACACCTGACTTTGCCCATCCAACAAAATCCACATGAGTATTCAGATGCTGGTTTCTGTGCAAGTCGTACAAACAGTACACTCTTACAAAATGATGTTAAGTGTGAGGCCGCTGTGACTAGCCCCGTAGCATGGCTGGCTTTGTGAGTTTAGTTCTGCCCTGAACACTATATGCGAATAGGATTGCCACTTCTCCTGCCTGGGAACTCCAGACAGGGAGGCGGGGAGTGATGTCACTGGGGGGGGGCAGTGATGTCACAGGGTCCGCCTGCAGCCATTATGGGACGGGGCTGTGACATGGTGATTGGCCGATTGCTGCGTCAATCTTTGAGAATCCTGCCCGGTTTTCCAAATTGGGAAATTGATAGGCAGTTTTGACCCAGGCTGTCCAGGTCAAAACTGAACCGGTGGCAATCCTATATGCAAAGTGTTTGTAAGTTGTGTCTGTTTGGGTTTCCTCCTGGTACTTTGGTTTGACATACACTCACAAGTAGGATAATTGCCTCCTGATCAAACTGTGACCTTAGATGTTAGCCGAATGTAGCCGAAATCTGCATAAAAACGCGAGACTTTGCATTTTCTCGCGTTTTTATGTGGATTTCGGCTACATGTGCCTGCACCCCAGTGTATTCCATTCATTCGGGTGCAGGCACAGGTAGGAGCATATGGCGCAAATACGCATCGTGTGGCATTAGCCTTAAGGAAGAATTCCCACTGTACAATTCGTTTGGCAAATTTAATTTTTCTGTGTTGTAGCAAGACAACACCTTGTACTTGATGGTAACTGAGCTTGTGTAATGCAAACTGATGGAAAAACAAGCCTGTTGGGCTTTTTAATGTTTTTAGTAGCATTTTCTTTTAAGGCATTGCTCTCCAAATTGCAGGAAAATCCCTTATCTGGAAACCCAGGACCCAAGCATTCTAGATTATAGATGCCATTATCTGTGGCTGCATATCCTAATAGTGCAATCAATGCAGCCTTCTCTTCGGTCCCCAGGAACACATGTGAGAAACTGGGCTCTGCTGCTGCATGGCTACATTAGAGAAACTACATTCACCTCTCTCTGAAACCGCCCTCTTGGGCTACTCTCTACGCCATAATATATAAATATTATAATGTAGATGGTAGCCCAAGAGTTGGCGGTTACAGAGAGAGGTGAATGTAGTTTTTGTTATGTAGCCATGCAGCAGCAGCAGAGCCCAGTTTCCTGTGTTCCTGGGGACTGAAAAGAAGGCTGCATTGATTGCTCTTCTCCTTGTAATACAATAACACACTTGGCGCGCTCGCTTCGAAGCTCTGGCCGTAGTTTCCCGGACCTGCCATGCATCTGTTGCCTGCTGGGTGATTAGGAAAGGAGCAAGCGTTTACCATTTCATTACCAGTGGGCCATTCAGCAGTGAGGAAGTCCTATGTAATTTGAGTTCTGCTTAATCCATCCCTTTTCTGTACTCCCCACCTGCTGTGTTACCATCTTAGACTCTTGTTCTGCCTCGGCCATTTTTTGTAAGTAGCTGTGTATGTATCCAATAGCTGAGAATGGGCAGATAGAATGTTCTACAATTACTATTATCTCTGTCACGAGTGATGGAGATAGTAAAGCAGTCCATGCTCAGAAAGACATTAGGGGTAATTTACCTTATCCTAGGTGCAAGTGATAGGGCGCAAAGGAAAACAAAATCATACCCCTAGTGCTCAGGCTCTTGCATTCCAGGGTATGCTAGGAGCAGAGCATAGTGTCAGGAGGAGCAGCCAAATCCTTCCTTCCTAACTTGAGCATCTAAATGGCACACAGGTTAGGGGGTGAGTAGGAGTAGAAGGGTGGATGTACCTCTGCCTGCCTTTCTTGGATAGAACTCTGCATAATGCTCTTCAAAAAGGACCTGCGGCAGTACATGCAGAAAATGGCCAACTGTGCCTGTTTTTCTTTTTTTGCACAATGCATTCTCCCCTTGTAAAGCTTATTGGCCCATGTATGCAGCACCAAATTTGGGACTGCCACAGCTTGAGGCAGCAGCCCCAATGCTGCCCTCCCCCCTTCATGCTTACAGCTTTAGCGTTGGAACAGGTCCAGGGGTATTTCACTCTCTGCACTAGAAGATCTGAATTTCCACTTAAAAGGTTACTAGATTTGGCATTTTGCCGCCCCTGGAAACCGGCTGCTCGTTGCTGCCTGAGGCAAAGTTCTCACCAAGCCTCATGGCAGGAGCAGTCCTGCATGTATGGGGCCAAAAATAGAGCCTCCAGTGTCTGGCCATGGTTTTGGCATCTGTTGAGCTGCCTTAAAAATTCCCTAGGCAAAGGACAACACTGGCCCCCATTGGTCGTTAGGAGGCCAGTGTCCTCTAGTTTGTTGCCCTTGCCAAACAAGAGGGTCTTTGGCTAGGTTAACACTACCTCTGTGCTGAACCTGCAGCCATTTGATAGTTGTTGATATAGAGCTTCCATCACTCTTAGGGAGCCATATGCTCCCTGGAGAAGTTGCAGTTCAGCAACACCTGAAAAGCATTGGTTTGATGCTCATTCAGTAATAGGGTCTCTTTTTGGTCCAGCAAATTGAAGGTTGACATGGTAGTTGTGTATAAGTTGCTATTGTATTGTAATACTGTAATACTGTTTGCTTTTAGTTGCAATTTTGTCAAGAGATTAGGTTTGTAATAATCGACGGACAGGACAGCTTTGGTGGTATATCTTGTGCTGTCTGAAAGGCTTGTATATTCCTGATGGTTTGACACTTTTCAAATAAAAGTTCAAGTAAAACATGATAGCATAGATTATACTGCACTGAGGACCTTATTACTTTTATTTCTTTCCCAGAGGTAAAATAAAATATCCATAATAATTTGGAATGTGGCTGAAGGGTTGCTTTAACTTTGTTGTAGGTACTTGGAAAAAGTGAATAATTGTGCCCATGCTACAAGGTTAGGGCTCCATAATATATTGAGCCTTACAGAGACTGAGACAAGCAGTATAGCAGCTTTAGATTAGTGCTTAAATTAAACATTTACACTGACACTGTACTGCATGTTTAAAGGAACAGTAACACCAAAAAATGTATATATTTTAAAGAAATTAAACTATAATGTACTGCTGCCCTGCACTGGTAAAAGTTGTTTGTTTGCTTCAGAAACATTACTAGAGTTTATATAAACCCTGGTGTGTAGCCATGGGGGCAGCCATTCAAAAGAAGAAAAGGCACAGGTTATATAGCAGCTAACAGATAAACCCTGTAGAATACAATGGTGTCTTATCTGTTATCTGCTATGTGCCTGTGCCTTTTCTCCTTTTTTCCAGCTTGAATGGCTGCCCCCATGGCTACACAGCAGCTTATTTATATAAACTATAGTAGTGTTCCTGAAGCAAACATCTCAGTTTTAACAATGCAGGGCAACAGTACATTATATTTCAATTACTTTTGAACACTTTAATTTTTTGGTGTTACTGTTCCTTTAAAACCAAGGAAAGTACTATTTTTTTTTATTTCACTGTTAAATAAAACTGTCACATCACCTTAAAGGGGTGGTTCACCTTTAGGGTAACTTTTAGTATGTAAAAGAATGTCCTATTCCTAGTAACTTTGCAACTTTTAGGGGCACATTCATGAAAACGCAAGTTTGAATCTCGAATGGGACAAATTCGGATTGGATATGAAAATTTCTGAAGATCGCAAATATAACAAAAATGCTTACGAAAAAATCGTATTAGTCACGATAATATCGTATTGGCGATCCGAAAGTCACAAAATTTTCGTACCAAACGTTTGTAAACAGCGGAAAAACCTTTCTGATTTTTTCGCGCAAGCGTACGAAAAAGTAGTGCGTGCGTCGAAAAAGTCACGCAAGACACGGAAAAATCGGCGAAAATATGCTCGGAGCGTTCGTGTCTTAGTAAATCTGCCCCATAGTGTGTAAAAGAATGTCCTATTCCTAGTAACTTTGCAACTGGTCTTCATTATTTCATCATCATCATCATCATCATCATCATTTATTTATATAGCGCCAGCAAATTACGCAGCGCTTCACAATAGATTTAAACAAACAGGGATCTTAAAAAGTGTAAACAACAAGGGTATACAGAGTAACAATAGGATCAGAGGGCCCTGCTTGCAAGAGCTTACGATCTACAGGGGTTATGGGTACATTGAAACAAAAGGAATGTGAATACTGATTGATGATTTGTGATACATATATAAATGTCTGATCCTCTTAGATACATTTCAAATGCTTCCCTAAACAGATGGGTCTTTAGGGAGCATTTGAAGGTTTAGAACAGGGGTGGGCAAACTACGGCCCGCGGGCCACATCCGGCCCCTTGGCCTTTTTAATCCGGCCCGCTAACGACGCCAAGTCTCATCACGCGAGACTTGGTGTCATTGGCGGGCCGGAATTAAACAGACTAAGGGGGCGTAACGCTGGTCTGGCCCGGGGGTAAGTAAATGTGGCCCGTGAGCCAAAAAGTTTGCCCACCCCTGGTTTAGAAGGAAGGGGAGATTCTGATGGGCCGAGGCATAGAGTTCCAGAGACAGGCCGAAGCCTGGGAGAAGTCTTCCAGTTGGGTATGGGAAGAGGTGATTAAAGGAGAATATAGGCGAAGGTCAGAGACAGAACGTAGGTTGCAGAAAGGAGTGTATTTTGGTATTAGATCTGAGATATATGGAGGGGCTTCATTAGTAAGGGCCTTAAATGTAAGTGTTAGTAATTTGAATTTGATTTTAGAGGAGATTGGGAACCAGTGAAGAGATATGCAAAGGGAAGTCACAGATGTGAAACAATGAGATAGATGAGTAAGTCTGGCAGGAGCATTAAAGGAACAGTAACACCAAAAAATGAAAGCGTATAAAAGTAACTAAAATATAATGTGCTGCTGCCCTGCACTGGTAAAAGTTGTGTGTTTACTTCAGAAAGTCTACTATAATTTATATAAATAAGCTGCTATGTAGCCATGGAGGCAGCCATTCAAAGGAGAAAAGGCACAGGCACATAGCAGCTAACAGATAAAACACTATTGTATTCTATAGAACTTATCTGTTATCTGCTATGTAACCTGTGCCTTTTCTCCTTTTTTCCAGCTTGAATGGCTGCCTCCGTGGCTACACAGCAGCTTATTTATATAAATTATAGTAGGGTTACTGTAGCAACACACCAGTTTTACCAGTGCAGGGCAACAGTGCATTATATTTTTATTACTTTAAAGCTCTTTCATTTTTTGGTGTTACTGTTCCTTTAAGAACAGATTGGAGATGGGAAAGGCGATGTGTTGTGATTCCTGTAAGGAGTAGGTTACAGTAATCAAGGCGGGAAATTATTTGTTTTTATTAGGGGTGCACTTAACCCAGTTTTTGGGGTTTGGCCGAACCCCCGAATCCATCCCAAGGGATTTGGGCGAATACCGAACTGAATCCTAATTAGCATATGCTATCTGGAAGGGGTAAACGTCGCCACGCGCAGTGAAATTTTTTTCACTTCCGTGTTCATTTTTAACCCTTCCTGCTCCAAACTGAAGAACTGCTGAACAGAAATCTAATAACTGAAAAACCACAATAAATAAAGACCAATTGCAAATTGTTTCAAAATATTGGTCTGTATCATACTAAAAGTTTATTTGATTGTGCAGAGCCACTTAGTGAGTTGACAAAGTGAGACTGTAAAAAGCCAATATCTGTTAAAGACCATACAAAATATCCATTTCATTTTTTCTTAATTAACTGAAATATTAATTTGCTATATAACTGTGTACATACTGTGTATTTTTCATCTGTCTATACATCTGAGGAGCCAGATAATGAAGGCTTTCCTTTTAATATACCCAGTTCTAGTAATTTAGCTACAGACTCGTGGGTCACTCAGGAGGAAATTCAAAAGAGACTTGAACATGTAAAGGTAAACAAAGGTCCAGGACCGGATGGGATTCATCCCAGGGTATTAAGCTGAGCGCTGTGATTGCCAAGCCTCTTCACATAATTTTTCAGGATTCGTTGAGGTTTGGCATGGTGCCGAGAGACTGGCGGATTGCTAATGTGGTGCCGTTATTTAAAAAGGGATCTCGTTCTCAGCCTGAAAACTATAGGCCTGTTAGTCTGACATCAGTAGTAGGAAAGCTTATGGAAGGGGTAATAAGGGATAGGATAGTTGAATACATTGCAGTTCACAATACTATTAGTTTGTGCCAGCATGGTTTTATGCATAACAGATCTTGCCAGACTAATTTAGTCGCCTTTTATGAGGAGGTGAGCAGGAACCTTGATGCTGGAATGGCAGTTGATGTCATCTACTTAGATTTTGCTAAAGCGTTTGATACAGTACCTCACAGAAGGTTAATGATCAAATTGAGGAATATTGGCCTAGAACATAATATTTGTAATTGGATAGAGAACTGGCTGAAGGATAGATTACAAAGAGTGGTGGTAAATGGAACATTTTCTAATTGGACCAGTGTGGTTAGTGGAGTACCGCAGGGGTCAGTCCTTGGTCCTTTGCTTTTTAACTTGTTTATTAATGACCTGGAGGTGGGCATAGAGAGTACTGTTTCTATTTTTGCTGATGACACTAAATTGTGCAAAACTATAAGTTCCATGCAGGATGCTGCCGCTTTGCAGAGCGATTTGACAAAATTGGAAAACTGGGCAGCAAACTGGAAAATGAGGTTCAATGTTGATAAGAGCAAAGTTATGCATTTTGGTAGAAATAATATAAACGCAAACTATCTACTGAATGGTAGTGTGTTGGGGGTATCCTTAATGGAGAAGGATCTAGGGGTTTTTGTCGATCACAAGTTGTCTAATTCCAGGCAGTGTCATTCTGTGGCTACTAAATCAAATAAAGTGCTGTCTTGTATAAAAAAGGGCATTGACTCAAGGGATGAAAACATAATTTTGCCCCTTAATAGGTCCCTGGTAAGGCCTCACCTTGAGTATGCGGTGCAGTTTTGGGCTCCAGTCCTTAAGAAGGATATTAATGAGCTGGAGAGAGTGCAGAGACGTGCAACTAAACTGGTAAAGGGGATGGAAGATTTAAACTATGAGGTTAGACTGTCAGGGTTGGGGTTGTTTTCTCTGGAAAAGAGGCGCTTGCGAGGGGACATGATTACTCTGTACAAGTACATTAGAGGGGATTATAGGCAGATGGGGGATGTTGTTTTTTCCCATAAAAACAATCAACGCACCAGAGGCCACCCCTATAGATTAGAGGAACAGAGCTTCCATTTGAAGCAGCGTAGGTGGTTTTTCACGGTGAGGGCAGTGAGGCTGTGGAATGCCCTTCCTAGTGATGCGGTAATGGCAGATTCTGTTAATGCCTTTAAGAGGGGCCTGGATGAGTTTTTGAACAAGCAGAATATCCAAGGCTATTGTGATACTAATATCTACAGTTAGTATTACTGGTTGTATATATATATAGTTTATGTATGTGAGTGTATAGATTGGTTAGTATAGGTTGTGTGCTGGGTTTACTCGGATGGGTTGAACTTGATGGACAATGGTCTTTTTTCAACCCTATGTAACTAACTATGTAACTATGTACAGTTTATTACCATATTACAGTCTAATTTTTAATTCCTACAATCACATTGTTGCCGTGCTGGTTGCTACTTTTAAAGGAGAAGGAAAGGCTAACAAAGTGTTAATCTCAAGCTACAGGCATACCTTCAGTTCTCTCAATAGTGCCCTTAAGTCTCCCCATATTTCGCCTGTTCAGATGATCAGAAGAGTTATAGGGAAAAAAAACACTGAGCTCTGTAAACAAAGTTCCCATAATGCCATGCTCCTGCAGTAAGACCAAGACCCCTGTACATGCAGTCTGTAAGACTATGAGGAAGCTTTCTGCTTTATGGCTTAGATCACACATTCCTACGGTTTGGGGGGGGGGGTTTCTTAGCATTCTTATGGGAGAGGGGAGCAGGAGAGAGCTGCATAGACTCTGGTACAGGACTAAAGGAGACAAGAAATCTTGTGTTTCTTTTGATAGAGGACTCAGTGCAGCTTTTCTGTGAGTGCTTATGGCTGTATTTACATAGACCTTTCTTATAAAGCTTACTTAGTTTTTACCTTTCCTTCTTCTTTAAGCTGCAATTTGCTTGGGTGACAAGCAGAAGGGAGCTCCTGTCCATTCAAACCATTAGACAATATACGATAAGGTCCCAAATATACATATACTACACAGCAGTGAAATATGCAAACATTGAATGGTTATGGTTAATTACAAAAATAAAAAAATTAAACATACTATACCAGACGACATAAGGGTGCATCCCACATGGTGCCACATGGTCTCCATACTCTGCTCTCCTTATACTTTTCTCACAATTGGGTGCTTCATCAGAGGAGGTGTGGCATTAAGGAGTCATTACCCTTATATACCATCCCTTTTTTTTTTTTTACACTGTGCAGGGCTACAATTACAACCCTGCATCAAGTATACAAAATTCATCCAACTTAATTGTGAGTTACGGTATATAATAGGACAAGTGGCCAAAAACGCACACAATGTATACCATATTTCATGATCTAAAGTGAACAAACCCCAATAATGAAATGTCCATTTACACTGCTTACCTTGACTTATGTAGAGGTCTTTATTTCTATAGGTCTAGACTGGCTGTATGAGAACCTACCAGCTCTATCTTTTGTTATCAAATACTGTCTGATCATTGGAAAGAGAGCAACCCAAGAGAATGGGCAATCAAATACAACAAGATGTGAATCATAAATGTGTGTGCTGTGTGACTTTGCCAGCAAAATACTTATGTGTGGGTTGGCAAAAAGCCCAACGGAACCCACCCCCACTTGATAAGGTGTCACTAATTATATACCTGTGCCTGAAAATGCACAAGGAAATGCAGGTGTACATGTATAAATAAGCCAATGGTAGGCGGCAGGGTTGATGAAGGCATGACATGGTTATGAGAGGGGACTATGTTGGGCAGAATTCTGCCCGCAGCCTGCAAAAGATGTGTTGGGCCAGCTCAAACCTGCCAGACCTGCAAAGGTACAAAGAGGCAGGTTCTACAGACAACCATTGGCATCAGTTAAAAGCATTAAAATGAAATATACCTGGTGAATAGAGTGGAACTAATGTGGAACCTGGGTGCTCCTCCAACAGTGGAAATAAAAAGAAGTCCTTAAGCCTCAGTGACTCATGTTCATGGTTTGTATGCTTCACGCACAACATGGCAATTATATTTGTGCCACCTACATGACACACTGAGCGTCACCACATGATTCAATGGCTTTGCGCCTGTACTCTGGAATTACTGCCCATCAGCTGACCAGGCACCACCTACATATCCTCATCAACAATTTGTCATGGGCAGCTTTAATGTAAAATGCCCTGAGTGCCATATCCCTAATAATACAGAGCTTGTTTAAGCACTGGGAATATTTCTAATGCTTTTACACCTTTTTTTATTGGGAAAATATTTGCCTTTGTCTCCACCTTATCCTTGTTAAATGTATTAAGTTTCAATTAAATTTTTTTTTTTTTTTTTTTTTGGAAGGCCAAACCTGGAAATATCTAAAGGGTACTATGTATACTATTCGCACAGCTATTGAAACCCTACTTTGACAGGTGGGCTGTAGAGCCTATTGGGTATAACATGTCAGATGTTCAGATCAGTGCTATGCAGATCACTTGGAACTTCAGGGACCGTTTTAGGCAACATTTACTTTAAATGCCAGCCTGAAGCGTGTGTACTAAATAAACACTTCTGCGTCCTGGTACTTAGATTATTTTTCACTAAAGAGTTTATTACCTAGTGAAGCCATGTCTCCTTATGAAAATCCCTTTCCTTCTAACTCTCCCCATGAGCACAATGAAGTACATTTCCAGTTAGAATTGTTATTGCTTATATATAGGTAACGGATCTGTTATCCAGCGTGCTTGATGTGGAGGTTTCCAGATAAGGGGTTTTTGTACAATTTTGGGTCTCTATGCCTGAACATGAAATAAATCCAATAGGTTTGTTTTGCCACCAATAAGGATTTATGCAGCTTAGTTACCATCAAGGTGCTGTTTTATTATCACAGACGAAAAGAAAATCATTTTAAAAAATTGGAATTATTTGCTTTACCTGGACTCTTTAGGAGATTGCCTTCCTTTCTGAGCTTTCTGAAGAACAGGTTCCTGGATAAAAGATCCCATATCTGTACCCCAGAATCAACCATACACAGCAGCTTTTCCTACATATAGGGTTCAGAGCTATTCTCATCTGAAATGAATTTAGGAAGTAATCTAGAACTATGAACCCACATGTCCAGTCCCTGTTTGTATGCATGTCTATAATCATACTTGCCCACTTAAATACATACATATATATACATATACATCAATAAAATGGTAGATCCTTTTTTAAAAAAATATTAGTAGAATTAGAAAGGTCCTGTGGCAGGACCAGGTTTCCAGCCAGGATAACCCAAATAGCATCATTATATCTTGTTGCGCACACACAGAATTGCCCAGTTCACCTATTGGAACACTTGGCCATTGTGGCTGGTAGTATCTCTAAGGTAAGGAACTTGCCTGCAGCTCCAATGGGCGAACCTTATTGTGGTCAAAAGGTGCACCCCAAGGTGGCACAATGGAATATTGAACTAAAGAGCTAATACGTCAATGGCAAGGTGATGAATGTAGATTAGGTACTAGGGGTTTAAGAAGACCCATGTGTTAGAGCCCTTAGTTACCTTGTCAAAATCTCCCTGGTACAGTATGAATATCTTGCAACAATGAGCATCGTTAATCATTTGTCATTCATTGCTTCACAATGGCTTCAGCCTTGCATTGTGTTAATTGGATAACGGTGTGAATCATCAGTGCAGACACCTTAAAGAAATAGTGGCACAGGCAGGTTTTAATGGAAATATGTCACTGTGGTTGTGTTTTGTAACAGATGCGCCCCTCTGCCTACCCAGCTCACCTCTTACTAACCTCTGTTGCTGCCCGACATGTTGCTTTGCTAGTGTCTGTGCACTAGGGGCAGGGCAATGTTGTGATAGGCTGGAAAACAAATGTAAACCGTGCCCAAACCTATCTTTGACCCAGTCCCCAAGTAACTCATGAAGCTCCTGTCCTTCAATCCATATCAGAAAACAATACAGCTTAGCAAGCGATGAGTTGAAGGTTGGCAGAGGGGAACTTCCAGGTTCTGTTGATACCTTTAAGATTGGCTTCAATTCTTGGACAAGCTTTACATTTAGGGCAGCAGTGATCTCAGTATCTACACTGCAGTAAGCTTTTATACGCACTGGGGGTCATTTGGAGGGGTTGAACTTGGGCATTTTCAGCCCAAATGAAATATGCGATAATGCCTTCTGCATATAAAAAGATATCTAGCTGCTAGGTGTTCATTACCGTAGATACTTTCTCTTTAATGCAAACGTCATTCAAACATTTGCTAATATTTACAGCAGGCTAATAGCAGACTGACCCATTATGAAACCTTAAAGGTATGAAACCCTATATTTTCCTCCCATGTAAAGAAGTTGGGCACGTCTTCCCCACCCAAATGGCATCATTTGTACTGCTTGCAGTACAGGTGCACAAAGACCAAAGCCCAAAGACAGCTAGAGAAGAGTTTTTAAGGGGACCAGCAATGCCATTTCTTCATTGGCTGCTAGACTGGAAGACATGTTTAGTAATCTGAGCTGAGATAAACTGAGTATGCCCAGAAGCCAACAACCAAAGCCAATTCCTGAGGGAGGGGATTAAGTAGGTTAGAGGAGGAGACCGAACAACCAGCGCGGCAAGTATTTAAAGATCTCATAGAGCCTGTTCACTGAGTTATATCCATCTGTTGTGATTTTATGTTTTGAATTTGTTATTACACTTCTATACATCATATGTACCCCTATTATATTCCAAGACCTTACAAAGCATAATTTATAAGGATATATTATAATACATAGGAACTATCATTGCCAGGCCAAGATGTATTGGTGCCCAAGGCAAATATCTCTTGCGCCCACCTGCTCATGTGTCCACCACCCATGCCTATGCTATACTTCCCATCAAGTGGGTTGGTTAGTGTTCAGGCCAAGCCACACAGCTGTTAACTGGAATTCTGGGCAAGCAAGAGGGATCTGTGGCTCCTCTCACATCCACATGTTTGTTGTCTGAAATCAGAGTCCAGCTCTCAGTTTAATTAAGAATTTGGGGCTGGACTTGAAGAAGGCTGTTCCTTCACGGTCCAAATGCAACCTGACATCTTGAGAATGGTGAAGTTATATTATACAGGGAGTTTTTTTTTTTTTTTTCTGCCGTGATTTCAGATTTGGCATGTGAGTGAAATCTGTGCCTGATTCTTGATGTGCAAATGTGCTGTGCCTATTGACCCTGGGCGTAAAGGGAACCCTGGAACTACCAGCTGGTCAGGAAGTGGTGCCATTTCCTCGGTTCCCCTGTGTTAATAGGTGCAGCATTTTGACACAGATATCTTGATGAATGTTTTTAAAGGAGAAGGAAAGGGACCTCAGCACATCACCTGTGGGTTGCGGGCGGGTTCGGGCTGAGCTCTTCCACTCGCCCTTCCTGCCCGCAACCTTACACTGCCGGCAACTCTCTTCCGGCTTCTCTATTTAAAGGCGCACACCTTGAAGCCCCGCCCCTTTTGTGACATAATTGTGGGGCAGGTCAATCATGGGTCTATAAATTGAGGAAGCCAAGTCGGGTAGGGTTCGGGGTGAAAATCTCGACCTGCACATCACTACTGGGGGGTGCTCCTGTTAGGGGAAAAAAAAACCGTATCAGCCCGGGGGCTGCGAGACAGCAATCTTCTTTAGTCTGTCTGTCTTTGGAATCCTGGGGCACAGTAGGGTGAAAATGCTTTACTGTACTTTAAACGTTAAACTTTGGCTTTTTCACTTGCTTTTTCACAAGTGGCGTGAAGACAGAAGAAGGAAGAGGATCGCTAACTGCTAACAGGAGCACCAGCTTGGGGTGTATGGTATAAGCGATTACAACCACAGGGAGGGGGGGTACCCACCAGTCAGTGATTGTACCTATCATTCTCCTTTAAAGATACTTATATAACGTAATTGCATTTACATTCTGTGCACTGCTGGTTTTGATTCTCAGAACCAGAGAACAAAAAGGGATTAACCAATTGCAGTTACAATATATTTTAAAACTGAGGAACGTTTTTTAAGTAAATTGGGAAGTTGCATCTACTACATCATGCAAAAAAACTGATTTTGGATAGATTCTTCCTTTAATGTTGGTGACATAGGAGGAGCAAACGACCATGTACTATTAACTGAAATGTAACTGATTAGGTTATAAGGAAATATAAGGCGGTTCGACTGTTTAATGTTAAGAACGCCCTGCAGGTAGGGAAAGAACACATCCAGCTCTGTAATGCAAGCCAGTGGACCCTGAAATAAATTCCATTAGTTGACTTTTTATTTCAAGCTGAAGCCTACTGCTGCTCCCATTGATCATAGCCTGAAGGTCAGCAAGTAATGTCAGCCTAGAGAAGCACTATAGCTAGGCCTAGCATCCTCTTTAAAGCCAATGATCTGGTTATGTCCTTATCATTTGACTTCCAAGGCCTTGTATTTAATTGTGTGACTTTAAATCACTGTGTCTGGGAAAGACCGCACTGGAGTTATATCTACCCCTGTGCAATCTCTGCTTTTGTGCCCAATGTCTTTGTCTGGGGTAATGGGGGTGGTTGTGTGGATCACACAGGTTGGCTGCTCAGTGTTGCGAGCTGAAGGACAACCAGGAAGAAAACATAATCAATTTACCTCCAACGCAAAATTAAAACTGTGACCCCCCCAGTCTGCCAGAAGGCACACCTAATTTATCGTAAGCCCTACTCTCTGGGGACTCTAGATTTGGGTATGTGCTATATTCTGAGTTGGACCATGGGCTGGGAATGTTTAGGACCTGGAGTTTCCCATAATTTGGATCAACACACCATAAAGGAGTAGTTTCCTATAACTTAATTTTACAGAATGCTGTAGTATTTGTTTATTTAAATTAATTTAATATAAATAGGTGTCACTGACCACAGAAGGCAGCACACCTTTGTAGGACTACAATCTTATTATTGATACAGGAATAGGATACATTATCTGTAAACCCATTATCTAGAAAGTTAAGAATTTTGTGGAAAGGCAATTTCCTATAGACTCCATTTTCATCAAATTTTTAATTTTTTCCCTTTTTCTCTAATCATAAAACAGTACCTTGTACCTAATCCTTATTGGAGGCAAGACAATCCTATGGGGTTTGTGATTTTTCAGTAGACTTAAGGTATGGAGATCCAGATTATAAGACCCCCTATGCGGAAAACCCCAGGTCCCAAGCAGTCTGAATAACAGATCCTATAACTATATTACCTTTGTATTATTTTGTTCAGTTCCTCTCCTAATTATCTTCCAGTTCTTTATTCAAATCATTGCCTGGTGGCTAGGGTATATTGGACCCTTTCCACAAGAAAGTTGCTAAAATTCAAAATGGAGAGGTGCTGAACAAAAACATAAATAATGTAAGAAAAAACAAAACACACAAAAAATTAAGGCAAATTAAGTGCAAAGTTTCATCTATTAGCTTTTCCTAACTCTGAAGTTGAATTTAGAACCAATGAAATGTGTTTTCATATGCCTATATGTACTCTGTAATAATAAAACATTAGCTTGTACTTGATGATAACTATGCTGCATGAATCCATATTGGTGACAAAACAATCCTATTGGGGTTATTTCATGTTTATAAAGGAGAACTAAATGTTTAATCACTGGGGTGTTAGGCAACCCTCTGTGATTGTGATATCTTACTTGGTACCCCAGGCCTGTGCTCTTGTTAGCAGAAAACTGCAAACACTGGGACATATTTATAGAAGCTTGGTTACCATGCTTTTCTTCCTTGGCCACGCCAGGCAGACACAGTACAGTGAAAAATACAACTTTTTGCCTCTAAATTTTTTAAATCTTTCACTCTATTGCACACATGCCTGGCCAGACCAGAAGGAAAAAAAGACGAAAGAAGCTGAAGAAGATGATGTTGAGGAGCTAATACCCTGGGCCTGTCCAGTTTTTAGTGCACAGGAGCCTGGGGTATCAGGTAAGCAATTATAATCACTGGGATGTGCTTATCACCTTCCCCCCGTGATTATACCTTTACTTTTGTTCTGACTTTTTTTAGAGACTAAGGGTGAAGACACACTGAGCTTCTAGTAGCAGCTAATTTTTCATGGCTACTAAACTCCAGAAAATACCCTGCCATAGACAATACTGAGACTTGCCTCTGCTAAAACACACGTAGAGACAATTATCAGTAAATGATCAGCATTGTCTGTTATAGCCATGAAAATTAGCTGCTACTAGTAGCCCTGTGTGTCTTCACCCTTAAAGGAACAGTAACACCAAAAAATGAAAGTGTATAAAAGTAACTAAAATATAATGTGCTGCTGCCCTGCACTGGTAAAAGTTGTGTGTTTACTTCAGAAAGTCTACTATAATTTATATAAATAAGCTGCTATGTAGCCATGGGGGCAGCCATTGAAAGGAGAAAAGGCACAGGCACATAGCAGATAACAGATAAAACACTATTGTACTATACAGAGCTTATCTGCTATCTGCTATGTATCTTGTGCCTTTTCTCCTTTTTTCCAGCTTGAATGGCTGCCCCCGGGGCTACACAGCAGCTTATTATATAAATTATAGTAGTGTTACCGTAGCAAACACACCAGTTTTACCAGTGCAGGGCAACAGTGCATTATATTTTTATTACTTTAAAGCTCTTTCATTTTTTGATGTTACTGTTCCTTTAAGGTATGGTAATCCGAATTATGGAAAGGTCCCTTATCTGGGAAACCCCAGGACCCAAGCATTCCAGATGATATATCCTATACCTGTTTTAACTGTTTTTAAGTATCATTATTTGTTCAGTTCTGCTGACTGACCTGGCAGTAAGTAAAAATTTCAGAATAGGAAAGTCTCTCTCCATTGTCAAACTGGTCAGCAGAACTTACCAACAGGTGGTGCTGTTGTTGCGGTGTCATTCCATTAACAGAATAAAAACTGATAATATCCTAAACAGTAGAAAAATCTAAATTGCAAAAGTGTTCAGAAGAGCATGCCGGATTCTGGATTTATTTGTTTTGGGGTTTTTTAATTAGTTTGTTAACCCTTTCACTGCCAGCCGTTTTGAACAAAGCGGAACTTCTACTGCCAGACAGTTTTTGAACATTTTGCACTGTTTCACTTTAGGGGCCTTTCCTTGGGGGAACTTTTAGTTTACCCAGGAAAACAATATATTGTTTTTTTCAGGACAACCTAAGCTTTTAAAATATGGTAGAATTTTTGTGTAATTCCAATTTTGTAACAAGATATAGGCTTCTAAATGTCTAAAAAATGAAAAAAAATTATATTTTCCATAATATAAACACATATACCAGAAACAAAAAATATTTTATGCATGAAAATACAACTGATTTGGAAAGTCCCATGTCTCCTGAACGTGCCAATACCAAATATATATAGTTTTATGGAGATTTCTCACTTGTATAGGTCACAAACTCCCAGCAGTACACTACCAAATTTCCAAAGCACTGCTCCAGAAAGCTGCATACTTTAGATTTTAAGGCCAAAAATTCCGCTAACAGAAAGTTTATCCCAAAAGATTTTACATTTTTAGAAAGAAGAGATTCTGGGGAATCCAGAATAGGCACAACTGTCTGTCTACTCCAAACTATCAAGTCGCAATGCTTTCCTAAAGTTATTGGTTTTTATCAAAATTTGTGAAATTTTTTTAAAATCGCTTCAAAGCTTCCAGTCTATAGTATCTTATCTCCTACAGGTCATAAAGTAACCAAATAAAACACCCTAAATATGAATGCCAGGGGTCCACTGAACAGTTTGATGCCCAATATGTATAGTTTTAGCTAAGTATGTGGCATGTAGGGGCCCCAATGTGAACATACACCCATATGTACTGTCATTTCTGTCATTTCAGCTTCTGCAAAATCAACATTTACATCATTACATGTGGGATAAAGCTAGTAAAAAGTACATTCACCCCAGAAAGCCATATATTTTTGGAAAGTGCACATTCCCCCGAATCTAAAATGGGTATCCATGTCTTTCTACTCCACAGTACCAAGCCGCAAAGCTTTCCTAAAGTTGGCAATTTTGATAACATTTCCAAAAATCCACTCAAAGCTTCCAGTTTCCAGCATCTTATCTCCCACATAGCATTAGGTACCAAGATAAAACACCCTAAATATGAACGCCAGGGGCCCACTGAACAGTTTGATGCCCAATATGTATAGGTTTACCTAAGTATGTGGCATGTAGGGGCCCCAATGAGAATATACCCCCATATGATCTATCATTTCAGCTTCTGCAAAATCAATACATTTACATCATTATATGTGGGATAATACTAGTAAAAAGTACATTCACCCCAGAAAGTCATATATTTTTGGAAAGTACACATTCCCCCGAATCTAAAATGGGTACCCATGTCTTTCTACTCCACAGTACCAAGCCATAAAGCTTTCCTAAGTTTGACGATTTTTATGGCATTTCCAAAAATCACCTCAAAACTTCCACTATGCAGCATCTTATCTTCTACAGGTCATTAGGTACCAAGACAAAACACCCTAAATATGAACCCCAGAGGTCTACTGAACAGTTTGATGCCCAATATGTATAGGTTTACCTAAGTATGTGGCATGTAGGGGCCCCAATGTGAACATATACCCATATGTACTGTCATTTCTGTCATTTCAGCTTCTGCAAAATCAACATTTACATCATTACATGTGGGATAAAGCTAGTAAAAACTACATTCACCCCAGAAAGTCATATCTTTTTGGAAAGTACACATTCCCCCGAATCTAAAATGGGTACCCATGTCTTTCTACTCCACAGTACCAAGCCATAAAGCTTTCCTAAGTTTGACGATTTTTATGGCATTTCCAAAAATCACCTCAAAACTTGCACTATGCAGCATCTTATTTTCTACAGGTCATTAGGTACCAAGACAATACACCCTAAATATGAACCCCAGAGGTCTACTGAACAGTTTGATGCCCAATATGTATAGGTTTACCTAAGTATGTGGCATATAGGGGCCCCAATGTGCACATATACCCATATGTACTGTCATTTCTGTCATTTCAGCTTCTGCAAAATCAACATTTACATCATTACATGTGGGATAAAGCTAGTAAAAACTACATTCACCCCAGGAAGCCATATATTTTTGGAAAGTACACATTCCCCCGAATCTAAAATGGGTACCCATGTCTTTCTACTCCAAAGTACCAAGCCGCAAAGCTTTCCTAAAGTTAGCAATTTTGATAACATTTCCAAAAATCCACTCAAAGCTTTCAGTTTCCAGAATCTTATCTCCCACATAGTGTTAGGTACCAAGATAAAACACCCTAAATATGAACGCCAGGGGTCCACTGAACAGTTTGATGCCCAATATGTATAGGTTTACCTAAGTATGTGGCATGTAGGGGCCCCAATGAGAACATACCCCCATATGAACTATCATTTCAGCTTCTGCAAAATCAATACATTTACATCATTATATGTGGGATAATGCTAGTAAATAGTACATTCACCCCAGAAAGTCATATATTTTTGGAAAGTACACATCCCCCCGAATCTAAAATGGGTACTCATGTCTTTCTACTCCAAAGTACCAAGCCATAAAGCTTTCCTAAGTTTGATGATTTTTATGGCATTTCCAAAAATCACCTCAAAACTTCCACTATACAGCATCCTATTTTCTACAGGTCATTAGGTACCAAGATAAAACACCCTAAATATGAACCCCAGAGGTGTACTGAACAGTTTGATGCCCACTGTACATAGGTTTATCAAAGCACATGGCACTTAGAGAACCCCAAATATACCTTGTGCACACTAATTTCATGGCTTATCTTTACCTAATTCATAAACACATGGCAGTTTTATGAGGGGTAGAAGCTGCAGAAATGTAGGGTGACCCCTAAAATCCCTATATTTTTGGAAAGTACACATTCTGACAAATCCAACAAGGGTAAAGAGTCCTTTCTACACCAAAGTACCAATCTGCAAAGCTTTCCTAAAGCTAGTGGTTTTTATGACGTTTCAGAAAATCACATAAAAATATTGCAGTTTGCCGCATTTATCTCACACAATTTCTTGCGTACAAAGGCAACACACCCCAAATAGGAACACCAGAGGTCTACTGAACAGTTTGATGCCCAATATGCATAGATATACCAAAGTCTGCGGTATGTACTGACCCCAAAATGAAAATAGCGCATAAGGATTTCTCGCCTGCCAGCTCAGCTTTTGCACACAGAGCCCCCTGACAGCCTATTATATGCAGTAAGACCCCCAAACTACACAGGGACCCCCAGAAAACCATATATTTTTGGAAAGTACACGTTCTGACAAATCCAACAAGGGTAAAGAGTCCTTTCTACACCAAAGTACCCATCTGCAAAGCTTTCCTAAAGTTAGTGGTTTTTATGACATTTGAGAAAATCGCATAAAAATATTGCAGTTTGCTGCATTTATCTCACACAATTTCTTGCGTACAAAGGCAACACACCCCAAATAGGAACACCAGAGGTCTACTGAACAGTTTGATGCCCAATATGCATAGATATACCAAAGTCTGCGGTATGTACTGACCCCAAAATGAAAAAAGCGCATAAGGATTTCTCGCCTGCCAGCTCAGCTTTTGCACACAGAGCCCCCTGACAGCCTATTATATGCAGTAAGACCCCCAAAGTACACAGGGACCCCCAGAAAACCATATATTTTTGGAAAGTACACATTCTGACAAATCCAACAACGGTAAAGAGTCCTTTCTACACCAAAGTACCCATCTGCAAAGCTTTCCTAAAGTTAGTGGTTTTTATGACATTTGAGAAAATCGCATAAAGATGTTGCAGTTTGCCGCATTTATCTCACACAATTTCTTGCGTACAAAGGCAGCTCACCCCAAATAGGAACACCAGAGGCCTACTGAACAGATTGATGCCCAATATGCATAGACATACCAAAGTCTGCGGTATGTACTGACCCCAAAATGAAAATAGCGCATAAGGATTTCTCGCCTGCCAGCTCAGCTTTTGCACACAGAGCCCCCTGACAGCCTATTATATGCAGTAAGACCCCCAAACTACACATGGACCCCCAGAAAACCATATATTTTTGGAAAGTACACATTCTGACAAATCCAACAAGGGTAAAGAGTCCTTTCTACACCAAAGTACCCATCTGCAAAGCTTTCCTAAAGTTAGTGGTTTTTATGACTATTGAGAAAATCGCATAAAAATGTTGCAGTTTGCCGCATTTATCTCACAACAAAAAAAAAAAAACAACCTGTGCTAAATTGTGTTGTATGTGTGTATAAATGTATATAAATGTATGTAAGTGTGTGTAAAAGTGTGTATAAACAAAAATAAAGTCACACTTACCTGTCCTGAAGATCAGATCGGTTCCCAGCTCCTCCATGCTGCAGACGTCAGGAGGAAGTGAGTAGGAGGCGGCTCAGGGGGGAAGCAGGAAGCAGTACAAGCAGCAGATGCGATGCGATCGCATCTGCTGCTTGTAGGATGGTCCTGCGATAATCGCATCGCAGGACCATCCCCCCCAACCCCCTCCGCTCGTTGCGGAAGGGGTTTGGGTCACTTCTGTCTCTCTGCACCGGCGGCTTTTGCCGCCGATGCAGAGAGAATGGCCTAGGGAAAGAAAACGTAGGTACTACGGTGTCGGCAGGAAACTGCCTTTTTTAAAACACCGTAGTACCTACGTGCTTGGCAGGGAAAGGGTTAAACATTGTATGTGCAATTTTATCATCTAATCTCTGGTGAGGTACAACATTTTATTTTATTTTTTTCTTTGCTTTTTTATTTATTAGTATTTTATGGGGACCCATACCCCTTGTTCTGACCCCTGGGTTATAATTACATCATGTAAGAGCTCATAAGCAGGTTATTAGGCTCCTGCATAAAATTTACCCTTGTGTTTGTGTCTTGTGAATATGATTACATTTAAATTTTAAACTTTTCCAGGTTAGGGAATTCTGAATAGTCTCATTACGAAGGTCATTAGTCTTGCCTAATGTGTTTTAAGATAATATCCAAACCAGAAGAAGCACTACTGGGTGACTGCTCTCAGTACACTATCAGTAAAGCTTTTTGTGTTTTCTGTCTGTGTACAAATGATCCTTTACTATAAATTTAGAACATATTACAAGCAGGCCCATGCCATTTTATTGGCATTAATAAATTATAGCCATAATGTTTTGTTTTTAAGACCTCTATAAAAATACAAAAAAGACCCATTTTTTTCAGCTCTGGGCCCAAGCGGTTATTAATGCAGCACTGCATGAATCTTTGTTTATATGGCTGTGTGTTTTGTGTTAGGAGGTTTTTGCAAGGAAGGAGCAGCTATAACGGTACATATATCATATTTGGGTTTTTATCTTCCCTTGTAGGATTCAGTGACTGCAACATACTCAATTTAAAGGTCAAGTAAAATAAAATTCACTGCCAGGATGGCAGTTTTGTCCAATGAAAAGTTCACTGGTTCAAGGTACTGTTGCTGTTATGCTGCCATCTTTCTCAGTGCTTCAGAGATCCTCTGCACTGTCCTGATGCCTTGCATGTGCAGTACAGTTATATTGTGGTATCCTGGGCGATTTATCAACACTTGGCAAGTTTGCACATGGGCTGTAACCCATAACAACTAGTGATAGGCTTTTTTTCAGCCAGATGCAGGTAGAACAATGGATGCAACAATCTTATTGGTTGCCATAGGTTACTGCCTACAGGCAAATTTGCCCAGTGTTGATAAATGACCTTCTACAGGTTTTATTATACTGTGCATGCGTTGTGTCAAGGACACTGAAGAAGACTGCTGGGGCATTGGCAGTGTTGTTGCGTCATTTATAGTAGGCTAGAGGCTAGAGATTATATTCATCAATCTGCTAATGTTTTAAGCGCCCCCAACAACTATGATAAATAAAGTGAATTTTACTTTGTTCTTTTAAGGGGTGGTTCGCCAAATTAACTTTTAATATGTCTTAGAAAATCCTATTACTAACAACATTGCAATTGGCCTTCCTTGTTTTTTTTTTTTTTATAGTTTTTGAATTATTTCTGTTCCTCTTCTACATCTTTCTAGCTTTCACATGGGAGTTACTGACCTGGGCAGCTTACAAACTAAAGGTGGCCATACATGGGCTGATTGTAGCTGCTGATATCGGTCCCTTAGGGCTCTGGCACACGGGGAGTCGCCCGCGACAAATCTCCCGTGTCTCAGGCGACTAATCTCCCCGAGTTGCCATCACCTGCCATCCCACCGGCGAAAGTGTAAGTCGCCGGTGGGATGGCACACGCGGCGGCGCGATTTCAGTGAGATCGCGCAAGTTGCCTCGAGAGGAAACTTGCGCGATCTCGCTGAAATCGCGCCGCCGCGTGTGCCATCCCACCGGCGATTTACATTTTCGCTGATGGGATGGCAATCAGGGGAGATTAGTCGCCCGAGACACGGGAGATTTGTCGCGGGCGACTAATCTCCCCGTGTGCCAGATCCCTTAGATCGATTCGGCAGCTTATCGGCTCATGTAGGGGGACAAACGACGAGCCTTCCCGACATCTGGCCTGAAATTGGGCAGCTTATAAAATTTAGTCGGATTGTGCCTACTACCGGTGTTCTAATTTGATCGTTTGGCCCCAGAGCCAAACGACCGAATTAGCCTGAACTCACCCGATATCACCTACCTGTAGGTGGGGGATATCGGGAGAAGATCCACCTTAACCCTTTCACTGCCAGCCGTTTTGGACCAAAGTGGAACTTCTACTGCCAGACAGTTTTTGAACATTTTGCACTTTAGGGGCCTTTCTTTGGGGGGACTTTTAGTTTACCCAGGAAGACAATATATATTTTTTTTCAGGACAAACTAAGCTTTCAAAATATGGTAGAATTTTGGTGTAATTCCAATTCTGTAACAAGATATAGGCTTCTAAATGTCTGAAAAAATTTTAAAAAATCATATTTTTCATAATATAAACACACATACCAGAAACAAAAATTATTTTATGCACAAAAATACAATTGATTTGGAAAGTCCCATGTCTCCTGAACGTGCCAATACCAAATATATATAGTTATATGGAGAATTCTCGTTAGTGTAGAGGAAAAAAACTCCGAGCAGTACACTACCAAATTTCCAAAGCACTGCTTCACAAAGCTGCATACTTTATATTTCAAGGCCAAAACGTCCACTAACAGATGGTTTATCCCAGAAAATTACACATTTCTGGAAAGAACAGATTCTGGGGAATCCAGAATAGGCACAATAGTCTGTCTACTCCAAACTATCAAGTCACAATGCTTTCCTAATAATTATAGTTTTTTATCAAAATTTGTGACTTTTTAAAAAAATCGCTTTTAAGCTTCCAGTCTATAGTATCTTATCTCCTACAGGTCATAAAGTAACCAAATAAAACACCCTAAATATGAACCCCAGAGGTCTACTGAATAGTTTGATGCTCAATATGTATAGGTTTACCTAAGTATGTGGCATGTAGGGGCCCCAATGTGAACATACCCCCATATGATCTATCATTTCTGTCATTTCAGCTCTTGCAAAATCAACACATTTACATCATTATATGAGGGATAAAGCTAGTAAAAAGTACACTCACCCCAGAAAGTCATATATTTTTTGAAAGTACACAACCCCCTGAATCTAAAATGGGTACCCATGTTTTTCTACTCCAAAGTACCAAGCCACAAAGCTTTCCTAAAGCTGGCAATTTTGATGACATTTCCAAAAATCCCCTCAAAACTTCCACTTTGCAGCATCTTATCTCCCACATAGCATTAGGTACCAAGATAAAACACCCTAAATTTGAACGCCGGGGGTTCACTGAACAGTTTAATGCCCAATATGTATAGGTTAACCTAGGTTTACCTAAGTATGTGGCATGTAGGGGCCACAATGTGAACATACCCCCATATGATCTATCATTTCTTTCATTTCAGCTCCTGCAAAATCAACACATTTACATCATTATATGTGGGATCAAGCTAGTAAAAAGTACACTCACCCCAGAAAGTCATATATTTTTGGAAAGTACACATTCCCCTGAATTCAAAATGGGTACCCATGTCTATCTACTCCAAAGTACCAAGCTGCAAAGCTTTCCTAAAGCTGGCAATTTTGATGACATTTCCAAAAATCCCTTCAAAGCTTCCAGTTTCCAGCACCTTCTCTCCCACATAGTATTAGGTACCAAGATAAAACACCCTAAATTTGAATGCCAGGGGTCCACTAAACAGTTTGATGCCCAATATGTATAGGTTTACCTAAGCATGTGGCATGTAGGGGCCCCAATGGGAACATACCCCCATATGATGTGTCATTTCAAAAAATCAACACATTTACATCCTTTATGTGGGATAATGCTACAAAAAAGTACGCTCACCCCAGAAAGCCATATATTTTTGGAAAGTACACTTTCCCCCGAATCTAAAATGGGTACCCATGTCTTTCTACTCCAAAGTACCAAGCTGCAAAGCTTTCCTAAGTTTGCCGATTTTTACAATATTTCAGAAAATCGCCTAAAAATGTTGAAGTTAGCTGCATTTATCTCACACAATATCTTGCGTACAATGGCAAATCACCCCAAATAGGAACACCTAAGGTCTACTGAACAGTTTGATGCCCAATATGCAAAGATATACCAAAGTCTGCGGTATGTACTGACCCCAAAATGAAAATATCGCATATGGATTTCTCGCCTGCCAACTCAGCTTTTGCACACAGAGCCCCCTGACAGCGTATTATGTGCAGTAACACCCCCAAACTATACAGAAAAATCCAGAAAACCATATATTTTTGGAAAGTACACACTTTGACAAATCCAACAAGGGTAAAGAGTCCTTTCTACACCAAAGTACCAATCTGCAAAGCTTTCCTAAAATTAGTGGTTTTTATGACATTTCAGAAAATCGCCTAAAAATGTTGAAGTTAGCTGCATTTATCTCACACAATATCTTGCGTACAATGGCAAATCACCCCAAATAGGAACACCTAAGGTCTACTGAACAGTTTGATGCCCAATATGCATAGATATACCAAAGTCTGCGGTATGTACTGACCCCAAAATGAAAATAGCGCATATGGATTTCTCACCTGCCAACTCAGCTTTTGCACAGAGCCCCCTGTCAGCGTATTATGGGCAGTAACCCCCCTAACTATACAGAGACCCCCAGAAAACCATATATTTTTGGAAAGTACACATTCTAATGAATTCAAAATAGGTAAAGTTATTTTTGTACACCAAAGTTACACCTGGCAAAGCTACACTAAAAACAGATCAGGAATACTAATACATGGATAAAAATGCAATAAAACCACAAAAATTGTGCAAATCGTCGAAACAACAAAATAAGTCACACGACAGTGTAATTAGTGATCAGAATATCTGATCCAATAGTCACGCTGCCAAAATAAACAGTTTTCAAGGAAAATAAACTAAAAACAAGCAGTAAAATGAAAAATAAATAAATACTACAAAAAAAGTTTGCGTATACACGTGTGTACATATGTAAAAGTAGTGTAACAATGTGTAAGTGTGTATATGAGTGTATATAAGTGTATATTAGTGTGTAAAATGAAAAAAAAAAACCAAAACAAAAAAATAAACAAAAAAAGTGCTAAATTATGTGCTGTATGTAGGTATAAATGTTTGTAAATGAGTGTAAGTGTGTAAATACAATAAATAAAAACACACCTTTCCAGAAGATCCGGATCGCATGGCTGGCCCTCCTGCAGTAGTCCTGGTGAGTGGGCGGCTCTTTGGGGGGGGGACAGGAAGCGGGTGCAAGCAGCAGACGCGATGTGATCGCGTCTGCTGCTTGGGGGGGGGGGGCCCTGCGACGATCACGTCGCAGGCCGACATGACAGCCCCCCTGGCTCGTTGCCCAGGGGGCTGTCATCTCTAAAAACTCTCTGCCAAAGCGGCGCATGCCACTTCAGCAGAGAGAATCTTTATCTGCCAAAAGACGTACGGTGTTGGCAGATAAAGACTTTCCCTGCAACGACGTACGCCGTAAGTCGTTGGCAGGGAAAGGGTTAATGCTCAGTGAGCTTACAACTTTATTGTTATTGTTATTTTTTGGTTATCATTCTATTCACGCCTCCTTCTTTTATCCAGTCTTTCTTTCAAACCACTATCTGGCTGCTAAGGTAAACAAGACTTAAGCAACCACATAGTTGCTTAAATTCTGAACTGGAGGACTGCTAAATAAAAAAAGTAAATACCCAAAAAACCACAAATAATAAACAATGAAAACCAATTTACCAATTGTCTCAGGATATCATTGTCTATCATACTAAAGATGAATTTAAAGGTGAACAACCCCTCTAAGACCATAAGCACTGAATCTCACTGTCCTTATGGTGCTGAAATTAATTGGTTGCTACATTTGTGGTTTTAATGAATGAACATGAGGCACCAATATGGCTCCCCCATTTATATATTTAAGCTGCATATTGACCCTATACTGCTTCTCCACTTGTATAGCTCATTGGTTACCTTGCAGCTCTAGGATCCTGACTTTGATTCACAATTGAGCACTGTCTTCATGGATTTTGTATGTTCTTCCCATGGGATTTTTCTTTGGTTACTTCAGTTTCCTCCAAAATCAAACAGGTGAATAAATTTTATCTTTTAAAAAAGTGTCCCCAGTGTGAGTTTTTGAGTAAAAACTTCACTGGGGTAAGGACTGGGGGCTGAAGTGTCTTTAACGCACTGTGTAAATGTGTTGCCACTATATAAATAAAGCATGATAAATGATTTAAATAAATGTATTCCATCCTATACACCACTTTTACATTTTGTATACCGCCAAACCATATGTTATTATTTTCATATTTATTTTATTATCTGTTATTTATATAGATGGAGCTTACAAGCACACACTGACTGGGGCTATTTTATCAGAAGCCAGTTAACCTACTTGTATGTTTTGGAGTGTGGGAGGAAATCAGAGTCCTTGAAGGAAACCCAGGCAGTAACGGGGAGAACATATGGAATCCTTGTAGATTGTTCTTTAAATGTAGGGCTGTAGGACAGCAAGCAGAGCGAGCCAGAAGCTCCCAATGGAATCACATGTTCTCTCATTATTATTATTTACACGTACATTGAAAATACAGTTTACATTTAACATTCGCATTAAGGGGCACACTTATCAGAAAAGATTGTGACCGAATACTAGAAATTCGTTTTAGAAATGTGCCTATTTTGTGCAGTTTTTTTCGTTAATTAGCGCAACTTTTTCGTACTCTGCGACAATTTGCGCGGCAAAATCGTATTTGTTGCAACCAGTAAGAAAGTTTCGGAATTCATTCAAGCTTCGGTATTGTGACTTTCCTTTGGCCAGGGTGGAGCTGCAGAGTGCCATTGAGTCCTGTGGGAGGCTTCGAGAATCATGCACTGAAGGCACTGAAGTCAGAAAGGTTTTTGCGCTGTTTACAAACGTTCGGATACGAAAATTTCGTAACTTTCTGATTGTACCACAATATTTTTGTACAAGCACAATGCAACTTTTCGCAAATTTAACGTACATCGGAAATTTTTGTATTTAATGTGAATTGTCGCAAATTGTACTCGTAATTCGCACTTTAATGAATCGGCCCCTAATTTAAAATCTAATCAATTGTAGAGGAAAAGAGGACCCTGATAAATAGAGTTTACAATCTCAAAGGGCAAGGATTATAAAATACAAGGTGAATGATTGGCTGCCCACTTGCTCCATACCTGAAACAAAAATGTAGCTTAGTGACAGCTGAAATGAGAGGGAATGTCCAAGAGCAGGCCATGGTCAATACCAGAAGATCAACACAAAGCAGGCAGTCCCCGGGACTAGGGCAACCAGGAGTTGCTTGAAACAGGCTTGTTAACGGTCTTAATTGCTTAATCGAGGACACTTGAAGTTAACGAGGTGGGTGGAGGAAAGAGAGCAGCAGGGAGAGGTTACATATATTAGAATAACTAACCCACAACACCTCCAATAGCCCCAGTGGCTGAGAGGATTGGTGCAGACACAATTCAATAAGCAGACCAGGGTTTGATTCCAAGGGTTTCCTGACACTTCCTTTCCTGAAAATCTGTAGTCCTGTCTTGTGCAATATCAGATCAACTTTTAAATAATAATCTCACAAATAGAAAGATTAGTTACCAGAATATCCCAGGAGTATGGCCCTGCATTTTTCGTGCAGGAAGCAGTATAATCACTCATGGACTACACAATTTAAATAGAAAGCCTCCAGCTCTGTTCCCTTTTCTCAGTAGCTCTGAGAGGTTTTGTTAATGCCATTCTTCCACCCAGAAAATCATACTTCATATTGAGACCTACTTGTATCATTTACCATATAGTTATATGAAATGCCTGTGGGCCTTTGCTTATTACAGAAACCCTACAGAACTATATCTGCTTATAGGAGATGAATAGGATATATGAAAAAGCCTATAATCCTGTAGGCAATTATGAATAATATATGGTGCTGGTTTCACTTTGGGCTAAACATTAATCCTATCTGTAAAAATGGCCCCTTTATTGGAGCTTCCAATAGATCCTATCAGTTCTCTGTCCGTGTTTCAAATGAAGGGTGGACATGTCCTAATAGTCCCTGCTAGAAGCACAGCAGGAGGGGATAGCCAATCACAGCCTTGCACTCACACAAGCAAAGACGGGCTTCAGTTTCCTGTCAGGTCAGCCTAGCTGCTGATTGGTTTCTATCCTACAATGCGGTATACTGAGAGCCACCAGCTCCCCTGCACATCCAGAGAATTCGGCCAGCAGGTACAGATGGGCAGGACTAGTAGGGTTTTGGTGGAATTTCTCAATCAGTTAGAAGTTTAAGCACAATCCTTCCATATTTAGAGGAGTATAATTCACTGGTACATTATTAATGTTTATATGATATGTCTACTTTAAGTACAGAGTTGACTGTAAATTATTTAATGCCAGGCTACCTATAGTGTTCATTTATAGATATGATATATATTGTAGAGGTGGGTCATAAACTTCACTTTTAAGCTAGAGCAGGGCTGTTCAAGAGGGGGCCCATGGGTCAAATGTGGCCCATGATATATATATTTGAATATACATATAGTAGAGGTGGGTAATAAACTTCACTTTTAAGCTAGAGCAGGGCTGTTCAACAGGTGGCCCTCCGAAGGATTTTTATGGCTAACAGTCTGGTTTAGGTATCCCTAGACTGTATTGTATGACACTATCATTTTTATACAACCTGGCTCTAAAAACACAATGTACAAGAATTAATTGGCACACTACATGTAATAAGTTGGACAGCAATAAGCTAGAATACTGCTTTCCAACTGGTGGTCTGCAGACCAGATGAGGCCAAAGATTAATATAGCCCCTACATGTTTATGTAAGAACAGAACTGGCTTAGATAATGAAGCTTTGGTTAAAAAAAATTGCCCTTCCCTACCAGGTGTCATTGCTGCTCTGGAACTGCATGTTGCCTACCATGGTGGTTTTTTTTTTCCCCCAGTCATTTGAGTGAAATGCAGAAACACTAAATCTACATGGCTTTCCTTAACTTCTTGCCTAAGATGTAGATTCTATGACATTTGATGGGAAATTTTTATTAAGTGCCATCATGTTGACTGCAGTCATTGCGACCACAATGTCCCATTTTCTTATCATGTTTCCCCCACCAGATGTGCAGGCTAAAAATAGCACATCTGGTTTCCAAATTATTGCCCCCCAAGTGCACTGAGACACCTACAATGGCGAAGGAGCTCCTGGTCTGGGCAGCCATGTTGGGGCACAAGCATAATTAGCAAGTGCCCCAGCTCACTCATTATTTGCATGTGTGTGCTGCTAGATGGGGGAGCATCCACCACTCCCTGCTCATATGCATGTGCATTTTCCTTTTTTGCATTTGCTCTAATAGCACTGTATATGTGTGTGTATATTTATTAAACTGTAGTCCATTGCTGTGTTATTTGAAAGTGTCAATTTATTAACTGATCTTTTTAGTGCAATGCAGTTGCATTTTTAATGAAAATTTAATATTTGCTTGCTGTTTATGGGCTTTGGCTGCATAGGGAGTTGGCTGTCACCTCCCTCTGCAACAAGTTACGCCACAGAAACAGCTTCTGTTGTACATGTTTGGGGAAATTAGAGTGCTGATTAACATTTTATGGAACAAAAAGCGAAAGGCAGGTCCAGATCTCCGCCAGACACAGCAGAATTCCTCCTGCGCTCCCAGCTGCCGTTGGCATTTCTACACACTAAGAATATCTTTGCTTCTCCTGACACATATCTTCTTCTTAATCATCTTGGCTCTAAACGAAAGAAGGCCCTTCCATATCTCTAGAGCAGCAGAGTAGAACGGAGGCCAAAGGCTCCTCTGTATCCAGCTGCATTATATGGCAACAAGGGTTAATATTATTTCTAACATTCATTATTTACCTAGCTTACTGTATTACTGTATGTTCTAATTGTATACAGTATAATGATACATTTACAAAAATTAAAGAAATGATCACGTCTATGTGGCATATATAAGGCTGTTATGCAATGCCGCGAGTGCTTCCTCCATTAACCAGAAGTATTGTGGAAAATAAGATACAGACCCCCTTGGATGACCTCTTGAACAAGCATAATATTGGGATCTAAAGATCTACAGTAAGTTTAGTGTGTGTATATATACAGTATATAAGTTTTGTAGATAGGTGTGTGTGTATAGATATGTAAAAAATGCTGATGCACACCAGGAAAATTTTATCAAAAAAAGATACTTATTTTATTTAGATCAACGTTTCTGTCCTTACTCTGGACCTTTACCAAAATACAAAATGAGCAAACAAACAGTGTTTAAAAAGACTCCCACCAATTAACCACCACCAAACCACACCCCTCTCTGGAGCGGCTGTGTTAACCCTTAAAATAGATCTCCGTTCCAGCAGATATCAAACCAATCACAATTCCAGGTAATCTGTAAAATAAAGTGCATAATATTCTATAAAGTGCATCATAAGATAAAGTGCAATACATCATAGTGCATGAAGATGTGTAAAACTTGAATTCCAAATGGATGTTGCAAAGTAAGTTAAAATGCAGTCCATTGTGGTGCATACAGATAAAAGGACTTAAATACCAAATACACAATGTTAACACATAATAATAAAAGCATTGCAAAAATATTACTTAAAAATACCTAGAGTAAAATTGCACTTGCAATAATAGAACTGGAAATTGAAGCGTACTAGGTAGAACCCAAACATTACCTGGTATCTAAATAAGAGGCAAAGGAACAATACTCATTAAGACCTCGGGGGGGAAACAGTATCTAGATTTCTTAAACATTAAAGTCGGCTTTTCACTCTACTACTGCATGCGCCCACCGCTGGCATTCCAGCAACGGAAGCCGGAAGAAGGAAGCGATCCGCTCCAGGTGCCCCGGGCTGGTGCTGTTTTCTCCTAACAGGGGCACCAGCCCGGGGTACGAGGTAAGCATTAAAGTCACTTGGGGGTGCCTAACATTTTGGCACCCCCAAGTGATTTTACATTTCGTTTCCCTTTAAGCCTTGCTGATTCTTTCCAGCTCTCACACACTTTGTCATGGCTCCCTCTGCTCCTTGTAGTAGCAGGAGGCACCCCCAGCTCCTCTAGGAGTTCCTCACACAGGCAGGCAGCCTTCCTACTCTGTGCCCTGGTCTGAGAGACCTTTTTACTCTGAGTTGCCCCTTTCTGAGTGATCTCATAACACCACTCCCAGGTGTGGGAGCACACCACTTTTTACCTCTCCAGGCACCTCCTCTCTCAGCTGCCTCTTAATTAGCCAACTTAGGCTGATGCCACACGGGCGCATTCTTGCAAGCCGAAAAATGCTTGCAGAGAATATGCCCCGCTACTCTACATTTACCCTACCTTGTGCCTGCTCCCTAACTAATGAAATACGCTTGGGTGCAGGCACATGTAGCTGATATCCGCCAAAAAAACGCGAGACTTCGTATCTTGATCCCAACTAAGATGTGATTAATCCTTATTGGAGGCAAAACAATCCTATTTGGTTCATTTAGTGTTTAAAAAAAATTCCCAAGCATTATAAGTAATAGATCCCATACCTGTATAAAGATTTATAGAGACAATATGAAAGAGAACAGACATATAACTACAACAGATGGGAACATTGTAGTTTTAGCAGTAAGGCTGATGCTGATGCCAGACGTGGCGTAGGGCTGATATTTTCGGCAAGCGGAAAATACAGCCGTACACCTGCTACTTGTGCCTGCACCCGAATGAATGAGATACGCTCAGGTGCAGGCACATGTAGCCGATATACGCATGAAAACGCGAGAGAATGCAAAGTCTCGCGTTTTCATGCGTATATCGGCTACATGTGCCTGCATGTGCGGGTGCAGGCACATGTAGGAGGCGTAGGGCGGAATTTTCAGCAAGCGATTTTCCGCTTGCCAAAAAAATCCGCCCTACCCCTCGTCTGGCATAAGCCTAATGTTTATGGCTTCACTCCTCACTTACATTCATTGCAAACGAGTTACCTACAAAAAGCCATATTGCTGGAAATGACTGAAGAAACAAAGATGATGGCGTTATTAATCTGTTAACACAGTATTTTGAATTATCCATAAACCATGACTAACCTAATTATAAAAAGATAATGTTAAGTGTAAGTTTAACAAAGCACTGGAAGAACTCATTAGTGAGCAGTTTGTTAAGTTAAAAAAAAAAATCCTCATATAGAAATATCGGTGCTATTTCAGTTTATTACCAAAATGCATGGTCTCTGAGTGTGACTTAAATCTTTATAGTTCAGGCTTCTGTTTTAATTTGCTGGGTACTAAAAATGGATTTAAATTACAAAAAAAATGCCGTTTATTTAATAAATTCAAATAAGGATGTACGTGCCTCATTATCTGTTCACTGCTTTGTAGTAAACTACCAAAGACTTTCAGCACAGCTTTTTGTGTTTCTAACAAATCTTTGAGTTATCCCAAACCTTGCTCATTGGCTCATTACACCTTATCCAGAAACCTGTTATCCAGAAAGCTCAGAATTACGGGAAGACAAGATCCTATACCTGTATGGATTTTGTATAGCCAGATATATTAAAAAGATGTGCTACAACAAGGAGGTTTAGCCATTCCACATTTTCTATTAGTTGGCCTCCCAAAATTCTTACCTACATTGGTATTTTTGCCCCAACCCATATAATCCAAATATTGCCTTACATGCCGATCTCCTTAACTCTATGGAAGGCTTGAGCAACTTCCCTTATAGACACATCACTGATGGGGGCAGTTTACCTGACACCCGTAAGACTCCTCACAAAGCCTTAAAACTCTTAGGCCACCCACTCCCTCACCTATCTCCTCATGTGCCTTTATGGGGAAACTCTCTACTTCCCCAACTCAAGAACCTCCTTGACTTTGTGGTTTGACCCAGACTGGGGATTAAAAAATTAGGGGACTTAGTTCAAGGTGCACAGTTTCCTACACATCAAGAGCTGCGTGATAAAGAACCCCAGATGCACCCGCACCTGTTTAGATACATGCAGCTTAGACACGCCTTCCAGGCCCAGTTTCAAACCCTCACCTCAACTCATTGGACTTAGAGGAAACACTCCACCGGCCCATATCTAAAAAGCTCCTATCCAGGATCTATGAACATCTCCTGGAAGCCAATGCACAAACCCTTTGAGCATGCCCACAACTTGTGGACTACCTTAATTACTAATCTTTCTCTGAAACAGTGGGAAGAGGTTACAGATAACCGTCACAGCTTTCTTATCTCTTTACGAGACAGACTAATCCAGTACCAGATTTTACATAAACTGTATATCACGCCCCTTAAACTGTTTACGTTTGGCAGAGTGCAGAACAATTGCTGCCCAAGGTGCAAATCCCCCAGAATTTACTTTCTCCATCGAATCTGGAACTGTCCTCCCATCGCTTATTTCTGGGCTGAAGTAATGGATACTCTGTAAACAGAGGTAGACTTACCTAAAGTGATGCATCCGATAATCTGACTCTTGGGCACGGTGGATGACCTCCTCCCCACTAATGCAGCCAGGACTAGGTTCAGATGCCTTAAAGGAACAGTAACACCAAAAAATTAAAGAGTTTTAAAGTAAAAGAAATATAATGTACTGTTGCCCTGCACTGGTAAAAGTTGTGTGTTTGCTACAGTAACTCTACTATAGTTTATATAAATAAGCTGCTGTGTAGCCCTCGGGGCAGCCATTCAAGCTGGAAAAAAGGAGAAAAGGCACAGGTTACATAGCAGATAATGGATAAGCTCTGTAGAATACAATAGTGTTTTATCTGTTATCTGCTAAGTGTCTGTGCCTTTTCTCCTTTGAATGGCTGCCCCCATGGCTACACAGCTGCATTCTTTATATAAACCATAGTAGTTTTTCTGAGGCAAACACCCCAGTTGTACCAGTGCAGAGCAACAGTACATTATATTGGAATTTCTTTTATACACTTGAATTTTTTGGTGTTACTGTTCCTTTAAGTTTTAAGCCAAAAAACTGTTGTACTGAGATGTATAGGTAGTGTTCCCACACTCGAATTTTGGCAACAACTCATAAATGCAGCCTTACCCCTCATCAGACTAACCTATGAAATCAGGGGGCCCATGGGAAATTTGACAGAATCTGGGGAATGTGGGAATCTGGGAATGGGGTAGAAGTGGGAACACTTCTACCTATGCACCTCACTACAACTGTTTTTTTGGCTTAAAACTTAAGGCATCTGAACCTAGTCCTGACTGCATTAGTGGGGAGGAGGTCATCCACCGTGTCCAAGAGTCATGGGGCTGTGATGACATTAGACCAGCCAATCTAAAACGCTTCCATAAGAGTTTCCAGAATTCAGGGTTATGCTAAAGCAACATAGGCTATACAAGACAGTACAGATTGGTGAACTCTTCTTATAACTGGGAAACTCTGCTATGTACCTACAAACTCATGACAACTTATGTAACCTGCTTAGGGTTTTGTTTATTATTTTATTGTGGTAAAATACATTTCTTTTTAAATCGCTAAACAAAACCAACTATTCAATAAATACTAGAACTAGGGCATGAACCTCCAGAAAAAATATGCACCTGCTTTGGGAAAATTGGGAGCAACATCCAAGAGGTTGGTAAGCAACCTGTTGCTCAAGGGCTACAGGTTGAGGATCACTGACCTAAGATTTTAAAATATAATATAGTTTTTGTGTAATTCTACTTCTGTAACAACATATACGCTTCTAAATGTCTAAAAAAATTAAGAAAAATATTTTTTTCCATGATATACAGTGGAGGAAATAATTATTTGACCCCTCACTGATTTTGTAAGTTTGTCCAATGACAAAGAAATGAAAAGTCTCAGAACAGTATCATTTCAATGGTAGGTTTATTTTAACAGTGGCAGATAGCACATCAAAAGGAAAATCGAAAAAATAACTTTAAATAAAAGATAGCAACTGATTTGCATTTCATTGAGTGAAATAAGTTTTTGAACCCTCTAACGAAAAAAGACTTAATACTTAGTGGAAAAACCCTTGTTTGCAAGCACAGAGGTCAAACGTTTCTTGTAATTGATGACCAAGTTTGCGCACATTTTAGGAGGAATGTTGGGCCACTCCTCTTTGCAGATCATCTCTAAATCCCTAAGGTTTCAAGGCTGTCTCTGTGCAACTCTGAGCTTGAGCTCCCTCCATAGGTTTTCTATTGGATTAAGGTCCGGAGACTGACTAGGCCACTCCATGACCTTAATGTGCTTCTTCTTGAGCCACTCCTTTGTTGCCTTTGCTGTATGTTTTGGGTCATTATCGTGCTGGAACACCCATCCACGACCCATTTTCAGTTTCCTGGCAGAGGGAAGGAGGTTGTCGTTCAGGATTTCACGATACATGGCTCCGTCCATTTTCCCGTTAATGCGAATAAGTTGTCCTGTGCCCTTAGCAGAAAAACACCCCCAAAGCAAAATGTTTCCACCCCCATGCTTGACGGTGGGGATGGTGTTTTGGGGGTCATAGGCAGCATTTTTCTTCCTCCAAACACAGGGAGTTGAGTTAATGCCAAAGAGCTCTATTTTGGTCTCATCAGACCACAGCACCTTCTCCCAGTCACTCACAGAATCATTCAGGTGTTCATTGGCAAACTTCAGACGGGCCTGCACATGTGCCTTCTTGAGCAGGGGGACCTTGCGAGCCCTGCAGGATTTTAATCCATTGCGGTGTAATGTGTTTCCAATGGTTTTCTTGGTGACTGTGGTCCCTGCTAATTTGAGGTCATTAACTAACTCCTCCCGTGTAGTTCTAGGATGCTTTTTCACCTTTCTAAGAATCATTGACATCCCACGAGGTGAGATCTTGCGTGGAGCCCCAGAGCGAGGTCGATTGATGGTCATTTTGTGCTCCTTCCATTTTCGAACAATCGCACCAACAGTTGTCACCTTCTCTCCTAGCTTCTTGCTAATGGTTTTGTAGCCCATTCCAGCCTTGTGCAGGTCTACAATTTTGTCTCTGACATCCTTGGACAGCTCTTTGGTCTTTCCCATGTTGGAGAGTTTGGAGTCTGCTTGATTGATTGATTCTGTGGACAGGTGTCTTTTATGCAGGTGACTAGTTAAGACAGGTGTCCTTAATGAGGTTGACTAATTGAGTAGAAGTGTCTAACCACTCTGTGGGAGCCAGAACTCTTAATGGTTGGTAGGGGTTCAAAAACTTATTTCACTCAATGAAATGCAAATCAGTTGCTATCTTTTATTTAAAGTTATTTTTTCGATTTTGCTTTTGATGTGCTATCTGCCACTGTTAAAATAAACCTACCATTGAAATGATACCGTTCTGAGACTTTTCATTTCTTTGTCATTGGACAAACTTACAAAATCAGTGAGGGGTCAAATAATTATTTCCTCCACTGTAAATACATATATCAGAAACATAAATTATTTTATGCCTGAAAATACAACTGATTTGGAAAGATCAATGTCTCCTCAATGCAACAATACCAAATATGCATAGTTTTATGAAGATTTCTGACTTTTATAGGTCAAAAACTACCAGCAGTACACTACCAAATTTCCAAAGCACTGCTTTTGGAAAAAAAGCACTGCTTCAGCAAAAGCCACAGTGCAGAGAGAAAGCTTTTACTTTAAAGTATGAATGTGATAAGTGCTTGGCAGTAAAAGTGTTAAACTACCAATTAGCCCATTAGTGCATGAATAAAATATCAAATTTATTACCAGCTCTTAAAACATCTCGTTAGCCCCCCATAATGTGCAAACAACATGGAATAAATACATATCATAGAAGAAATATTGGTAAAGGTGGCCACCAGCATAGTTCCAGTCCTAAATGAAAGTGGACAGCTGTACCCCAAAATGTCCTTCAGCATTAGTGGTGGAGACATGGATGAGTCACAGCTTCCCTTTAATAAACCACAGAGTTGCCATTGTTATCAATGTTAACATTTGGTCTGGATCCCATTCCTCACATTAGCCCTCCAGCACCTTCATGTTGGAGGGCAAAGTGTTGGGGTAGATATCTCCTCTCTGGGAAAATAATTCTCCCATTATTTACAATGCCAAAACCTTCCTTCAGACTTTTTGCACTTTCTTGATGCCCCTGGCCATGAAGCTGCTGCCACTTCATGCAGATCTGCCAAGCAGCCTGCAGTGCTAGATAGTGTGACATTGAATTTTTACCGCAGACACTGAATGGAACAGCAAGGCATACGTGGCTGCTTATTGGCAGGGGTTGTCTGAGAATTTAAAAGATGACCAAGTCTCCAGAGAGCTTCCTGAACAGTTAGAGGATGTTATTGCTCTTAATATCAAGATTGACACCCGCCTTAGAGAGCGTCAAGTGGAGAAAGAGTGTGGCAAGAAGGTTTAGCCTATCCTTGCTTCTTTATTCCAAAGACCCCTGCTCCACTGCTCAGGTCCCATCCAGTACCCCTGAAGAACCTATGCTAATTGCAAAGGCACATCACTCTGAACAAGAGAAACTTTGGAGGCGTTCAGCTGGCCTGTGCTTGTACAGTACTGTGGTGGCAAGGCTCACTTCGTCAGCTGCCCTCTGAAGCCAACCTGTAAGCCACTAGGCCCTGACACTTTAGCCTTTGGAAACACTAGTCTCCTTAATGGTGGTCATTTCTCAAATGTGCTATTTTAATTTAGGGTTCTTTAGCAATAGGTAAGACTTTGTATGTCATAATCCTAAAAATGTTATTTGTGGCACACAAGGAAAGCCTTGATAAAGTGAACCTAAAGGTGAACATACACCAGATTTCAGCGGCCGATTCGGGTCCTTAACCAACTTGCCAACTTATTTGCTGTCTATGTGGTCTGCCGACAGCTCTCCCTGACCGATATCTGGTCAAAAATTGCCCAGGTGTCATTCGGACAGACTTGATTTTTTTTTGTCTGATTGGGGATCGTATGGGCTCATTGATGCAGTCCTTGCTCTGACTTTCCCTATCCCATTTATTGCAATGTCCCAGGGCCAAACTATGACATTAGCACGTTATCGCCCACCCAAGGTGAGCATATTGGGGGAAAGATTTGCTCCTTTGGTGAGGTTGAGCAAATCTTACCGTATGGCAACCTTTAGGCTACCACCTGATTGAAAGCCTGAGATAAGGTATATATTATTATCTTTAATGTTAATTTGTTAAAGGAATCTACCTGCTGATAAATGAAGGTGTGTAGTTATTAACAGTGCAATGTTACTTTTTAGATGCTTTCTTTAATCTTTATAATATCAAATGGATCTTGAAGAGGCTAAGCTCTATTTTCTTCCCTATAGTTGTTCATTAAAGCTATAAGGGTTTATTTCACTCGGTCTTGTGATTTCCTTCCCCCTCCAGCGAGTGAACATAAAATCAATACGTGCATTAGTTTTCATGTTTCACTTCTTAATCTTTTTGCTGACCAACTTGAAAACACCCTGTCGAGCAATATGTTCCTAGCCTTCCCTTTTCAAAGGAAAGCTGCTCAACACGCAGGCGAGAATGATACTTGTTCTGCTCTGCTGGTGCTGTGCAAGTACCCTGACACTACACCTCCACCCCCCTACCTCAAAAAAACTGCTTGCATCTGCTCTTCACCCTCCTCCATGGATAAGAAGCCCTCAGCTAAGGAATAGGGAAAGAGCAGTTTACACTGATACATATTAATAAATCATGTAGCACCACTGATCACCCACTCCTCTCTATGAATAATGAATCTGCTCGGACCAGAGCAGGGTTAGTTTGACACCAGAGAGAACCTGACAGTATCTGCTAGTGTTTCTCGAGGAATTCAACTAAACGCCCCCCCCCCCCAAAAAAAAACTGTGGTTTGGTATGTCTAGACTTACATTTACTTTAGGACGAGTGACACTTTAAAGGGGAAGTCTTTTGTGAAGATTTAAGGACTGATAATGCCAAAGGATCATAAAATATGGAAAGGTATTAAAAGGGGTTGTTCACCTTTGAGTATGATGTAGAGCAGTGCTGCCCAATTTATTTCATGTACTGGGTCCAATAATTCTCATAAATCTCATACAGAATGTTTGAGAATCAGATTATATTAAAATAATTATGTCATACAATGAAGTTTATGGAGCCCTAGGGCAAATTCTGCATTTGGTCATCATTGTTTTATTATTTGTGATTTTCTAATGATTTTTATTATTTGTTCAGCAGCTCTCCAGTTTGGAATTTCTGCAGCTATCTCGTTGCTAGGATCCAAATTACCTTAGCAACCAGGCATTGATGTGAATGAGAAATAATAAAAGGAGTAAAATAAAAAGGAAAGGACCCGATTAGAAAGATAATTTAATTAAAAAAACAACAATAAAATTGTAGCCTCACTGAGCAATGGGGTCAGTGCCCCATTTGAAAGCTGGAAAAGAGTTACAAGAAGAAGGCAAGCAATTTTAGTTTGGCTCATGTGTAACATTTTTTAAACTTTAATTAAACATTGTCTGTTTTAATATCCTTAGGAAGTAGAACCAATGTGCTCCTTCCCACATCTGTTGCTATTATAAAATTCATTAATTTAGGGTATAAATGTAATTGTAGGCATTTTAAGGCGGGCAGATTTTGACCCGAGGAAATTAAGTGGCCCTCCTTGAGTAGAGCTGGTGCAGCTTATGACCCATCCTTCAATATAATTTATCAAAGCCAAACCGTGCTAAGAGCAATTATAATTAAATAAAGCCCAGTCTGCTGATATATCTGTACAGTCGCCAGTTGATTTGATTGCTGCTAAGTTTAGTGGCTTGCAAATTATTGATGTGGTGACCCTGTTTGGCAGTGAGCAAAGTGACCTGGGGCTGCCTGCCCATGACTTGGATAATACTTTGGTGCTGTCTGCATTCTATAAATGTACAGTCCTCTTACACAGGCCGTGGTGCAAGTAAACATCATCAACCTTAATGCAATAGTGTAAGGATTTTGAATGCAAAAACAAATCCAAACCCATATTTTATATTTAGTACAGTAAGGCTATCTCCATCAATCCAATAATTCTTATTTTAAAAATGACTATTTTTCTCTGTAATAATAAAGCAGTACCTTGTACTTGATGGCTACTAAGGTTCATGAATATGGATTCATGAACCTTAGTAGCCATCAAGTACAAGGTACTGTGGCAAAAAATCCTATTGGGTTTATTTCATGTTAAAATGATTTTTAGGAGACTGTTTGCTGATGCAAACTACGGAAATGGTTCTTCAAACGATTTTGGAAAATCTGAGCTGAAAATTATGATTTTTCAAGTTACAGTGTTACAGTTTTCTCCATCTGTATTTTGTAAGACTGGTGTGTTCCTATTCTCATCCTTACTAGCACTCAGGTTGAGCCCCCTGCCACTTCTCCAAGCCCACCAGGGAGGCCAACCCCTCAGTTTGGGAATCACTGGTTTCAATTCTATTAAATTTGATTTATCCAGTGGGCAAAAAAGTTCATTTTATGGTATGTCTTTTTCTTTTACATCACCATTAAATTCAGTGTGGTGCAGCTAGAAGAGTAATGAATATCTTCCTAATTAGAGCTTTAATTATAACTAATAGTAATGAATTGTATTCTGGAAATGTTAATAGGCTCTCAGAGGTAATTGCACTTATTAACTTAGTGTCTTGCATGGCTTTGGGAACTTAAAGAGAAAACTGAAAAGACCTGGGTTACATCTCTGCGCCATCTTTATTGTACAATAAATGTTAAGGTGACCACACACGTGGCGATGTGGTCGCACGAAACATCGTCAGATCCGCCACATACCGTCAGGGCTGAAACAGCAGATAAGGAGGTAGAAACAATAGGATTTCTACCTCCTTCTGCCGATTCAGCCCTGACGGCAGATTTTGGTCAGGCGCTTTCTATGGCGCCCTATCAAAATTTTTTAACCGGTCCGATCGGCGAGTCGACCGATATCAGCAGCCTCCTGCGATATTGGGCGACTCGCCGACATGCCATACACGCACCGAATAACGTACGAAACGAGGTTTCGTACGATAGTATCGGTGCGTGTATGGCCAGCTTTAAAGGTTTAAGTAGATATAGGTCTGCTTCCCATTGCTTTACGGCAGTGTCACATGGTGCAAAACCTGCTGGACTGGGGTCTGAGCTATTATAACGTTACTGTTTTCATTTTTTGTCTTTTGTTTACATTTTAGGGAATATTTAATGAATAAAATAAAAAGCCACAATGATATAGGTTTAGTTATAGATTTAGACGCAAACTTGAACAGTATCCTCATTCATGCTGGCATTGACAGACTTGGGTGGCCAATAGGATAGTACATGAGCTTCCTATCCAGTAGTTATTTGGTTTGTTCCCAAAAGCAGACACCATCTTTATATAGCTTTAAAATTGCTGAGTTTTAGCAGTGATGCCTTGTATGTCGTGTTCTTTCAATCAACGTGGAAAATACATTAGTATATTAAAGGAATAGTAACACCAAAAAATTTAAATGTTTAAAAATAATTAAAAAATGAAAGGTTCACGTTTTCTTCAGAAACACTAGCATAGTTAAGTTAGCCACAGGGGAAGCCATTGAAGCTGGAAATAAAGGAGAAAAGTCACAGGTTACATAGCAGAAAACAGATAAGTTGTGTAGATTGCTATTGTATTTAACATAGTGTATCTGTTTTCTGCTATGTAACCTGTGCCTTTTCTGTTTTTTTTAGTTTGAATAGCTACCGCCATAGCTACACAGCAGCATTGTTTTATGAAGTATAGCAGGGATTTGAAGCAAACACAACTTTTACTAGTATAATTGCTTTTTACAATCTTTTACTCTTATAATCTTTTGGTGTTACTGTTTCTTTAAAAACAAAGGAGTTGGAGTTGGAGGCACCATAAACTAAGGAATTGGAGTCAAAGGATTTATCACTCCACAGCCCTGAAATCTGAATCTTTGAGCAACAAAATCACTGATAAAAATGAACTATAGTAATTTACCCCCCAGGGTGTTCTGATTTATGAATACATTCTCGCTGCGCCCCCTCTTGTGGCATCAGTGATGAGCAGATCAGGTGCAAGTTTATAAAATATACCAAAGTCTTTTACTAGGGGTAGGAAGAAGAGACACAAGCAACATCTAGAGGGGGCTGGGCACTTACCCCAGAGAGGTATTTGCAGAGGGGCATTTGGTACACTGGAAGGACTATGGAGTTCAAAGGTGCAACTCACTTGCATACAAGAATTGGTGGGGGACTGTAAGTCACTTGGTTTCCCGCACCCTTATAATTCGCAAGATACAGTTATTCTAGCACTCTGTAGGGGTTTACCTTGATAAAGCTTACTTTAACCAATGATTTCTTATTAATATGACCAAAATATAAAATGTACCAAATATAATATATATATTCTTTCCTCCCATACCGTTTGTATTAATGTTTGTTAAGTGATGTCTCAGTTGGAACACCACAATATACGCCCTTGTGCTTGTCACTTGTGGGTCACTGCAGGCATGATCCATTTTGTGGCCTTCTATACCGTGAAGGTCAGAGGCATTTGCACGGATATTTAATAATACTGTGTTATTTGATATTGACAGAATGCACAGCGTGTCATGCTAGCAAAGACACTAAGAATACATTTGATCCCAGATGCTGGTTTCTTATCTTTGAATGCAGCGTAGCTGAAGTCTTTCATTGCGGTTCAGAGTGCGTTTTAGTTATCACTCTAGCCACTAGAGGTTATGCATTTACTGGAGAACATGAATTTCATATTCTCAAGCTTACTGTGTATAAAAATATATGGATTTTTTTGGAGTAAAAAGAAAAAAACAGGTCATTATAGTAATTAAGTATGCATTCTGAAACACAATAGAAATGTTATATTACTAAGTAGCAAAATGTGTTGGCTTTGTACCCAAAGCAGAGCCAATTCTTTATATGGAAGATAAAGATGCTGGAGGGTAATTATTATTGGTTATCTGAATCCTCCACAAAAAAATGACAGAATCCCAAACCAATTTTGAACCCTAACTTGCACATTGAAATTTGAAAAAATAACATTGTGTCAATCGAAAAACAACAACAACAACAACAAAAAAAAAGTTTTTGTTTTCCAGAGCTTTAAAGTTTTGTGACTTTAAGGGTTGAGTTTGGCTGAAGCATGCAAAAAGAGCTAGGACTGGGCTAAATCCTGATTCCCATGCTCTCCCTTGACAACAATGGTTGTTGTAACTGAATCCTGTGTCTGTGCTCTTGTAGAGGCTAGCATGCAAGTCACTTATATAGATTCATGGGAGTAGAGGGTAATTCTGTCCCCTTACAAATTACAGATAAAGACCCATCCAAAATGTTCCCTGTCTGATTTTTATTAAAATTAATGATGTGACTAAGCTGGTACAGTGTGTGGAATGTCTCAGTTATGAAGAAAAAATGCAGGATATCGGGGAACTAAAATAGGGCCAAACGTTATATTTCCTGATGGTGGTAATGTAATACAGTGCCTTTTCAAAAAGGAAAAAATCTTTTGAATTAAATTCATTCCATTACATAAATTGTCTAAATACTCCTTAAAGAGTTAAGCTCCGCCCTCACTTATTACATCAACTACCTGTAGTCGAAGTGGAGAGCCTTCTGCACATGCCTGGAGGCAGCAGGAGCCAGTCTGTGCATTAGCAGGGTTTTTTTTCTTGATGAGAGACCTGAACAGGAAGTGGGGGCGGGGCTTCACTCTGAACAAGGAAGGAGAGGAATCGAGCAGCTTGTAACTGAGGAACCAGGTCAGAAAGAACAGAGTGACAAAGGTAGGCAATTCTGGAAAGCTGTCTAGAGTAAATTTTATAAATAGAAAAAAAAGGTTTACTTATTCTTTAAGGGCAGTGGCACACAGGAAGGTTAGCTGCCCGCTATAAATCTTCGCTGTTGTGGCTGACTAATCTTCCTGACACGTCATCCCACTGGCAAGAATGTAAATAGCCGGTGGGATGGCATACGCGCCATGTCGCAAAGAAACGGAAGCGGCGCTTATGCCATCCCACCGGCTATTTACATTCTTGCCGGTGGGATGGCATCTTGGGGAAATTGGTCGCCTGACGTAGTGAAGATTTATTGCGGTCGACTAATCTCCCCGTGTGCCTCTGCCCTAAACCAAATGGTGATGTGCTTGATGCAATTGTGGCTGATTAGTTACAATCCACACTCAAGCATTTAATATGAGTCAGGATGTGTCATTTCTGGTACTTGGACATGACATGTATGCCCAATTATTTAGTACACTCAGTCTATTGGCTGCTGTTGGAGCCCTGGAGCTGCCTCCACCTTTAGGGTGAAGACACACAAAGCTGCTTAGTTGCAGATGTGCGCACTTCAGAAGTGGATGGGGGTTGCAACCATACAAATGTGCAAGGATGACTTGACTTTGGACAAAGTACCTTTAATAGATAGTGCAGATTTGCGCAACGATTGTAGCTTAAGTTGTATGATCGCAGCTGTGGTTTCACTTGTAAGTAAGCCCTGAACGCTACCTTGTGTGTTCTGTTGGAACGGAACCAAAATTTGTGCACAAGTGCAGCATGTTAGGCCACGTTGTTGAAATGCAGTTGATATTCATGGCCATGGTTGCTCCTGCTTTGTGTTATGCCTTGATGCCCAGTTCTTCATTGTATATACCTTCTGATATTTCACTTTCAGATTAGGACAAATGAGGATAATGCTTCACATCTCAATGTTCCATTCAGTTTGCCTATTAGTAAATGTGTGTACTAAGAGGAAAAGCACAGAGCAGGAACAAGGGCAAGCTCAGTTTGTCTCCCCTACTCTCATTATAAGCAATCACCATTTTCATGATTTATTACTCATTTAAGCTAACAACCCTTTGTGCTCACACCAGCTTTGTCTCAGTGCCCTCAGGCTTCCTAAGACCTGGTTCTGGCTTTCAGCGTGAATACTTGTGATTGGTGATTGCAGCCACGGAGCATTAAGAGAAGATGAACTCAAGCACAGTCCAGTTCTGTTGTTCCAAAATCTGAATCAGACCAACCTCAACTTCTAGAACCTCAGACATTGGGGCTGATTCACTAAAGTGTGATAAAATTTATTGCATGCTTTTTTGCGTTAAAATAGATGAGATAATTAGCGTGCGATTCACCATAGTATTATTGCGTGCGTTAAGTCGCCATATCGCATGCGTTATTTTTCACGCGACCGCATGCGCTAGTTTTAACGCATGCGTTAATTTCCACGCTGAAAAGAATACGATCGCATGATACACAAACACTTAGGCGCGCTAAATATCGCATTGGTCTATGCGAACATTAACACCTACTACAGGCAGGGGAAAAATTATAGAAAAGTACAGTAAATGAGTTATTGCCAATAAAATATGGACTTACAGTGTTATTTATTCAAGTCTGTGTCTTTTTACTCAATTTCACTAAAGTCTTGGCATGTATGAAATTTCGCTACTAATATACAGTACTATAGCGGTAAATATTTAGTCGCCAAAATATACAGTACTGTAGCGGTAAATAGTCGCCAAAATATACAGTACTATAGCGGAAAATATTTAGTCGCACAAAATACATTACTAGGTATAATAATTATAGAAAAGTACAGTAAATGAGCTTTTGGCAATAAAATATGGACTTTGCAGTGTTATTTATTCAAGTCTGTGTTTCCCCTAGAGTGACGCAGCCGCCAGTTTGCAGGGAAATGGTCATTTTTAATACAGTAATTTTCCGCAAGTATTGGCGTGTATGGCTAACATGGCGTGCGTTCATTCGCTCGACTATTTATATGGGGCTACAAATGATGAAATGTTTCGCCAGGCATGGATTCGCATTTTTGCCGTTTTGTGGATCTTTCGAAAGATTTGCTAATTTTTCACCAAAGATAACCAGAACACATTTGCCCATCACTAGTGGCTACTATTTATAAGCATCTACCATTTATATGTGGCTAATATTTATATACAGTATTTATATGCGGCGACAATTTATATACACTATTTAAAGCTACAATTTATATCCGGCGACTAAACGCGAGCGTTATTTAGCGCATGTACCGGCAAATACTGCATTGAAATAGTCTTGGCGAGTTAAATATCGCATGCGATATCGCGCGTAAAATAGCGCAAGTATGCTTATAGTGAATCGTGCGAAAAGTCGCAAAAATTAAGACGCACACTAAAAAAATTGCATGTTATTTCGCACTTTAGTGAATCGGCCCCTATATGTGATATGGCCAAACAAAGCAGCCACCACTCCATTGTGTCTATATGTAGTTGGCATAGGGGTAGGAAGAAAATCTGGCATGTTTCAGGAGTCTTGATGATGCGGTCGAGGAGAAGTCATGACTACAAACCTTTGGTAGGGAGGTTGGCTGTCCTTACTGTATAAAAGGAGTGAGCAAATGGAAAATAAAATTCATGCCCATCATGGAAACCCAACAGGGGCTTAGTTTGAGATGATAATCTTTAGTAAAATGTGTGCATGCATCTGTGTTGTATGCAGTTCAAATGCAGAACTGCTCAAGGGTTTTTTCCATAAGCAGCATGAACAGGTCTGGTTCTGATTTTATAACATTTTGTTTAACTCCTTGGAGAAATGATTGTTCTTTCTTGGTTTTTTTTTATCAGGCTCTTTTCAAGAGGGACTAATTATTACTGAAAAAAGGGTAATTTAACTAAAACCTTTTTTTTAATTTTAGTGTGTAGTGTTGTTGTCCACTTCCATGGGTACAGTTCTGTGAACCAATTTCACTTCAAATGCAAGTGCCTTTGGGTTCAAAGCTTTTGAGAAATGCAAGCTGCTGTGTACGGACAAAAAATCTGTAGAGTCAAGATTACGCCATAGCTTGCAAGATTTTGGAATCCACAGGCTACCAGGTCTATTTGATTTCAGTCTGTGTGTTTTGCTTTTAGCCATCATTTTAATTTCTCTTAATTACCAATGAATTTCCTCACTGGGATACAACAAAGCAGCATGTAGACACAACAGCGGGGTATTTCAATGGGAAGTAATTATTTGTCACCATGAGTGGAACACTTCTGCGTTAAATCAAGTTATTGCTCACTTGCTGCTATGATCTGGCAGTCAGACTATGTGTTTGTCGCCCACGGCTTGCTTTACATATTTCTTTTTTCCCTTTGATTACTCACATCTCATATTGATTGCTCTGGTGATGCGAAAAGTAGCACATTAACTGATTGGTGTCCTGAGGCTTCTGTAATTTCACTTCCAGGACGATCAACTCCTGCATCCATGGTTTTGTTATGGTAGCTACTTATATACTCCAGGTCATGGGAATGGGAGCAGGATGCTGTGGTCTTACTTGATGATAAAGGGGATTTGGACCTTATGGTGTTTCTTTGAGCACTTTTGGAATATACATTCATTATTTGCATTAGTAAGATGTAATTTACAAGTATTACAACCCCAGAGGTCAGGAGTGCGCCCCTTAGTTATCATTTACAAGCACTTGCCCCTTCTGGGGTTGTAAATGACCTCTTACATTTACAAAAATACAGTGCTCTGTGCAGAGAGCAGCGCCAGGAGCCATTAAAATGACATACACGATCAGGGGTGGTAGGGACAGGTAGGGGTTGGCAGGAGAGGACCCCTTTATGCCTAGTCTCTGCCCACCCCTTTTAAATCTAACAAGGCCTAATGTAGGGCACACTAGATTTCAAAGAGCAGTAAAAAAAGGTCTCTGTGAGCAAAGAAGCCTCGGCTATCCATACATTGGCCTATTGTGCACTTTTTTTGCACTTTGTACATTTGCACATTGTGTGGAACATTGTAAATGAGACTTCTAATACCAGGTTTTTGGCTCAACTGAGACTCCGCTACCCAAGGGTTATTAGAAGTGCACAGAAATTACATAGACAGTTAAGGTTTCTGAGAAGCTGGGACCTGCTGAGCTGAAGCCTGCCTAACAGCATAAAACTGCTAGTATTTCAGAAATGACTAAATATAGATAATTAATGTACATTGGTGTAAACTAGGGAGGGATGCACCGAATCCAAGATTTGTCCTATTTCGGCAGGATTCGAATTCGGCCAAATCCACGGTCTGGGCCGAACCGATTCCAAAAAATACAGACGTTGAAAATCTTTTACCACACGCTGTGCACTGACATTTAACCCTTTCAAAACCTAATTCGCATATGCTAAATAGCATTTGGAGTCGGTGTGGTATTCGGACAAATCCTTTACGAAGGATTTGGGGGCAGAATAAAAAAAAAGTGGATTCTCTGCATGCCTAGTGTAAACATATACATAGTCAATTAGCTAGTTATTCATCAACTTTCCTGATTTTCACAGGACTGTCCCAATTTTAACAGTTCAGGCCCCAGTCCTGGATTCTTATTGAAAAGTCCCTGATTTCCCGTTTATCTCCTGCACTGAACGCCAAATGAGATGCAAAATTTCTCAAACTTAATTAGATAAGTAGGATTTTGGCAGAGCCCAGAATAAGATAAACAGGTCTCTTGAGGGACTGCGACTTTAAAGGACATGTAAAGCCTACATTTGCCTACAGTGTATATCAGTTGGGCACGTCTCCCCCACCCAAATGGCATCATTTGTACTGCATATATCCCCTCCTGCCAGCACCATCCCATTATCGTAAAGCAAATAGCAGCTTTCACCAGGGTGGCCATTTTTTCTCTGATACATAATCAGATACATTTAAATCTGCAAACAGCATATACACACAAAGACATTTATTCAGCATAAATTTCATCTAGAATACAGGCTCACACAGGCAGAACTGTCTTTTTTATAAAAGTTCTGCTTAGTTTGAGCTGAGCTCAGGAGAGGAGGTTAGCAGACAGCTAGAGCTGAGTTTCTATGGGAACCAGCAATGCCATCTCTTCACTAGACTGGAGGGCGTGTTTAGTAATCTGAGCTTAGAACAAATGAGCATGCCCTCAAGCCAGAAGTCGAAGCAAATTCCTGAGGGAGGGGGCCGAGTGGGTTACAGGAGGAGAAGGAAATCTAAGTGATTAAGGGGATGCTGCAGCCTTACTATTAACCTCTGGAAACCAGAGTGGCAGGTATTGAAAGATTTCAAAGAGGCTGTTCACTGATTACATTTTTGTGTGTTTACATGTCTTTTAAGGGCAGTTTCGCCTTTATAAGCAATACTGACCTCAAAACCCCCAGAAATTTATTCAAACTACATAACTTGCCAAATTTTGTAAAATGGCAGTGGTATTTGAGGGTGTGGTCACACAAATGGGCGTGGTAAAAAAAAAAAATCACTGCGCTATGCACAGCATTTCTTTTTGTCCCTCTTTGCGTTTTTCAAATGTTGGGAGGTATGCTATACTTCTGTTTGTGGTCTGATCATAATAAAATGATGATGTAGTCTGAAGAAATAAGTGGAGCTAGTGAGCATTCTTGGGTCCTGGAGGGCCATGGGCCTTTAGGTGGACAGCCCTACTCTATAAATTTGACCTCAGCAAGGGTCTCGGTGTCAAAGTTTTAGGAACTAGGGTGACATAACAGGCATATTTCATGGCATATGCATGCATTCCAGCAGAAGAGAGGTGAAAAAAAAAACAAAGTTTTGCACCAATGCAAAATTTACCCCTGCCCGAAATGATGTTCTGCGGCATGTGGCTTGCCTCCATCAGCTTGTATAGGGTTTTGGAATCGTTGATTCAGAATCTTGATGCACTTATGCCTTTTTTTCCAACCTAAATTACTGGATAACACTAATGTAACTTGGGCAAATAGGTTTTCTAAGTGCCTAGGATAATTGGTTGAGGAAAATAATGATTACTTTCTGATGCCTTATTTATTACAGCAAAATCTGGAAATGTGCTGACTTTTTTAATGGATCGCTCAATCCTGCTGTTCCAGTAGCAGCAGATATTTAATATTAATAAAGGCATATTTTACCACTGGGCAGGAATGAAGACAAACTCAAAAAATCAGAAGCTCATAGAGACTGGGTATGCCAGTTAAGGTGTATTCTTATACTCAGGATGCCTTGATGTATTATTTTGTTCTAATGCTGCTTTAGCTGGCAGTCACTATGGCAGAAATTCCCAAAGCTGCTTATTATTTTTTTTATTATTTACCTTTTTCAGCAGCTCTCCAGTTTGGAATTTCAGCAAATATCTGGTTGCTAAAGTCAACTTTAATCTAGCAACCAAGCAGTGGTTTGAAAAAGAGACTGTAATAAGAATAGAGGATGGCCTAAATAGAAACACGAGAAAAGTTGTAGCCTCACAGAGGGATTGTCTTTTTGGCTGCTGGGGTCAGTGACCCCTATTTCTAAGCTGGAAAGAGTCAGAAGAGGAAGACAAATGAGTAAAAAAAATAAAAAATGAAGACCAATTAAAAAGTAAAAACTAGGTCAGTCTAAACTCAACCTGGCGGTGAACCACCCCTTTAATGCTAATTCCCCATGGAGGGATTAGTTGCCTGCGGGCGACTAATCTTTACATGGGGTTTTAGCCTAAAAGAACAATAACATCCAAAAAATTTAAATGTTTTAAAGTAATTAAAACCTAATATACTTTTCCTCTGCCCTGTAGAATATATTGGTCTTTTATTTGCTATGTAACCTGTTCTCCTTTTTTTTTAATTTGAATTGCTACCCCCCATGGCTACACAGCAGCTTTCTTTATATAAACTATATTAGGGTTTCTAAAGCAAACTCACAACTTTTACCAGTGCAGGACAGTAGTGTACTCCAATTTTTTGTTGTTATTGTTCCTTTAACTTGCAATCTGTAGCTGCCTCTAAATTGAAGCAGCAGAGACTTCAGGTATGCCAAACAATGAATTTAATATCAAAGGATTGTTTTTTGTTTTTAACATCCATAAGATTAATTTTGATGTCCATTCTTTGCACTGACAGCTAACGTCAGCTCTTGTGTTTCAGGGCAGAACACGGCACAAAAGGGGCACAATGTCTGGTATAAACGAAGATGACATCCCGCAGGTGGAGAGAAAGACAGTGACAGATTTCTGCTACTTGTTGGATAAATCCAAGCAGCTCTTCAATGGCCTGAGGTTAGTGCTATGCAGCTGACACTGAATCTCGGAATTTTTACATGTGGGAAAGCTGCCATATTGTTTTCCTCCACTAAGGTTCACTAGTCTTGAACAAAAAAGTGCAGGACAAGAGGCGATACAGGATACTGCCAATCTTTTACAAAGTACAGGTTATGTCTATAAACATGTCTAGAAAGCTCCAAATTACAGGAAGGCCATCTCCCATTGAGTCCATTTTAAGCAAATTCAAATTTTTAAAAATAATTCCCCTTTTCTAATTAATAATAAAACAGTACCTAGTACTTGATTTGTTACAGACTTTAATATGAGGAAGCCTGTCGACTGCTAGTAACAACCTTTTAGATGAAATAGAAGGGCCCTGGCAACACTGGTTTTCACTGATGCCCTTTTGGGGCCCTGGAATTTCTGCTGCAGGGAAGACAAGGATTCTATACACTTCCAGGGTTGTTACAGTAACTTGATACAAAAGCGATCAGGCAGAGGCAATGTCAGTCAGGCAAAGGGTTGAGGGCAGGCAGCAAAAATTCAGCGTGAAAAAAAGATAAGGTTTAGTTAATTTCTGGATAAACAGAGCCAGTTTGGGCAATGAAAACAAACAAAGGTGCGCTATTTAAGTTTGAATTTGACCCAAAGAGTCCGTGTCCTCTGCACCAAACACTAATGCACATGGACGCGAACACGTGCCCATGTGTGCCACCCAAGATGAGTCCAGGGACCAGCAGGTAAGAGCGCACGCCAACCTCCCGCCACTCGTTACAGTACCCCCCTTTCAGGAGCACCCACTTGGGACCTTTTTATGAACAGTTTTACCAAATGAGGGGCATGGGTGTCTTTAGCAGAAACCCAACATCTCTCCTGCTAACGAAACCCCTTCCAATGAATAAGGTATTGAATGTTACCTTTGAATCTGTGAGAATCCACAATTTCCTGAACCTCAAATTCTTGATGCCCATCATTAGATACAGCTGGAGGAGTAGGAGAATCAGAAGAGAAGGCATTGTAGACCACAGGTTTAAGGAGGGAGACATGAAAAGAATTAGAAATGTTCATACTGGGAGGAAGTTCAGGTTCAACACAAACAGGATTGATGGTTTCTTTAACCTTGAAAGGCCCAATGAAGCGAGGACCCACCTTGTGGGAAGGAAGATGGAGTCTTATGTTCTTAGTTGACAACCAAACCAAATCCCCCAACTTTAAAGGAAGGAGCCTGCCTGCGTTGTTTATCGGCCACCTTCTTCTGACAAACTGAAGCTTTCACAAGAGCTTGATGAGCTCTTGGCCAAATAGACTTAAAGTAAAAATAAAACTATTTTAGGCTGACACTAGGCTGACACTGGAGTAGAGACACTGGAGCCACCACTCGCTCAGGTGGAATAATAGGGTAGGGTGGGACCATGGAAGTCTGTTAGAAGCCATGAATCTAGATAAGGCATCTGCTTTGATGTTTTTTGACCCAGGTCTATAAGAAAGGACGAAGTTAAATCTGGAGCAAAATAATGCCCACCTAGCTTGTTGAGGATTCAATCTTTTTGTGGAAGAAATATTTTCAAAATCTTTAGGATCCATGAGGATAGTGACTGGCTCTGCAGATCCATCCAACAAATGACTCCATGTGTCCAAGGCTAAGATTATGGCCAACAACTCCCGATTGCCAACATCATAGTTTCTTTTGGCAGAGGAAAGTTATACAGAATGGCTTCTACCCCTGTATCAGAGGTATCAACTTCAAGGGTGAATGGATGCGAAGTATCGGAATGAGTTAACACTGGAGCAAAAGCAAAAGTGGCCTTTAATGTCTTAAAAGCTTTTTGGGCTTCAGGAGACCAGAAAATGTTTAAAGTCTTTGTGAGTGAGAGCTGTGATGGGAGCAACAATCCAAGAAAAACCCTTGATGCGTATTCGATAAAAATTGTTAAATCCAAGAAAACGCTGAATTGCCTTCAGCCCCACAGGAGTGGGCCAATCTTCCAATCTGATACTGCAGAAACATTTGCTGGATCCATTTCAAAACCAGAAGAGGAGATGATTCCCTAAAAACAGCCTCTCAGACATTGTAAAACACAGGATGTCATCTAGGTATACTACGAGGCAGGACTGCAACATGTCACGGAAAATGTAATTTATGAAGTCTTGGAAGACAGGGGCATTTCACAACCCGAAGGGCTTAACAAGGTATTCATAATGGCCACCACAGGTATTCAATGCAGTGTTCCACTTGTCTCCCTGACAGATACATATAAGATTGTATCCACCCCATAGATCAAGCTTGGAGAAAATCTTTGCTCCCTTTAATCTATCGGACAACCCAGGGATAAGAGGAATAGGGTAGCAATTTTTTACTTGGTGTTCTTCTCAAATACGCCAGAAAATTCAACATAGCATTTTGGCAGGAAAGAATAATCTTGAATAGCAGATGAGGCATGCATACTTGATTGGAGCAGGTAAACAAGAGGAGTGACAGAAGGAGCTCCAAGCCGTGAGTTGACTGGAATCCCAATCAATAGCAGGATTATGTTGTCTTAACCAAGGTAGACCGAGAATGATTGGAGCGGCATGACATTTAATGGTAAAGAAGGAGAAGGACTAGAATAAACCCCCCTACTATTGACGGTTTGAGTGGAGAGTGGAATCTTGAAAGGGATTAAAGAGAATTTGCAGATCTTTGCGAAAGCGGCATCTATGAAATTTCCTGCTGCTCTGTAATCCGGGAATGCCTGACATGGGAAGGACTTGGAAAAAAAACATAATGTAGGAACAAAAATTCTTGATGACTATCTGGGAGTGAATCAACACTGCCTAAGAGAGACCCCCTACTCACTCCTAGGCGTTTCCCTGGTCTCACAGGACAAGACTTAAAGGAACAGTAACACCAAAAAATTAAAGAGTTTTAAAGTAAATTAAATATAATGTACTGTTGCCTTGCACTGGTAAAAGTTGTGTGTTTGCCACAGTAACTCTACTATAGTTTATATAAATAAGCTGCTGTATAGCCATGGGGGCAGCCATTCAAGCTGGAAAAAAGGAGAAAAGGCACAGGTTACATAGCAGATAACAGATAAGCTCTGTAGTATACAATAGTGTTTTATCTGATAAGTGCCTGTGCCTTTTCTCCTTTGAATGGCTGCCCCCATGGCTACACAGCTGCTTATTTATATAAACCATAGTAGTGTTTCTGAGGCAAACACACCAGTTGTACCAGTGCAGGGCAGCAGTACATTATATTGGAATTTCTTTTATACACTTGAATTTTTTGGTGTTACTGTTCCTTTAAGGAGTATAAGCCCACAGTACAGGCTGAGACCAGAAACCCTCCTGTGTGGTCTTTCCTCCAGAGACAGATGTGTGACTCCTAACTGCATGGGCTCATCAGTCTGTGTACATGGAATCGAAGAGACCTCAGACATGGCAGGAGATGAAAATACAAGTTTGCGGGTGTGGGACTTCTGAGACTGTCTCTCCTTTAATCTGATGTCAGTGCGAATAACCAGGGATATAAGTTCTTCAAACCAAGACAGCAGATCTCTAGTGGCCAACACATCCTTAATATTGTCACTAAGCTCTTCCAGAATGTTGCGATCAGGGCATCATTCTTCTAGGTAACCTCAGCAGCCAAGGTGCGAAATGGCATATTCTGCAGGAGACAGAGCCTTGAGAAATCTTTATAAGACTAACATAAGCATCCGGAGCGCATCCAGATGAGAGGAAGAAGACGAAGAGTCTTGGACAGATGGGCTTGCTGAGGCTCCTGGATCTCAAGTCTCTTGAGGAGAGCTTCTAGTACACTTTCCAGAGAACCCTTGCCATCCTGAGAGGCCTCCGTGTTGGCCCAAGCTAATCTGTTATGGACTGTAATATGAGGAAGCCCGTAGACTGCTAATAACAACCTTTTAGGTAAAATAGAAGAGCCCTGGCAACCCCGGTTTTCACCAGTGCCCTTTTGGAGCCCCGGATTCTGCTGCGGGGAAGACAGCGAATCAATACACTTCCAAGGTTGTTATAGTAAGGCGGTACAAAAGGGGCCAGGCTGAGACAATGTCAAGGTGAGGCAATGGGTTGAGGGCAGGCAGTGATGATTCAGCATCAAAAAACCAAGCAGTTAAAACAAAGAGTCAAAACAAGTGGAACAAACAAAGAAAAGGCTTAGCTAAGGTCTAAAAACACAGATCTTGGGCAATGAAAACAAGTAAAGGCGCAAAAAATAAATAATAAAATAAAATAAAGGACACGAACATGCACTGATGTACGGCGCCCAAGATGAGTCAGGGGACCGGTTTTCCAGCACTCGCAACAAGATGGTAAGTAAGCTGCATGAGCTTATATTGGTGGCAAAACAATCCTATTGGGTTTATTTACTGTTTACATATTTTTAAGTAGATGTAAGGTATGGTGATCCAAATTACAGAAAGCCTTATCCCTTATTTTAAAAACCCCAGGTCCCAATAATTCTGAAAAGTAGATCCTATACTTGCATAGGAAAGTGTCAGCATCACTATGAAGGGCCACTATAACTTCAATTTTATAACTTACCCTTTGCCAAGAGCTAAATGTATAATGATTCTTTGGCTGTTTTTCACCCATGTTCTACCTACTTTGTATTAGATGGCGCCAAAAAATTCCGTATTCCCTCCCACAGATTGTCTTCCAATAAACTGGAAGGAGTGATGTACACAGAGGGGAGTGGCCTTATCATGGTATGGCCAACTGTTGTGGTCATAAAGTTCTTTCTTCAGATGTCTTCTTAGGTATTCTCATATCCTGTACCTTAAAGGGGATATAAAAGGCACATCTTGGTTTATTTTTGAATATATAGCAGTTAGCAGTTCTGCTTATGAAAAGAAATGTGTAAGCTAATAATTTATCTTTACTAATGGATGAATGAACTGAACAATTATATGTTTTTGAAAACAGAAACCTAGAAACAGCATGCCCCAAACCCACAATTATCAATTGTCTTTTTTAGCAATCTGTGGTGCTTCCCATTTATGGCAAAGCTCAGTTATCTGTAAGCTGTAGCAAACAGGTCCTCTGTTACATCTTATATCAATTATTGGTTATATTTTAATATACATGGTTGATGTATACACCCTTCTATTGTACAGCACTGTAGAATATGTTGCTTCATTATAAATGTGTTAGTAATAACAATAATGTATAGCACAAACATTTGTAATGGAGATGCCTGGTACCATAACCCCTGAATGAGCATTGTTGTGCCAGAAAATGGACTGTCAGTTGTGTTATGGCACAACTAGTTAGCTATGGTGTCACAACTAGTTGAGAATTCAGTTTTTAGTGCAGAAATTTCTTAAAATGAAACATCATTTGTACTCTGTACAGGGAATTGTTTGTGACTTTATTATGTTAAGGCTGAGTGCTGTACTACTGGACATGGAACCCTGAAGTTCTAAAAGCACAAGCTTAGAGGCTTTATACTGTTGTGGAACTCCTATAAATCATGATATTGCTAAGCGACAGATGTTATTATATATAATACAAAAGCGACATAAGCTGTTGTATAAGAAATTATTTACAGTGTACTTTAATATATGAGGATATTAGATCAGTTCCATGACCCTGTATAAAAGCATTAGGCCTGCTTTATCAGCGTCATATACTCACAGTTAGCCAGTTTGCTCTAGTGCAGAGACCTGCCGACCTTGTTCTACTTGTTGTTCGCTGATAAAAGTTAATTAATTGCCCCAGTGCAAATGTACTCAATATTAGTAAATTAGACCCAATGCCCTTCCAAATCTCTTTCTTCGTAAGTACTAATTCTTTCATTGTTTCACTTGTGCTGATAATCTGTGTGTCCCTGCTTAAGGGCTCTGGCACACGGGGAGGTTAGTCGCCCGCGAACAGGGAGTTTTGTCGCGGGCGACTAATCTCCCCGTGTGCCAGAGCCCTTAAACATTTGGCCTCAGGCTTATGTTGGCCATACACACCTATATCATAGTCTGAAATGTTTTGTCAGATATTCTGTGTGTGCATGGCGGCAGACGAGGTGACCGATGTCAACAAAAGGCCTTGGATATTAGTCGTCTCGTCAGTTGGGCAGGATGGAAAATTATAATCAAAGGCAAGCATTTAGCTCTGAATCATCAGATAGGGGTAGAATTGTTTTGTTTCTACACGCACTGAATCTGATGATTCAGCTCTGAACGTTAGTGGCAGGTACGAACGATCTTTAGGAAAGATCATAAGTGTAGCGTGTATTGCCACTATTACAAGTTAATAATGATAAATTGCAGTGATTTATTCATTCACTTCTAGATTTTTAACTGCTTGCCCCTCTTAATGGTTGCCTTGATGTTATCGGTAGTATTTCCCAGTCAGATAAGAATGTATAGCTCAGTCTTTACAAATAGCTCATGTCTGTGCATGATCAATATATTGAGTGCAGATGCATCTCTGTTTTATGTTTCTCAAAGCTATTACAGCACAGCAGCAGAGCAAGCAAAATCAAAATATATTAAGGAGAGCTATAGCTTAGCAAAGAAGTAGGCTAGAAACCTAAGTTTGTGGTCTGACTAACAGTACACAATAAGTGTCATTCACTGTAATCAGCCATTTTTTTGCACTTTGCCCACTGTGTGCGGCATTGCACTTCTGCACTCTGTGTCTTTAGTGTATGTATATATATTGCAGAGAAGACCAGCACCACTGGTTGTTTGTGCTATAATAAATTCATGATATAAATACAGGTATGGGACCTGTTATCCAGAATGCTTGGGACCTGGGGTTTTCCAGAAAAGGGATCTTTATGTAATTTGGGTCTCCGTGACTTGTCTACTAAAAAAAAAATAATAATTTAAACATTAACTAAACCAAATAGAATTGTTCTGCCCCCAATACGGATTAATTATATCTTAGTTGGGATGAAGTACAAGGTACTGTTTTATTATTACAGAGAAAAAGGAAATCGTTTTTAAAAATGTTATGAATTATTTGTGTGTGTTTATATAATATACCACTAAGGCCATCCTGTGTATATTACAGTTTTTGCTTCTTGTCCAGTTCTTATTTAGGCTATCTGGATTGAAACTGGCTGTCTGCATTTCAAAACGCTGGACCTGGACAAAGCTTAGCAAATCTTGCCAAATCCACAAACCCCTACTTTCCATGGCATCATTGCCCAAGCTAAACATCCTCATTTCTCCGTTCCCTCAACCCTGTCTGGTTTCTAAAACAGTGAAAGTGGGCAACCCTAGTGCTGTCATTTCTGTGTGTCAACGTTTCGCCTGTGCTAGGCAACAAAAAGATCAAAGTGGTCTGGCGCAGAATATGTTAAATAAGGGTGCTTCCATGATAGATTTTTTACTGTAGGAAGCTGCTCATATTCTCAGCATTGTGTAAGTGTCTGGAGGAACCACTTCATTGGCCGACAGGACATGGGCAAATTTTGCAAGGTTAATGCCACACAAGCGACTTTTGCAGTGGCATAAAAATACTGTTCATTGTTATCCGAAGGTCGTGCCACCCAGCAGTGCTGGGTGGGATTAAAAAAGGGTTAAAAGATTGTCTGTGAAATGGAGTACTTGCGGCAATCCATGTGTGTAATGTCAATTTTACGTTTTCTTTCGTTTTTGCTTTTTTCATGAGCTAGGCAAAATAAGGAAAAAAAAAACCTCTGCGTGCTCTGGAAAATCAGCGAATGTTTAGGTTTTCACTTTTAATTTTCAGCTTCAGTGCCTGTTTTCCTGCTTAGTGCGGTGATGTGCTCTGACTTTGCAACCTCTGTGTAGTTGTGTAACACTGGGAGACAGGATCCCCCCCCCCCATTAAGCCTTTTAGAACTTAAAGGGCCTTTATACCTTCATTTTTTATCTTTTCTTTGTTTAGGCATATTAAGAATCAACAAGGTTTATAGCCACCTCCTTTTCTTAGCATTCCTAGGAAGGTGTCATTGATTACCCAATGGCACCTTCTATCTCTATTTAGATTTAGTCATGCCTAAGCTTAGACTGAATGTCTGCTTCAGTGATCCCCAACCAGTGGCACGGGGGCAACATGTTGTTCACCACCCCCTAAGATGTTGCTCCCAGTGGCCTCAAAGTAGGTGCCATTTTTACATTTCTGGCTTAGAGGCAAGTTTTGGATGCCCAGAGACAAAGTTTTACTCCAAGCAGAGCCTCCTTCTGGCCAGCAGCCCACATGGGGCTACCAAATAGCCAATCACTGTCCATATTTGGCACCCCCAAAGAACCTTTTTTCATGCTTGTGTGGCTCCCCAACACTTTTAACATCTGAGTGTGGCTCACAAGAGAAAAAGGTTGGGGATCCCTGGTCTACAGTTTTTCCCTATCATTAGTGCTGCTCTTGCCATTAGTCAAAAAATAGACTCCCAAATAACTTTAAAGGAAAACTAAATCCTAAAACAAATATGGTTACATACAGGCTTTAAAGGAAAAGGAAAGACTATATCACTGGGGGGTGCCAAAATATCAGGCACCCCCCAGTGGCTAATTGCGTACCTGAAACCCCTGGCTGGGGTTGGAAGGGTTTAACTTGATGGACTTTGGTCTTTTTTCAACCCAACTTAACTATTTAACTTTGCGCTCTGAGATAGGGTAACATAGTTACAAAGTAGCACACAAGTACTATATATTAAGGCAGCACATGTGTGTTGGCCATGGCATCTCTCCTCTTCCGCATCCTGATCTTGCCCAACACACCCTGTGGTCTCTGTATTAAATAAATTAATATAATCACTGCACTGAATTAAACCAATAATTTTTGTACCAGGTGTTGTTCTTTGTCTTTAATGAATTTATACCTGTATTTTTCTATATCAAGCCTGTTTTTCCCAAATATTTTGTGTATAAGCAAGTTGAAAACATTAAAAAGAGGGATTACATTTTATTAGTGATGTGCAGGGTCTACAAATATTTAACCTGTGTCTAACTCTAACCTGCCCTGCTTATTGGTGATGTAGTTGGTAGGCATGAACTGGCAATCTGTAGATTCTGGCAAATGCAAAGGGGTTGCTTTAAGATGCCATATACTGTCACTATTTATTGGGCTGGTGGGGGGCTGTTTTGACCTCTGAGTACATATACTTAAAATGCCAGGGCGTATTTGAACAACAGTCCAGATTTGGGTGTGGGGCAGGTGCAAGTATATGAAATACTTGGCTAGAGGTGGACTGTGGAACACTGATGTTGATGGCATGGAGGGCCATTGGGGGAGTCCATCCCGCAACCCCCTGGGTCCAACGCGTTTTTGGCCAGACCCTTATAACACTAATGTGTGCAATTTTAAGACAGTTACCATGCTATCCTAAATCTTAAAGAAGCTGTAGCAGTATGAGCCATAGAATAATTTTATCTGTAACTGACTGTATGCCTGACAACTAGAAGACTTCAGAAACCTTTTTTTAACGGTACCTTAATTTCAAAGTTAATAAAATTGGATGCTCAAGACTAAACCATGAATACATTTCTTATCCAGCTAGATCCAAAGTTCTTTAAATGTAGCAGTCTTTTTTGGTAAAATAAATGGTTACAATTAATTTGTGATATAGTATTTAAAACTCTTACTGCTTTATACATATGTTCCTAGGGGAAGATACAGATAGATCAAGTTGCAAATAGAATCCCAGTCTGGTGAGTTGTGTGTAGTGATTAAAAAGAACAACCTTGTTAAAGGGAAACTATACCCCTGAACACTGTGGGACTCTCTAAATATATTACATAGACTAGCTCATATGTATGTAAAACACTGCTTCATCTAAAAAAAAAATATTGTCATAAATAGTAAATATTTACTGTTTACAGGTATAGGACCCCTTATCCGGAAATCCATTATCCATAAAGATCCGAATTACGGAAAGGCCATCTCTTATCGACTCCATTTAAACAAATAATTCACATTTTTAAAAATGGTTTTCTGTTTTCTCTGTAATAATAAAACAGTACCTTGTACTTGATCCCAACTAAGATATAATTAATCCTTATTGAAGCCAAACCAATCCTAATGGATTTAATTACTGTTTAAATTAATAATTTTTTAAGTAGACTTAAGGTAGTAGATTCATATTACAGAAAGACCTCTTATCCGGAATACCCCAGGACCAAAGCATTCTGGATAATGGGTCCCATACCTGTATTTACTTTTCTAGTTCTATGTGACACTGGATAATCCAAAATAGAAAATTTACTAGACACACAATCCTGGGGCACATGCTAGGGTAAATCGGCCAATAAATGGACAGAGCTCTGGGTGATGGATATACGGGATCCATTATCCAGAAACCTGTTATCCAGAAAGCTCCAAATTACAGGAAGGCCATCTCTTATCTCCATTTCAATAAAAATATTTCACATTTTTTAAAATGTAATTTTTCTAAGTCATATTTAAACCATACCCTGTACCCGATTCCAATTAAGCTATAATTAATCATTACTGGATGCAAAAAAGTTAATGTTTAAATGATTTTTTAGTAGATTTAAGGCACGCACGCACGCACTATATTGCTTGTATTGGTACTGGGTCTGGTATGTGTACGGGTCAGCAGTGGTTTTTGTGTTTAATTCTTTAATTGCTTGTGTGCCTTCATAAAAATTTAATGGAATATAAAAGGTTATACATTTGGGCATTTGTTTTTGATGTCTAATTAGACATTAAATATAAGCCTAACACCTTCTTGTGGGCCTTATAATAACAGTGGCTGCTTTGCACATCAGATCACTGAGGCAGGTGATATAGGCTTTTGGGTTTCGGTGCTATTCTGTCTCCATGGAAACCTGTCACTGCAGGTGGCTGTACCGTGTGATATAAGAAAGCTGCCATGTGTCAGCACAGATAGAAGGCGCAGGAACTCCGCAGGACGTGCAGAGACTGCACTGGTGAGACTTAAGCCCCTTCGGAGACTCCTGTGCCAGCACAGCTTCTCTATGTACAATAAGCTGATCCCAATAAATTAAGTAAAGTGCAGTGCCTGTAGATAGTGGGCAAAGAGCAGATAGGCCCCTCCCTCTGCTAAAGGCAAAGTTATATATTTAGGACAGTGCCGTCCAACATTCAGTGGGCTAACTATATCTCCCGTAGCATGCTGGAGGGATAGATTCAATTCAAATTATGTTATACAATAAAGTCTATGGGTTCGCTAAGCAAACTGTGGGTCATAATAATTCTTTCGAAGGCCACTTTTGGCCTGTGGGCCTCCAGTTGGACAACCCTGATCTAGGATAAGATCTATATCTCTTGTCCAGGATATCAAACATGCATGGGTTATATGTAGCATGGGTTATTCAGCATATATTTATATATGACTGTCGAATCAGCCAAGCTTGCTCTAGTGCAATAATCTTACCCACATTGGTCTACAGAGGCCAAATAAAGTAGAACAATGGTACATTGCTTCCTTAGGCAAATAACTTTGAATGAAGCATGATGGGCCATTGTTTTTGTGAAACAAAGAGACAGAAGAACAGATCATGTTATCAATAAATGGCCAAATTGGATGGATAGCCTCCCAGTAAGGTCACATAGCTAAATTTTATATCCACAAAGACCTTCTGAGGGAATGGACTCACATATGAATGACCTTGGCAATGACTTTCAGACGTGGTGAATACTGCGGTAGGAAATTGCAGTAGGAAATTGCAGTGACATGTAGATACTTGGATATGGATAAAGGAGAATTTAAAAGCAATCATATTTACAAATGCAGTAGACACAAAGGGGGTGAATCTTAAATTTATGGTTATTAAAACTAGTTTGAACAATATTAATTTATTAATGTTATTAGGAGGATTTTTAGCATATTACCCATGTACTGTTTGTAGAAATGTCTGTTCCTTAAAAAAAAATTGTCATGTATTTACCCAAAATGTCATATTAGCACAGACCCCCACATTCCCTTAAACCGAGGTGCCTTGTTTATTTGTGTGGCATTGATGGGCCAGTCCAGAATTTTTCTACGTTACAGAGGGTGGAATTTTCTCTTTCCCTGAGAATTTTTTTTTAACTGGCTTCACAGATGGTAGCTCCTCAATTGTTTTACCAGTATCTGCACAAGAAGGAACAATTGCTTGCTAATAATGTACTGGTCTTTTGTAGGGACTTGCCTCAGTATGGACAAAAGCAGTGGCAGTCCTACTTTGGGAGGACGTTTGACGTATACACAAAACTCTGGAAATTTCAGCAGCAACACAGGTAAGTGTACAAATCTGACAACTGGGTTAAGTTGTAGAATCGGTGTCTGGTCATTCAAGGTAACTACTACTTGTAGTTGTAGTTGCAGCTTTTGCATCTAGCTTTCCTCCTAGTGGCCAGATGATTCATATTGTTAATGGGCCCATCCTACACAGTACAGGGCCATACATGTGCATGGCTACCTTTGCTTTGTTACAACCAATCAGACACGGGATACAGCTCCTTTTCACTGTCTTTTGGCTGACCACCATAATGTGTCTAGCAACAAAAGCAAATGGCACTCAAAACATGATTGCTGGGCAGTGAAAGGTGAGTACCTCAACAAGCAAATTTTAAATAAAAGTGTAGGATGTAATATTAAATCTTTAATTTTATTTTCTTTTAAGTGGTTTTCATTTTCTTCACAACAGACAAGTTCTTGACAACCGGTATGGTCTGAAACGGTGGCAAATTGGCGAAATAGCCTCAAAGATTGGACAGCTCTATTACCACTATTAGTAAGTAATTGCTGATACCTACAAAGGGAAAGAGTGGTTGTCTTTTGCAAAGTCTTACAGATTGGTAGGACTTTGCAAAAGAAGCACTTTTACCGATAAAATCATTTAACAAAAATGTTTGCTTAACATTCCATAAGTAATTAAATTAAGTGCCTACCCAAAGCTTCTGTCTCTGTTTTCCCCTGGAAGAGGGGGGTCTCCAACCCCTTTCTTTTATACGAACACGCAGAAATCAGCAGCACATTCAGAGAAACTACCGTATATACTCGAGTATAAGCCGATCCCAATATAAGCCGAGGTACCTAATTTTACCTAAGAAAACTGGAAAAACTTATTGACTCGAGTATAAGCCTAGGGTGGGAAATGCAGCAGCTACTGCTAAGTTTCATCAAAATAAATACCAATAAAATTACATTAAATGAGGCAACAGTGGGGTATATGTTTTTAAATATTTATTTCAAATAAAAACTGTCAACTAGCTCTGTAAGTGGGGGGTCAACAAAAACAATTGTTTTATCAACAATGATACCTTAAGAGTACTTAATCAGCAACCAAGCTAAAACACAAAGAGTTAAAATCCTTCAAAACTATATATAGTTTATATAGAATATAAAGTGCAATGTATAGTGCAGAATGGGACAGGTGAAATGGTAGATGAAGATAAATTTGGGAGTGGGCCAGGGCACTGGAGGGTCTGGTTGCGGGTGGCCTAATTTGCACACAAAGGACAGAGGGTGCTAGTCTGGAGGGACCCATGGCACCTGACTCGAGTATAAGCCGAGGGTGACTTTTTGAGCACATTTTGGGTACTAAAAAACTAGGCTTATACTCGAGTATATACAGTAGTTCTGTCCTGACTCACTTCTTTTCTCTCACTTTGATGCCAATCACTGCAGTCACTCTGGCTAAGCATCTGATTTTCATTTAAAATAATATATATATATAAACAAACCTTTTTTTTAATTATTGTAGTGGGGATAGTATTTCTCTTGCAAAGTCCTACCACTTTGGTAATACATTGTGAAAAGTGGACAACCCCTTTATGGAATACAGATTCAACTGGAACAGCAAAAAAGTACCATAGCAACCTCAGAAAAAGCCAATACATTATTTATTTTTTGGGTACAGAGGGGCATTTGGAGATGGCAGAAAGCAAATTACAACTGAATTCCATTTGCACACAGTCATGTTTGTTTGCGAGTACATTACCCTAATACTTACATTTACTCCGAAGCCTTCGCACTTCAGAGACCAGCTACCTTAATGAAGCCTTCTCCTTTTATTCTGCAATAAGACAACGCTCCTATTACTCCCAAGTCACCAAAGAGGACAGGTAAGCTGGGTTTTTTTCTGTTGGCTTAGAAAAGTTTGCTGTGGCAGTAAGAGGTATTTTGGCCTCTGTTTTTGACATAAGGAAACATCAATGGAAGAGTTGGGTTTATTATTACTTTACTGCATCCAATCTAACCATTGTACCATATTTATTACTACTCTTGTTCTCGCAAATGGGAAAAAATGGGATATTTATCAGTATTTCGCATCAGTTTATGATTGTAAAAGTTGTACAGATTTCTAAACTATAGAATTTAATAGTTAAAAGGAAAATAGGAACATATAGGAAATATACTGTATTTATAAATACCATTTATCTGATATGTTACTTTTAAATCATTGTGCATTTATATAGTGCTAGAAAGTTATGCAGCGCTTTATTTCTATTTATTGTTACAATAATTTAACAAACTGCGTATACAAACAGAAGGAAATAGTGATGTTCATATGTATACTATACCCACAGGTCTGCCTGGTTCAGGTCATAAATCAGGGTAGCAAGTTGGGGCATGTGACCAGTCCAGCTGCTGGTATTGCTAGACTTGCCACCTTGAGCTTCTATACTTTGTACTGTCATTTTCCAGCGAGGAATGCCCCTTAGTGACATCAGTGTCAGATCCTCCCTTTCACCAGTGGGTTCAGATTGAGGGAAAGAATCAGGCTCCTCCAATCCAGTCTTATAATAATACCCCCCCATGTTGTTGTGAGTTTACTATGGGTGTTTAAGTGTTAACTAACTCTACAAAAACAAATAGGTAGATTAAGTACCTTAACTCCACTGGGGGCCAAGCCTGATGTGAATGATGTGTATATATGAGCGCTATAAATAAAGAGTAATAAAAATTACATTACATAACTTTGTTAACCTTATTTTAAAGATCACCTTCCTTTGTTAGGAAGTTCTGGAATAAGAGTGCTGTTTCAGAGATCTTCCAAATCAAATGCATTGTATTGTTTAGCATGGCATGCTACAATTAAACTTTGTTGTTCAAGTAGACATGCAGAGGTCCTGCTGTCTACAGGCTGCTGGCAATGGCTGTCAAGATGAATTACGGCAGAGGCTTTTATGAATGTAAGAATAACTGATAGGGACAGGTACAAACGACTCTGAGGCTAGCGCATCAGCAAATGCCAGCTATGGACATCTCAGCTAGCACTGTACGATTGATGGGTATTAGGATGTGTTCATTGCCCCAGAAATATATGTGTGTGTTTGGTGGCTAAAAGAGAGTGCGTAAATCACTGGAGGGGAAAGAGCTAATGAATTCATTCAGAGCTAGGAAAGCACTGAAATCTATAATAGTATTTGTCTGTGTGTAGCATTAAAAGACAAGTAAACTGTAATTTACATCGGTGGTGTCAGTCACAAACCTTGTACCCGGGCCCGTGCCAGAGGTTCTTTGACACACCCACATGCTGTGTACTGTTGGTAAAGTAGCAACATGCACTTATGTTATTTATACTTATTCATATACCAAAGTATTGCTGGGGAAATGACTAAATGCCATTAAAACATATCCTATAAAAAAAACGGGTCATAGGGCTCACGTCCTAGGGCTTCTGCGAGTGTTGGTACAGTAGCCCCCATAATACTTAATGGACATGTCAATCCCAAAAATTATTTTTTTGCCTAATAAAAGACATAATATAATTCTAAGCAACTTCGCATTATACATTCATTACATATTTGTTTTTAGATATTTGTATATATAATTGCTATTAAAAGCAGTGTCTGCCTGTCCTTTCTATTCTCTGCCCTGGTGGCTCTGATATTTGAAACAATGTAACAAACACCAGCAGATTGACAGACCTGCCTTGCTGGAGAAGACTGGCACTTGCAACATTGTTTAAAAAGTAACAACCAGAAGTTAAAGGAAAAATAAAGTCAAAGTCACTTGGGGGTGCCAAAATGTTAGGCACCCCCAAGTGACTTTGACCGCCTACCTTTTACCCCGGGCTGGTGCCCCTGTGAGGAAGGAACAGCACCAGCCCGGGGTAGCTGCCGGCGCTTCCTTTTCCTGATTCGCTGCGCGTGCATGCGCAGTAGAGTGAAAAGCCGAACTTTAAATGTTAAAGTCGGCTTTTCACTCTACTGCGCATGCGCCCACCGCTGGCACTCAGGAAAAGGAAGCGAGGAAGACGGAAGCGCTGCGCTCCAGGTGCCCCGGGCTGGTGCTGTTTTCTCCTAACAGGGGCACCAGCCCGGGGTACGAGGTAAGCGGTTAAAGTCACTTGGGGGTGCCTAACATTTTGGCACCCCCAAGTGACTTTGACTTTCGTTTCCCTTTAATCAAATGCTGCTTTCTATAGCAATTACATGTACAAATAACTTCTAAAGCACTAATTATTTTTAATAAATTGATATTGGAAAGTTTATCTTTTATTAGACAAAAAATGTTTGCCTAAAAAAAAAAAACTTGGGGGGTTGACATGTCCTTTAACCTGTTCTATTTTCAGAGGTCTTTTAACTTACCTTTCTGTGTGTTATGCAGCATCTTTTTGCTGGCAAATATCAATGTAATTTAGAATTTATGATAAAGAAAATAATAGGGATCAGTTGGCTGAAAGAAGTGGGATCTGGTGTAGAACAAGGGGCTTGCAGCTGGGGATCCTTTCTGATTCTGGAGTTGCACCCAGTTTTGGCCAATCTCTACAGATCAGTTATGTTTTTTTAAAATTAATCGCTGTGTGAAGATTGAAATGGAAAAGTGCATGGCCCCTGAGTGACACTACTTTACGTGCAGCACTACGTTTACTTTTCATATTGCCGATCTGACATCCCTTGCTGTATTTGGGGTAGGAAATAGTAGTTCAGTACAAGCCGGAGGGCTGCATTTTATACGTCCATGAAGTACTGGAGGTGGGAGAGCTGTAGGGTTCCGCTGAAGTAGGAAGAAGCAAAAGGAACCAAAGGCTTTGTTTTGAAGGAACAGTAGATTTTGTATAGTCTTAATGCTGCCAAGAGCAGGGGCCTTGAGATTAGTGAAGATGAATGCCATTAGTATGTGCTGTTCCGGTAGAATGAGCTTGCTGAAAACCCTGACTGCAGAAGGCCTGCGAGCACTGGAATTAAAAAAAGCTCCTCTTTCTTTTCAAAACCATCCTCATGTTGGCATTCTCTCTTGGCGAATTGGGTTGAATTAAACCCATATAAACATGTACAAAATTACCTTGAAAAGGGCATTGTACCAACCAGTCATTCAAAGAAAACACAATATATGGTTTGCAGAGCTTTTCTGTCTGGTAACCCTAAGTGACATCCGCTATTTTGCTTGGTAATTTGCCCAACATAGGAAAATACTAGAGGCAGCTCCCACTTCTGTAAATAAGCATAATTAGCCTAGGCCAGGCTAAAGCCTGAAAGCAAGTTAGGGTGTTTTGTGTTTTTTCTCCAATAGTGTATCTAGTATGGTTAATAAAACGCACTGTGTACACCAGGAGGTGCCAAGATAATAATCTGATGACACCAGATTTAAGTATTCTGATAATTCGTCCTTTTTGTTAAATATGGTCCTTTCAGACGCTGCCACGTCATCCATGGCTTTCCTCCACTCCTAAGATGTTGGAGGTGTACGGTCTGTTGGAGCAGGCTATGGCTGTATAAATGAGAGGCATGCTTTGGGGTACTTAGGACCCTCTCCCACTGCTCGCCATGACTTACGTGGCTGTCACCAGATCTGGCCTGGATTGGCCAGGTATGCCCGAGGCTGTATCCCAGAGTTGGTATAGTGGGGGCAAAGTTTCTGATGTATCATATCGGAGATATGATATTATGGAGGGCCATGCCCCTCTCTGTCCCATGGTCTCATTAAAGGAGAAGGAAAGGTAAAAACTAAGTAAGCTTTATCAGAAAGGTCTATGCAAATACATAGCCATAAGCACTCAGAGAAAAGCTGCGCTTAGTCCTCTATCAAAAGAAACACAGCATTTCGTGTCTCCTTTTTTGTAAACATGTTCTTTGGTATCTGACTTCCAAAATACAGGAGGATGCCAAAGGGCATAAAGCAGCTTAGGAAGCACAAACATTTTGATCAGTTGCAACCTGTAGGGCCCATAAATAGCTTCTCCCATGACCTAAATTTGGTTTGGATCCATTGAGAGTGAGAGTGTCAATGTAAAGAGTACATAATTGGGAGACTGGTAGGGCAATCTGGATTCCCAGGTAGGTACATTTTTGACTATTTGAAAGTAGTATGGCAAAGGGGGTTCATATGCACCTCCAGGTGCCATGGGGGCTCATATGCAATGCACATAGACACTAAATATTAAAATACATTTGCTTGGATATTATGAACAATCAGTATGTGAAAGATCCCCTTTTAGCTTATAAAATCCCCCTATATCTAAAGCATGAATGGCAAAACCCTATCTCCTGAGTATGCCTGAGTGCGCAACAGCTATGGAATATTGTCATTGGGAACTGAGTCATTCTTATGTATAATACTTGCAGTTTTTGAATGTGAATCCTTTTTTTGTTGTTTTTATTTTACTTTCAGACCGGAATTGGTTGTAAAGAAGCTACGCTACTATGCCCGTTTCATAGTTGTCTGTCTCCTACTCAATAAAATGGATGTGGTAAAAGATCTGGTCAAGGTAATATATTGGCCTTTGCCTGATGGAAACTTAACTAGACATACATTGGGCATTGATTTTCTGTTGTTCAGGTGTTTTGGTGTTTATTTAACAAGGGCACCATTTCAGACATGAGGGTGGAAATTTACAAAACTAGTAACCCATAGCAACCAACTTGACTCTCATTGGTATCACTGCAGTTGCCTGATTAGAGCTTGCTATAGGTTAAACCTCTAGGGTAAAATTACTTCAGTTTTATAAATCTGGTCAGTTACATTAACATTAAGGAGCAGCGCCCTCTATTGGAGAGAAAAAATAACTGGCTGCATACAGGTTTTTACTAGTAAAACATGTTGAATATAGGAAACTTTTCATTAAGAGGTGCTTTTTCCTCACCTTGTTCATCGCCTCCCACCTCATGACAGTAGTTTAGCCCTCTGCACATGGTATATGCCAGGCACAACCAAAATAATAAACGCTTCACAAAGTCCTGATAGTCAGTGAACCTTAAAAGGAAGATCTGTACCCTGAAATATATAGGGAGAGTTTAAACCAGATGCTAGAGGTTAAACTTACTCACAATTTACTAGTATCCAGCCACTGGACCAGTACCTGGATTTCATATGTCTCCTGTTCAGAAATATTCCCAATGCAGAGATGGAAGGCGGCATTTTCTAATTTACTTTCAGCTGGGCTCCACCATGGCCATTATCTACAAGTAGCAAAATCCAAGCAATAAAACAATGGCATAAACCTAAACTAGAAATATTGCTATCTATATGTAGTGGCAATGCAAGATACTATTTGTTATTGAAAATGCATGTAACTTATCTGTAGTATTCCTTTCTGTTTCTGCATTCAGGAGCTGTCAGATGAAATTGAAGACTACACTCATCGCTTTAACACAGAGGACCAGTTGGAATGGAATCTTGTCCTTCAGGAAGTGGCAGCCTTCATTGAGGTAACTGGCTACCTTAGAATGTTTGTTTATTGGAATCCCTTTGGAACAGCTAAACAGTTATGTATTTAGAATACAATATACTGAGGGGTATACTTATCACACTGTGTAAAAAGTGGAATAAAACATTACCAGTGATGTTGCTCATAGCAGCCAACCAGATGCTTGCTTTGGTTTTCTAAATGTTTAAATCATCACCGGTAATGCCGCACTTCACTTTTTACACAGCATGATAAATATACGCCTAAGTCTCATTTATTAGCAGTGGGCAGAATCCACCAGTGCAGTAGCCCATAGAATCCAATCCTATTTTTGTTTTTAATGGTCAAACTGCAACTGACTGAAAAGTGAAGGCCACCAATTGGCTGCTATGGTTTACTGCACCCCACTGTTTTATAGCTATTCATGAGTAAAATACCACTGTTCCTATTTAGAAGAGATACTTGGTTGAATACTTGTTGCCTGGTAAAGTAGAGAAGATATTCTGTCATTTACTAATAGTTTGGCCACTCAAAGTCCTATTAGAGTCACTGGATATGGTTACCTTGTTGGAGCATTCATGGCTACTGCCACTATAAGAATATAAATTGGCAGACAACCAGGTGCGTAGTTACAGAGTAAGGAGACCTGCAGTTGAAGGGGGCCCAGGGGTGTAGGGGGCCCATTTGCTGTGGGGCCAAGTAGCATCTAGTTACACCACTGCACACTACTATGGGGAGAATAACTAAGTGGATAGTTACATTTATAGATACTTAGAAGATGTGCATTTGTACAGGAACATGTATGCTTCCTGGCAGTACACTAAAGTACTAAAAAGAACACATTGCCTCCTACCTGTGCCACCCAGCAACTCCTATACTAGTGTGAAGGTGTGGTGTTGATGCTTAGGCAGTATTCACATTTTTTCACTGGAGTTCTCTGCTAGCAGAGAAAGTGCATTGTGTGACATTAGCCTTCCTGCAGTGTTGATCCAGGAAATGCTTTTTCCTGTTTTGGACAAATTATTTTAAAGAAAAGCCTTGGTAATTACCTTAGGTGTGTTTTTATGTGTGTTTTGCCCCAGGGCAGTGGCACATTGGACATTTCCTTCCCACTGGCAGTAATCTGAATTGACGATAGGGAAATATACATGTCGATTCCACTTGCTGAAGTAGGTCACCTCGCAATGAAACTTCAGGCTACTTCGCGATGCATTTGTTATCTGAAATTATTGATAGTGGTATGGAAACTGTCAATTACATCTTTAGCAGCCCTTCTACCATTTGCAATAACCCACAGATTGCCAGTCCAGGCCTGACACACAGGAAGTTTTGTTGCTCACAGTAAATCTGTGCTACCACCGGCAAAATAATATCCCTACTGTGTGTCAACCCAAACTGGCAATCTGTGGGTTATGGCAAATGCCAAAGTGGCTTCTAAAGATGCCATTGACAGTCACTATGTGTTGGACTGGTGGGGGCTTTTTGGGCCTCTGTGTACTTAAAATGCAAGGGCTTAATTTGAAGCCCAGTCCAGACCTGCTGTATGCCATTGCCCTTAATGGCCTCTGCAGTATAAAGGATTTATAATAATTCTTTGTTTTCTGCAGTAAAATGTCAATTATTCTTGGGAATCTTCTCAGCTATAATTTCATTATTAATCTTTAGGATTCTTTGTGGAGTCGTACAGATTTATTTTAGTTTTCAGTAAAATAATAAGCTAAGTGTGATATTTATGAAATTGTCTTGCCTATAAATATCTCATTATAAGGTCACTAAAATGCTACAAATCTCTTATCTGTTATGGCTTCAAACGCTGTGAATAAATAAATAAAACTTGTCCCTCCTGGGACAATACTTCCATCCTTGCATCTGATTTCCATTAAATCTAAATAATAAATCAGTAGCAGTAAATAAATAGCCAACATGGTCTATGAGGCTGTTGAAAAGTTCAGAGACACCAAGACTATTCCCTATCAGCACAACATAATTATTTTTATCATGAGGCCTTTGAAACTTGTCCTTGAGGTTCTGGACTGGCTTTATTCATGATTAATGACTCTGCTTTAACGGTTCTTTTTCAGTGTACATTGTCCTAACCTGCCTGCTGCCACAAAGCCTTACAGTGTTGATGCCCTCACCACGTCTATTGCAGTACAGTCTTATAGTCTCTGGGTGGGTGTACATTTCTAATACTGCAACTCTGTGTTTTAATCAGGCTGACCCAGTGATGGTTCTAAATGACGACAACACAATTGTAATTATTTCCAATCGGCTGTCAGAGGGTGCTGGACCTATGCTGGAGCAGGGCATGGTGGTGGGACAGTTGATGCTTGCTGATGCTCTAATTATCGGCAATTGCAATAACCAGGTAAGTGGAATTTTAAACTTCTAGAACAGTATTGCCAAAACTGAGGGGCTGGCCCACTTAGGGGACCCAAGAGTAGTTTGTAGGGGGTGGAATGCTAATTCCATTAGAGGGAGGAATTGGCCAGAATGTCTGTTTTATAAATATGCTTGTGGGAGATCAGTTTGAAAGTTAAAGCGGCCACACACGGGCAAATTAAAGCCTGTCAGACCAATATCTAGCAGGAGATTAAGAACATTTAACATTTCTGTTGGGATGAGGGCTGTATAGGCTACTTGATGTGGTCCTCACCCCCATAGCCTGCATTCCATAGTGATCCTTAAGCCCATCTGGGAAATATTGCTCGTTGGTGACCTTGCAAAACAAGCAAATCTTTGTATGTATGGCCAGCTTTAGGGCTGTGGCACACGGGGAGATTAGTCGCCGGCATCCCACCAGCGAGAATGTAAATCGCCGGTGGGATGGCATATGCGGTGCCGGCGATTTGCCAAAATCGCCAAAGTTGCTTCGAGAGGCAACATCCGCGATCATGGCGCCATGTATGCCATCCCACCGGTGATTTACATTCTCGCTGATGGGATGACATATCAGGGAGATTAGTCGCCCACGACAAGGGAGATTTGTTGCAGGCAACTAATCTCCCTGTGTGCCACAGCCCTTAGTGTTAGATTTTCTGTTGCAAATATTCTTAAAACAATGACTGATAAAGAAACATTTTAATTTCCTATATCTTTGTTATGAGCTAATAGGGGCCCAGGTAAAACCCTGGGCCTCCAAAATGGCTTGAATTGTGTTAAAACCACTGCCCTAGAATTATGCCTGTGTACAACAAAGAAGTTTCTTGATTGTACATCTGCTACCCACTGTGAGCATAAAACCCACTACATTTCGTAAGGATTAGTGGACAATACATATGCTTGGAATCCCCTTAGTTTAGAGACAGTAATAAGGTATGTGGCATGGTTTGGGTAATTTTCATCAAATTTGCCAAGGTGTGGGTAAATACCATTTTCCTGTCTGATGTGAATATATGGTATCCCACCATATGTGCCAAGGTTTAGGTACATGGCAATACTTGGATAAATTCCATGTTATGTGCCAATATACATGCCAGGATTTTAATAATTTCAACAATTTTTTTATAAACTGGACTGCATAATTTTTATTTTACTTTTACTAATTTTCCCCTATTCAGGTGAAATTCAGTGAACTCACAATAGACATGTTCAGGATGTTACAAGCTCTGGAGAGGGAGCCTATGAACCTCACATCTCAAATGAATAAACCAGGATTGCAGGTATGTGCATTTCTAATAGACAACAGTGCAACTGCACCCCTAGTGTTCATAAAGTGTACTGTCGCATACACAGTATAAACTTAAAACATTTAAGAGTGAGATTAATTTTTGGTGCATCTGAATACTAAATCACTTCACAGGACCCAGCTGAGAAACCAATGAAGAGAGAAAACCCCCATAAATATCTCCTTTACAAGCCAACTTTCAGCCAACTTTATACATTCTTGGCTGCATCATTTAAGGTCAGTATATGCAAATACAACATACAAAGCAAATGTAACCCTGTGCCCTCTACCAACGTTTCTCTCTAACTTCCTTTTGGCTGTGTCCTAAAAAATTTTCAAAGGTGGGTGTAAATAAGTAGCAAACTATGTGTCAGAGTTCCCTGTGCACATGACAATTTATTGTGTTTGCTGTCCTTAAGATGCGTGTGCACACAAAATAAGAAGGAACATTGGCACACGCAGACATTCATTTGGCAGGTGGATGGGGCATTCTGTCTGGTGCTGTTTTCAGCAGGAGGGTTGCTGCAGTTAAATGCCCATGGACTTGGGTTTGGTGTGCCAAGTCCTTCAGAAAAGAAACCCTTAGCTTTCTGTGCAAATGAAGTCCTGTCATGAAATTGTCAGTCACTATGGGGATAGCCAGACAAGCATACCTGAAATGTGCCTGTTTTTGGTAAGCAGAGGGTTTGTGGTTACCGATCCTTTGGGTTTTATGGACAGTCATATTTGGTTGTGTTGCAATCACACAGTTGTTTCTTCTCATTTAGGAGCTGCCTGCAAACAGCGCCCTTCTGATTTACTTGTCTGCCACCGGCGTCTTCCCTACAGGTCGATCTGACTACGAAGGTATGATAAAGGAATGCTCCCTGTCATGCACAGGGCTTCACTTCTTTTTACTCCATGCTGTGTGATGAGCACCTCACTGCTGGAGTGGCCTGCTCTGCATGTCCCAGGCTTAAGAAGCATGCTGCTTTTTAACGCTGGCCCTCCAGCAGTGCAGGGACTAACCAAGCATTCATATTCACACAATGCTGACATATTCATCTAACCCATCATTTGGTGCAGATGCATAGCTAACAATACAAAGAAATCATTAAAGGTCTGAAAGAGCTGGTTCTGAATTTGCTTTTATTATATTATTATATTTTTATTACTTTCTCTCTAATTTTAATATTCAATGAAAAAGAATATTAGCTTGTAACCACCCTGGAATTTTGGATCTTAGTACACACTGACCCCAGATTTTCTTTCAAGTGAAAAGTAGACTTGCCGCCAATGGGCCATGATAGTTTGACTGCTTTATCTGCTGCAAGAAATCTTATTGCGCGTGGGCTCACTAGCAATTCCCTGGAATCACTGCTTGCTAAATGTCTTCTGCGTTTTTCTACCCACGATCGCTGCATGTAAAGTGTTTTAAATGCAGCTATTCTTATAGATGTGGGCTGGAAGATATTTTCTGGCACTTTGTGGCCTGTGGGAAAGGAGATTTTTCATGGATGACAAAGTATTTTGTCTGTCATCTCCCTAAGAGGCTTGAGTGGTCTGGCTAACCCTACTTAGAGTAGCATATGATAGTTATTGCCTGGGGTTCACAGATTCTTCTTTATTTTAGAAAATAAGTCAGGTTGTAAAAAAAAAAAAAATCGTAAGTGTAAATGTTTATGTAGGCTTTATATTTTATTTGTATTTATTATAATCCCTTAAATAGACTGAAGAGTGTGAGAGAATAATTTGTCTATGAAGCATATGTGTCGGTCCATGAAGCTAAAAAGAGCTGCAAGTAAGGCATGCATAAATATGTGCCAGCAAGCAGGCTAGCTTGTGTCAACCTCATGTGACCCTAGTTAGATTGCTGTCCCAAAAACACAGGGTACAGCTCCTTGGCACACACTGGTGGTGACAGGTGGGGTTGGGGGGCTCTTGATTTTGCAGTCATTGCCCAAGGAAATAACAAAGTTCCTCTTTAAAGTTCAGTTGAGGAAAAGTCGCCAACGCTCCAAGAATTTCCTGTGATGTTAATGTCCCCTTGATATCTGGCATAACAACACTATTCAGTTCCAGTCAAAGCAAAAGTAGGAAGGATGCTCACCCTGATAATTAGTTCAGTCACTTAGCCTCTTTATATAGCTACAGTCAAGGCTTATGACTAGATTTAATATTTCAGGAAGGATGAACCCTACCTTTATTAGGATAGGTAGGGGCTTGATAACCTGCTTGGCTCTCCTAAGCTGAAACCCTTTTGCTTAAAGTCTCAGTACTTATGTATTGCTTTTAATAGTTATGCCATTCTACTGTAATTATTAAAGCCATGTATGCTTGGCACACCAAGGCAGAGAAGCATCTGTCGCCACTTGGGTTGTATGGAATTAAAGTCCATAATAAATGCAAAAGGGGAGCAAAGGCCTAGTATGCGATGGGCCTAAGAGTCAAAGAAACAAAAGCCAAGCCCTTCTTATCCACATCTCTCTTTGAATGAATGTTCTATTTGAGGAAATTTAGAGTAGGAGATAAATACAAATAGCCTTTTAAATTAACAAAAGAATACCACAGAAAATACCTAAATGAAAGCAAATTGAAAAAAAAGACAGACCTGTGAAATGCCCTATAATGTGATTGTGATTTAAGTAACACATAAAATACCACTACAGGCCATAAGCAACATTTTTTTTTTTAATCTGACTGCTTACTTACCACATCCAGCAGCCACAGGCCTCACATTGTAGAGCCCCCTATTAGTTGAATACGTTCCAGGTTCCAATGGTGTGGCCCTCCTTCTTCTGTATTTGCAGGGCACAAGACATGCACAGTGCACCTCATCAGAGTGCATTAAGCAGATGAAGTGCACTATGTATGTGCTAAATCTGTGCTAGTGGTATTCACAAAGGTAAGTTATGGTTACTCTGTATTAAAGGGATGGTTCACCTTTAAGTTAAGTTTTAGTATGTTATAGAATGGCCAGTTCTAAGCAACTTTTCATTTGGTCTTCTTTATTTTTTATAGTTTTTTAATTAATTTCCGTTTTCTTCTGATTTTTTGAGTTTTCAAATGGTGGTTGCTGACCCCCAGCAGCCAAAAACTATTGATTTGTTAGGTTATAATTTTATTTTTACTTTTACTCTTTATTACTTATCTTTCCACAATAGTACATGGATATGGGTTGGGATTATCAGCGCCACCATACACTAAAAATTGTATGATATATTCACTACACGTTTTAGTTTGCAAGGTACGTGACATAGGCAGGCTATTGAGGATCGTACGATTGCTCCTCTATAAGATGTTTCACTTATGGAAAAGATAATGGAAAGATGATCAGGTTAGCAAGATGATTATAACAAACATCTTATCCTAAAGTGGAAGTTTACCAAAACATTTGCTTTTAGTGTCTTGTTGACAGTGGTAATTTAAGTTTTTAATTGGTCTATTATTATTATTATGGCAAGATGCATAAAAATAAAAAAAAAAATGTATAAAAATATGTTGACGTCACATTGCCTTAAGTTAAAACTGTCGGCATCATATTTTCCCCTATGAACCATAACCATCATCGCAATAATTTTTGCTGGGATAGATTTCAAACGCCACATTCATGTCACTGTCCATCAAAGCTGGATTAAACATGCATTCCTTTATCTAAAGCATGCATTCCTTTGCCAGTTTCTTGTGTGCATGGCTTTAGCATGAAGTGTGGCTAATATTGTGCAATAGAGTAGCTTGTAGCCTGCTCGGTAGAGCAGACGAGCAGCAACTGTTAATCTGGCCTGGTCTCATGGAAAAGCTCACACCCTGCTTTGAGATTATTATGTATCTCCTGTCCTGGCATTTATGTTGTTTAGTGCATCCATGTCTGCATTTATTATCATAGTACATAGCCATGTCTCTTCCTATATGCATGTGTCATACACCTGTCCTTTAGTTTGTGTTTATCTTGCGCTTTATTGCAAACTTTTCCCTGCCTGTAGATCAGCAGGTTACCTGGGACTTTTGAGGCTGACTTTAAAGGAACAGTAACACCAAAAAATGAAAGAGCTTTAAAGTATTAAAAATATAATGCACTGTTGCCCTGCACTGGTAAAACTGGTGTGTTTGCTACAGTAACACTACTATAATTTATATAATAAGCTGCTGTGTAGCCACGGGGGCAGCCATTCAAGCTGGAAAAAAGGAGAAAAGGCACAGGTTACACAGCAGATAACAGATAAGTTCTGTAGAATACAATAGTGTTTTATCTGTTATCTGCTATGTGCCTGTGCCTTTTCTCCTTTGAATGGCTGCCCCCATGGCTACACAGCAGCTTATTTATATAAATTATAGTAGACTTTCTGAAGTAAACACACAACTTTTACCAGTGCAGGGCAACAGTACATTATATTTTAGTTACTTTTATACACTTTCATTTTTTGGTGTTACTGTTCCTTTAAGAACTGGCTTGTAAGCAACTATTTTCATGTCCTCCCTAGGAGAAAATTCAAAACAGATGTATTATTAGTAGAGCAGATATATTGTGAGTTTCCAAAAACACTGCCACGAACATTATTAATAGTTAAGGTAAAACAGGATATTTGCTTATGTTCTTAAAAAAAGAATAGCTGGATAAAATGACTGCACCTTTTCAGAGTTGTCTTAAAATTCCCATTGTGCTAAAGGTTTTATCATCCAAGTGTTTTCACCCGCTTGGGTGGTGGGTAACAAAATGCTCAGAATTGCCCTCCATTTATATGGGAATCACTTTCAACCATGTGTGCACTATTGCGTAGAAATAGAATTACCACTCGAAAACACATTAGCATGTGGACCACCGAGTGGACCCATAGGTGGAATCGATTAGGGATAGGAATGAATGTAGGGCAATTTCAGAAAATGGTTTTTGAAATAATAAGCTGCACAGAAGCCTTTCAGTGATATTTAGATTGGCAGGAAGCCCCTGTGATGTTTTTGTTACAAGGTGGTAAGATTTCTTGCTAGGAAAAAACAAAAGCAACAGCAATGGTTCCCAAACTGTGGTGCTGTTGCTGGGTGGGCACAGCCTGAAGGCTGGTTAGGGTGCAACATTGAGAGAATTCCTATTCCCATCAGAAAATACAGGTTAGGTGTTTTGTATGAATATAAATTGTTATTCTTAAATGAGCCAAGCCTTTCCGTTGGAAAAGTTTTGCTCATCTAGAATTGCGGTGAGATTGGACTATAGAGGAAGCCAGACTTTAATGTTACCACTCTGCTTTCCCAGTACTTACAGAAGTTCTTACTGTTAGCACTGGCATAAAGGGCCTTCTATAAATGAATGTAACCATAAGTAAATGCAAAATCTCTTTATTAAGTTATAACTTTATAAGTTTTATTCTACCTATTATTCTGCACTGTTGTGTACAATCCAGTTCTTCACTAGGAAGTCTCAGAGAGCTGATTGACAGGCCTAGGGTGCAATAATGCTTCCAGAAAGCTGTCTCTAATTATTTGTTGTTTGATGATATGCCTGTGTTTTTATCTTTTGTTAATGAGCAAATATATTAACAGTATCTTTAATGCAAGTTTAAATTTAGTGCTATATATATTAACCATATATACAGTGTCAGACTGGGGTTTCGATTGACCGGGGCAGGCGCCAGCTGGCCCCAGATGCGAGCATCTGCTCCACCCCCTTTGCCAGGTATCCCACCTCCCTGCAATTGCGGTGGGAGTGCCGGCACTTGAAGTTCCAGAGTACCGGCACATGCAGTTCCCGGCAGGGGGAGTGGAAGGAGTGGGCTGGGTCAGTGGATCAGTATGTTTTTTTGCTATATATTGCAAATGAATATATGATAAAAATTCCACTCATCACAATTCCAGTGTATGTAATTGATATTCCGAGCATAATTATGTTAGGGCAGAATAGCATTTTAAAGAGTGAGAGGCCTATAATATGGCTGCTCAGTACATGTGTGGCTTTTTGCACTCCCAACAGTAGCAGAATCCAGGCTGCCAATGTGCACTCACCAATAAATGCATCAGAGGTATGCTGGGAATTTTAATTTGCAACAGCTGGATAAGGATTAATTAACAGTAACACCAAAAAATTAAAATGTTTTAAAGCTTTACTTTCATTTTTGGTCTTACTGTTCTTTTAATTATAGTAACCTTGAAAGTTGGTAAAAATGCACAATTCCATCAAGTTCAACCCTTTGGTCAGGTAAACCTGCCTAACTGCTAGTTAATCCAGAAGAGAAATAAAATCTTCCTCACTCCCAAGATAACAATTGGACCAACCAACCAAGGGTATTCAAGTGGGCACCCTTGCATCTGTCCAAAGTACCTACTAGTAAATAAAGCATCATTTGTATGGTCCCCTTATCTATTTATACTTAGCCTATCTCCCATTAATCCCCTCTTCTCCAGTGTTACCAACCCCAACTTGGCCAGCCTTTCCCTATAACTGACACTTTCCAAACCCTTTACCAGCTTAGTTTCCCTTCTTTGGACCCTCTCTAATTCAATAATGTCCTGTTTGAGTACTGGCGAGCAAAACTGCACGGCATATTCTAGATGGGGCCTTTTCCCCCCCTTTAAAACTGTTTTCATATTCATGTACATAATCGGCAGTCTCTCAAATGCAGTTTGCACCTTTCCCTGAGATGAGTAGCTGCTTAGGCTGTATTCTCTTCCACAAGCCACATACCCAGTGCCAGGTTTCATGCTGAAGCTTCCTTGTTGCTACCTTGCTGCAGGTCCCTATGATTTCGGAGGGGTCCTGACCAACAGTAATCGGGATGTTGTAAACGGGGACGCAGTGCACAAGAGGAACCAGTCCTATAAAGAGATGCACTGGTGAGAGGAGACTTCTGCATGTGTAGTAATATGCACAACACTGACAGAATGGTATACATGTATTGGAAGCATTTTGGTGAGAGCAATGCACATGTGTTTATCTGTGACTCTCTGGTGAGCAAATGCTTCATTAATATGCTTACATGTTTTACTGCTGCCATTTGGACAAGTAATAGTCATATTTTGTTTAATAGATACTGTGCCCATGCAGCCCAGAGTGTTAAGGTGGCCATACATGTTGCGTACTGCTCGTTCGGCAAGGTCGCCAAATCAGAGGATCTTCTCCCAATATGCCCACCTAAAGAGGGCAATATCGGGCTGATTAAATGGCAGGCATAGGCGCCATTAGACTGAGGACCAAATCAATGAGCCGACGTGATTTCCGATCTGATGAAAATCAAACCTGCCTGATTCTGACTCAGTTTGAAGGACCCGAATTGGCAGCTGAAATCTGCCCCTCTATGGCCACCTTTACATAGACTCAAGGCCAATAACATTGCCCATTTGCACTTTTTTCAAATACCACACCAGTTCGGTCTGAAATCGAGTGAAAATAACAATGCTATGATATTCACATTGTGTATATATTTTGTTTGCAGTGGAACAACACACACCGAAAAAAACCGTTTATCTTGTTCCACACAAAAGAACGAGCTGGATATAGTGTAGTAGGGTCAGTAATGCACAGTAGAGTAGGTTCTTCTGGGCATGTGCCAGCCTAAGGATAAGTGCCTAGGCCAGCATTGGACTTAAATTTAGCCCTGGGAGGTGAGACAGAAAACTGACAAAGCATGGACAATCTCAAGGTTACAAATTCATATCCAGAGCCATTAAAGGAACAGTAACACTAAAAAATGAAAGAGCTTTAAAGTAATACAAATATAATGCACTGTTGCCCTGCACTGGTAAAACTGGTGTGTTTGCTACAGTAACACTACTATAATTTATATAATAAGCTGCTGTGTAGACACGGGGGCAGCCATTCAAGCTGGAAAAAAGGAGAAAAGGCACAGGTTACATAGCAGGTAACAGATAAGTTCTGTAGAATACAATAGTGTTTTATCTGTTATCTGCTATGTGCCTGTGCCTTTTCTCCTTTGAATGGCTGCCCCCATACTACACAGCAGCTTATTTATATAAATTATAGTAGACTTTCTGAAGTAAACACACAACTTTTACCAGTGCAGGGCAGCAGCACATTATATTTTAGTTACTTTTATACACTTTCATTTTTTGGTGTTACTGTTCCTTTAATGTTCCTATGTCCACCATATAAAATATTCTGAAGCTTGAATCCCATCTCAATATAGTCAGTCTCCCTGGAAGTGGATACAAGAGAAAAATTAATCAAAGACTGAAGTGAAGGATTGTTTGAATTTTGGTGAAGGAACCTTGATCATATGCCAGACAGGTTGGAGCTGACCTTGAGACATAAAATATCTATCACCAACTAAGTGAAAGGGGACTCTATAATAGAGGCCCATAAAGACCTCAGTACTGACTAAGAAACATAAAACCCAACTTGAGTTTGCCAAACCAACTGACCAAGCCAAAATCCTTCTGGGAATTCTGAGAAAATTTCCTGTGAACAGATGGGATGAAATAAGAACTTTTGCTGTAATTGGAATAGGAGTCGCCAATTGCAAGGCCTTCGCGTTGCTTCGGTTTTTCTGAAGTCAGGCAAAATTTTCTCCTGCAGGCAAAGTGATGCAAAGGCCTTTCTACTGGCCACTCCTATTGTTGCCTGGGTGGAAAGGCATGTTGGAGCACTTAGTAACTAACATGCTTTGTGGGAAATCAACCTAAGGGTTGTTGATGTTTTGGGGTTGTTATTTTGCCCCTGGTTCCACCTGACATCTGTGAGTCTGTGTACAGCATTGTGAAATCAGGAGATTGCCATAGCATTTTGGAGTGCAGTATTAAGCATAGTGGGACTAATTTATGAACAGTGTGCAAAGTAAACCATAGCAACCAATTAGTGACTGATTTATTTGTAGGTGCCATTTTAGTAAGACAATATTTTTAGTGTGACTCCATTGAAATCCAGAGTGAATAATATAATTAGTCAGTGACCAATTGATGGCATTATTACTGGGAACTGTTATCCACTCAGGCTGGAAAGCCACTCTGGCTATATAAATAGCGAGAACATTTCTTCTGCATTTATTCCATTCTCTGTTGGCTGTACAGTGTAGCTATACATATGTCTGGGTGTATTTGTAACATGTATTATACCTCTTATGTATATGTTCTTTAGGCAGAGGACTTGATACACTTGATATCTGAATTACCTGCCATCTGTAAATTATATAATTATCACTTTAGTACTTAGGGAAACTGCACATGGTGTTGATTTTGGATGTTCATTCCACAGTTCCATGAAAGCAGAATCTACACTCCTTAAATTGCCATCTTCTAGAATTATTTAAACAGCAATTCTTATGAGGCTCTTATATGTTTCTATTAATGTTCCTAAATATAGTTTTCTAAAGTTAAACCCTTTATATAAATAGGTTTTATTTTCCTTTTTAGGGCCAATTGCTTAAAGCAGGAATGTGCAAGTTAGGTCCTTCAGCTGGTGATGGAAAAAAATTCCCATCACCCTTATTTGGCCGCTGGCTGAGGGTAGATGTGACTGAAATATCGTAAAATTTCTACTTTGAAAATATATGGCTAAAAATATCATGACTTGTACTGAAAGCTAGGATGCAGCCCTGATTTCATGCTCGGGATAAGCCTGGCTTTGCTGTCCCTTGTTCTAATCTGAGCTGACATGTTTCTGATGTAGACATAACATGCGGTGTCCATTTGTTTTGCAGCCTTCATCCAGGCGATCTCTACCCTTTCACTAGAAAACCTTTATTTATCATTGTGGATTCTTCGAACAGTGTGGCCTACAAGGTATTTAAACCTTTTTTTTAATAGAAGCTTAAGGGGAGTAAGAGAAAATTCAGATTTGCAAGTTGGTATAGGAATCCTATAATTCCTTCTCATCCAAAAAAAGTGTGTGCTGGAAAACAACAGGTTTAACCTTTAGTTAGGCATAGTGGAGTAACAATAGAGGGAGCAGACCCCGTGGTCGAGAGCCAAGTAAGGATCCCCAGTTTTACTGCTACCAGATATACTGTATGCATGTAGGGCCGTGATCCCCAACCAGTGGTTTGTGAGAAACATGTTGCTCCCCAACCCCTTGGATGTTGCTCCCAGTGGTCTCAAAGTAGGTGCTCATTTTTAAATTTCTGGCTTGGAGGCAATAGTTGATTGCATAAAACCCAGTGTAAAGCCAAACAGAACCTCATATAGGCTGTCATTCCATATGGCTACCAAATAGGCAATTATAGCTCTTATTGGCACCCCCAGGAACTTTATTCATGCTTGTGTTGCTCCCCAACACTTTTCCCATTTGAATGTGAATGTGGCTCACGGGTATAAAAGGTTGAGGATCCCTGATGTAGGGGATTGAAGGTAGGTTACACTAACGGTTAGGCATGGTTAAGAGCAGATTAAAATTATGCATTGCATCTTCTAAACAGTGTGATACAGCATAGACAGTTTACTGCCAGCAAATGTCAGAAATGACATACTTTATACATATGCCTCCTATATTAACCTTAAAGGACAAGGAAAGGCAAAGTCACTTGGGGGTGCCAAAATGTTGGGCACCCCCAAGTGACTTAAATCGCCTACCTTTTACCCGGGCTGGTGCCCCTGTTCTGAGAGAACAGCACCAGCCCGGGGTACCTGCAGCGCTTCCTCCTTCCTGTTCGCGTGCGTGCGCATGTGCAGTGGAGTGAAAAAGCTGAACTTTAACAGAGAAGTCGGCTTTTCACTGCGCATGCGCCTCTCGTGGGGTCCCGGCAGGAGGAAGCTCTTGCTACTGGTACCCCAGGCTGGTGCTGTTTTCCCATAACAGGGGCACTAGCCCGGGGTACAAGGTAAGCGATTAAAGTCACTAGGGGTGCCTAACATTTTGGCACCCCCAAGTGACTTAGCCTTTCCTTCTCCTTTAACCTTCTTCAGCTCCGTAAAGATCCACCTGGCCTGTGACTGGTCGCAATTCTCTGTTCTGTTGACACCACAGACAGATTTGCTTTCTGCAGCTTCTGCTTCATTACTGTTTACTTGTAATAATCAGATTTATCTAGATTTAAATTCATTTAGTGTGCTAGCCTTTGTTGCATTGGATTGGTGATTGTGTGAAATATGCGGCAGAGACTGATGTGAAAGATGTTAAACATCTGTAAAGTGCTGGTGCTGTACAAATCAAGGATAATATCAAGCTTTGTTATTCTACAGATCTTTTCATGGCACAATTGCTCAGTATTTCAATCCAATGTTTCTTTCCTTTTGTAGAATTTCACCAATTTATTTGGGCAGCCTCTGGTTTGCCTCCTGTCGCCTACAGCATATCCCAAGGCCTTGCAAGGTAAAGCCAGGTCAATGGCCATCAGTCTGTAGCATTTCTGTTTCCTAACTGTACAGGGTGATCAGTTTGTTTGGGGCACAGTCTAATAACATACTGGATTTTACTTACTGCCACAATCTGGGGAAAGACAGGGCAGAGCCATTTTTTGCAGAAATAGTGTAAGGGCCTTACCTCCTATTTGTGGGTCACCAAATTAAACTGCTGACATTAAGCATTAGGGAGACAGCAGTAGGAAGGACCTGCTCTCTTACCAGGGCCTAACCAGCAGGGGGCATTAAGTAAAAAATGAATAAAAATAAATAAATATTGTGATGTTGTAAAACCAATAGAAATTTACCTTTAAAAAAATAAATAAATAAACATGGTTTGTATGAGCCCCGGCTTCTATGTAGTGACACCTGTAGCACATGCTTAATTCTTTGTATTCCCAAAGCACTTGTGTCACACATATCACGTTACCATAAACCAGCGTTGGACAATAGCTAGAAGACTAGTAATCCAGGGTCTTCAACACATATGTAGTTTTATCTTATAAAATCCCTGAAATCTGTAAATGAATTGGTGCAGGCTTCAGTTAGATCAACAGTTTAGTATTACTTAAACAGGCTCATTATATGAGACAGGAGGTGTGCGCTGTAATATTGATAACATCAGCGGGGTATCTGAGTATTTAGTAAAGCCCTAGTGCAAAGTTCCTGAAACAGTAGATGTGGTTATTACTACAAGGCTCCCGGTACTTAGAATAATTGCAAGGTTTGAATGAATACACATATTGTCCCATTTATGGTCCTTTATTCTTATGTGATAGTAAGCTACTGACTGTGTATTGTGTATTGTCCTTATAGATCACTCTCAGCGTGGAAGCCTATTCACCCTCTTCCTTAATAATCCACTCATGGCATTCCTCTTCGTCTCTGGCCTCTCCAGCATGCGCAAAGGATTATGGGAAAAGTGTCAAGATCATGTCAGAAAAATCAACAGGGATATTGCTCAGCTGCTGACACACTCTCGCTCTATAGGTGGGTGAAGGCAATTTGGTTTATATATGGAGCACACTTTTATGGAAAAACCAGTTTCCCTAAGTTGAAAGGGAAAATGGCATTTTTGTCATGTCTTGTGGTCTGTGAAGAAAGCCATGCTGTATAGCCACCTGTGCAGGCCATGTTCCTGCAAAGGGCAATAGCAGTTAAGCAGCTGACTTGAATTGGAAGTGCCATAGGTTGCTCTGCAAGGATGATTAGCTGTGGAAGTCACGCTGTATTGGGTTTTGGGCTGATAATTGCGCATGCAGGCCAACCCTCTGCTCTTCCATTTATGTCAGTGTTTAGCAGGTAGCAGCAACAACCCGCAACACATTGAGGCTGAAGAGGGAACATTGTTTAATAACTAGGGGCATGCATCTAAGGACATCATAATTTATGTTTTTAATAAACTGTGATAACTCTGTTTCCTCTCACAATCAGATCAAGCTTTTCTTCAGTTCTTTGGAGATGAATTCTTGCGATTACTTCTTACAAGATTCATATTTTGTTCTGCAACTTTAAGAATGCACAAGAGTTTCAGGGTAAGCAATCGCCACTGTTGGTTTTAAGCCTGTATTTTAAGAGAATAGTTAAACAACAGTTAAAAATTAAATAGGATTGGAGGGCATTAGTTTTCATTTAAAGGGAGACATAATTTACACATGAGGTAAAATTTATACTTTTATGTGCCAGTTGACTGAGAGACTTTAGTAATAAAGATTTAAAAGAGTGATTTAGATGTAAGTGGGATGACATGAGAAGCAGCTTTTAGTAATTGTTGTGTTTGGAGATGAGAATCTTGGAGGTAAGTTAGTAATAGTTTGCTGCTAAGCATAAGGCCAAGTCATTATTTTGACAGTAAAATGAAATTGAATGCCCTGGTCAGGAATACAAGGTGGGCTGAACATGTGGGGAGGGGGTGGTTCTAATGTGACACCTAGACGCTTGCCTTGGGTGACTGGAAGTAAAGTGACATTGTTAAATAGAGTTTAGATTTTCAGTTTTAAGTGGAAGCGGCTATCCAGGATTCTGTGAAGCTGTGTCTGAAAAGTAACATAGTAGGTGAGGTTCAAATAAGACACAGGTCCATCAAGTTTAACCCTTTTGAGTGAAACCTGCCTAACTACTAGTTCGTACAGAGGTAGGTGAAAAAGAACTCATTTAATGGGTGGGGGGAAATTTCTTCCTGAGCCCTAACAAAAGTAGGGTTGAGATTGTGACACGAAAGGAGGATCAGGTGGTAGAAGAAGCCAAAAGATGTGATGAGGTCAGCAAGATGGAAAATATAAAGAGTAAATAGAACATAATACGGACCAATGGGTCACATCGGCAGATCAACAGGAGAAGAGGAACTGTTAATCATAGTTACTGTACTCTAACCTGGTTCCCAGGCCACTGTTGCCTCCATTCCAGGGAGACTGGTATAGTTGATTGTTTACAGATAGGTCCAGGAAAATGTTCCCATTTTATATATTGCTTAACTCCCTGCTTTGCATCCAATAGGAAACAAGAAATTACCCAGAAACCTACCCTGCCCTTCCACGGGATGAGTTGGTGGAGAATCTTCACCTTCAGAAACAGATTTTGGAGCTGGCCTCAATACTTGATGTCCGGAACCTATACCTAGAGAGCACCATGGATGAATACTAGAGATAAAGCCCACGTTTACATAAACTTTTGTGCTTTTAAAGCCACAGAATATGAAAGGTGCATTTTTTTTTAAGGCAACCCCCACCATACAGAGTACTTGACCTTTTTACTTTGTGAATTCCAGGCCTTGAAAATGGAGCAAGAGCCTCTCTGAAAGGGGAGTTTCAGAGGAACCATGGTGCACCTGCACTTACCCCAACCCTGTTATGGTCAGTAGTGTCACACCTAGTGCTTGTGTTTCTGCTTTTAGGGCCATACCCCTAGCTCCCTGCGCATGATGTTTTATGTGTTTTGCTCTGGACCCGAGAAATCCCCAGCATGGAAATTCCCATTGCGAGAAAACCAGAGCCGTGTGATGTGATTTAATGCAATGGAATAGTGTGTGCTTTAGGAAGTGGTGTGACAAAGCATCCATTTCTGCATACGCAACCAACAGGGCTGCTGTAGGCATTACACCACAGCAGCTTTGTTTCCTTACTTGTTATTTGAACAGTTCTAATTGTTCTTTATAATGAGAACTGATGTTGGTACTTGGCAGGCCTCACAAGCCATGTGATGAAGGAGTGAGGCAAGCTCTAAAAGTGTTATATTTTCCTTGATCAATATATTTATTTGTTTTTTTGTATCTTGTAATGTTTGGTAACTTTGCCAAAGCCACTAAATAGTGGGTACCTGGTTTAAAACAAAGTGACTTTTGCAGAAACTGTACACTGAGTGGGGTTAACAACACGATTGGCACTTATTAAGGCAGTGACTGATACAGAGGTTTTAGTGAATGTATCTCCCCCTGTCAAAGGTCCTGCAGTGCATGTGACTACCTGTGGCTCGGTGTATTGTGGGTAGCTGGTCCCTGCGACCTTTAAACCAAAATTAAGTTTTATGACAGTAAGATGTTTATCTTAGAATTTGTTTGTTCTTTTTACAGTCCAGGTGGAAGGAGTCTTTGGTCTCTTGGTGCAGAAATCTTGATGCCATGTTATTGGGCTTAGCCAATAATTAAACCTGACATCTGTGGCTGCATTGGCTGATTAAGGTATAGGAAACTGTAGCATCAAAGAATGCAGAATCCTATAGAGCAGCCAATGAAAAAGTTACTTTTTACAAAATAAAATACCTGCTATTGGTGATGGGTTTCAAGGACAAATAGGTATGATGCTCTTGGCCCCTTCTTACAAGCCCCCTATGGTTCACTTAATTTCTGAGAATAAGCTGTGTGATATTAGCTTGTCCCATTGTCATTTCAATAAAACATTTTGCACCTCCCTTCTGTTAAGTATTAACGTACAGGACAACTCCACAGGACCTTTTTATCCTTTTAAGACAGAGATTCACTTTCAACATTCAGCTTCACATTTATATTAGTACCAATCATTCTTTTAAAGCTGGCTGTGCTCATACCAGTAATACCATTACCATTATGGTGGGCCACCAATTCCTAACAATCTCCGTGTAGTTTGGATATTGGTTCAGAATTGGGCAGGGTTAAAAAATGTATCAGCTGATGCGCCATGTTGGCCAGTACGTGATACATCAGCAGATGAGGAGGAGGGAGGAAGGGGTGCTCTTTGCACAAATAATCAAAACGGTTGGCCATACCATATGTGTCCCCTGAATGCTCTCCATTTATCCCCTGGGCTGATAGAGTAGTGAACCAGTCTTCTGGTGTGTGTAGGAGAATCTCAGTAGGGATTAGCAGCCTCTAAAGTGCTACGACCCACATTGCCTTTCATCAGTAAGCAGAGTTTACTATTTTAGGTACAATCCTATGTGCCCTGTGATCAGTGACTTTACATGTTATGGATCATATGCAGTAATGCATTTCTGCTGCTTCATAAGTGAAAGAGTAAAAACTGTCCAACTTTTTCAATCTTGTCCCATGAGAAGGCGAGTAATCGCCATTATCCCTGTGTTTACTAGTGATTTTTTGTGTGTGTGACCTGCTAATATATTGTATAAACAATATAGGGGCACTTATTTTTCATTAGTAAACACACCCAGTGATAAGTCTCAGTGGCAGCTGGGTTCAGAAAGTGACTACCACAGCTGTTCTGCTTGCCTGCACCTTTTTTGTTGATGTTGTGACCCCATAAAGCTGGGCCTGTTGCTAAGAATCAATCGGTAAGGGTGTGCTAGACAATAGAAAACCAGCTCCTTGTAATCCCAGGTGCACGCTGTACCCTCTGCCTGGGTAAAGTAATAAAAAATAATAAAAACAGCAGCCGGTTATTTTAAAAAAGTGATAACTTTACTTAAGTGCCAAAGGCTTACTTAAGTAAAGTGATCACTTTTCAAAATAACTGAAGTGCTGCTGCTTTCATTATTTTGTTACTAAGAATCAGGGTTCTTTGCCTCCACCACTAGATCAATGGCTGTTGGGTACCACAGCAAATCATTTGGTGTTGGAAGAGTATCTGCAGTTTTACTCAGCATTGTACATCTATATTCCCTTAAATGTTCCTTTGTCATTTCAGAAGAACTCTAGTTTAACTTCTATTCAGTATGTGGTTTTGTTTCTCCTTTTTTTTTGGGCTTCTCCCTCCCTCACCTCCAGTTAATGCCAAGGTATAGTACTGAGAAAGGAAACAAGAGAAGCAACTTGTCTGCTTTCTCTGAACCACTTATTAGGGCCCATTCCAAAAACATGACAGGACTATAGGTCACATGGCCACCAGGGCATCTTAAATACCAATATTTTTAAAACTGAATCATATCACTTTATCCACAGGAGCCCTAATCCTCTAGGATCTATATCAGTTCCAGTTCAGAACCAAGATGTAGTGCAAGCGAGTGATGTTCTATGAAACCCACATTCTATATGCTGTACAGGTATGGGCAGAACTGTACCGTATGTTTACATGCATTCATAGCTAAAGACGAAGCAGTGTGTTATAGAGCCGCGGGCCAGTGGCGCTGCTCAGAATTAGTGCACTAGTATTAGGCAGGCTCATTACTTGCACAAAGCTGCCTTCATGGTTTGTTCTGCTGTGCCTGTGATGCTGTCAGTCTGCAACACAAACACCCAAGGATCACTTATCTGATCACTTGTTTAATCCCTCCCTTTTCAAAATGACCAATTTCACTAATTTGTTTTATCAGGCATGTCCCACCAACAGCTAGTCCCTAAAAGGAATTTCAGCAAAAACAACTTTGCTATGTGCATTAGTTGAGGTTCAAACTTTAAAATCAGTCTATTTACTTATATATATCTAACTTTTCTGCTTGCTTAGGGAGTAAATTTACTGGAAATAGTAGATCCACCTTGTTCCTGGCATGGAGGCTAGCATTCTAGATATTAACTGAATCTCAAGCAACTCATGGGAAAGATCAGTAAGTTTTTATCTGATAGACTTGCTAGCATTTCATCACTGCTGTACCAAAACCTGCAGACCCGTAAGCAGTTTCTGCCTAAAAAAAAGGGTCAGTATTGGAAGACAAAATTGTGAGGCTTATACAGGAACATCACCTACCCCAGAGCAGTAACCCATCCATAGGGGTTTTAGAGAAATCTTTAGCTTTGGACGAAAGGATTCATTCATATAATTCATATTCAGAAGGCTAATGGTACATTGGCTTTGGCTGCCATTTAAATAGCGTTGGTAATGTCTTCTATTAAGTGCAGAGTACACACGGTCTACACTGTCATGGATGGAATTTTTAAGGTTACTTCTCATCATATTTAATTTCCATAATAACAGCACTCTTAATCATATTCTCATTACACCCTGACCACACACTTTTTTGTGGTGCTAAAACAGTACAGTCAAAAAGGTTGGCTCCACTGGGCAAGTCTGTCATGTTTTGAACAGTTCTATCACTTATTGTGACATTTGCCTCAAAGTTAGTACTATATAGACTCTTAAGGGATTACGTAGTTATATAAGCGTGACTTAGCCCAGCCCAAATAGATATTTGTGTTTTTCATTCTAACTACCCTACAACAGGTCGCTGGTTGTTGTGGGTCACTGGTATAGGGCAACTTTTGCTTTTGTCACTACACAACCCCTTTGAGTTCTATGCAAGGGAAGGAATACAATGTAATGCTATAGAGACTGGCAATACTGGCTTTGGTTACACCAAATGTGTACAGACCTGAATGAACAAAGGAAACTCGATAAGCACAATGTGTAATAGTTGTGAGCATGAGTCCTTCCCTATTTATTATTGTTGTCTATGTTGTGTAGTTGCAAGAAAGTACCTGGGATGTAGCAGGGTGGTATTGGATTAGCACAGTGTACATTGTGTAAACATTTCAAATGTTATATAGCAGATTAGAGAATTTAGCAACAAAAACTATGGAAATTCACTTTAAAATCTTTATAATGAAATGATGTGAACGAGTCACTTCAAGTTTTGTGCTTTTTTTGTAATCGTATGATTTTTTTAATGAATGGGATATTTTATTCCATTATCATATGCCATTTTATTTTCATTAACAAACAAACCTACAAAGCCTTGACAAAAGCCTCATGATTTTATTTCGTGTTTTGGGTGTTGTAAAATGTGTTTTTAGTGTTGGCTCCAGAATCGGCAGCGTCACCAAACGTTCCATGCCTTTCTTGCAATAAAGGGGCAGTTACTGTAGATAGATGTGTTTGTTTCATGGATACCAATAAAGCTCATGTGTTTAAGCCAAGTCCTGAGAGAGGTATTTGGTGTGTATTGTTCAGCAGTTATAGATGGGTTTGGAATTTGTCTAGTCTTTTTCAGCCTTTTTGTTATGCCACCCATACATAGTCCTGTTGGGTTTCTGTGCCATGGGACAGCACCAAGTGGATGAATTTAACCCCGAGCATTTGTACATTATATACACAAGTTGTTGCTTGGGTCATGGTGTAAATGTTGTTCTCCCTGGAATTACAAAGCGGCCAGATTCAAAATAAATGAAACTGTTACTTGGTCATAACTTTTGGTGTCTGTGGCATTTGTTACACTTACAGCAATCAAAGAACAATGAACCCTAACAGTGCATTTCCAAACCTGGTCTTAAACGCAACTATTACAGATGGAAGAACAAAAAGGCTTAGGGGGTAAGGGTCACTTTCCCAGTTTATCTAAGGAGTTACATACACTGTCTAAATGGAATCTAGATCCACCCTAACTTTTATAGTTAAAACCATTTTTGCAACTAGAATTTATTTAATGCTCATGTAATCATGGGTCTTGATAATTTGGCCCAACTCTTCACAGAATGATTATTAAATCAAATATGCTTTTAGTAATGCAATACTCTTCCTCATACTGGTGGGAAACTGGATTTATGGGCACTGGTCTGGAGATGGCCTCAATATTTGGTGTCCAGGACCTTTACTTTTTACATGTTATCTATAATACTTTGTTTTAAAATGGTAAGTATGGCATCCATTTTTGGGAAACTCATTATCCAGAAAGCTCTGAATTACAGAAAGGCCGTCTTCCATAGATTCCATTTTAATCAACTAATTCAGATTTTTAAAAATGATTTCCTTTTTCTCTATAATAATAAAACCGCTCCTTGTATTTGATCCCAACTAAAATATAATTAATCCATATTAGAGTTTAAATAATGTTTAAATGATTTTTAGTAGACTTAGAAGGTACAGAGATCCAAATTACAGAAAGTCACCTTATCCAGAAAGCCCCGGGTTCCAAGCATTCTGGATAACAGCTCCCATACCTATATAAAGCTGATGTGGTGCCACTAGGTGTAGGGCTTGTAGTCCCAGACTAACTGATCTCTCATTGAAATTACATTTGGTCTCCAGTATATCTGTCAGCATAACTGCATTTTAGGGTTACCATTTATGTGCTGCCTTGGTGATATAGCAGAATACAGAGAGATAATCTACGTCAGAAAAGAGGAAAACAGCAGCAGCAAAAAAAATCTCCAGTGGGATAAGAAGATGTAGGAAGAAAATAGCAAGAAGAGATAAGCAGCGATGATGGGGAACCAGCAGAAGGTAAGGAGAAGCAGGCCCAACATAAAATAACTGTAAGGCTAATGCGCATTGGGTTGATTCTTGGCATGTGGATAAACACAGGCCGAAAATCAGCCCCTATGTGTCAGCCTTTCCCTCAAAATGCACCTGGAGCCACTGCGTCAGCCTAGGTGCAGGCACCTGGGTCAACACAATGGCTTCAGGCTAAGGCAGAGGGAAAGGCTGGTGCCTGCATTGTGGCATTAGCCTTACTTTTGTCTAGTAAATGACCCTCCCTCGATTTTTTTCGACTATTCCTCTGCAATTTTTTTTCAAGTATGATATAAGGTGGTTGTAACATTTTCTGGATAATATAAAATAACACACATGACATGCAGATATATTTTTAAACCCAAAATACGCTTATGTTATCCTGATGGATGAGATGTTTTGTTGTATTGGGCCTTAGTGTGTCCCATAACACATAAAGAGCACACAAACCAACAAAGAGACAGACTTTCTCTTTATATGTACATGATTATGGGACTCATTTATTAACACTATACAAAGTTGCACCTGTGCAGTAACCCATGGCATCCAAATGGAGTGCACAGGCCTGCGGCTATTTGCACAAGACCCCACGCACTGGGCAAAAAAGGCTGATTGTGCCCCTTTTTTGCACTTTTCTCACTGTGTGGGGCACTGTAAATGAAGCCTTTAGAGTACTTCACTGTGTGCCCTACAGCTCTGCAGGACACCACAAGTGCATTCTGTCTTGTGTCCCAAATTTTGCTGAGCCAAACCTAAAATGAGCTGGGGCTTAGCTGGCTATAGAGTGTATAAGTAAAGCCTGTATGTATAGAGTTTCTTGCCATTACAAAGTGCAGATGAATGCATGTAACTTTGTCTGGCACTGATGCGGCTACTTGTCATCTCTGATGTAATAGTCTGCTCTGTTGCAGTATATAGAGGCTGATAATACACTGACCAATATATACACAGTGCAGCCTGAGGTGTCTAGGAAGCCCTTATGCTTGACTTATAGCCCGCCCGTTCATGTAGAATAACCCCTTCAGTAAGGATACACCAGGGAGAAAGAGAAATAACTTGCATCAGGCTGAGCATTTAATGTAACCCCTCAAGTGCTGGAGTATTTTTTTTAAATTGCATGTTTGAACAGTAGTGATTATTTCAGCAGCCCCTAACCACATTAGAACAACCTTGTGCCCCATAGTGGATGTGCTGACACCCTTAACAACAGTTAAGCAATGCAATTTAAAAATAATTCTCCGCTGAAAGTGCATTTAGTGACACCATCAGACTATTCTGTAGGACGTAAAAATTGTGGATCTCATTAGTGATTTATAAAATTTGTGCACAAAAATGAATGTGTTCTGCTAGGATTTAGTGCCTTAGCTGCCATAAAAGAGCTCAGTAACTTAGCTTTTAGAAAGAACAAATTTCTGCTAAAAAAAAAAAACAAAAGACCCACTGGCATAAGACAGACTTAGATCAGATTCCTACCTTACCTTTTTTTTTTTCTTTTCTTAGTACCTGACTCCCATATTACCAAGGAATGGTTCCCATAGACATTTAGAGCCATATGCATCAATGGTTTTTACTGTTTTTATACCTTAATTAGTTTTAATTGTCTCCGAGAGCAGCACAAGTGAATTTTAGTCACTAATAAAATTTCCAATTTCCTCCTTTAGCCAAACAGGGCTAATACTCAGCCTGCGGATAAACAGAGACCAAAACTCAGCCCCTATGCTCCTATCAGTTTTAAGATGTGTCTGCACTATAAGGCTGGGACCACCAGGCAGGGGGGCTGGCACGTGCAGAGAATTTTGCCACTAAAATATGCAAGTCTGCATTTCGGTACAAAAATCTGCTCTGTGTGCCTGCACCCAAGCCAATGTAGCAGCTCGGCCGACCAAGAATCAGTCCTGTGTGGCCGTAGCCGCCAGCTTACATGTGATATATAATAGTGTGATGATGCAACTAAATGCACCTTATTTGAAGTTTGCTTTTTTATTACTTTTCTTATTGCATGTCGCCAATAATTATGCAGAGTGCAATAGATGAAAAGGCAACTTGCAAATTTAGATTATATTGTTGCAGTACCTTTATGTCAGAATTCTAAATTTATATATATTTATAGGCACAAGGAGCCATCCATACTCTGCAGCAGAACCTCTGATTATAACTTGTGCTGCAGACTAAACTGATGTTTGATATGTAATGATCTTGGGAAAAAAAGCCTTTCTATTTATACTGACCCTTTATTGTGACTTTATCACTGCAGGAATTCTACAGCTACAATATTACTTGTTATCATACTAGGAACCAATGTACTGCCTGCTTCCCTGCTGCAAGTGGCCATTCTTTGCTTCACATGGACCCTCGGAAGAAGAAAAGCCGTGGACTCTCTCTCTCAATATGGCTTCAATAAATGAGGATTTGATGACACTGCTGTGTGTGGATATATCTGTTTTCAGGTGAGAGATTTATTGTGATGCTGAACATTAGAGCAGTTAGAGCAGGGGTTCCTAATTTCTTTTTTTTACCTATGAGCCATACTCAAATGTAAACCTTGTTGGGGAGCCACACAAGCATTAAAAAAAATCCTTGGGGATTAAGATAAAGACTGTGATAGGCTAACTGGTAGCTGCTTGTGTAGAGGGCCGGAAGTAGGGAAAGGCAGAAGAGGCACGTGCCTAGGGCGCAACAGTGGTGGAATGGTGCTAGACACGTACCTCTTTTGCTTACCCCTAGTCCAGTCCATTGTCCCTCCACTGCTCCAGGTTTCCCTCACCACCTGTATTACCTTTCTCCCACCCCTATCTTCTTCAGTTTGCATAGGCGCACTCACGCACATGTGTGGGGAGGCAGGCGGTGCTGGCCTGGCATTGCATGTGGATGCTCGTCTGCAGAAAGCTGCTTTTGAAATAAACCTGTGTCTTTATGCCTCCAAACCTTGCCTTCAAGAAAGGACTTAAAGGAAAACTATACCCCTAAACAATATAGGTCTCTCTAAAAATATACTGCCTTTTGCTTCCACACTACTTTCTGTTACAGTTAAAGCTGCATTATTTCTGGTCATCTGAGGGAGCTCACAGCCCATTACTAAATGGTGGATCAAGGGAAAGGATGTAAAAGGGCAGTATTTACTGATATATATATATATATATATTCCAGTTTGGCGAGATTCTTTAATAGGTCACTTAACATAATACAAACTATCTGTTGGTTAAGTATTCATTCTGGGGGTATAGTTTTCCTTTAGAAAATGAGTACTTACTTTGAGGCCACTTTGACCATCCTCAACAGGAGTGGTTGGCCACTGTTGGCCACAAGCCGATGGTTGGGAAATCACTGAGTTAGAGACTGAATGTGTTCGCTGTAGATCAGTGCTGGCCAAGACTTTGCATGCTGTGGGCCAATTATCAGCGTATTCACACATTTGGAGGGCAAATATTTATAAAACAAAAAGGTCAAACAAAGTAGATTTTGGTACACGTCTGATCTGTTGGCCTATAGCTGGACAGCCTTTTCTAGAAGAAACACTTATTGGATTTGTGAGAAAAATCCCACATCTACTGTCAGGTTTTGGTTTGGTCATGGCATAAGTAAGCCACATTCGCAGGCCAACATAACCCAATAAAAACACATCACACATGAACTGGGGGATTGAAAATAGCTGCAGTTTTATTGATTAAACAAGAGATTATAATATGAATTCACCTAACTCCCAAGTCAAAACCCCCCTAAATGTGACCCAGATGCGCAGTTAAGTCACAGATCACCTCCCCCCCATCATCTGCCTTGAACAGTAAACCAATTACCTCAATGGCAGCAGCTTTGACCCCCTGTACCCCAGTCATGCTTTATGAATCATACCCTGCAAACCTAAAAGGGGTCAAGACTAGGTTCCAGCAGATCACTCAATCTCTATATAGGCCATCTTCATGCAGTTCTGCATCAGTGTGTTCTGGCACAGTTTCTGGGAAAACATTACAGGAAGGGTACGTATCTCCCAGCATGCTCTATGAGATCCAACATATAAGGAAAATAAGACAGGATGAAGTAACTGGCAAAGGTGTTGTGATTGGGGAGTCACCCCTGGGGTAGGGGAGCTCTCTGCCCAGAAAGCAGAAAGTGTTTGAGGAATTGATGAAGGGAGACTTAAAAAAACAGTATCTTTCCCACTGCTCTATATGTGCAGACAGCTAAGCCTGGTTCCCTGCTATGTAACCCTTGTATATTCATGTAGGCATGGTTAGTTTCACCTGTTGTTAATCTGGTCACAGGTGTTCTGTGTTAACCATTAACCTGCCTATATAAGGCTAATGCCCACACGAGGCGTAGGGCGGATATTTTCAGCAAGCGGAAAAGTGCAAAAGTCTAGTTTTTATGCGTATGTCGGCTACATGTGCCTGCACCCGAACGTATCTCATTCATTCCTGTGCAGGCACATGTAGGAGGTGTAGGGCAGAATTTTCAGCAAGCGCTTTGCCTGTATCCTGACTTCAAGTGAACTCCGCCTGGACTGACCCCTTGCCTGTTTTACTTCTCTTCTGAATCCTGATTTTGTACTGTGCTTCTGTTCTGGTTTTGACCTGGCCTGCCTGACTCCAACTCTAAGCTCCTTCAGCCCTTTTCAAATGATCAGGTTCCCTTGCTTGCCCAGAACCGTTGCCTTGATCCTCTCACTTTAAGACCTGGCGGCACCCGAGTAGCGGAGGGCTCTACCCGAAGTGAAAGGTGGTTGTTATAGGCAGAAGCGTGAGCTGTGACCGGGACCTTGGCAATTGTTCTGGGTTTTGGGTTACCGATCGTGACAGGGGCCCGGCAGTGTCACACTTGGTTATATTAGCCGGGCTCCTGTGCTGTCAGTGTACCAGTATTGGACCAGTCGGGGCCTGCACCCACAGCAGATAACACTAAAATGTTTTACATTCTCCCACTGCATTGCCCGCCCAACTCTGATTGGCCCAGCCCAACCCCACTCCGATTGGCTCAGCCCTCCCCCATAGAGAATCGGACAGAGGACAAGAAAAAAAAAACAGAAGAAAAAGTGTCAGGCAGAAGAGGTACAGTGGGAAGTAAGATGTCAGAGAATGTTATGGTGAATAGGAAAATAGCAGAGATTGTGAAATACAGAAAGGGAAAGAAAAGTATGTAGAGAACACCAAAGATGTGAGGAAGGGTGGGTGATCCACTTGCAGACATGGGAATGTGGCTGAAGTTTGTACAAAGTAAAGTTTATGAGAGTAGAAAAGTAAGAGAAGCACATGAAAGCTGAAATGCTAAAAGTAGAAAAGATGAAGAGATAATGGAGGAAAGCAGGACAGAAAAACCTCAGAAAATGGAAATCAGAGAAATGCAAGAACAGAGAAAAGAAATTAAGCAGAATTTTGCACCTGCATATTTTTTTTTAATCTATGTCTGAGCTCTAGGTTCCTTGTGGACATAGCAAGGCAAGTGTATGTTTGTTATCATCTGACAACATTGTGCAGTCTATGTGGCAGGAGGAAGAGACCCTCAGTAAGAGCCGTTTGAGTTTCTTGCTTTAGGAACAAGGAGAATTGTTGCCCATGGGAAATCTATGCTACATATGGGAAACAAATCTGACAACTCTTCTTTTGTACTACAACCCTTATCACTGCTGTTGTCATGTCTCTCTCTTGATGGTTACACAGTGGCAGTGCTCCACTCGCTATCATTACTGATCACACAAATGCTTAGGTCGACACCAGCTTGGACTACAGTGAAACGACCAAGTTCTGCAAAGCAGCTCACAGGGTTGTTTTTAAGCAAAGGCATGAAACAACCCCACTCAGTACCGCCCCACCGTTCAGAACGTGAAGCAAAGCTGTATTGGAAATTGGTTTCTTTCTTAATGGAGACCATTTGGGCCCTGGACCACCAATTTGTATTCTGGTTTTTAACTATAAAGGTGGCCATACACAAGCAGATCCGCTCCCTTGGCGATGTCGCCAAGCGAGCGGATCTTTACCCGATATCCCCACCTACGGTGGGCGATATCGGGGAGAATTTAGGTAAAAAAGAAAAATAATCCGATCGTTTGGCCCTGGGGCCAAACAATCGGATTATGTGGGCAGCAATGGGGCAGTCGGTTCGGGGACCGCATCAACGAGCCGATGCGGTCCCCGATCCGACTGGATTTTCTAACCTGGCCGATCGAGATCTGGCCAATTTCAGGCCAGATATCGGTCAGCCAGGCCGCTCTGCTCTCCCCATACACGGGCCGATTAGCTGCCGATATCGGCAGCTATAGTCGGCCCGTGTTTGGGGACCTTTAGGCCACCAGGGGGGCCCTTTTGGTTTTGTTGTACGGGGCCCCGTGCCTATGGCTACACCTGGGCTTACTTGCCAATTGTTTTCATGTCACCCTACCAAATGTATAAACACAATTCTGCCATTTTTCCACTTGTTGGAGGTCATTGCAACAATGCACTTGTTTCATTAAGACCAAGCCAAGCAATTAAGAGTTTCTTTATTAGAAAACCATAACTTCTTTCTAATTGTGGCCCAGTAAATATAAAAGTGACCTGTGATAAACAGTGACCACTGACTAAGATATGCAATATATATCAGAGAAGATCTGGGATACCTGGGAGCATATGGCAAAATCCAGACATGTTGCTAAAGTGACATCCTCAGTTTGTAACCCTCACTGCCGAGTTTTATTATTTATTATGGGCAAATAAAATGCTATGCATCAGCTGAAGTGATGTACAAGTTACCACCATTGGACTATGAAGCATCTGAAGTAATAAATGACATTTTACCAGCTGGCCGTCTCATGGCCCATGGAATGCTAAATGCCTCAATACTTAAAGCCCACAGTAAACTAATGTGGAGAAGGAATAACGAGGGGAGGCGGTTTTAGCCTCTTTGTACTTAAAATGCCAGGGCCGAATTTGAATCTCAGTCCGGGCCTGATGGAGGTCTATGTATGGTAACAGATAGGGTTGCCACCTAGGTGGTATTTACCTGACCCAGCTGTTAGAAATGATTCCTGCTACCAATGTTTTAAATAGGCAAGAAAGGGAACACAGCAATGCTGGTGTTATTTGTTTTATTTCAGGAAATATGGTGAACCTAAAAATCCTGGGCTCCCCTCAATTATCCAAACCTTGGGGGCTAAAACTCTTATACACCTGTTGTCTCTATTGTCAACCTGGGGGATAATTGGGCCCTACCCTATTTATTACAAGGAATCAAGAAGAGTGGCTGCTATATCTTGGAAACTAAACAGCATCCCTATCCCCCCATTAATTAAACAAACCTTGTTTGGATTCTTTGGTTCCCTTACATAGCATGTACACTGTACCGGATATATATTTATTTTGTAATCTTTTAGTGTCTCTTTACACGTTTATCTTCCTGTGTAAAGGAAATATAAATACTTTTACCCCCTAAAACCCCAGAATAATGACTCATACAACAGCTTTAGGGTTAATCTGTAAAATGACAGGTTTATTGATAAGAAAATTGAGGGAGCCCTATCTATGAGGCCTGGCTTTTTGGTCCTGAGGAAGGCAAAAACCCTTAAAGAAGCTTGGGCCAATCTGCTTCATGAGGGAAAAATTCCTTCCTGACTCCTTAACGGCAATCGGAATTACTCCCAGGATCAATGCGCCAATGGTGTGGAACGTGATGGTAAGGGGGCCAGTAGTGTGAGCTAGAGGGATGTGACGAAGTGTGTAAAAAGTGAGGAAAGGGCCAATGGTATGCTGGAGGCAGGACACTAATATGTGCGCTGTATATTTGGAGCCTATGGTTTGGGCTTTAAGCAGGGAGTAATGGTGTGGGCTGGAAGGAGGAGTTGAAGTGTGGGCCGTAAGCAGAAGCATGGTTTTGTAGGTGTGAGTATGAAAGTGTGAGAGGGGCAAATTATGTGGGCTGGAAGTTGAAGGCAAAAAGTGTGGGACAGAGGATGGTAGAATGTGATGAAGGCAGGGGTTGATTGTGTGGACCAGTGGCAGGGGGCCTATGGTTTGGGTCAGTGGCCAACTGTGTGGGCTGGTGGCAGGGGTTGATGAGGTGGGCCAGTGGCAGGGGGCCAATGGTGTGGGTCAGTGGCCAACTGTGTGGACTGGTGGCAGGGGTTGATGGGGTGGGCCGGTGGCAGGTGGTGTGGGCTGGTGGCAGCGGCCAATGGTGTGGGTCGATGGCAGGGGGCCAATGGTGTGGGCTGTAGGCTGATAATGTGGGCCTGAGGCAGGGGGCCGATGGTGTGGGCCGTTGGCAGGGGGCCGATGGCGTGGGCCGTTGTCAGGGGGCCGATGGCGTGGGCCGTTGGCAGGGGGCCGATGGCGTGGGCCGTTGGCAGGGGGCCGATGGCGTGGGCCGTCGGCAGGGGGCCGATGGCGTGGGCCGTCGGCAGGGGGCCGATGGCGTGGGCCGTCGGCAGGGGGCCGATGGCGTGGGCCGTCGGCAGGGGGCCGATGGCGTGGGCCGTTGGCAGGGGGCCGATGGTGTGGGCTGTAGGGCTGTAGGCTGGCCAACTGTGTGGGCCGGTGGCAGGGGTTGATGTGGTGGGCCAGTGGCAGGTGGTGTGGGCTGGTGGCAGGGGGCCAATGGTGTGGGGCTGGTGGCAGGGGGCCGATGGTGTGGGGCCTGAGGCAGGGGGCCGATGGTGTGGGCCTGAGGCAGGGGGCCGATGGTGTGGGCCTGAGGCAGGGGGCCGATGGTTTGGGCCGTTGGCAGGGGGCTGATGGTGTAGGCTGTAGGCTGATAATGTGGGCCTGAGGCAGGGGGCCGATGGTGTGGGCCGTTGGCAGGAGGCCGATGGTGTGGGCCGTTGGCAGGGGGCCGATGGTGTGGGCCGTTGGCAGGGGGCTGATGGTGTGGGCTGTAGGCTCATAATGTGGGCCTGAGGCAGGGGGCCGATGGTGTGGGCCGTTGGCAGGGGGCGATGGTGTGGGCCGTTGGCAGGGGCCGATGGTGTGGCCGTTGGCAGGGGCCGATGGTGTGGGCCGTTGGCAGGGGGCCGATGGTGTGGGCCGTTGGCAGGGGCCGATGGTGTGGGCCGTTGGCAGGGGGCCGATGGTGTGGGCCCGTTGGCAGGGGGCCGATGGTGTGGGCCGTTGGCAGGGGGCCGATGGTGTGGGCCCGTTGGCAGGGGGCCGATGGTGTGGGCCGTTGGCAGGGGGCCGATGGTGTGGGCGCGTTGGCAGGGGGCTGATGGTGTGAGCTGGGTGTAGGCTGTAGGCCAATAGTTTGGGCCGATGGCATAAGGGCCGAAGGCAGGGGGCCGATGGTGGTGGGCCGTTGGCAGGGGCCGATGGTGTGGGTCGATGGCAAGGGGCCAATGGTGTGGGCTGTAGGCTGATAATGTGGGCTGTTGGCAGGGGGGCCGATGGTGTGGGTCGATGGCAGGGGGCCAATGGTGTGGGCTTGTAGGCTGATAATGTGGGCTGTTGGCAGGGGGGGCCGATGGTGTGGGTCGATGGCAGGGGGCCAATGGTGTGGGCTGTAGGCTGATGGTGTGGGCCGTTGGCAGGGGGCCGATGGTGTGGGCCGTTGGCAGGGGGCCGATGGTGTGGGCCGTTGGCAGGGGGCCGATGGTGTGGGCCGTTGGCAGGGGGCCGATGGTGTGGGCCGTTGGCAGGGGGCCGATGGTGTGGGCCGTTGGCAGGGGCCGATGGCGTGGGCCGTTGGCAGGGGGCCGATGGCGTGGGCCGTTGGCAGGGGGCCGATGGCGTGGGCCGTTGGCAGGGGGCCGATGGCGTGGGCCGTTGGCAGGGGGCCGATGGTGTGGGCTGTAGGGCTGTAGGCTGGCCAACTGTGTGGGCCGGTGGCAGGGGTTGATGTGGTGGGCCAGTGGCAGGTGGTGTGGGCTGGTGGCAGGGGGCCAATGGTGTGGGGCTGGTGGCAGGGGGGCCGATGGTGTGGGCCTGAGGCAGGGGGCCGATGGTGTGGGCCTGAGGCAGGGGGCCGATGGTGTGGGCCTGAGGCAGGGGGCCGATGGTTTGGGGCCGTTGGCAGTGGGCTGATGGTGTAGGCTGTAGGCTGATAATGTGGGCCTGAGGCAGGGGGCCGATGGTGTGGGCCGTTGGCAGGAGGCCGATGGTGTGGGCCGTTGGCAGGGGCCGATGGTGTGGGCCGTTGGCAGGGGGCTGATGGTGTGGGCTGTAGGCTCATAATGTGGGCCTGAGGCAGGGGGCCGATGGTGTGGGCCGTTGGCAGGGGGGCGATGGTGTGGGCCGTTGGCAGGGGGCCGATGGTGTGGGCCGTTGGCAGGGGCCGATGGTGTGGGCCGTTGGCAGGGGCCGATGGTGTGGGCCGTTGGCAGGGGGCCGATGGTGTGGGCCGTTGGCAGGGGGCCGATGGTGTGGGCGTTGGCAGGGGGCCGATGGTGTGGGCCGTTGGCAGGGGGCCGATGGTGTGGGCCGTTGGCAGGGGGCCGATGATGTGGGCCGTTGGCAGGGGGCCGATGGTGTGGGCCTGAGGCAGGGGGCCGATGGTGTGGGCCGTTGGCAGGGGCTGATGGTGTGAGCTGGGTGTAGGCTGTAGGCCAATAGTTTGGGCCGATGGCATAAGGGCCGAAGGCAGGGGGCCGATGGTGTGGGCCGTTGGCAGGGGGCCGATGGTGTGGGTCGATGGCAGGGGGCCAATGGTGTGGGCTGTAGGCTGATAATGTGGGCTGTTGGCAGGGGGCCGATGGTGTGGGTCGATGGCAGGGGGCCAATGGTGTGGGCTGTAGGCTGATAATGTGGGCTGTTGGCAGGGGGGGCCGATGGTGTGGGTCGATGGCAGGGGGCCAATGGTGTGGGCTGTAGGCTGATGGTGTGGGCCGTTGGCAGGGGGCCGATGGTGTGGGCCGTTGGCAGGGGGCCGATGGTGTGGGCTGTAGGCTGATAATGTGGGCTGTTGGCAGGGGGGGCCGATGGTGTGGGTCGATGGTGTGGGTCGATGGCAGGGGGCCAATGGTGTGGGCTGTAGGCTGATGGTGTGGGCTGTTGGCAGGGGGGGCCGATGGTGTGGGTCGATGGCAGGGGGCCAATGGTGTGGGCTGTAGGCCGATGGTGTGGGCCGTTGGCAGGGGGCCGATGGTGTGGGCCGTTGGCAGGGGGCCAATGGTGTGGGCTGTAGGCTGATAATGTGGGCTGTTGGCAGGGGGGGCCCGATGGTGTGGGTCGATGGCAGGGGGCCAATGGTGTGGGCTGTAGGCTGATGGTGTGGGCCGTTGGCAGGGGGCCGATGGTGTGGGCCGTTGGCAGGGGGCCGATGGTGTGGGCCGTTGGGCAGGGGGCCGATGGTGTGGGCCGTTGGCAGGGGGCCGATGGTGTGGGCCGTTGGCAGGGGGCTGATGGTGTGGGCTTTAGGCCGATAATGTGGGCCTGAGGCAGGGGCCGATGGTGTGGGCTGTTGGGAGGGGGCCGATGGCGTGGGCCGTTGGCAGGTTGCCGATGGCGTGGGCCTGAGGCAGGGGGCGATGGCGTGGGCCTGAGGCAGGGGGCCGATGGCGTGGGCCTTAGGCAGGGGGCCGATGGTGTGGGCCTGAGGCAGGGGGCCGATGGTTTGGGCCTGAGGCAGCGGGCCGATGGTGTGGGCCTGAGGCAGGGGGCCGATGGTTTGGGCCGTTGGCAGGGAGCTGATGGTGTAGGCTGTAGGCTCATAATGTTGGGCCTGAGGCAGGGGGCCGATGGTGTGGGCCGTTGGCAGGGGGGCGATGGTGTGGGCCGTTGGGAGGGGGCCGATGGTGTGGGCCGTTGGCAGGGGGCTGATGGTGTGGGCTTTAGGCCGATAATGTGGGCCTGAGGCAGGGGCCGATGGTGTGGGCTGTTGGGAGGGGGCCGATGGCGTGGGCCGTTGGGAGGGGGCCGATGGCGTGGGCCGTAGGCAGGGGGCCGATGGCGTGGGCTTGGTGTAGGCTGTAGGCCAATAGTTTGGGCCGGTGGAATAAGGGCCGATGGTGCGGGCCGGAGGCAGGGGGCATAGAAGGGAAGAGACCAATGGAATGGGATGGAAGGAAGGGGACAAGGGTCAAAGGATAGTGTGATGTGAAGGAGGCAGTGGGCATCGGCCCACTGCCTCCTTCACATCACACTATCCTTTGTACAGCCTACAACCACCGGCTCTTTGTCTTCAGGGCTGATATTGAGAGCTGAAGACAAAGAGCCGGTGGTGTAGGCTGTACAAAGGATAGTGTGATGTGAAGGAGCAGTGGGCCGATGCCCACTGCCTCCTTCACATCACACTATCCTTTGACCCTGTCCCCTTCCTTCCATCCCATTCCATTGGTCTCTTCCCTTCTATGCCCCCTGCCTCCGGCCCGCACCATCGGCCCTTATTCCACCGGCCCAAACTATTGGCCTACAGCCTACACCAAGCCCACGCCATCGGCCCCCTCCCAACGGCCCACGCCATCGGCCCCCTCCCAACAGCCCACACCATCGGCCCCTGCCTCAGGCCCACATTATCGGCCTAAAGCCCACACCATCAGCCCCCTGCCAACGGCCCACACCATCGGCCCCCTCCCAACGGCCCACACCATCGCCCCCTGCCAACGGCCCACACCATCGGCCCCCTGCCTCAGGCCCACATTATGAGCCTACAGCCTACACCATCAGCTCCCTGCCAACGGCCCAAACCATCGGCCCCTGCCTCAGGCCCACACCATCGGCCCCTGCCTCAGGCCCAAACCATCGGCCCCCTGCCTCAGGCCCACACCATCGGCCCCTGCCTCAGGCCCACACCATCGGCCCCCTGCCTCAGGCCCACACCATCGGCCCCCTGCCTCAGGCCCACACCATCGGCCCCCTGCCTCAGGCCCACACCATCGGCCCCCCTGCCTCAGGCCCACACCATCGGCCCCTGCCCTCAGGCCCACACCATCGGGTTTGGGCTGGAGGAAAGGGCCGATGTTCTGGGCAATGGTAGTCAGCTGATTGTTGGGCCAGAGGAAAGGGCTGATATTTTGAGATGGAGGCAGATGGCCAATGGTGTGGGCCAGAGGAAAGGGCTGATCATGAGAGCTGAAGACAAAGAGCCGGTGGTGTAGGCTGTAGGTTGGGGGCTAATGGTATTTGCCAGAAAAAGAGGCATCATCAGGGCCAAAAGCAGAAAGCAGATTCTAAGGGAAAGAAGCAGTAAGCTAATGTAAGAGCCAGAATGTAGGCTTCTGATTGGGGTAGGCTGGAAGGCAACATTAATACAACAAAAATAAGGGCAAAAGGCAGGGAGCTGATCTTTGGAGCAGAGTTTAGAGCTAATGGCAGAATTGGTTGCTGATTGTAAGGGCTGTAGGCTACAGAACTTTATTGACAGGGGTGGAATGCATCAGAGTGGCCAATGTAAAGGGCCTGAGGGTAGGGATCTAATTTTAGCGGCCGATGTTGAGGCTTGGGTCATAGGGCTGATGTTAAGAGCTAGAGGCAGGGGCTAAATATGTGCACTTGAAGTGCTCAATGTTATGGGCCAAAGGCAGGGAGCTGTCCTAGGGCTGATGGTAAGGGCCAAAGGAAGGATTCTAGGCCAATGTTAAGGGCCAGAGACGGGCTGAGGGTGTGGGCTGGAAGCAGGCTGGGCGTGATAAGGGCCAGAAGCAGAGAACTGATTTTGACTGAGACAGGACTGATGTTAAAGGTGGTTTGGGGCCGGTGTTGGGCCATAGGATTATGCTTACCAGCTGGAGCTCACATATGAGAATCTTGGAGATCACTGGCTTCCGAGATGAAAACATTCTTCTTTGGTCCTCAAACAAAGCAGTGGCCTTTATAATCTCCAAAATCCTTCTCTGAAAGCTGCAGTAAAGGGAAAATAAAAAGTATACATTATCTGTTTCTTGCTTAATAACATTCTTATAAGCCAGTAATAGCAGAAACATCCAGGCAAGCAATAAAGAATATTGATGAAGATCCCACAGAAATGTGTAGAAACCGAGGATATTAGCAAGTTCAAGTTATCATAACAACAGATGTTATATTTATGGTTTCTGGAATTTTAGCATAGAACAGTGCCAGGCTAGAGTTTAGAAGCTCCTCCCTTCCCCAAAATCCAGAAACCATAATATATATCTGTTATGGAACTTGCTAATATCCTCGGTTTCTACACATTCTAGCGGTTCTTTTGGATATATATTAGAGTGATAGCTGCATTCTTGTAACTTACTCCTTCTGGCTTCCAGGGCGATGGTGCCTTAAGACTCTCCAGGTCTGCCCAGTCGATGGAATTAAAAAAGGGGTGACTCCTGATGTCTTCCCCTTGTGCCCCAAGCGCCTCTCTGATCCTTCTCCAACACCTTAAGGGCAAAGCATCATTAACAGTTATATATGTGGAAGTCAGAAAGCGGTATAATTGTACTTCTTTCCCATTTATTATTATTCTTGATATTCTTTGTTTTAAATTATCTTTTTCTTCTTTTGCTGAATTAGAAATATCTAAATGAATATAAATATCGTTTAAAAGGGAATAATTAGGCACCCACCTCGTCCAGGAGTTTCATGGCTTCTGTGCTGAGACCCTTCTGGATAGCAGGGCTTGGTCTGGTCACTGAATGAACCAGACAGTCCAGCTTTGTGCCAGAATAGAATAGGTCGATTTTCAGTGGCCATCGTGCACAGAATGATCCCAAACGCCCACCAGTCAACTCCTGGTCCGTATGGCTTCTTTAGATGTTGCTAGAAAAGCAAGAATACATTATTTACTTAAATTGACCTTCTGACATGTTCTACATCCTCCTTAAATTAACTCTTTTCATGGCATGTTAAGATTCATATATTTAAAACAATAGTAAAACAAATCCAGCAGTATTCATGCTTGGTGCTTCACTATTGCTGTTAGTAACTGTATTAGAGCTGAATTCTCACCTCTGGAGCCATGAAGTGGCAGACTCCCGCTGGGATGTGATCTTCTTTCCCCCTAAATGTCCTCTGCGGACCATTCCGAAATCCACTATTTTGATGTGACCTCGGTGTTCACTAATATGTGTTAAGCTTCAGATCCCTGGAAGAGAATGGTTAATAACGGTGTTTAAAAACAGGCCAAAGCTGGTATAAACAAGAGGGGGATTTTAATTGGATAAAGTGTGTAGTTGTTGAAGGTATATTAATTATAATGTTAGGGATAATGGAAAAACAAGAGCTGAGTTAGCTGCTAATAGAGCAATGTTACTTACCGATGTACAATCCCTCGTGAGGTGAAGGAACTGGATGCCTACCACCAGTTCCGCTGCGTAGAAGCTGTACAAAAATATAAACATAACTATGAGAAATCATATTTCTGTATAGCAATGGTTCATTTAATAAAGACCCAGAAGGTGATAAGCATGCACAAATGGTCATACAGTTCAGGTCATACATTATGGTCAAAATGGGCCCTAACTACCTGATAAAATCTGGGTATGTTGTGGTCAGCTTTAAACTCTAGATAGAATTGTACAACATCATGGATGCAACATTTTTATTAACTGAAGACAGCATTATATGTTAAGCTGATAAAAAGCGTATATTTAATTGTTTGGATACCCCTTAATTTTTTAATATTGTTGACCATATAGTAGGAAAATACAAGGGAAGCACACAGCAGCTGCACAGGAGCAGGGGCATTGTAGGAAGGGGCGACTCTATCTGGTTTTAGTAAAGGAAAAGTAGCCCAAATCTGTAATCTGGCACAGGTACCCTATTGTGCATTTGTCTGCCACAGGATAATTCCCTGCAGTGTCTTAGTTACTCCCACTACACAAATTATTTTTGGTGCGCAACAATTTTTTTTGATGCCTGCAACTGTTTCTTTGTCATGTAGCAAATTTCTCCACTGCAAATTTTTACCCTGTTCAGGAACTGATAGCAACCGTCCTCTGAACTGGGGAAAACTTGCTGAGAATTAGTAAATAAGTTTGGCAGACAATATTGAATCATGCTGTCCATTTTGACTGCATAAGCTCCAGTGATGAGCGAATTTTTTTGCCAGGCGTGAATTCGCAGTGAATTTCCACGTTGGGTAAACGGGAAAAATTGGCATAAATCCATGCCTGGCAAAAATGTAGTCTGAACAAGTTTTCCCCAGCTGAGAGGTTGTTGCTATCAGTTACTGAACAGGGCAAAAATTTGCAGTGGAAAAATTTGCTACACATTTGCTACACGACAAAGAAACAATATAATTCAAAATAATTGAACCTGGATTTTATTTCACATTTTGTGGATCCAAAGTAAGTGACCAGTAGGCTGAACCTGATGCACCCTTCAGCCTTGTTTAGCTGACATCTGTCCCTGAACCATCTCCCTCTATTTCAGTTTGTATGCTACTTACATTACAGTCTCCATGTCCAGTTTCTGTTTTTCCCTTAGCAGATGATAAAGGCTGGTCTTGCTCACACACTCCATCACCAGAAAGGCATGCAGCTGGTTACACGGATAAATGAAAAGAGCATTAATGTGAGTATTGAGTAAAATGCACTATAATACCCACAAGTACTAATTATTGGGGCACAACTTTATAGAGTGAAAGAACAAAAACTACAAAGACTGCACTCCATCAATGTATAAAAAAACATATTTTAAGACATTATCAATGAAGTAGCAATAGCACCAAATATGATATGATTAATGTCTTAATATATATGAGATGTTTATATATATATATATATATATATATATGTGTGTGTGTGTGTGTTAATAATATATATGAGCTGAGACATTGGTGAAAGACTGTGATTGGATATAGAAAGTAGCAGAGTAAGGTCTATAATATAAAAAAAAGTTAAACAAAGGCATAGTAACAGGCATAGTAACTATATTGTACCGGCGTTTGGAAAGCTGCAAGCCCCTTGCACAGAAAGGGACACTCTCTGGCGATCTGCAGTGTGCGAGCCTCTGCCCTAATGCTCTCCTGATGTTGAACGTTGTCCTTCTTCCTGATGAATTTAAGAGCAACGTGCTCTGTGGTGTTGACTAAAGATGCCAGCAGAACCTGAGAAAGGCAGAGGGAAGAGTTAAATTATTAAATGATCTGTTTGGACCCAGTAATCAAATTGATTGCATTTGGGTTTCTATTGTAGCCAACCTAATGAAATTTAAGAGGCTGGGCCATTATGTGCGGATTGACATTTAAAATAGGCCATGAGACCAAAATGAGCCCCCAGTAATGGCTGTCTGTGGCTTCTTGCAGCAGCCTGGCATTTACCATAATGTACACATTGCCAGGCCAAGCCTGAGAGTCATTACACTATCTTGTCATCACATACCTTTCCGAAAGATCCTATCCCAAGCACCTTGTGGAGCTTATAGTTGTCAATCAGCAGAGGATTGGGTCTTTCAGCTTCTAGACATGGCTTCTTCAGCTCCCGTTCTTCTGGGGAAAGACATTTAATTTAAGTCACAAAGGTTTGTTTTATACTTTTCTGTTATTCAGACGTATGCTGAGAAGCATTTGAGTTCTATCAAAAATATGTGGCTTAATGTTGGGTATTAGGTTATAATTTAAACTTATCAATGCAGGCAGGATATAACCAGTACTAACACAAATTGTAATTCTGTATTTTATTACAGTTATCTGAAATGCACCATTATCCTTGATCATACTATGGCAAATTTTCCTCCCAGCAGTGGCTCAAATATCCAGGGCCAAGGGGTGCCAATGCACTGATACCTGGCCCTAATGGGGTGCAAAAGCTGATGTCAGCGGCACTTTTTTGATTGGGAAGTAGACTTTTTCAGGTTTATTAGATCCCTTAAGTTAAAAATGTGCTTTACTGGGACCCAGACTGGAACCCAGGTCCAATATCCAGGTCTTAAAAAGAAAAGTAATTATTTACCTGATGTTACAAGTGTGTCTTTGTTAAACTAGTAACTAATGAAGTTATAGATATTTGGGATAACGATACAGAAATTAAACATCACCCTAATCTTTCTAAAAGGGAACAACATGCACTGAGTACCCTCAAAAATAATCACAATATTATAATTAAAAAGGCAGATAAGGGGGGAGCGGTGGTGGTCCTAGATAGAGATAAATATAATGAAGAAATAATGCGGTTATTGAATATCCCGGGGCACTATTGTACTATAGACTCAGAACCCACAAGTAAGATTAAAAATACTAAAGATACAATGGTCATTGATGCATTTCTTATGGGCACTATTGATAAGAGTACTAGGGATTTCCTTATTACAGAATTTCCTAAAATTCCATTATTATATATACTGCCCAAGATTCATAAAACTTTAATTAACCCTCCGGGTAGACCAATTTTGTCAGGTGTGGGTTCAGTCCTTGAACCACTTTCTAAATTTGTTGATTTTCACCTGCAAAAATTGGTCAGTAATTTACCCACCTATCTTAAAGACACTACTGATTTATTAAAGAAATGGAATGCTTTGGGTCCATTGGAAGGTGATATTATCCTCTGTAGTATTGATATTGAAAGTCTGTTTATATCAGTACCACAGGAGGAGGCTCTAAATTGTGTGGAAATGCATTATTAGATACAAATTTACCCAATGCCCTGATTTATTTTATTCTGGACTGCCCTGAAATAGTTCTAAAGAAAAACTATTTCATGTATGACGGGCGATTTTTCTGGCAGCAACAAGGCACGTCAATGGGGTCAGCGGTCGCGCCATCCATTGCCAACCTTTTTGTTTATGAGTTGGAGAAAAATTTGTTTCTTAATAAGACCTTTCAACCATATATTAGACAGTATTTTAGGTATGTGGATGATACCTTAATTTTATGGGATGGTCCGATTGGTAAATTTGAGCAAATGGTATCTGTAGCAAATAAATCACACCCAACTATTAAATTCACTTTTGAGACCTCTACTAATGAGAGAATTTTCTTGACGTCAACATTAAATTGGATGGTAACAAATTAGTCACAGGGCTATATCGCAAAAAATGGATAGGAATAACCTTTTGCATATCAGGAGCTGCCACCACCCCCTTACATTGAAGGCAATACCTAAGGGTCAGTATATCCGGGCAAGGAAAACCGCTTCCAATGACTCTTTGTATAGAGATGCTGCTAATGATTTGACGAAGCGCTTCATGGATAGGGGTTACCCCAAACAAAAATTAGAACATGTCGCCAATGAGGTTGGTAAGTTGCCTCGTGAGAAATTATTAAAGCCAAAAGTTCATATTTATAATGACAACAGAATGAATTTTGTGGGGAAATTTGATAAGAAAAGCTGGAAAATAGAGAATCAGAAAGTACTAGCCCATTTTGCAATCAGATACAAAATATGGTAGTTTATTCAGCAAGTTCCCCAGGTTTGCTTATAAAAGAGGTTCTTTTCTTAAGGACATTTTATGTCCAACATAATCATTTGGTACAAAGAAATTGTTTGAAGGCAAACCTAAGATAGGCGGGATTGGAAGAAGCTGCTATTACAGAGAGAGGCTAGGTGGATACGCGCCTAGACTGTGTCATGCCCAGAGGTATGAATGAACAATACAGTTTACTCTGTTTCCTGCAGGTTCAATTATATATTGTCTACTCTATTTTTCAGGTGAATAAAGTTAGCCAGCTAGTCGGTGGGAAACACGGATCTCCTGCTATAAAAAATTGGTATGGGTGAATCACCTATTACAGGAGATAGAGATATATAATAAGGCTGGCCACTAAAGGTAATATTTCATCAGTAACTGTTGCATATTTTGTAGCTTATCCATTTTGTAACAATAATTTCATTTATATGGAAATGACTTATAAATTTTGCATCTAAACATGTATAGGCAATTTCAATACATAAAGGATTACGTTACCGTGGATAGGCCCTGTATGGGCAGTTTCCTACCACTGGTGTGGTTAGACACATGTACACGTGCAGTGGCCCCCAAGAGTGTTTTTTGTGGATTTGGTTCAACTGGACCGCTGCACTGTCACTTTAATGTTAATGTATAATGAAGCATTACTTTGCTTAACTTTGCTTGTAGCATTTTTTCACAATGGTATATTATATAATGACCCATCACTTCTACAATTGTATTTTGGTTGCAGCACAGAGCAACAACTAGGAACTAAAGCTAAACAACTAGGAACGAAAGTATTTTATTCAAAGTTCACCAATCATTTTTTATTTTTGTCAGCGGTACTTTACTTGTTCCCTTGGGGGTGGGCTGGGGCTCAGTAAAATTTGCCACTGCTTGCCAAGTTAGGATACTGGTAAGGAAAACACCTGCCCACTAGAACCCAGGAGGGTATTACTTGGCAGTGCAGAAGTCTGAAAGGGGTTTGAAAAACTGCAGCTCTCCCTGAAAGGACCAGGGGTTATCAGTAAATAGAACATAATACGGACCAATGGGTCACATCGGCAGATCAACAGGAGAAGAGGAACTGTTAATCATAGTTACTGTACTCTACCTGGTTCCCAGGCCACTGTTGCCTCCATTTCGGGAGACTGGTATAGTTAATTGTTTACAGATAGGTCCAGGAAAATGTTCCCATTTTATATATTGCTTAACTCTCTGCTTTGCATCCAATAGGAAACAAGAAATTACCCAGAAACCTACCCTCCCTTCCACGGGATGAGTTGGTGGAGAATCTTCACCTTCAGAAACAGATTTTGGAGCTGGCCTCAATACTTGATGTCCGGAACCTATACCTAGAGAGCACCATGGATGAATACTAGAGATAAAGCCCACGTTTACATAAACTTTTGTGCTTTTAAAGCCACAGAATATGAAAGGTGCATTTTTTTTAAGGCAACCCCCACCATACAGAGTACTTGACCTTTTTACTTTGTGAATTCCAAGCCTTGAAAATGGAGCAAGAGCCTCTCTGAAAGGGGAGTTTCAGAGGAACCATGGTGCACCTGCACTTACCCCAACCCTGTTATGGTCAGTAGTGTCACACCTAGTGCTTGTGTTTCTGCTTTTAGGCCATACCTAGCTCCCTGCGCATGATGTTTTATGTGTTTTGCTCTGGACCCGAGAAATCCCCAGCATGGAAATTCCCATTGCGAGAAAACCAGAGCCGTGTGATGTGATTTAATGCAATGGAATAGTGTGTGCTTTAGGAAGTGGTGTGACAAAGCATCCATTTCTGCATACGCAACCAACAGGGCTGCTGTAGGCATTACACCACAGCAGCTTTGTTTCCTTACTTGTTATTTGAACAGTTCTAATTGTTCTTTATAATGAGAACTGATGTTGGTACTTGGCAGGCCTCACAAGCCATGTGATGAAGGAGTGAGGCAAGCTCTAAAAGTGTTATATTTTCCTTGATCAATATATTTATTTGTTTTTTTTGTATCTTGTAATGTTTGGTTACTTTGCCAAAGCCACTAAATAGTGGGTACCTGGTTTAAAACAAAGTGACTTTTGCAGAAACTGTACACTGAGTGGGGTTAACAACACGATTGGCACTTATTAAGGCAGTGACTGATACAGAGGTTTTAGTGAATGTATCTCCCCCTGTCAAAGGTCCTGCAGTGCATGTGACTACCTGTGGCTCGGTGTATTGTGGGTAGCTGGTCCCTGCGACCTTTAAACCAAAATTAAGTTTTATGACAGTAAGATGTTTATCTTAGAATTTGTTTGTTCTTTTTACAGTCCAGGTGGAAGGAGTCTTTGGTCTCTTGGTGCAGAAATCTTGATGCCATGTTATTGGGCTTAGCCAATAGTTAAACCTGACATCTGTGGCTGCATTGGCTGATTAAGGTATAGGAAACTGTAGCATCAAAGAATGCAGAATCCTATTGAGCAGCCAATGAAAAAGTTACTTTTTACAAAATAAAATACCTGCTATTGGTGCATTAAGATGGGTTTCAAGGACAAATAGGTATGATGCTCTTGGCCCCTTCTTACAAGCCCCCTATGGTTCACTTCATTTCTGAGAATAAGCTGTGTGATATTAGCTTGTCCCATTGTCATTTCAATAAAACATTTTGCACCTCCTTCTGTTAAGTATTAACGTACAGGACAACTCCACAGGACCTTTTTATCCTTTTAGGACAGAGATTCACTTTCAACATTCAGCTTCACATTTATATTAGTACCAATCATTCTTTTAAAGCTGGCTGTGCTCATACCAGTAATACCATTACCATTTTGGTGGGCCACCAATTCCTAACAATCTCTGTGTAGTCTGGATATTGGTTCAGAATTGGGCAGGGTTAAAAAATGTATCAGCTGATGTGCCATGTTGGCCAGTACGTAATACATCAGCAGATGAGGAGGAGGGAGGAAGGGGTGCTCTTTGCACAAATAATCAAAACGGTTGGCCATACCATATGTGTCCCCTGAATGCTCTCCATTTATCCCCCGGGCTGATAAGAGTAGTGAACCAATCTTCTGGCGTGTGTAGGAGAATCTCAGTAGGGATTAGCAGCCTCTAAAGTGCTACGGCCCACATTGCCTTTCATCAGTAAGCAGAGTTTACTATTTTAGGTACAATCCTATGTGCCCTGTGATCAGTGACTTTACATGTTATGGATCATATGCAGTAATGCATTTCTGCTGCTTCATAAGTGAAAGAGTAAAAACTGTCCAACTTTTTCAATCTTGTCCCATGAGAAGGCGAGTAATCTCCATTTTCCCTGTGTTTACTAGTGATTTTTTGTGTGTGTGACCTGCTAATATATTGTATAAACAATATAGGGGCACTTATTTTTCATTAGTAAACACACCCAGTGATAAGTCTCAGTGGCAGCTGGGTTCAGAAAGTGGACTACCACACTGTTCTGCTTGCTGCACCTTTTTGTTGATGTTGTGACCCATAAAGCTGGGCCTGTTGCTAAGAATCAATCGTAAGGGTGTGCTAGACAATAGAAAACCAGCTCCTTGTAATCCCAGGTGCACGCTGTACCCTCTGCCTGGTAAAGTAATAAAAATAATAAAAACAGCAGCCGGTTATTTTAAAAAGTGATAACTTACTTGAGTGCCGAAAGCTTACTTAAGTAAAGTGATCACTTTTCAAAATAAACTTGAGTGCTTGCTGCTTTCATTATTTTGTTACTAAGAATCAGGGTTCTTTGCCTCCACACTAGATCAATGGCTGTTGGGTACCACAGCAAATCATTTGGTGTAGGAAGAGTATCTGCAGTTTTACTCAGCATTGTACATCTATATTCCCTTAAATGTTCCTTTGTCATTTCAGAAAGAACTCTAGTTAACTTCTATTCAGTATGTGGTTTTGTTTCTCCTTTTTTTTGGGCTTCTCCCTCCCTCACCTCCAGTTAATGCCAAGGTATAGTACTGAGAAAGGAAACAAGAGAAGCAACTTGTCTGCTTTCTCTGAACCACTTATTAGGGCCCATCCAAAAACATGACAGGACTATAGGTCACATGGCCACCAGGCATCTTAAATACCAATATTTTTAAAACTGAATCATATCACTTTATCCACAGAGCCCTAATCCTCTAGGATCTATATCAGTTCCAGTTCAGAACCAAGATGTAGTGGCAAGCGAGTGATGTTCTATGAAACCCACATTCTATATGCTGTACAGGTATGGGCAAACTGTACCGTATGTTTACATGCATTCATAGCTAAAGACGAAGCAGTGTGTTATAGAGCCGCGGGCCAGTGGCGCTGCTCAGAATTAGTGCACTAGTATTAGGCAGGCTCATTACTTGCACAAAGCTGCCTTCATGGTTTGTTCTGCTGTGCCTGTGATGTTGTCAGTCTGCAACACAAACACCCAAGGATCACTTATCTGATCACTTGTTTAATCCCTCCCTTTTCAAAATGACCAATTTCACTAATTTGTTTTATCAGGCATGTCCCACCAACAGCTAGTCCTAAAAGGAATTTCAGCAAAAACAACTTTGCTATGTGCATTAGTTGAGGTTCAAACTTTAAAATCAGTCTATTTACTTATATATATCTAACTTTTCTGCTTGCTTAGGGAGTAAATTTACTGGAAATAGTAGATCCACCTTGTTCCTGGCATGGAGGCTAGCATTCTAGATATTAACTGAATCTCAAGCAACTCATGGGAAAGATCAGTAAGTTTTTATCTGATAGACTTGCTAGCATTTCATCACTGCTGTACCAAAACCTGCAGACCCGTAAGCAGTTTCTGCCTAAAAAAAAGGGTCAGTATTGGAAGACAAAATTGTGAGGCTTATACAGGAACATCACCTACCCCAGAGCAGTAACCCATCCATAGGGGTTTTAGAGAAATCTTTAGCTTTGGACGAAAGGATTCATTCATATAATTCATATTCAGAAGGCTAATGGTACATTGGCTTTGGTTGCCATTTAAATAGCGTTGGTAATGTCTTCTATTAAGTGCAGAGTACACACGGTCTACACTGTCATGGATGGAATTTTTAAGGTTACTTCTCATCATATTTAATTTCCATAATAACAGCACTCTTAATCATATTCTCATTACACCCTGACCACACACTTTTTTGTGGTGCTAAAACAGTACAGTCAAAAAGGTTGGCTCCACTGGGCAAGTCTGTCATGTTTTGAACAGTTCTATCACTTATTGTGACATTTGCCTCAAAGTTAGTACTATATAGACTCTTAAGGGATTACGTAGTTATATAAGCGTGACTTAGCCCAGCCCAAATAGATATTTGTGTTTTTCATTCTAACTACCCTACAACAGGTCGCTGGTTGTTGTGGGTCACTGGTATAGGGCAACTTTTGCTTTTGTCACTACACAACCCCTTTGAGTTCTATGCAAGGGAAGGAATACAATGTAATGCTATAGAGACTGGCAATACTGGCTTTGGTTACACCAAATGTGTACAGACCTGAATGAACAAAGGAAACTCGATAAGCACAATGTGTAATAGTTGTGAGCATGAGTCCTTCCCTATTTATTATTGTTGTCTATGTTGTGTAGTTGCAAGAAAGTACCTGGGATGTAGCAGGGTGGTATTGGATTAGCACAGTGTACATTGTGTAAACATTTCAAATGTTATATAGCAGATTAGAGAATTTAGCAACAAAAACTATGGAAATTCACTTTAAAATCTTTATAATGAAATGATGTGAACGAGTCACTTCAAGTTTTGTGCTTTTTTTGTAATCGTATGATTTTTTTAATGAATGGGATATTTTATTCCATTATCATATGCCATTTTATTTTCATTAACAAACAAACCTACAAAGCCTTGACAAAAGCCTCATGATTTTATTTCGTGTTTTGTGTGTTGTAAAATGTGTTTTTAGTGTTGGCTCCAGAATCGGCAGCGTCACCAAACGTTCCATGCCTTTCTTGCAATAAAGGGGCAGTTACTGTAGATAGATGTGTTTGTTTCATGGATACCAATAAAGCTCATGTGTTTAAGCCAAGTCCTGAGAGAGGTATTGGTGTGTATTGTTCAGCAGTTATAGATGGGTTTGGAATTTGTCTAGTCTTTTTCAGCCTTTTTTTATGCCACCCATACATAGTCCTGTTGGGTTTCTGTGCCATGGGACAGCACCAAGTGGATGAATTTAACCCCGAGCATTTGTACATTATATACACAAGTTGTTGCTTGGGTCATGGTGTAAATGTTGTTCTCCCTGGAATTACAAAGCGGCCAGATTCAAAATAAATGAAACTGTTACTTGGTCATAACTTTTGGTGTCTGTGGCATTTGTTACACTTACAGTAATCAAAGAACAATGAACCCTAACAGTGCATTTCCAAACCTGGTCTTAAACGCAACTATTACAGATGGAAGAACAAAAAGGCTTAGGGGGTAAGGGTCACTTTCCCAGTTTATCTAAGGAGTTACATACACTGTCTAAATGGAATCTAGATCCACCCTAACTTTTATAGTTAAAACCATTTTTGCAACTAGAATTTATTTAATGCTCATGTAATCATGGTCTTGATAATTTGGCCCAACTCTTCACAGAATGATTATTAAATCAAATATGCTTTTAGTAATGCAATACTCTTCCTCATACTGGTGGGAAACTGGATTTATGGGCACTGGTCTGGAGATGGCCTCAATATTTGGTGTCCAGGACCTTTACTTTTTACATGTTATCTATAATACTTTGTTTTAAAATGGTAAGTATGGCATCCATTTTTGGGAAACTCATTATCCAGAAAGCTCTGAATTACAGAAAGGCCGTCTTCCATAGATTCCATTTTAATCAACTAATTCAGATTTTTAAAAATGATTTCCTTTTTCTCTATAATAATAAAACCGCTCCTTGTATTTGATCCCAACTAAAATATAATTAATCCATATTAGAGTTTAAATAATGTTTAAATGATTTTAGTAGACTTAGAAGGTACAGAGATCCAAATTACAGAAAGTCACCTTATCCAGAAAGCCCCGGGTTCCAAGCATTCTGGATAACAGCTCCCATACCTATATAAAGCTGATGTGGTGCCACTAGGTGTAGGGCTTGTAGTCCCAGACTAACTGATCTCTCATTGAAATTACATTTGGTCTCCAGTATATCTGTCAGCATAACTGCATTTTAGGGTTACCATTTATGTGCTGCCTTGGTGATATAGCAGAATACAGAGAGATAATCTACGTCAGAAAAGAGGAAAACAGCAGCAGCAAAAAAAATCTCCAGTGGGATAAGAAGATGTAGGAAGAAAATAGCAAGAAGAGATAAGCAGCGATGATGGGGAACCAGCAGAAGGTAAGGAGAAGCAGGCCCAACATAAAATAACTGTAAGGCTAATGCGCATTGGGTTGATTCTTGGCATGTGGATAAACACAGGCCGAAAATCAGCCCCTATGTGTCAGCCTTTCCCTCAAAATGCACCTGGAGCCACTGCGTCAGCCTAGGTGCAGGCACCTGGGTCAACACAATGGCTCCAGGCTAAGGCAGAGGGAAAGGCTGGTGCCTGCATTGTGGCATTAGCCTTACTTTTGTCTAGTAAATGACCCTCCCTCGATTTTTTTCGACTATTCCTCTGCAATTTTTTTCAAGTATGATATAAGGTGGTTGTAACATTTTCTGGATAATATAAAATAACACACATGACATGCAGATATATTTTTAAACCCAAAATACGCTTATGTTATCCTGATGGATGAGATGTTTTGTTGTATTGGGCCTTAGTGTGTCCCATAACACATAAAGAGCACACAAACCAACAAAGAGACAGACTTTCTCTTTATATGTACATGATTATGCGGACTCATTTATTACACTATACAAAGTTGCACCTGTGCAGTAACCCATGGCATCCAAATGGAGTGCACAGGCCTGCGGCTATTTGCACAAGACCCCACGCACTGGGCAAAAAGGCTGATTGTGCCCCTTTTTTGCACTTTTCTCACTGTGTGGGGCACTGTAAATGGAAGCCTTTAGAGTACTTCACTGTGTGCCCTACAGCTCTGCAGGACACCACAAGTGCATTCTGTCTTGTGTCCCAAATTTTGCTGAGCCAAACCTAAAATGAGCTGGGGGCTTAGCTGGCTATAGAGTGTATAAGTAAAGCCTGTATGTATAGAGTTTCTTGCCATTACAAAGTGCAGATGAATGCATGTAACTTGTCTGGCACTGATGCGGCTACTTGTCATCTCTGATGTAATAGTCTGCTCTGTTGCAGTATATAGAGGCTGATAATACACTGACCCAATATATACACAGTGCAGCCTGAGGTGTCTAGGAAGCCCTTATGCTTGACTTATAGCCCGCCCGTTTCATGTAGAATAACCCCTTCAGTAAGGATACACCAGGGAGAAGAGAAATAACTTGCATCAGGCTGAGCATTTAATGTAACCCCTCAAGTGCTGGAGTATTTTTTTTAAATTGCATGTTTGAACAGTAGTGATTATTTCAGCAGCCCCTAACCACATTAGAACAACCTTGTGCCCCATAGTGGATGTGCTGACACCCTTAACAACAGTTAAGCAATGCAATTAAAAATAATTCTCCGCTGAAAGTGCATTTAGTGACACCATCAGACTATTCTGTAGGACGTAAAAATTGTGGATCTCATTAGTGATTTATAAAATTTGTGCACAAAAATGAATGTGTTCTGCTAGGATTTAGTGCCTTAGCTGCCATAAAAGAGCTCAGTAACTTAGCTTTTAGAAAGAACAAATTTCTGCTAAAAAAAAAAACAAAAGACCCACTGGCATAAGACAGACTTAGATCAGATTCCTACCTTACCTTTTTTTTTTTCTTTTCTTAGTACCTGACTCCCATATTACCAAGGAATGGTTCCCATAGACATTTAGAGCCATATGCATCAATGGTTTTTACTGTTTTTATACCTTAATTAGTTTTAATTGTCTCCGAGAGCAGCACAAGTGAATTTTAGTCACTAATAAAATTTCCCAATTTCCTCCTTTAGCCAAACAGGGCTAATACTCAGCCTGCGGATAAACAGAGACCAAAACTCAGCCCCTATGCTCCTATCAGTTTTAAGATGTGTCTGCACTATAAGGCTGGGACCACCAGGCAGGGGGGCTGGCACGTGCAGAGAATTTTGCCACTAAAATATGCAAGTCTGCATTTCGGTACAAAAATCTGCTCTGTGTGCCTGCACCCAAGCCAATGTAGCAGCTCGGCCGACCAAGAATCAGTCCTGTGTGGCCGTAGCCGCCAGCTTACATGTGATATATAATAGTGTGATGATGCAACTAAATGCACCTTATTTGAAGTTTGCTTTTTTATTACTTTTCTTATTGCATGTCGCCAATAATTATGCAGAGTGCAATAGATGAAAAGGCAACTTGCAAATTTAGATTATATTGTTGCAGTACCTTTATGTCAGAATTCTAAATTTATATATATTTATAGGCACAAGGAGCCATCCATACTCTGCAGCAGAACCTCTGATTATAACTTGTGCTGCAGACTAAACTGATGTTTGATATGTAATGATCTTGGGAAAAAAAGCCTTTCTATTTATACTGACCCTTTATTGTGACTTTATCACTGCAGGAATTCTACAGCTACAATATTACTTGTTATCATACTAGGAACCAATGTACTGCCTGCTTCCCTGCTGCAAGTGGCCATTCTTTGCTTCACATGGACCCTCGGAAGAAGAAAAGCCGTGGACTCTCTCTCTCAATATGGCTTCAATAAATGAGGATTTGATGACACTGCTGTGTGTGGATATATCTGTTTTCAGGTGAGAGATTTATTGTGATGCTGAACATTAGAGCAGTTAGAGCAGGGGTTCCTAATTTCTTTTTTTTACCTATGAGCCATACTCAAATGTAAACCTTGTTGGGGAGCCACACAAGCATTAAAAAAAATCCTTGGGGATTAAGATAAAGACTGTGATAGGCTAACTGGTAGCTGCTTGTGTAGAGGGCCGGAAGTAGGGAAAGGCAGAAGAGGCACGTGCCTAGGGCGCAACAGTGGTGGAATGGTGCTAGACACGTACCTCTTTTGCTTACCCTAGTCCAGTCCATTGTCCCTCCACTGCTCCAGGTTTCCCTCACCACCTGTATTACCTTTCTCCCACCCCTATCTTCTTCAGTTTGCATAGGCGCACTCACGCACATGTGTGGGGAGGCAGGCGGTGCTGGCCTGGCATTGCATGTGGATGCTCGTCTGCAGAAAGCTGCTTTGAAATAAACCTGTGTCTTTATGCCTCCAAACCTTGCCTTCAAGAAAGGACTTAAAGGAAAACTATACCCCTAAACAATATAGGTCTCTCTAAAAATATACTGCCTTTTGCTTCCACACTACTTTCTGTTACAGTTAAAGCTGCATTATTTCTGGTCATCTGAGGGAGCTCACAGCCCATTACTAAATGGTGGATCAAGGGAAAGGATGTAAAAGGGCAGTATTTACTGATATATATATATATATATATTCCAGTTTGGCGAGATTCTTTAATAGGTCACTTAACATAATACAAACTATCTGTTGGTTAAGTATTCATTCTGGGGGTATAGTTTTCCTTTAGAAAATGAGTACTTACTTTGAGGCCACTTTGACCATCCTCAACAGGAGTGGTTGGCCACTGTTGGCCACAAGCCGATGGTTGGGAAATCACTGAGTTAGAGACTGAATGTGTTCGCTGTAGATCAGTGCTGGCCAAGACTTTGCATGCTGTGGGCCAATTATCAGCGTATTCACACATTTGGAGGGCAAATATTTATAAAACAAAAAGGTCAAACAAAGTAGATTTTGGTACACGTCTGATCTGTTGGCCTATAGCTGAACAGCCTTTTCTAGAAGAAACACTTATTGGATTTGTGAGAAAAATCCCACATCTACTGTCAGGTTTTGGTTTGGTCATGGCATAAGTAAGCCACATTCGCAGGCCAACATAACCCAATAAAAACACATCACACATGAACTGGGGGATTGAAAATAGCTGCAGTTTTATTGATTAAACAAGAGATTATAATATGAATTCACCTAACTCCCAAGTCAAAACCCCCCTAAATGTGACCCAGATGCGCAGTTAAGTCACAGATCACCTCCCCCCCATCATCTGCCTTGAACAGTAAACCAATTACCTCAATGGCAGCAGCTTTGACCCCCTGTACCCCAGTCATGCTTTATGAATCATACCCTGCAAACCTAAAAGGGGTCAAGACTAGGTTCCAGCAGATCACTCAATCTCTATATAGGCCATCTTCATGCAGTTCTGCATCAGTGTGTTCTGGCACAGTTTCTGGGAAAACATTACAGGAAGGGTACGTATCTCCCAGCATGCTCTATGAGATCCAACATATAAGGAAAATAAGACAGGATGAAGTAACTGGCAAAGGTGTTGTGATTGGGGAGTCACCCCTGGGGTAGGGGAGCTCTCTGCCCAGAAAGCAGAAAGTATTTGAGGAATTGATGAAGGGAGACTTAAAAAAACAGTATCTTTCCCACTGCTCTATATGTGCAGACAGCTAAGCCTGGTTCCCTGTTTTGTAACCCTTGTATATTCATGTAGGCATGGTTAGTTTCACCTGTTGTTAATCTGGTCACAGGTGTTCTGTGTTAACCATTAACCTGCCTATATAAGGCTAATGCCCACACGAGGCGTAGGGCGGATATTTTCAGCAAGCGGAAAAGTGCAAAAGTCTAGTTTTTATGCGTTTGTCGGCTACATGTGCCTGCACCCGAACGTATCTCATTCATTCTGGTGCAGGCACATGTAGGAGGTGTAGGGCAGAATTTTCAGCAAGCGCTTTGCCTGTATCCTGACTTCGACTGAACTCCGCCTGGACTGACCCCTTGCCTGTTTTACTTCTCTTCTGGATCCTGATTTTGTTCTGTTCTGGTTTTGACCTGGCCTGCCTGACTCCAACTCTAAGCTCCTTCAGCCCTTTTCAAATGATCAGGTTCCCTTGCTTGCCCAGAACCGTTGCCTTGATCCTCTCACTTTAAGACCTGGCGGCACCCGAGTAGCGGAGGGCTCTACCCGAAGTGAAAGGTGGTTGTTATAGGCAGAAGCGTGAGCTGTGACCGGGACCTTGGCAATTGTTCTGGGTTACCAATCGTGACAGGGGCCCGGCAGTGTCACACTTGCTTATATTAGCCGGGCTCCTGTGCTGTCAGTGTACCAGTATTGGACCAGTCGGAGCCTGCACCCACAGCAGATAACACTAAAATGTTTTACATTCTCCCACTGCATTGCCCGCCCAACTCTGATTGGCCCAGCCCAACCCCACTCCGATTGGCTCAGCCCTCCCCCATAGAGAATCGGACAGAGGACAAGAAAAAAAAAAACAGAAGAAAAAGTGTCAGGCAGAAGAGGTACAGTGGGAAGTAAGATGTCAGAGAATGTTATGGCGAATAGGAAAATAGCAGAGATTGTGAAATACAGAAAGGGAAAGAAAAGTATGTAGAGAACACCAAAGATGTGAGGAAGGGTGGGTGATCCACTTGCAGACATGGGAATGTGGCTGAAGTTTGTACAAAGTAAAGTTTATGAGAGTAGAAAAGTAAGAGAAGCACAAGAAAGCTGAAATGCTAAAAGTAGAAAAGATGAAGAGATAATGGAAGAAAGCAGGACAGAAAAACCTCAGAAAATGGAAATCAGAGAAATGCAAGAACAGAGAAAAGAAATTAATCAGAATTTTGCACCTGCATATTTTTTTTTTAATCTATGTCTGAGCTCTAGGTTCCTTGTGGACATAGCAAGGCAAGTGTATGTTTGTTATCATCTGACAACATTGTGCAGTCTATGTGGCAGGAGGAAGAGACTCTCAGTAAGAGCCGTTTGAGTTTCTTGCTTTAGGAACAAGAAGAATTATTGCCCATGGGAAATCTATGCTACATATGGGAAACAAATCTGACAACTCTTCTTTTGTACTACAACCCTTATCACTGCTGTTGTCATGTCTCTCTCTTGATGGTTACACAGTGGCAGTGCTCCACTCGCTATCATTACTGATCACACAAATGCTTAGGTCGACACCAGCTTGGACTACAGTGAAACGACCAAGTTCTGCAAAGCAGCTCACAGGGTTGTTTTTAAGCAAAGGCATGAAACAACCCCACTCAGTACCGCCCCACCGTTCAGAACGTGAAGCAAAGCTGTATTGGAAATTGGTTTCTTTCTTAATGGAGACCATTTGGGCCCTGGACCACCAATTTGTATTCTGGTTTTTAACTATAAAGGTGGCCATACACAAGCAGATCCGCTCCCTTGGCGATGTCGCCAAGCGAGCGGATCTTCACCCGATATCCCCACCTACGGTGGGCGATATCGGGGAGAATTTAGGTAAAAAAGAAAAATAATCCGATCGTTTGGCCCTGGGGCCAAACAATCGGATTATGTGGGCAGCAATGGGGCAGTCGGTTCGGGGACCGCATCAACGAGCCGATGCGGTCCCCGATCCGACTGGATTTTCTAACCTGGCCGATCGAGATCTGGCCAATTTCAGGCCAGATATCGGTCGGCCAGGCCGCTCTGCTCTCCCCATACACGGGCCGATTAGCTGCCGATATCGGCAGCTATAGTCGGCCCGTGTTTGGGGACCTTTAGGCCACCAGGGGGGCCCTTTTGGTTTTGTTGTACGGGGCCCCGTGCCTATGGCTACACCTGGGCTTACTTGCCAATTGTTTTCATGTCACCCTACCAAATGTATAAACACAATTCTGCCATTTTTCCACTTGTTGGAGGTCATGCAACAATGCACTTGTTTCATTAAGACCAAGCCAAGCAATTAAGAGTTTCTTTATTAGAAAACCATAACTTCTTTCTAATTGTGGCCCAGTAAATATAAAAGTGACCTGTGATAAACAGTGACCACTGACTAAGATATGCAATATATATCAGAGAAGATCTGGGATACCTGGGAGCATATGGCAAAATCCAGACATGTTGCTAAAGTGACATCCTCAGTTTGTAATCCTCACTGCCGAGTTTGATTATTTATTATGGGCAAATAAAATGCTATGCATCAGCTGAAGTGATGTACAAGTTACCACCATTGGACTATGAAGCATCTGAAGTAATAAATGACATTTTACCAGCTGGCCGTCTCATGGCCCATGGAATGCTAAATGCCTCAATACTTAAAGCCCACAGTAAACTAATGTGGAGAAGGAATAACGAGGGGAGGCGGTTTTAGCCTCTTTGTACTTAAAATGCCAGGGCCGAATTTGAATCTCAGTCCGGGCCTGATGGAGGTCTATGTATGGTAACAGATAGGGTTGCCACCTAGGTGGTATTTACCTGACCCAGCTGTTAGAAATGATTCCTGCTACCAATGTTTTAAATAGGCAAGAAAGGGAACACAGCAATGCTGGTGTTATTTGTTTTATTTCAGGAAATATGGTGAACCTAAAAATCCTGGGCTCCCCTCAATTATCCAAACCTTGGGGGCTAAAACTCTTATACACCTGTTGTCTCTATTGTCAACCTGGGGGATAATTGGGCCCTACCCTATTTATTACAAGGAATCAAGAAGAGTGGCTGCTATATCTTGGAAACTAAACAGCATCCCTATCCCCCCATTAATTAAACAAACCTTGTTTGGATTCTTTGGTTCCCTTACATAGCATGTACACTGTACCGGATATATATTTATTTTGTAATCTTTTAGTGTCTCTTTACACGTTTATCTTCCTGTGTAAAGGAAATATAAATACTTTTACCCCCTAAAACCCCAGAATAATGACTCATACAACAGCTTTAGGGTTAATCTGTAAAATGACAGGTTTATTGATAAGAAAAATGAGGGAGCCCTATCTATGAGGCCTGGCTTTTTGGTCCTGAGGAAGGCAAAAACCCTTAAAGAAGCTTGGGCCAATCTGCTTCATGAGGGAAAAATTCCTTCCTGACTCCTTAACGGCAATCGGAATTACTCCCAGGATCAATGCGCCAATGGTGTGGAACGTGATGGTAAGGGCCTGAGGCAGGGGGCCGATGGTGTGGGCCGTTGGCAGGAGGCCGATGGTGTGGGCCGTTGGCAGGGGGCCGATGGTGTGGGCCGTTGGCAGGGGGCTGATGGTGTGGGCTGTAGGCTCATAATGTGGGCCTGAGGCAGGGGGCCGATGGTGTGGGCCGTTGGCAGGGGGGCGATGGTGTGGGCCGTTGGCAGGGGGCCGATGGTGTGGGCCGTTGGCAGGGGGCCGATGGTGTGGGCCGTTGGCAGGGGGCCGATGGTGTGGGCCGTTGGCAGGGGGCTGATGGTGTGAGCTGGGTGTAGGCTGTAGGCCAATAGTTTGGGCCGATGGCATAAGGGCCGAAGGCAGGGGGCCGAGGTGTGGGCCGTTGGCAGGGGGCCGATGGTGTGGGTCGATGGCAGGGGGCCAATGGTGTGGGCTGTAGGCTGATAATGTGGGCTGTTGGCAGGGGGCCGATGGTGTGGGCCTGAGGCAGGGGGGGCCGATGGTGTGGGTCGATGGCAGGGGGCCAATGGTGTGGGCTGTAGGCTGATGGTGTGGGCCGTTGGCAGGGGGCCGATGGTGTGGGCCGTTGGCAGGGGGCCGATGGTGTGGGCCGTTGGCAGGGGGCCGATTGGTGTGGGCCGTTGGCAGGGGGCCGATGGTGTGGGCCGTTGGCAGGGGGCCGATGGTGTGGGCCGTTGGCAGGGGGCCGATGGTGTGGGCCGTTGGCAGGGGGCCGATGGTGTGGGCAGTTAGCAGGGGGCCGATGGTGTGGGCCTGAGGCAGGGGGTCGATGGTGTGGGCCTGAGGCAGGGGGTCGATGGTGTGGGCCTGAGGCAGCGGGCCGATGGCGTGGGCCTGAGGCAGGGGGCCGATGGCGTGGGCCTGAGGCAGGGGGCCGATGGCGTGGGCCTGAGGCAGGGGGCCGATGGCGTGGGCCTGAGGCAGGGGGCCGATGGCGTGGGCCTGAGGCAGGGGGCCGATGGCGTGGGCCTGAGGCAGGGGGCCGATGGCGTGGGCCGATGGCGTGGGCCGTTGGCAGGGGGCCGATGGCGTGGGCCGTTGGCAGGGGGCCGATGGCGTGGGCTGTAGGGCTGTAGGCTGGCCAACTGTGTGGGCCGGTGGCAGGGGTTGATGTGGTGGGCCAGTGGCAGGTGGTGTGGGCTGGTGGCAGGAAGCCAATGGTGTGGGGCTGGTGGCAGGGGGCCGATGGTGTGGGCCTGAGGCAGGGGGCCGATGGTGTGGGCCTGAGGCAGGGGGCCGATGGTTTGGGCCGTTGGCAGGGGGCTGATGGTGTAGGCTGTAGGCTGATAATGTGGGCCTGAGGCAGGGGGCCGATGGTGTGGGCCGTTGGCAGGAGGCCGATGGTGTGGGCCGTTGGCAGGGGGCCGATGGTGTGGGCCGTTGGCAGGGGGCTGATGGTGTGGGCTGTAGGCTCATAATGTGGGCCTGAGGCAGGGGGCCGATGGTGTGGGCCGTTGGCAGGGGGGCGATGGTGTGGGCCGTTGGCAGGGGGCCGATGGTGTGGGCCGTTGGCAGGGGCCGATGGTGTGGGCCGTTGACAGGGGGCCGATGGTGTGGGCCGTTGGCAGGGGGCCGATGGTGTGGGCCGTTGGCAGGGGGCCGATGGTGTGGGCCGTTGGCAGGGGGCCGATGGTGTGGGCCGTTGGCAGGGGGCTGATGGTGTGAGCTGGGTGTAGGCTGTAGGCCAATAGTTTGGGCCGATGGCATAAGGGCCGAAGGCAGGGGGCCGATGGTGTGGGCCGTTGGCAGGGGGCCGATGGTGTGGGTCGATGGCAGGGGGCCAATGGTGTGGGCTGTAGGCTGATAATGTGGGCTGTTGGCAGGGGGCCGATGGTGTGGGTCGATGGCAGGGGGCCAATGGTGTGGGCTGTAGGCTGATAATGTGGGCTGTTGGCAGGGGGGCCGATGGTGTGGGTCGATGGCAGGGGGCCAATGGTGTGGGCTGTAGGCTGATGGTGTGGGCCGTTGGCAGGGGGCCGATGGTGTGGGCCTGAGGCAGGGGGCCGATGGTGTGGGCCGTTGGCAGGGGGCCGATGGTGTGGGCCGTTGGCAGGGGGCCGATGGTGTGGGCCGTTGGCAGGGGGCCGATGGTGTGGGCCGTTGGCAGGGGGCCGATGGTGTGGGCCGTTAGCAGGGGGCCGATGGTGTGGGCCGTTAGCAGGGGGCCGATGGTGTGGGCCTGAGGCAGGGGGCCGATGGTGTGGGCCTAAGGCAGGGGGTCGATGGTGTGGGCCTGAGGCAGGGGGCCGATGGTGTGGGCCTGAGGCAGGGGGCCGATGGTGTGGGCCTGAGGCAGGGGGCCGATGGTGTGGGCCTGAGGCAGGGGGCCGATGCTGTGGGCCTGAGGCAGAGGGCCGATGGTGTGGGCCTGAGGCAGGGGGCCGATGGTTTGGGCCGTTGGCAGGGGGCTCATGGTGTAGGCTGTAGGCTCATAATGTGGGCCTGAGGCAGGGGGCCGATGGTGTGGGCCGTTGGCAGGGGGGCGATGGTGTGGGCCGTTGGCAGGGGGCCGATGGTGTGGGCCGTTGGCAGGGGGCCGATGGTGTGGGCCGTTGGCAGGGGGCCGATGGTGTGGGCCGTTGGCAGGGGGCCGATGGTGTGGGCCGTTAGCAGGGGGCCGATGGTGTGGGCCGTTAGCAGGGGGCCGATGGTGTGGGCCTGAGGCAGGGGGCCGATGGTGTGGGCCTGAGGCAGGGGGCCGATGGCGTGGGCCTGAGGCAGGGGGGCGATGGTGTGGGGCTGAGGCAGGGGGCCGATGGTGTGGGCCTGAGGCAGGGGGCCGATGCTGTGGGCCTGAGGCAGAGGGCCGATGGTGTGGGCCTGAGGCAGGGGGCCGATAATTTGGGCCGTTGGCAGGGGGCTCATGGTGTAGGCTGTAGGCTCATAATGTGGGCCTGAGGCAGGGGGCCGATGGTGTGGGCCGTTGGCAGGGGGGCGATGGTGTGGGCCATTGGCAGGGGGCCGATGGTGTGGGCCGTTGGCAGGGGGCTGATGGTGTGGGCTTTAGGCCGATGGTGTGGGCCTGAGGCAGGGGCCGATGGTGTGGGCCGTTGGCAGGTTGCCGATGGCGTGGGCCTGAGGCAGGGGGCCGATGGCGTGGGCCTTAGGCAGGGGGCCGATGGTGTGGGCCTGAGGCAGGGGGCCGATGGTTTGGGCCTGAGGCAGGGGGCCGATGGTGTGGGCCTGAGGCAGGGGGCCGATGGTTTGGGCCGTTGGCAGGGAGCTGATGGTGTAGGCTGTAGGCTCATAATGTGGGCCTGAGGCAGGGGGCCGATGGTGTGGGCCGTTGGCAGGGGGGCGATGGTGTGGGCCGTTGGGAGGGGGCCGATGGTGTGGGCCGTTGGCAGGGGGCTGATGGTGTGGGCTTTAGGCCGATAATGTGGGCCTGAGGCAGGGGCCGATGGTGTGGGCTGTTGGGAGGGGGCCGATGGCGTGGGCCGTTGGGAGGGGGCCGATGGCGTGGGCCGTAGGCAGGGGGCCGATGGCGTGGGCTTGGTGTAGGCTGTAGGCCAATAGTTTGGGCCGGTGGAATAAGGGCCGATGGTGCGGGCCGGAGGCAGGGGGCATAGAAGGGAAGAGACCAATGGAATGGGATGGAAGGAAGGGGACAAGGGTCAAAGGATAGTGTGATGTGAAGGAGGCAGTGGGCATCGGCCCACTGCCTCCTTCACATCACACTATCCTTTGTACAGCCTACACCACCGGCTCTTTGTCTTCAGGGCTGATATTGAGAGCTGAAGACAAAGAGCCGGTGGTGTAGGCTGTACAAAGGATAGTGTGATGTGAAGGAGGCAGTGGGCCGATGCCCACTGCCTCCTTCACATCACACTATCCTTTGACCCTTGTCCCCTTCCTTCCATCCCATTCCATTGGTCTCTTCCCTTCCATGCCCCCTGCCTCCGGCCCGCACCATCGGCCCTTATTCCACCGGCCCAAACTATTGGCCTACAGCCTACACCAAGCCCACGCCATCGGCCCCCTGCCTACGGCCCACGCCATCGGCCCCCTCCCAACGGCCCACGCCATCGGCCCCCTCCCAACAGCCCACACCATCGGCCCCTGCCTCAGGCCCACATTATCGGCCTAAAGCCCACACCATCAGCCCCCTGCCAACGGCCCACACCATCGGCCCCCTCCCAACGGCCCACACCATCGCCCCCCTGCCAACGGCCCACACCATCGGCCCCCTGCCTCAGGCCCACATTATGAGCCTACAGCCTACACCATCAGCTCCCTGCCAACGGCCCAAACCATCGGCCCCCTGCCTCAGGCCCAAACCATCGGCCCCCTGCCTCAGGCCCACACCATCGGCCCCCTGCCTCAGGCCCACACCATCGGCCCCCTGCCTCAGGCCCACACCATCGGCCCCCTGCCTCAGGCCCACACCATCGGGTTTGGGCTGGAGGAAAGGGCCGATGTTCTGGGCAATGGTAGTCAGCTGATTGTTTGGGCCAGAGGAAAGGGCTGATATTTTGAGATGGAGGCAGATGGCCAATGGTGTGGGCCAGAGGAAAGGGCTGATATTGAGAGCTGAAGACAAAGAGCCGGTGGTGTAGGCTGTAGGTTGGGGGCTAATGGTATTTGCCAGAAAAAGAGGGCATCATCAGGGCCAAAAGCAGAAAGCAGATTCTAAGGGAAAGAAGCAGTAAGCTAATGTAAGAGCCAGATGTAGGCTTCTGATGGGGTAGGCTGGAAGGCAACATTAATACAACAAAAATAAGGGCCAAAGGCAGGGAGCTGATCTTTGGAGCAGAGTTTAGAGCTAATGGCAGAATTGGTTGCTGATTGTAAGGGCTGTAGGCTACAGAACTTTATTGACAGGGTGGAATGCAATCAGAGTGGCCAATGTAAAGGGCCTGAGGTAGGGATCTAATTTTAGCGGCCGATGTTGAGGCTTGGGTCATAGGCTGATGTTAAGAGCTAGAGGCAGGGGCTAAATATGTGCACTTGAAGTGCTCAATGTTATGGGCCAAAGGCAGGGAGCTGATCCTAGGGGCCGATGGTAAGGGCCAAAGGCAGGATTCTAGGGCCAATGTTAAGGGCCAGAGACGGGCCTGAGGGTGTGGGCTGGAAGCAGGCTGGGCAGTGATAAGGGCCAGAAGCAGAGAACTGATTTTGACTGAGACAGGACTGATGTTAAAGGCTGGTTTGGGGCCGGTGTTGGGGCCATAGGATTATGCTTACCAGCTGGAGCTCACATATGAGAATTCTTGGAGAATCACTGGCTTCCGAGATGAAAACATTCTCTTCTGGTCCTCCAAACAAAGCAGTGGCTCTTTATAATCTCCAAAATCCTTCTCTGAAAGCTGCAGTAAAGGGAAAATAAAAAGTATACATTTATCTGTTTCTTGCTTAATAACATTCTTATAGCCAGTAATAGCAGAAACATCCAGGCAAGCAATAAAGAATATTGATGAATATCCCACAGAAATGTTTAGAAACCGAGGATATTAGCAAGTTCCAAGTTTCATAACAACAGATGTATATTATGGTTTCTGGAATTTTAGCATAGAACAGTGCCAGGCTAGAGTTTAGAAGCTCCTCCTTCCCCCAAAATTCCAGAAACCATAATATATATCTGTTATGGAACTTGCTAATATCCTCGGTTTCTACACATTCTAGCGGTTCTTTTTGGGATATATATAGAAGTGATAGCTGCATTCTTGTACTTACTCCTTCTGGCTTCCAGGGCGATGGTGCCTTAAGACTCTCCAGGTCTGCCCAGTCGATGGAATTAAAAAAGGGGTGACTCCTGATGTCTCCCCTTGTGCCCAAGCGCCTCTCTGGATCCTTCTCCAACACCTAAAGGGCAAAGCATCATTAACAGTTATATATGTGGAAGTCAGAAAGCGGTATAATTGTACTTCTTTCCCATTTATTATTATTCTTGATATTCTTTGTTTTAAAATTATCTTTTCTTCTTTTGCTGAATTAGAAATATCTAAATGAATATAAATATCTTTAAAAGGGAATAATTAGGCACCCACCTCGTCCAGGAGTTTCATGGCTTCTGTGCTGAGACCCTCTGGATAGCAGGGCTTGGTTCTGGTCACTGAATGAACCAGACAGTCCAGCTTTGTGCCAGAATAGAATGGTGATTTTCCAGTGGCCATCGTGCACAGAATGATCCCAAACGCCCACCAGTCAACTCCTGGTCCGTATGGCTTCTTTAGATGTTGCTAGAAAAGCAAGAATACATTATTTACTAAATTGACCTTCTGACATGTTTCTACATCCTCCTTAAATTAACTCTTTTCATGCCATGTTAAGATTCATATATTTAAAACAATAGTAAAACAAATCCAGCAGTATTCATGCTTGGTGCTTCACTATTGCTGTTAGTAACTGTATTAGAGCTGAATTCTCACCTCTGGAGCCATGAAGTGGCAGACTCCCGCTGGGGATGTGATCTTCTTTTCCCCTAAAATGTCCTCTGCGACCATTCCGAAATCCACTATTTTGATGTGACCCTCGGTGTTCACTAATATGTTGTTAAGCTTCAGATCCCTGGAAGAGAATGGTTAATAACGGTGTTTAAAAACAGGCCAAAGCTGGTATAAACAAGAGGGGGATTTTTAATTGGATAAAGTGTGTAGTTGTTGAAGGTATATTAATTATAATGTTAGGGATAATGGAAAAACAAGAGCTGAGTTAGCTGCTAATAGAGCAATGTTACTTACCGATGTACAATCCCTCGTGAGTGAAGGAACTGGATGCCTACCACCAGTTCCGCTGCGTAGAAGCTGTACAAAAATATAAACATAACTATTGAGAAATCATATTTCCTGTATAGCAATGGTTCGTTTAATAAAGACCCAGAAGGTGATAAGCATGCACAAATGGTCATACAGTTCAGGTCATACATTATGGTCAAAATGGGCCTAACTACCTGATAAAATCTGGGTATGTGTGGCCAGCTTTAAACTCTAGATAGAATTGTAACATACACCATTGGATGCAACATTTTTTATTAACTGAAGACAGCATTATATTGTTAGCTGATAAAAAGCGTATATTTAATTGTTTGGATACCCCTTAATTTTTTAATATTGTTGACCATATAGTAGGAAAATACAAGGGAAGCACACAGCAGCTGCACAGGAGCAGGGGCATTGTGGGAAGGGGGACTCTATCTGGTTTTAGTAAAGGAAAAGTACCCTATTGTGCATTTGTCTGCCACAGGATAATACCCTGCAGTGTCTTAGTTACTCCCACTACACAAATTATTTTTGGTGTGCAACAATTTTTTTTGATGCCTGCAACTGTTTCTTTGTCGTGTAGCAAATTTCTCCACTGCAAATTTTTACCCTGTTCAGGAACTGATAGCAACCATCCTCTGAACTGGGGAAAACTTGCTGAGAATTAGTAAATAAGTTTGGCAGACAATATTGCATCATTCTGTCCATTTTGACTGCATAAGCTCTAGTGATGAGCGAAATTTTTTGCCAGGCGTGAATTCGCAGTGAATTTCCATGAACCATCTCCCTCTATTTCAGTTTGTATGCTACTTACATTACAGTCTCCATGTCCAGTTTCTGTTTTTCCCTTAGCAGATGATAAAGGCTGGTCTTGCTGACACACTCCATCACCAGAAAGGCATGCAGCTGGTTACATGGATAAATGAAAAGAGCATTAATGTGAGTATTGAGTAAAATGCACTATAATACCCACAAGTACTAATTATTGGGGCACAACTTTATAGAGTGAAAGAACAAAAAACTACAAAGACTGCACTCCATCAATGTATAAAAAACATATTTTAAGACATTATCAATGAAGTAGCAATAGCACCAAATATGATATGATTAATGTCTTAATATATATGAGATGTTTATATATATATATATATATGTGTGTGTGTGTGTGTGTTAATAATATATATGAGCTGAGACATTGGTGAAAGACTGTGATTGGATATAGAAAGTAGCAGAGTAAGGTCTATAATATAAAAAAAAGTTAAACAAAGGCATAGTAACAGGCATAGTAACTATATTGTACCGGCGTTTGGAAAGCTGCAAGCCCCTTGCACAGAAAGGGACACTCTCTGGCGATCTGCAGTGTGCGAGCCTCTGCCCTAATGCTCTCCTGATGTTGAACGTTGTCCTTCTTCCTGATGAATTTAAGAGCAACGTGCTCTGTGGTGTTGACTAAAGATGCCAGCAGAACCTGAGAAAGGCAGAGGGAAGAGCTAAATTATTAAATGATCTGTTTGGACCCAGTAATCAAATTGATTGCATTTGGGTTTCTATTGTAGCCAACCTAATGAAATTTAAGAGGCTGGGCCATTATGTGCGGATTGACATTTAAAATAGGCCATGAGACCAAAATGAGCCCCCAGTAATGGCTGTCTGTGGCTTCTTGCAGCAGCCTGGCATTTACCATAATGTACACATTGCCAGGCCAAGCCTGAGAGTCATTACACTATCTTGTCATCACATACCTTTCCGAAAGATCCTATCCCAAGCACCTTGTGGAGCTTATAGTTGTCAATCAGCAGAGGATTTGGTCTTTCAGCTTCTAGACATGGCTTCTTCAGCTCCCGTTCTTCTGGGGAAAGACATTTAATTTAAGTCACAAAGGTTTGTTTTATACTTTTCTGTTATTCAGACGTATGCTGAGAAGCATTTGAGTTCTATCAAAAATATGTGGCTTAATGTTGGGTATTAGGTTAGAAATTAAACTTATCAATGCAGGCAGGATATAACCAGTACTAACACAAATTGTAATTCTGTATTTTATTATAGTTATCTGAAATGCACCATTATCCTTGATCATACTATGGCAAATTTTCCTCCCAGCAGTGGCTCAAATATCCAGGGCCAAGGGGTGCCAATGCACTGATACCTGGCCCTAATGGGGTGCAAAAGCTGATGTCAGCGGCACTTTTTTGATTGGGAAGTAGACTTTTTCAGGTTTATTAGATCCCTTAAGTTAAAAATGTGCTTTACTGGGACCCAGACTGGAACCCAGGTCCAATATCCAGGTCTTAAAAAGAAAAGTAATTATTTACCTGATGTTACAAGTGTGTCTTTGGATACTTTTGTTAAACTAGTAACTAATGAAGTTAAAGATATTTGGGATAACGATACAGAAATTAAACATCACCCTAATCTTTCTAAAAGGGAACAACATGCACTGAGTACCCTCAAAAATAATCACAATATTATAATTAAAAAGGCAGATAAGGGGGGAGCGGTGGTGGTCCTAGATAGAGATAAATATAATGAAAAAATAATGCGGTAATTGAATAGACTCAGAACCCACAAGTAAGATTAAAAATACTATAGATACAATGGTCATTGATGCATTTCTTATGGGCACTATTGATAAGAGTACTAGGGATTTCCTTATTACAGAATTTCCTAAAATTCCATTATTATATATACTGCCCAAGATTCATAAAACTTTAATTAACCCTCCGGGTAGACCAATTTTGTCAGGTGTGGGTTCAGTCCTTGAACCACTTTCTAAATTTGTTGATTTTCACCTGCAAAAATTGGTCAGTAATTTACCCACCTATCTTAAAGACACTACTGATTTATTAAAGAAATGGAATGCTTTGGGTCCATTGGAAGGTGCTATTATCCTCTGTAGTATTGATATTGAAAGTCTGTTTACATCAGTACCACAGGAGGAGGCTCTAAATTGTGTGGAAATGCATTATTAGATACAAATTTATACCCAATGCCCTGATTTATTTTATTCTGGACTGCCCTGAAATAGTTCTAAAGAAAAACTATTTCATGTATGACGGGCGATTTTTCTGGCAGCAACAAGGCACGTCAATGGGGTCAGCGGTCACGCCATCCATTGCCAACCTTTTTGTTTATGAGTTGGAGAAAAATTTGTTTCTTAATAAGACCTTTCAACCATATATTAGACAGTATTTTAGGTATGTGGCTGATACCTTAATTTTATGGGATGGTCCGATTGGTAAATTTGAGCAAATGGTATCTGAAGCAAATAAATCACACCCAACTGTTAAATTCACTTTTGAGACCTCTACTAATGAGAGAATTTTCTTGACATCAACATTAAATTGGATGGTAACAAAAATGGATAGGAATAACCTTTTGCATATCAAGAGCTGCCACCACCCCCTTACATTGAAGGCAATACCTAAGGGTCAGTATATCCGGGCAAGGAAAATCGCTTCCAATGACCCTTTGTATAGAGATGCTGCTAATGATTTGACGAAGCGCTTCATGGATAGGGGTTACCCCAAACAAAAATTAGAACATGTCGCCAATGTGGTTGGTAAGTTGCCTCGTGAGCAATTATTAAAGCCAAAAGTTCATATTTATAATGACAACAGAATGACTTTTGTGGGGAAATTTGATAAGAAAAGCTGGAAAATAGAAAATGTTATCAGAAAGTACTAGCCCATTTTGCAATCAGATACAAAATATGGTAGTTTATTCAGCAAGTTCCCCAGGTTTGCTTATAAAAGAGGTTCTTTTCTTAAGGACATTTTATGTCCAACATAATCATTTGGTACAAAGAAATTGTTTGAAGGCAAACCTAAGATAGGCACTTTTCCATGTATGGAATGCAATTGTTGCAGTTCCATTATTAAGGGACCTAACATACACCAATCACTAAGTGGGGTGGAAATCCCTTTAAAAGTTTGTGATATTTGTACTAAAGTGCCCATGCGGAATGCTATATGTGGGAAAAACTTTCCGTCCGATTAATACACGTATAAAAGAACATAAGAAATATATTAGGAATTTTAAGGAGGATTCTTACACGGATACATCTGTGTCACGACACTTCATTGATAATAAGCACAGTGCCTGTCAGTTAAAATGGAAACCTGTAAGAGGCGGGATTGGAAGAAGCTGCTATTACAGAGGGAGGCTAGGTGGATACGCGCCTAGACTGTGTCATGCCCAGAGGTATGAATGAACAATACAGTTTACTCTGTTTCCTGCAGGTTCAATTATATATTGTCTACTCTATTTTTCAGGTGAATAAAGTTAGCCAGCTAGTCGGTGGGAAACACGGATCTCCTGCTATAAAACATTGGTATGGGTGAATCACCTATTACAGGAGATAGAGATATATAATAAGGCTGGCCACTAAAGGTAATATTTCATCAGTAACTGTTGCATATTTTGTAGCTTATCCATTTTGTAACAATAATTTCATTTATATGGAAATGACTTATAAATTTTGCATCTAAACATGTATAGGCAATTTCAATACATAAAGGATTACGTTACCCTGGATAGGCCCTGTATGGGCAGTTTCCTACCACTGGTGTGGTTAGACACATGTACACGTGCAGTGGCCCCCAAGAGTGTTTTTTGTGGATTTGGTTCAACTGGACCTCCCTTCTCTTTTACGGAACTGTTTTTAATGGATTTCTAAGGACATTGGATCAACACTTATGGATTTATTATTTGGACTGTATGCTTTATTCACTTTGAACTTTGATGTTCAAAAGGTGTGTTGTTCAAGAGGTGTTTGATCATCTTATATATTATTGTTTCTACAAAGCTATGCACATTGTGGCATTATCTATGCTTAATCGCTGCACTGTCACTTTAATGTTAATGTATAATGAAGCATTACTTTGCTTAACTTTGCTTGTAGCATTTTTTCACAATGGTATATTATATAATGACCCATCACTTCTACAATTGTATTTTGGTTGCAGCACAGAGCAACAACTAGGAACTAAAGTATTTTATTCAAAGTTCACCAATCATTTTTTATTTTTGTCAGCGGTACTTTACTTGTTCCCTTGGGGGTGGGCTGGGGCTCAGTAAAATTTGCCACTGCTTGCCAAGTTAGGATACTGGTAAGGAAAACACCTGCCCACTAGAACCCAGGAGGGTATTACTTGGCAGTGCAGAAGTCTGAAAGGGGTTTGAAAAACTGCAGCTCTCCCTGAAAGGACCAGGGGTTATCAGAGATGCATTTGTGCCATGGTCCCTGTTGCACAAGAGAAAATATCTAAAAGCTCATATTGACAAGGATGCCCTTTCACAGTCTCCTTTAGATTTTCTTCTGTTAAGATTTTAGGCTTAGATGTTATTTGGCAGCGTTTATATATTTAGGTGCTAGGGGGTTTTCAAAGGTGCTTCCCTTAAATATGAATATCACCAATCAGATCATGCTTTTCATAAATCCAGAAACCTGCTCAGCAGCCCACAAAACATGGAACAAGGTTTTCAATGATCTTGAGATTAAATTTGCCATCCGTGTACCCCAAAATCACAAGCCTGCCTATTTGACCAACCGGACTGCACTATTCCATAGCACTGCCTAACTAAACCAGAAAATGCCAGAAGCAGCGAATCTAGGGAGGGTTATTAATGGATAAAAGTTACAGATATTTTATGTTTACCTTCTGCTGGTTCCCCATCGTCGCTGGGTCTCTCTCTCTTCTTGGTGTTTTCTTCCTTCTTTTGAACCTCAGTCTTTTTCTGCTGATGTTGTTTTTGGCAGATGTTATCTATAATATGTAAAATTTTGAATCTTTTAGATTCACTGTCCCTCTCAGTCTTCTCCTCATCAACATCTCTCTTCCTCTTAAGCTCGCTGAGCTCTGGATTTCTGGTGTCTTTTTCCTCCTTTCCACTTCCAGAAATAAAATCTCCTTTCCCCTCACAGCATCTATTATCCATAGCTGATAATATTGACCAAAAATTTAGAAAAAATCTAAACAATATATGCTTCTCTCCAGGGAGACGCACAGAAACGCTTCAGCTACAGAGGCAACTGTAAGTAGAGTGACACAAAAGTGTCCAACTGTCAAAAAGTAACTGACATTTGTCTGTGTGCATTACAATATGCTGTACTAACTAGGTGCCATTGACCACTTCAATGTTTCTTCTACATGCTCTTCAGCAGTGTGCACAAACAACATCTTTATTCCAACTTTTTAAACTGTGTGCCCATTTTGTTTGAGCAGAGAGTGTGGCTATTAGTTAGTATTTGTGTGCACCTTTAAGAGCATGGTTGACAAGGAATATTGATTCAAATGAAGTTGGGAATGGGAGACCCTGCCAACATGGCACAGACATAGAAGAAGCACAAATGGAAGGTGAATGAACTGGAGGAAGATGAGTTAGGAGTCACTGTGCCATTTAATAATGTGACTTATTGTACCGTTTAATGCTAGGAGTTACCATGCCATTTAATACTTTGGGTAACTGTACCATTCAGTGCTGTAAGTCAATAACAAATGTGAATGTGATTGCTCCGGCCCACAGTGCCCAAGTCTGATACTGGGTTTATAAAACACTTGCCCTACAGAGCACAAAGCTGAATTTTGCTATACGTTTATTTATTCCTCTGTTTGGCAAATGTTAGCATTTAGTGCAAATAAAAACTATGATCTGGAAAATATTTTCCAGATAGGAGAATCTACTATAGATAGTCAAAGCAGAGAGGGATAAAAAAAGGATAATAAAGTAGGGATTTTCAATTGGAGCCAAAGGGAACTGATTACTGGTGAAAGGAATGTTTTAAACAAAAGTCTATCAGAATGAGTAATTTTAGTATGCAGAGAAATTCATTAGAAAATTGAGATTAAAGAGGGCCTTTGCCTACCCCCATATTATCGATAGTAACCCCTTAAACCAGGATGGAAATGAAAATAAAACTCAATATTGCCATACAGAGTTAAGGATGAAACCAAATTACACCCCAAATCAAGAAAAAGGAGACTACATTAGACTATATGAGGAAATGATAAAAAGAGACCTGAGGAACTTGCAGGAAAGATGGAAAAACAAATCAGGAGGAAAATGTAACCTTACAACTAAGGAAAGGAATGTCCTGGAGGTTTTAAAAAAATGATAAAATCATAGTGATAAAACCCCCAGACAAAGGGGCAGGGGTGGTAATAATGGATACTGGGAATTACCTAGAAATGTGCAATAAACAGTTGAGAGATGAGGGTACCTATAGAAAATTAAAAAATAACCCACTCATTTTTTAACAATAAATAGCGGAAATTAGTGGAGGAAAAATTACAGGATCCACCTGGTATACCAATCATTTCAGTATAAATTACATTTCTTGTAATGTATCTGAACATGTAGACAAACTATTGCAGAAATATGTTATTAAGCCACCTGCATATTTAAGAGACTCCACACAAGTAATACAAATGCTTCAAGAGTTCAAATGGGACCCCAATATTTTATTATGCACATTAGATGTTAAATCTTTGTACACATCGATCAAGGTCTTAAAGCTGTAGCACACTATTTGGAACTTGATGACCAAATCCCCCCCCCCCCCCCCCGCCACAAAATGAATTTATACTAAAGTCTATTTTATATATTTTAACACACAATTATTTTTGGTTTGAAGATTCTTTTTATTTTCAAATCTGCGGGAGCACCATGGGAACGAGATTCACGCCCAACTATGCCATCCTCCTCATGGGTTATTGGGAAGGCAAATTCTCCCTAAGAATCTCCTCCTCTGGCATCGTTTTATAGGTGATATTTTATTCATATGGCAGGGCCCACAGTCAGAACTACTCAAATTTGTAGAAACCCTAACCCAAAATTATTTTAAATTGAAGTTCTCATTAAATTTTAATTCCAGCCAAATACGTTTTCTAGTTGTAGAAATATATGTGAAAGAAGGGGAAATAAATCTTAACATGCTTTTTTAAAGAAGTTGATGTTTGCAGCTATGTCTCAGCTAGCAGTAACCACCATCCAACATGGATAAATAATATACCCTTTGGCCAGCTATGCCGTATAAAAAAAGAATTGCTCTGAACCACAGGAAATGGATAAATAAATAGATTTTGTCACAAACAGATTTAAGAAAAGGGGATACAAAAAGGAATGTATAAAAAAAATCAGTAGAAAGGTTGCAGAAATAAAGAGGGAGGAGTAAAGGAAAACTAGTAGATAAGGAGACAAGTAAAGATAATAGGTGCACTTTTGTCACTACATATGCGCCTGAAGCTCATGAAGTCAAAAGAATTATCTCAAACATTGGAATATCCTTGAATCGGATAAACTGCTTAAGGATAATAACCACCCAAAAACTTTAGTTTTTAGGGGAGCAAAAAGTTCAAGGCAGCAGCTGGTTCATAGCTATATCCCAACAACGTTAATAGAACCAAAAAAAGAGAAAAATGAACGGAAAGGTTTTTTTTTCCTATGAGCACTTTGCAAGGTGTACAAGTATGCAGTGAAAAGAAAATCATTTCAGGCAAATGCAGTAAATCAGAAAATGTAATTTATTGTCTAGGATGCCCATGCGGACTGCAAGTACGTAGGGAAAACAAACAGGACGTTAAGGGATCGAATAAATGAACATGTGAGAAATATAAAAGCTGGACTAACAAGTCACAGTGTATCCAAACATTTTAAAGAGCAACATCAAAAGAACCCGGAGGGATTAAAATTTTGGGCTACAGGTATGGGATCCTTTATCCGGAAACCCGTTATCCAGAAAGCTCTGAATTATGGAAAGCCCGTCTTCCATAGACTCCATTTTAATCAAATAATTCAGAACTTTAACACTGATTTCCTTTTTATCTGTAGTAATAAAACAGTACCTTATAATTGATCCCAATTAAGATATAAATAATCCTTATTGGATGCAAAACAATCCTATTGGGTTTAATTAATGTTTTATAGATTTTTTAGTAGACTTAAGGTACGGAGATCCAAATTACGGAAAGACCCCTTATCCGGAATACCCTTGGTCCCGAGCATTCTGGATAACGGGTCCTATACCTGTATTGAAATTATAGGAAATAAATTAGCGAGGGGGGACTTAACACAAAAGACACTACAAAGAGAAAGTAAATGGATATATGACATGCAGACCTTTATTCCCCTAGGTTTGAACATTGATATTAACTTGTGAGTATTTTATAATGTTTTTGGGATTAGTATACTGTTATATTTGTAGATGTATTTTTTACACTTTAACTCTGCAAGGAATGTATGTATTTATTTTTTAACTGACTGAAAGTTAACCTGTGTTTTAGATAACTAAGAAAATCAATATAAACAGCCTCCCTATCCTGGTTGTAACCTGGTTATGGTGCTTGTGTTGCTCTCCAAGTCTTTTTACATTTGTCTGTGGCTCACGAGTAAGAAAGGTTGGGGACCCCTGCCCTAAATCATGCTCAAAATGAAGATTCCCTGAAAGTTTTAGTGCTGGCGCTTGTTCTGCCTGAAAACATGGCAGTGAGCATTTCAGGTGAGAATCCCCTGAGAAAAGGGAAAGCTGTGCTCACCACTTGCCACCTAAATTATTAGGCAGGGGTGCAATAAGGGCGTGATAGTATTCATACAGGGAGAAACAAGAGATCCTCTGCTCTCACCCATAACTGTATATTAAGATGATATTTTAAGCATAAAGCCGCTACAAAGTTTTCCCTTGTTTGACACTGTGTGCTTTGGTGTGTAAATAACATGGTGTTATTGATGTATTATCATGTACGTTGACTTCTCCAGGATCCAGAGAGGCACCTGGGAACAAGTGGAGACATCAGGAGTCACCCTTTTTATAGATCCGTGAACTGGGCAGAGCTCGAGAGCCTGAAGTTGCCATCCCCGCCTTTTTTCAACAGAAGATGCACCTGCCTAAGGAGCAACAATGAGGGGGCACCAGGCAGGTACCTCCCCTGCCTACCCCTAGTAAGCACTCGATTTTCCCCATCGCTTGTCTAGCGCGGCAACCCGCACCCCTCGCAATGTCTACACACGTGCGCACCTGCAGGGGGGTAGGGTGCAGGGTCAAGGTGGCCGGCTGTGTTGCCATGGCCACAGGTCAGCTTGGCCTGCCCCTGCTTTATGTTGCATCGGTCTAGAGGGAATTGTGTTTGGAATGGATGCTTGAGTTGTAAGTATTTATAAATTTGGGATTTTCTCACAGGGGGAGTCCACACTGACCATATTTTCGGGTTACCAAGAGCCATTCCCAGGGCTTTTTGAAAAGAGTGAACCACAGTACGCATAGGCATTGTGGCTATATAGTACCTGGAGGGGCCTTTATACGGGACTTTTGCTTGTGCTTCAAAGGATCCAACACTGTGTTTATAATTTGGATTTTATATTATACTCAGGAGCACTTGCCCTACAGGGCACAAAGCTGTATCACCCTAAATCCAGCTCAGAAAGGAAAATTCCTTGAAGGAAAGTGTCAGTACTGGCATTTGTTGAAAACACAGCAGTGAGCATTCCAGATAAGAAATGCCTGAGAAGCAAAAGGGAAAGCTGTGCTCACCACTTAACAACTGTAAATTATTATGTAGGGGTGCAATAAGGGTGTGACAGTATTCATACATGGAGAAAAAGAGATCCTCTGCATTCAGCCATATCTATATATGAAGGACATTTTGAAAGCTTTTAAAAACAATGCCCTCCCAAGAAACAAATCATTGATGATTTTGTCCATATATTGCAATATACATCAAGCTGGCCAACTACGTCAAAGTCATCCCTTCTGGCCAGTCCTACACTCACTTTCAGCTCCTATTCATTATATGTTTTTCACAGGAGTTTCATGGCCAAATCTCCCAAATAGTTGCCTTTTAATTGTACACCACATGGATCATGATTTATATAAAGCTACTAAAAATGCTCCCCCTCTAAACAAAACAGGGATTGTTTGTCCATATATTGCAATATATTCAAGCTGCCCGTGTACGTCAAAATCACCCTTTGTTTTACGTAGTGTTGTTTGGTGCGTAGTGTTGTATTGGGCAATAAATGCCCATCACCCTTATTTGGCCGCTGGCTGAGGGTAGAGGTGACTGAAATATGTAAAATTTCTACTTTGAAAATAATTGGCTAAAAATATCATGACTTGTACTGAAAGCTAGGATGCAGCCCTGATTTCATGCTCAGGATAAGCCTGGCTTTGCTGTCCCTTGTTATAATCTGAGCTGACATGTTTCTGATGTAGACATAACATGCGGTGTCCATTTGTTTTGCAGCCTTCATCCAGGCGATCTCTACCCTTTCACTAGAAAACCTTTATTTATCATTGTGGATTCTTCGAACAGTGTGGCCTACAAGGTATTTAAACCTTTTCCTAATAGAAGCTTAAGGGGAGTAAGTGAAAATTCAGATTTGCAAGTTGGTATAGGAATCCTATAATTCCTTCACATCCAAAAAAAGTGCGTGCTGGAAAACAACAGGTTTAACCTTTAGTTAGGCATAGTGGAGTAACAATAGAGGGAGCAGACCCCGTGGTCGAGAGCCAAGTAAGGATCCTTAGTCTTACTGCTACCAGATATATGCATGTAGGGCCGTGATCCCCAACCAGTGGCTCGTGAGTAACATGTTGCTCCCCAACCCCTTGGATGTTGCTCCCAGTGGCCTCAAAGTAGGTGCTCCTTTTTAAATTTCTGGTTTGGAGGCAATAGTTGATTGCATAAAACCCAGTGTAAAGCCAAACAGAACCTCATACAGTCTGTCATTCCACATAGTGGCTACCAAATAGGCAATTATAGCTCTTATTGGCACCCCCAGGAACTTTATTCATGCTTGTGTTGCTCCCCAACACTTTTCCCATTTGAATGTGGCTCACTGGTATAAAAGGTTGAGGATCCCTGATGTAGGGGATTGAAGGTAGGTTACACTACCGGTTAGGCAGGGTCAAGAGCAGATTAAAATTATGCATTGCATCTTTTAAACAGTGTGATACAGCATTATAGGACAGTTTACTGCCAGCAAATGTAAGAAAAGATATACTGTATACATATGCCTCCTATATTAACCTTAACCTACTTCAACTCCATAACCGTAAAGATCCACCTGGCCTGTGACTGGTCGCAATTCTCTGTTCTGCTGACACCACAGACAGATTTACTCTTTACTTGTAATAATCAGATTTATCTAGATTTAAATTCCCTTAAAGGAGAAGGAAAGGCTAATAAAGTTAATCTCAAGCTGCAGGCATACCTTCAATTCTCTCAATAGTGCCCTTAAGTCTCCCCATATTTCACCTGTTCAGATGATCAGAAGCCAAACAGGAAGAAAAAATGCTGAGCTGTGTAAAGAAAGTTCCCATAATGCCTCACTCCTGCACCGAGACCAAGACCAAGTGTACATGCTCAGTTTGTAAGACTGTGAGGAAGCTTCCTGCTGATTGGCTCAGATTCACATTCCTAAGGGGGGGAGTGAGTTCTTAGCATTCTTGAGGGAGGGGAGAGCAGGAGAGGGGAGAAAGCCGAGAGCTGCGTGTCTCTGGCACATGAATTACAGACACAAGAAATCTTTTGACAGAGAAATCAGTGCAGCGTTTCTGTGAGTGCTTATGGCTGTATTTACACAGACCGTTCTTATAAAGCTTACTTAGTTTTTACCTTTCTTTTTCCTTTAATGTTCTAGCCTTTGTTGCATTGTATTGGTGATTGTGTGAAATATGTGGCAGAGACTGATGTGAAAGATGTTAAACATCTGTAAAGTGCTGGTGCTGTACAAATAAAGGATAATATCAAGCTTTGTTATTCTACAGATCTTTTCATGGCACACTTGCTCAGTATTTCAATCCAATGTTTCTTTCCTTTGTAGAATTTCACCAATTTATTTGGGCAGCCTCTGGTTTGCCTCCTGTCGCCTACAGCATATCCCAAGGCCTTGCAAGGTAAAGCCAGGTCAATGGCCATCGGTCTGTAGCATTTCTGTTTCCTGACTGTACAGGACGATCAGTTGGTTTGGGGCACAGTCTAATAACATACTGGATTTTACTTACTGACGCAGTCTGGGGAAAGACAGGGGAGAGTTATTTTTTGCAGAAATAGTGTAAGGGCTTTACCTTCCATTTATGGGTCAACAAATTAAACTGCTGACATTAAGCATTAGGGAGACAGCAGTAGGAGGGACCTGCTCTCTTACCAGGGCCTAACCAGCAGGGGGCATTAAGTAATAAATTAATTAAAAAAATAAACAAACATGGTTTGTGTGGACCCCGGTCGCCTCTATGAAAGAATACACATATTGTGCCATTTATTGTCCTTTATTCTTAAGTGATAGTAAGCTACTGACTGTGTATTGTGTATTGTCCTTATAGATCACTCTCAGCGTGGGAGCCTATTCACCCTCTTCCTTAATAATCCACTCATGGCATTCCTCTTCGTCTCTGGCCTCTCCAGCATGCGCAAAGGATTATGGGAAAAGTGTCAAGATCATGTCCGAAAAATCAACAGGGATATTGCTCAGCTGCTGACACACTCTCGCTCTATAGGTGGGTGAAGGCAATTTGGTTTATATATGGAGCACACTTTAATGGAAAAACCAGTTTCCCTAAGTTGAAAGGGAAAATGGCATTTTTGTCATGTCTTGTGGTCTGTGAAGAAAGCCATGCTGTATAGCCACCTGTGCAGGCCATGTTCCTGCCAAGGGCAATAGCAGTTAAGCAGCTGACTTGAATTGGAAGTGCCATAGGTTGCTCTGCAAGGATGATTAGCTGTGGAAGTCACACTGTATTGGGTTTTGGGCTGATAATTGCGCATGCAGGCCAACCCTCTGCCCTTTCATGTATGTCAGTGTTTAGCAGGTAGCAGCATCAACCGCAACACACTGGGGCTGAAGAGGGAACATTGTTTAATAACTAGGGGCATGCATCTAAGGACATCATCATTTATGTTTTTAATAAACTGATAACTCTGTTTCCTCTCACAATCAGATCAAGCTTTTCTTCAGTTCTTTGGAGATGAATTCTTGCGATTACTTCTCACAAGATTCATATTTTGTTCTGCAACTTTAAGAATGCACAAGAGTTTCAGGGTAAGCAATCTCCACTGTTGGTTTTAAGCCTGTATTTGTAGAGAATAGTTAAACAACAGTTAAAGATTAAATAGAATTGGAGGGCATTAGTTTTCATTTAAAGGGAGACATAATTTACACATGAGGTGGAATTTATACTTTTATGTGCCAGTTGACTAAGAGACTTTAGTAATCAAGAGGAACAGAGTCATTTAGATGTAAGTGAGATGACATGAGAAGCAGCTTTTAGTAGTTGTTGTGTTTGGAGATGAGAATCTTGGAGGTAAGTTAGTAACAGTTTGCTGCTAAGCTTAAGGCCAAGTCATTAACATTATTATTAAAATGAAATTGAATGCCCTGTCAGGAATACAGGGGAGGTGGGCTGAACATGTGGGGAGGGGGTGGTTCTAATGTGACACCTAGACGCTTGCCTTGGGTGACTGCAAGTAAAGTGACATTGTTAAATAGAGTTTAGATTTTCAGTTTTAAGTGGAAGCGGCTATCCAGGATTCTGTGAAGCTGTGTCTGAAAAGTAACATAGTAGGTGAGGTTCAAATAAGACACAGGTCCATCAAGTTTAACCCTTTTGAGTGAAACCTGCCTAACTACTAGTTCGTACAGAGGAAGGTGAAAAAGAACTCATTTGATGGGTGGGAGGGAAATTTCTTCCTGAGCCCTAACAAAAGTAGGGTTGAGATCGCGACACGAAAGTTGGATCTCTGTCATCAAGTGGTAGAAGAAGCCAAAAGATGTGATGAGGTCAGCAAGATGGAAAATATAAAGAGTAAATAGAACATAATACTTTGCCAAAGCCACTAAATAGTGGGTACCTGGTTTAAAACAAAGTGACTTTTGCAGAAACTGTACACTGAGTGGGGTTAACAACACGATTGGCACTTATTAAGGCAGTGACTGATACAGAGGTTTTAGTGAATGTATCTCCCCCTGTCAAAGGTCCTGCAGTGCATGTGACTACCTGTGGCTCGGTGTATTGTGGGTAGCTGGTCCCTGCGGCCCTTTAAACCAAAATTAAGTTTTATGACAGTAAGATGTTTATCTTAGAATTTGTTTGTTCTTTTTACAGTCCAGGTGGAAGGAGTCTCTCTTGGTGCAGAAATCTTGATGCCATGTTATTGGGCTTAGCCAATAATTAGACCTGACATCTGTGGCTGCATTGGCTGGTTAAGGTATAGGAAACTGTAGCATCAAATTGCAGAATCCTATAGAACAGCCAATGAAAAAGTTACTCTTTACAAAATAAAATACCTGCTATTGGTGCATTAAGATGGGTTTCAAGGACAAATAGGTATGATTCTCTTGGCCCCTTCTTACAAGCCCCCTATGGTTCACTTCATTTCTGAGAATAAGCTGTGTGATATTAGCTTGTCCCATTGTCATTTCAATAAAACATTTTAACACCTCCTTCTGTTCAGTATTAACGTACAGGACAACTCCACAGGACCTTTTTATCCTTTTAGGACAGAGATTCACTTTCAACATACAGCTTCACATTTATTTTAGTACCAATCATTCTTTTAAAGCTGGCTGTGCTCATACCAGTAATACCATTACCATTATGGTGGGCCACCAATTCCTAACAATCTCCGTGTAGTTTGGATATTGGTTCAGAATTGGGCAGGGTTAAAAAATGTATCCGCTGATGCGCCATGTTGGCCAGTACGTGATACATCAGCATATGAGGAGGAGGAAGGGGTGCTCTTTGCACAAATAATCAAAACGATCGGCCATACCATATGTGTCCCCTGAATGCTCTCCATTTATCCCCTGGGCTGATAAAGAGTAGTGAACCAGCCTTCTGGTGTGTGTAGGAGAATCTCAGTAGGGATTAGCAGCCTCTAAAGTGCTTGGACCCACATTGCCTTTCATCAGTAAGCAGAGTTTACAATTTTAGGTACAATCCTATGTGCCCTGTGATCATAGTGACTTTACATGTTATGGATCATATGCAGTAAATGTTATTTCTGCTGCTTCATAAGTGAAAGAGTAAAAACTGTCCAACTTTTTGAATCTTGTCCCATGAGAAGGCGAGTAATCTCCATTATCCCTCTGTTTACTAGTGATTTCTTGTGTGTGTGACCTGCGAATATATTGTATAAACAATATAGGGGCACTTATTTTTCATTAGTAAACACACCCAGTGATAAGTCTCAGTGGCAGCTGGGTTCAGAAAGTGACTACCACATCTGTTCTGCTTGCCTGCACCTTTTTTGCTGATGTTGTAACGCCATAAAACTTTTCCTGTTGCTAAGAATCAGTAGAATAGGTTCAGGTGTGCTACACAATAGAAAACCAGCTCCTTGTAATCCCAGGTGCACGCTGTACCCTCTGCCTGGGTAAAGTAATAAAAAATAATAAAAACAGCAGCACTCCGGTTATTTTAAAAAGTGATAACTTTACTTAAGTGCCAAAGGCTTACTGGAGTGCTGCTGTTTTCATTATTTTGTTATTAAGAATCAGGGTTCTTTGCCTCCACCACTAGATCAATGGCTGTTGGGTACCACAGCAAATCATTTGGTGTAGGAAGAGTATCTGCAGTTTTACTCAGCATTGTACATCTACACTCACCAAAAGGATTATTAAGAACACCTGTTCAATTTCTCATTAATGCAATTATCTAATCAACCAATCACATGGCAGTTGCTTCAATGCATTTAGGGGTGTGGTCCTGGTCAAGACAATCTCCCGAACTCCAAACTGAATGTCAGAATGGGAAAGAAAGGTGATTTAAGCAATTTTGAGCGTGGCATGGTTGTTGGTGCCAGACGGGCCGGTCTGAGTATTTCACATGACATAAGTAACGTTGGAACTTGACCCGCCCTTCTCCCAACCAACAACCCGCTTTTACCTCTTTACTTACCATCCCCAATAAACACACAGTCACCAATTCTTGGGATAAAAATGGCCGCAGAAAATTTATTAACAATAAGTGAAGTTTTAATTTAAAACATAACATAAATAACAAATGTGAAACAACATCTCAAACATAACACAAATGTTTGTATAACAAACAAATCAACTTTTAAATAGCCAAACACTGTAACAATCCAATAACTGCGCAGCGCAACTGGCGCTGCCAGCTGCCCTTCTGGCCCGGAACCAACTACCCAACAAAACTCACCTCCTAATCCACTTTCTTACCCCTGAGGTTCCAAGCATGCCAGCCCCACTTAACTATAAAACTCCCCTCCTAACCCAACCATTGCTTTCCCCCAACTTAATCACCCTGCCAACGACACTCCGCTACCTCCACCTCTATAGGGAGGGAGGGTGGGCGTTTTACTCTGCTGACTAAAATGGAGTGAGAAGCGGGAACAGTTACCAGCATTTTATACCCCTTACGAACTAACCAATCACCTGCAACTGGGAGTGGCTACGTCTGTCCAACGTGTCTGTCATGCCCCTGCTTCCCTACGTTTTACTACGGGTCATTGGGCTACTATCTGCTCAGTTACTGGGATTTTCACGCACAACCATTTCTAGGGTTTACAAAGAATGGTGTGAAAAGGGAAAAACATCCAGTATGCGGCAGTCCTGTGGGCGAAAATGCCTTGTTGATGCTAGAGGTCAGAAGAGAATGGGCCGACTGATTCAAGCTGATAGAAGAGCAACTTTGACTGAAATAACCACTTGTTACAACTGTAACTGTAACACTGTAAAAATGTTGCCTGGTCTGATGAGTCTCGATTTCTGTTGAGACATTCAAATGGTAGAGTCAGATTTTGGCGTAAACAGAATGAGAACATGGATCCATCATGCCTTGTTACCACTGTGCAGGCTGGTGGTGGTGGTGTAATGGTGTGGGGGGATGTTTTCTTGGCACACTTTAGGCCCCTTAGTGCCAATTGGGCATTGTTTAAATGCCACAGCCTACCTGAGCATTGTTTCTGACCAAGTCCATCCATTTATGACCACCACTGACCCATCTTCTGATGGCTACTTCCAGCAGGATAATGCACCACGTCATAAAGCTCGAATCATTTCAAATTGGTTTCTTGAACATGACAGTGAGTTCACTGTACTAAAATGGCCCCCACAGTCACCGGATCTCAACCCAATAGAGCATCTTTGGGATGTGGTGGAACGGGAACTTCATGCCCTGGATGTGCATCCCACAAATCTCCATCAACTGCAAGATGCTATCCTATCAATATGGGCCAACATTTCTAAAGAATGCTTTCAGCACCTTGTTGAATCAATGCCACGTAGAATTAAGGCAGTTCTGAAGGCAAAAGGGGGTCAAACACCGTATTAGTATGGTGTTCCTAATAATCCTTTTGGTGAGTGTATATTCCCTTAAATGTTCCTTTGTCATTTCAGAAGAACTCTAGTTTAACTTCTATTCAGTATGTGGTTTTGTTTCTTCTTCTTTGGGCTTCTCCCTCCCTCACTTCCAGTTAATGCCAAGGTATAGTACTGAGAAAGGAAACAAGAGAAGCAACTTGTCTGCTTCCTCTAAACCACTTATTAGGGCCCATTCCAAAAACATGACAGGACTATAGGTCACATGGCCACCAGGGCATCTTCAAAACCAACATTTTTAAAACTGAATCATATCACTTTATCCACAGGAGCCCTAATCCTCTAGGATCTATATCAGTTCCAGTTCAGAACCAAGATGTAGTGCAAGCGAGCGATGTTCTATGAAACCCACATTCTATATGCTGTACAGGTATGGGCAGAACTGTACCGTATGTTTACATGCATTCATAGCTAAAGACGAAGCAGTGTGTTATAGAGCCGCGGGCCAGTGGCGCTGCTCAGAATTAGTGCACTAGTATTAGGCAGGCTCATTACTTGCACAAAGCTGCCTTCATGGTTCGTTCTGCTGTGCCTGTGATGTTGTCAGTCTGCAACACAAACACCCAAGGATCACTTATCTGATCACTTGTTTAATCCCTCCCTTTTCAAAATGACCAATTTCACTAATTTTTTTCATCAGGCATGTCCCACCAACAGCTTCTTCCCTCAAAATTGTTTTCTGCTCTTACATTCAAACTGGCATAACAGTCCAGTCCCTAAAATGAATTTCAGCAAAAACACCTTTGCTATGTGCATTAGTTGAGGTTTAAACTTTAAAATCAGTCTATTTACTTATATATATCTAACTTTTCTGCTTGCTTAGGGAGTGAATTAACTTGAAATAGTAGAACCACCTTGTTCCTGGCATGGAGGCTAGCATTCTAGAATGAATTTTAAGCAACTCATGGAAAAGAAAGTTTTTATTTGATAGACTTGCTAGCATTTCATCACTGCAGTACCAAAACCTGCAGACCCGTAAGCAGTTTCTGCCTAAACAAAGGGTCAGTATTGGAAGAGAAAATTGTGAGGCTTATACAGGAACATCACCTGCCCCAGAGCAGTAACCCATCCATAGGGGTTTTAGAGAAATGTTTAGCTTTGGACAAAAGGATTCATTCATATAATTCATATTCAGAAGGCTAATGGTACATTGGCTTTGGCTGCCCTTTAATAGTGCTGGTAGGTTTCCTAGATTTGCCCATAGATTGTACCTTTTTCCTTGATCACTGGGATTGTTATTTATATTTTTTTAAAAAAGGGCTGCTGTACCTTTAGGCATGTACAGCAGGATAATGATTATGGAACAAGCTATAGGCAAAGGGATACATCCCAACTGTCCCACTTTTGACGGGACAGTCCCGATTTTTATACTACATCCCGCAGTCCCGGATTGTTGTTAGAATGTCCTGCTTCTTCAGCACAGCCACCTTTGCGTCACTCAAGCCGAACCCAGATGAGTTTCCTACACTTACACCTTTCCCAGTCCACTTACAACAAGTAAAATACAGGATGCTTCTCACTGTTCCTCCCATTGGCTGTGCTTGCTCACATGGCTAGGGAAAGGCGCTGGATTTCCCCATTGGCTGTGCTGGCTCACATGGCTAGGGAAAGGGGCTGGATTTCTGCAGCAGCTGGTCTGGAGAGGGGTAGCCAGTGCAGGGCTGAGCTTTCCTGTGTGCTGTAGTCTGTGCAGGAATTAAGAGATGTACTGCTGTAGAGATGAGCAGTGTTTTCTTATCCACCTTGAGTGCACTTTAACCCTTTCAAACTCTGCCTTGTATATTATCCCCCACTTACAATTTGGTGTATTTACATACACATGGTGGGGATCTGGCTGAGCCATAAAAACCAGTTAAAGCAAAAGTAAAATGCAAGTGAAAAGCAAATCTTGGAAGTGAAGGAAAAGCACATAACAGAAATACTGGAAGAAGAGAAAACAAATGTATAAGGAAAGGGAAATAGAAGCAAAGACCTTGAGAACAAAGGTATAAGGTATATACTGTGGTAAATGACGTATAATCATAGTGCCAATATATTTAGCAACAAAAATATGACTGTGGCCCTTTTCCTTAAGTTTATTGTGTTATTGTATTTATTGGGTTTATTACCCAACAAACACTTTTTGGCTAGAAAGTGCTTAAAACACTAGTGCACTTGCGTGTGTGTTTGATGCTGCCATTCCAACCATGGAAAATGGGGGTGTTTTGTAATGTGGGTGTGGTCAAAGGGGCCTGGTCAAAAAATATCGCATCACTTAGCGCGGCATATACTTTGTCCCTCTTTTTAATTTTTAAATGTTGGGAGGTATGGGCAAAGGATTTTAATTGTACTGCTGACAGCTTAAACAAATGCCTTCTCCATTAAGTGCAGAGTACACACGGTCTATACTGTGATGGCTGGAATTTTTAAGGTTACCTCTCAAAAGGTTGGCTCCACTGGGCAAGTCTGTCAAATTTTGAACAGTTCTATTTGCCTCAAAGTTAGTACTATATAGACTCTTAAGGGATTATGTAGTTATATAAGCGTGACTTAGCCCAGTAAAGACCAAATAGATATTTGTGTTTATCATTCTAACTACCCTACAACAGGTCGCTGGTTGTTGTGGGTCACTGGTATAGGGCAACTTTTGCTTTTGTCACTACACAACCCCTTTGAGTTCTATGCAAGGGAAGGAATACAGTGTAATGTTATAGAGACTGGCAATACTGGCTTTGGTTACACCAAATGTGTACAGACCTGAATGAACAAAGGAAACCTGATAAGCATGTGTAATAGTTGTGAGCATGAGTCCTTCCCTATTTATTATTGTTGTCTATGTTGTGTAGTTGCAAGAAAGTACCTGGGATGTAGCAGGGTGGTATTGGATTAGCACAGTGTACATTGTGTAAAATTTCAAAAGTTATATAGCAGATTAGAGAATTTAGCAACAAAAACTATGGAAATTCACTTTAAAATGTTTATAATGAAATGATGTGAACCAGTCGCTTCAAGTTTTGTGCTTTTTTTGTAATCTTACGGTTTTTTTAATGAATGGGATATTTTATTCCATTATCATATGTCATTTTATTTTCATTAACAAACAAACCTACAAAGCCTTGACAAAAGCCTCATGATTTTATTTCGTGTTTTGTGTGTTGTAAAATGTGTTTTTAGTGTTGGCTCCAGAATCGGCAGCGTCACCAAACGTTCCCTGCCTTTCTTGCAATAAAGGGGCAGTTACTGTAGATAGATGTGTTTGTTTCATGGATACCAATAAAGCTCATGTGTTTAAGCCAAGTCCTGAGAGAGGTATTTGGTGTGTATTGTTCAGCAGTTATAGATGGGTTTGGAATTTGTCTAGTCTTTTTCAGCCTTTTTGTTATGCCACCCATACATAGTCCTGTTGGGTTTCTGTGCCATGGGACAGCACCAAGTGGATGAATTTAACCCCGAGCATTTGTACATTATATACACAAGTTGTTGCTTGGGTCATGGTGTAAATGTTGTTCTCCCTGGAATTACAAAGCAGCCAGATACAAAATAAATGAAACTGTTACTTGGTCATAACTTTTGGTGTCTGTGGCATTTGTTACACTTACAGCAATCAAAGAACAATGAACCCTAACAGTGCATTTCCAAACCTGGTCTTAAACGCAACTATTACAGATGGAAGAACAAAAAGGCTTAGGGGGTAAGGGTCACTTTCCCAGTTTATCTAAGGAGTTACATACACTGTCTAAATGGAATCTAGATCCACCCTAACTTTTATAGTTAAAACCATTTTTGCAACTAGAATTTATTTAATGCTCATGTAATCATGGTTCTTGATAATTTGGCCCAACTCTTCACAGAATGATTATTAAATCAAATATGCTTTTAGTAATGAACATTAAATGCAATACTCTTCCTCATACTGGTGGGAAACTGGATTTATGGACACTGGTCTGGAGATGGCCTCAATATTTGGTGTCCAGGACCTTTACTTTTTACATGTTATCTATAATACTTTGTTTTAAAATGGTAAGTATGGCATCCATTTTTGGGAAACTCATTATCCAGAAAGCTCTGAATTACAGAAAGGCCGTCTTCCATAGATTCCATTTTAATCAACTAATTCAGATTTTTAAAAATGATTTCCTTTTTCTCTATAATAATAAAACCGCTCCTTGTATTTGATCCCAACTAAAATATAATTAATCCTTATTAGAGTTTAAATAATGTTTAAATGATTTTTAGTAGACTTAGAAGGTACAGAGATCCAAATTACAGAAAGTCACCTTATCCAGAAAGCCCCGGGTTCCAAGCATTCTGGATAACAGCTCCCATACCTATATAAAGCTGATGTGGTGCCACTAGGTGTAGGGCTTGTAGTCCCAGACTAACTGATCTCTCATTGAAATTACATTTGGTCTCCAGTGTATCTGTCAGCATAACTGCATTTTAGGGTTACCATTTATGTGCTGCTTTGGTGATATAGCAGAATACAAAGATAGAATCTACATCAGAAAAGAGGGAAAACAGCAGCAGCAAAAAAAAACTCCAGTGGCGTAAGAAGATGGAGGAAGAAAATAGCAAGAAGAGATAAGCAGCAATGATGGGGAACCAGCAGAAGGTAAGGAGAAGCAGGCCCAACATAAAATAACTAAGGCTAATTCACATGGGGTTGATTCTTGGCATGTGGATAAACACAGGCCGAGAATCAACCCCTATGTGCCTTTCCCTGAAAATGCACCTGAAGCCCATTGTGTCAGCCTAGGTGCAAGCCGTATGCGCCGGCACCTGGGTCAACACAATGGCTCCAGGCTAAGGCAGAGGGAAAGGCTGGTGCCAGCATTGCGGCATTAGCCTTACTTTTGTCTAGTAAATGACCCTCCCTCAATTTTTTTCTGCCCTCTGCAATTTTTTTTTCTAGTATGATATAAAGTGGTTGTAACATTTTCTGGATAATATAAAATAACACATGACATGCAGATATATTTTTAAACCTAAAATACGCTTATGTTATCCTGATGGATGAGATGTTTTGTTGTATTGGGCCTTAGCGTGTCCCATAACACATAAAGAGCACACAAACCAACAAAGAGACAGACTTTCTCTTTATATGTACACGATTATGGGACTCATTTATTAACACTGTACAAAGTTGCACCTGTGCAGTAACCCACGGCATCCAAATGGAGTGCACAGGCCTGCGGCTATTTGCACAATACCCCACGCACTGGGCAAAAAAGGCTGATTGTGTCCTTTTTTCGCAGTTTTTTCACTGTGTGGGGCACTGTAAATGAAGCCTTTAGAGTACTTCACTGTGTGCCCTACAGCTCTGCAGGACACCACAAGTGCATTCTGTCTTGGGTCCCAGATTTTGCTGAGCCAAACCTAAAATGAGCTGGGGCTTAGCTGGCTATAGAGTGTATAAGTAAAGCCTGCATGTATAGAGTTTCTTGCCATTACAAACACTAAGTGCAGATGAATGCATGTAACTTTGTCTGGCACTGATGCGGCTACTTGTCATCTCTGATGTAATAGTCTGCTCTGTTGCAGTATATAGAGGCTTATAATACACTGACCAATATATACACAGTGCAGCCTGAGGTGTCTAGGAAGCCCTTATGCTTGACTTATAGCCCGCCCGTTCATGTAGAATAACCCCTTCAGTAAGGATACACCAGTGAGAAAGAGAAATAACTTGCATCAGGCTGAGCATTTAATGTAACCCCTCAAGTGCTGGAGTATTTTTTTTAAATTGCATGTTTGAACAGTAGTGATTATTTCAGCAGCCCCTAACCACATTAGAACAACCTTGTGCCCCATAGTGGATGTGCTGACACCCTAACCCTAAACAACAGTTAAGCAATTCAATTTAAAAAGAATTCTCCGCTGAAAGTGCATTTAGTGACACCATCAGACTATTCTGTAGGACGTAAAAATTGTGGATCTCATTAGGGATTTATAAAATTTGTGCACAAAAATGAATGTGTTCTGCTAGGATTTAGTGCCTTAGCTGCCATAAAAGAGCTCAGTAACTTAGCTTTTAGAAAGAACAAATTTCTGCTAAAAAAAACAAAAAACAAAAGACCCACTGGCATAAGACAGACTTGGCAATTAGATTCCTACCTTACCTTTTTTTTTTTCTTTTCTTAGTACCTGACTCCCATATTACCAAGGAATGGTTCCCATAGACATCTAGAGCCATATGCATCAATGGTTTTTACTGTTTTTATACCTTAATTAGTTTTAATTGTCTCCGAGAGCAGCACAAGTGAATTTTAGTCACTAATAAAATTTACAATTTCCTCCTTTAGCCAAACAGGGCTAATACTCAGCCTGCGGATAAACAGAGACCAAGACTCAGCCCCTATGCTCCTATCAGTTTTAAGATGTGTCTGCACTATAAGGCTATAAGTCTGCATTTCAGTACAAAAATCTGCTCTGTGTGCCTGCACCCAAGCCAATGTAGCAGCTCGGCCGACCAAGAATCAGTCCTGTGTGGCCATAGCCGCCAGCTTACATGTGATATATAATAGTGTGATGATGCAACTAAATGCACCTTATTTGAAGTTTGCTTTTTTATTACTTTTTTTATTGCAATAATTATGCAGAGTGCAATAGATGAAAAGGCAACTTGCAAATTTAGATTATATTGTTGCAGTACCTTTATGTCAGAATTCTAAATTCTACATTTATAGGCACAAGGAGCCATCCATACTCTGCAGCAGAACCTCTGGTTATAACTTGTGCTGCAGACTAAACTGATGTTTGATATGTAATGATCTTGGGAAAAAAGCCTTTCTATTTATACTGACCCTTTATTGTGACTTTATCACTGCAGGAATTCTACAGCTACAATATTACTTGTTATCATACTAGGAACCAATGTACTGCCTGCTTCCCTGCCGCAAGTGGCCATTCTTTGCTTCACATGGACCCTCGGAAGAAGAAAAGCCGTGGACTCTCTCTCAATATGGCTTCAATAAATGAGGATTTGATGACACTGCTGTGTTTGGATATATCTGTTTTCAGGTGAGAGATTTATTGTGATGGTGAAAATTAGAGCAGTTAGAGCAGGGGTTCCTAATTTCTTTTTTTTTACCCATGAGCCATACTCAAATGTAAACATTGTTGGGGAGCCACACAAGCATTAAAAAAATCCTTGGGGATTAAGATAAAGACTGTGATAGGCTAACTGGTAGCTCCTTGTGTAGAGGGCCGGAAGTAGGGAAAGGCTGAAGCCTTGCCTTCAAGAAAGGACTTAAAGGAAAACTATACCCCCAAACAATGTAGGTCTCTATAAAAATATATTGCCTTTTGCTTCCACACTACTTTCTGTTACAGTTAAAGCTGCATTATTTCTGGTCATCTGAGGGAGCACACAGCCCATCACTAAATGGTGGATCAAGGGAAAGGATGTAAAAGGGCAGTATTTACTGATATATGTATATATATATATATATATATATTCCAGTTTGGCGAGATTCTTTAATAGGTCACTTAACATAATACAAACTATCTGTTGGTTAAGTATTCATTCTGGGGGTATAGTTTTCCTTTAGAAAATGAGTACTTACTTTGAGGCCACTTTGACCATCCTCAACAGGAGTGGTTGGCCACTGTTGGCCACAAGCCGATGGTTGGGAAATCACTGAGTTAGAGACTGAATGTGTTCGCTGTAGATCAGTGCTGGCCAAGACTTTGCATGCTGTGGGCCAATTATCAGCGTATTCACACATTTGGAGGGCAAATATTTATAAAACAAAAAGGTCAAACAAAGTAGATTTTGGTACACGTCTGATCTGTTGGCCTATAGCTGGACAGCCTTTTCTAGAAGAAACACTTATTGGATTTGTGAGAAAAATCCCACATCTACTGTCAGGTTTTGGTTTGGTCATGGCATAAGTAAGCCACATTCGCAGGCCAACATAACCCAATAAAAACACATCACACATGAACTGGGGGATTGAAAATAGCTGCAGTTTTATTGATTAAACAAGAGATTATAATATGAATTCACCTAACTCCCAAGTCAAAACCCCCCTAAATGTGACCCAGATGCGCAGTTAAGTCACAGATCACCTCCCCCCATCATCTGCCTTGAACAGTAAACCAATTACCTCAATGGCAGCAGCTTTGACCCCCTGTACCCCAGTCATGCTTTATGAATCATACCCTGCAAACCTAAAAGGGGTCAAGACTAGGTTCCAGCAGATCACTCAATCTCTATATAGGCCATCTTCATGCAGTTCTGCATCAGTGTGTTCTGGCACAGTTTCTGGGAAAACATTACAGGAAGGGTACGTATCTCCCAGCATGCTCTATGAGATCCAACATATAAGGAAAATAAGACAGGATGAAGTAACTGGCAAAGGTGTTGTGATTGGGGAGTCACCCCTGGGGTAGGGGAGCTCTCTGCCCAGAAAGCAGAATGTATTTGAGGAATTGATGAAGGGAGACTTAAAAAAACAGTATCTTTCCCACTGCTCTATATGTGCAGACAGCTAAGCCTGGTTCCCTGCTATGTAACCCTTGTATATTCATGTAAGCATGGTTAGTTTCACCTGTTGTTAATCTGGTCACAGGTGTTCTGTGTTAACCATTAACCTGCCTATATAAGGCTAATGCCCACACAAGGCGTAGGGCGGATATTTTCAGCAAGCGGAAAAGTGCAAAAGTCTAGTTTTTATGCGTTTGTCGGCTACATGTGCCTGCACCCGAACGTATCTCATTCATTCTGGTGCAGGCACATGTAGGAGGTGTAGGGCAGAATTTTCAGCAAGCGCTTTGCCTGTATCCTGACTTCGACTGAACTCCGCCTGGACTGACCCCTTGCCTGTTTTACTTCTCTTCTGGATCCTGATTTTGTTCTGTTCTGGTTTTGACCTGGCCTGCCTGACTCCAACTCTATAAAGCTCCTTCAGCCCTTTTCAAATGATCAGGTTCCCTTGCTTGCCCAGAACCGTTGCCTTGATCCTCTCACTTTAAGACCTGGCGGCACCCGAGTAGCGGAGGGCTCCACCCGAAGTGAAAGGTGGTTGTTATAGGCAGAAGCGTGAGCTGTGACCGGGACCTTGGCAATTGTTCTGGGTTACCGATCGTGACAGGGGCCCGGCAGTGTCACACTTGCTTATATTAGCCGGGCTCCTGTGCTGTCAGTGTACCAGTATTGGACCAGTCGGAGCCTGCACCCACAGCAGATAACACTAAAATGTTTTACATTCTCCCACTGCATTGCCCGCCCAACTCTGATTGGCCCAGCCCAACCCCACTCCGATTGGCTCAGCCCTCCCCCATAGAGAATCTGACAGAGGACAAGAAAAAAAAAACAGAAGAAAAAGTGTCAGGCAGAAGAGGTACAGTGGAAAGTAAGATGTCAGAGAATGTTATGGCGAATAGGAAAATAGCAGAGATTGTGAAATACAGAAAAGGAAAGAGAAGTATGTAGAGAACACCAAAGATGTGAGGAAGGGTGGGTGATCCACTTGCAGACATGGGAATGTGGCTGAAGTTTGTACAAAGTAAAGTTTATGAGAGTAGAAAAGTAAGAGAAGCACATGAAAGCTGAAATGCTAAAAGTAGAAAACATGAAGAGATAATGGAAGAAAGCAGGACAGAAAAACCTCAGAAAATGGAAATCAGAGAAATGCAAGAACAGAGAAAAGAAATTAAGCAGAATTTTGCACCTGCATATTTTTTTTTTAATCTATGTCTGATCTCTAGGTTCCTTGTGGACATAGCAAGACAAGTGTATGTTTGTTATCATCTGACAACATTGTGCAGTCTATGTGGCAGGAGGAAGAGACTCTCAGTAAGAGCCGTTTGAGTTTCTTGCTTTAGGAACAAGGAGAATTGTTGCCCATGGGAAATCTATGCTACATATGGGAAACAAATCTGACAACTCTTCTTTTGTACTACAACCCTTATCACTGCTGTTGTCATGTCTCTCTCTTGATGGTTACACAGTGGCAGTGCTCCACTCGCTATCATTACTGATCACACAAATGCTTAGGTCGACACCAGCTTGGACTACAGTGAAACGACCAAGTTCTGCAAAGAAGCTCACAGGGTTGTTTTTAAGCAAAGGCATGAAACAACCCCACTCAGTACCGCCCCACCGTTCAGAGCTCGAAGCAAAGCTGTATTGGAAATTGGTTTCTTTCTTAATGGAGACCATTTGGGCCCTGGACCACCAATTTGTATTCTGGTTTTTAACTATATAGGTGGCCATACACAAGCAGATCCGCTCCCTTGGCGATGTCGCCAAGCGAGCGGATCTTCACCCGATATCCCCACCTACGGTGGGCGATATCGGGGAGAATTTAGGTAAAAAAGAAAAATAATCCGATCGTTTGGCCCTGGGGCCAAACAATCGGATTATGTGGGCAGCAATGGGGCAGTCGGTTCGGGGACCGCATCAACGAGCCGATGCGGTCCCCGATCCGACTGGATTTTCTAACCTGGCCGATCGAGATCTGGCCAATTTCAGGCCAGATATCGGTCGGCCAGGCCGCTCTGCTCTCCCCATACACGGGCCGATTAGCTGCCGATATCGGCAGCTATAGTCGGCCCGTGTTTGGGGACCTTTAGGCCACCAGGGGGGCCCTTTTGGTTTTGTTGTACGGGGCCCCGTGCCTATGGCTACACCTGGGCTTACTTGCCAATTGTTTTCATGTCACCCTACCAAATGTATAAACACAATTCTGCCATTTTTCCACTTGTTGGAGGTCATGCAACAATGCACTTGTTTCATTAAGACCAAGCCAAGCAATTAAGAGTTTCTTTATTAGAAAACCATAACTTCTTTCTAATTGTGGCCCAGTAAATATAAAAGTGACCTGTGATAAACAGTGACCACTGACTAAGATATGCAATATATATCAGAGAAGATCTGGGATACCTGGGAGCATATGGCAAAATCCAGACATGTTGCTAAAGTGACATCCTCAGTTTGTAATCCTCACTGCCGAGTTTTATTATTTATTATGGGCAAATAAAATGCTATGCATCAGCTGAAGTGATGTACAAGTTACCACCATTGGACTATGAAGCATCTGAAGTAATAAATGACATTTTACCAGCTGGCCGTCTCATGGCCCATGGAATGCTAAATGCCTCAATACTTAAAGCCCACAGTAAACTAATGTGGAGAAGGAATAACGAGGGGAGGCGGTTTTAGCCTCTTTGTACTTAAAATGCCAGGGCCGAATTTGAATCTCAGTCCGGGCCTGATGGAGGTCTATGTATGGTAACAGATAGGGTTGCCACCTAGGTGGTATTTACCTGACCCAGCTGTTAGAAATGATTCCTGCTACCAATGTTTTAAATAGGCAAGAAAGGGAACACAGCAATGCTGGTGTTATTTGTTTTATTTCAGGAAATATGGTGAACCTAAAAATCCTGGGCTCCCCTCAATTATCCAAACCTTGGGGGCTAAAACTCTTATACACCTGTTGTCTCTATTGTCAACCTGGGGGATAATTGGGCCCTACCCTATTTATTACAAGGAATCAAGAAGAGTGGCTGCTATATCTTGGAAACTAAACAGCATCCCTATCCCCCCATTAATTAAACAAACCTTGTTTGGATTCTTTGGTTCCCTTACATAGCATGTACACTGTACCGGATATATATTTATTTTGTAATCTTTTAGTGTCTCTTTACACGTTTATCTTCCTGTGTAAAGGAAATATAAATACTTTTACCCCCTAAAACCCCAGAATAATGACTCATACAACAGCTTTAGGGTTAATCTGTAAAATGACAGGTTTATTGATAAGAAAAATGAGGGAGCCCTATCTATGAGGCCTGGCTTTTTGGTCCTGAGGAAGGCAAAAACCCTTAAAGAAGCTTGGGCCAATCTGCTTCATGAGGGAAAAATTCCTTCCTGACTCCTTAACGGCAATCGGAATTACTCCCAGGATCAATGCGCCAATGGTGTGGAACGTGATGGTAAGGGGGCCAGTAGTGTGAGCTAGAGGGATGTGACGAAGTGTGTAAAAAGTGAGGAAAGGGCCAATGGCAGGACACTAATATGTGCGCTGTATATTTGGAGCCTATGGTTTGGGCTTTAAGCAGGGAGTAATGGTGTGGGCTGGAAGGAGGAGTTGAAGTGTGGGCCGTAAGCAGAAGCATGGTTTTGTAGGTGTGAGTATGAAAGTGTGAGAGGGGCAAATTATGTGGGCTGGAAGTTGAAGGCAAAAAGTGTGGGGCAGAGGATGGTAGAATGTGATGAAGGCAGGGGTTGATTGTGTGGACCAGTGGCAGGGGGCCTATGGTTTGGGTCAGTGGCCAACTGTGTGGGCTGGTGGCAGGGGTTGATGAGGTGGGCCAGTGGCAGGGGGCCAATGGTGTGGGTCAGTGGCCAACTGTGTGGACTGGTGGCAGGGGTTGATGGGGTGGGCCGGTGGCAGGTGGTGTGGGCTGGTGGCAGGGGCCAATGGTGTGGGTCGATGGCAAGGGGCCAATGGTGTGGGCTGTAGGCTGATAATGTGGGCCTGAGGCAGGGGGCCGATGGTGTGGGCCGTTGGCAGGAGGCCGATGGCGTGGGCCGTTGGCAGGGGGCCGATGGCGTGGGCCGTTGGCAAGGGGCCGATGGCGTGGGCCGTTGGCAGGGGGCCGATGGCGTGGGCCGTTGGCAGGGGGCCGATGGCGTGGGCCGTTGGCAGGGGGCCGATGGTGTGGGCTGTAGGGCTGTAGGCTGGCCAACTGTGTGGGCCGGTGGCAGTGGTTGATGTGGTGGGCCAGTGGCAGGTGGTGTGGGCTGGTGGCAGGGGGCCAATGGTGTGGGGCTGGTGGCAGGGGGCCGATGGTGTGGGCCTGAGGCAGGGGGCCGATGGTTTGGGCCGTTGGCAGGGGGCTGATGGTGTAGGCTGTAGGCTGATAATGTGGGCCTGAGGCAGGGGGCCGATGGTGTGGGCCGTTGGCAGGAGGCCGATGGTGTGGGCCGTTGGCAGGGGGCCGATGGTGTGGGCCGTTGGCAGGGGGCTGATGGTGTGGGCTGTAGGCTCATAATGTGGGCCTGAGGCAGGGGGCCGATGGTGTGGGCCGTTGGCAGGGGGCCGTTGGCAGGGGGCCGATGGTGTGGGCCGTTGGCAGGGGGCCGTTGGCAGGGGGCCGTTGGCAGGGGGCCGATGGTGTGGGCCGTTGGCGGGGGGCCGATGGTGTGGGCCGTTGGCAGGGGGCCGATGGTGTGGGCCGTTGGCAGGGGGCTGATGGTGTGAGCTGGGTGTAGGCTGTAGGCCAATAGTTTGGGCCGATGGCATAAGGGCCGAAGGCAGGGGGCCGATGGTGTGGGCCGTTGGCAGGGGGCCGATGGTGTGGGTCGATGGCAGGGGGCCAATGGTGTGGGCTGTAGGCTGATAATGTGGGCCGTTGGCAGGGGGCCGATGGTGTGGGCCGTTGGCAGGGGGCCGATGGTAGGGGGCCGATGGTGTGGGCCGTTGGCAGGGGGCTGATGGTGTGGGCTGTAGGCTCATAATGTGGGCCTGAGGCAGGGGGCCGATGGTGTGGGCCGTTGGCAGGGGGGCGATGGTGTGGGCCGTTGGCAGGGGGCCGTTGGCAGGGGGCCGATGGTGTGGGCCGTTGGCAGGGGGCCGTTGGCAGGGGGCCGATGGTGTGGGCCGTTGGCAGGGGGCTGATGGTGTGAGCTGGGTGTAGGCTGTAGGCCAATAGTTTGGGCCGATGGCATAAGGGCCGTTGGCAGGGGGCCGATGGTGTGGGCCGTTGGCAGGGGGCCGATGGTGTGGGTCGATGGCAGGGGGCCAATGGTGTGGGCTGTAGGCTGATGGTGTGGGCCGTTGGCAGGGGGCCGATGGTGTGGGCCGTTGGCAGGGGGCCGATGGTGTGGGCCGTTGGCAGGGGGCCGATGGTGTGGGCCGTTGGCAGGGGGCCGATGGTGTGGGCCGTTGGCAGGGGGCCGATGGTGTGGGCCGTTGGCAGGGGGCCGATGGTGTGGGCCGTTGGCAGGGGGCCGATGGTGTGGGCAGTTAGCAGGGGGCCGATGGAGTGGGCCTGAGGCAGGGGGCCGATGGTGTGGGCCTGAGGCAGGGGGCCGATGGTGTGGGTCGATGGCAGGGGGCCAATGGTGTGGGCTGTAGGCTGACAATGTGGGCTGTTGGCAGGGGGCCGATGGTGTGGGCCTGAGGCAGGGGGGGCCGATGGTGTGGGTCGATGGCAGGGGGCCAATGGTGTGGGCTGTAGGCTGATGGTGTGGGCCGTTGGCAGGGGGCCGATGGTGTGGGCCGTTGGCAGGGGGCCGATGGTGTGGGCCGTTGGCAGGGGGCCGATGGTGTGGGCCGTTGGCAGGGGGCCGATGGTGTGGGCAGTTAGCAGGGGGCCGATGGAGTGGGCCTGAGGCAGGGGGCCGATGGTGTGGGCCTGAGGCAGGGGGCCGATGGTGTGGGCCTGAGGCAGGGGGTCGATGGTGTGGGCCTGAGACAGGGGGCCGATGGTGTGGGCCTGAGGCAGGGGGCCGATGGTGTGGGCCTGAGGCAGGGGGCCGATGGTGTGGGCCTGAGGCAGGGGGCCGATGGTGTGGGCCTGAGGCAGGGGGCCGATGGTGTGGGCCTGAGGCAGGGGGCCGATGGTGTGGGCCTGAGGCAGGGGGCCGATGGTGTGGGCCTGAGGCAGGGGGCCGATGGTTTGGGCCGTTGGCAGGGGGCCGATGGTGTAGGCTGTAGGCTCATAATGTGGGCCTGAGGCAGGGGGCCGATGGTGTGGGCCGTTGGCAGGGGGGCGATGGTGTGGGCCGTTGGCAGGGGGCCGATGGTGTGGGCCGTTGGCAGGGGGCTGATGGTGTGGGCTTTAGGCCGATAATGTGGGCCTGAGGCAGGGGGCCGATGGTGTGGGCCTGAGGCAGGGGGCCGATGGTGTGGGCCTGAGGCAGGGGGCCGATGGTGTGGGCCTGAGGCAGGGGGTCGATGGTGTGGGCCTGGGACAGGGGGCCGATGGTGTGGGCCTGAGGCAGGGGGCCGATGGTGTGGGCCTGAGGTAGGGGGCCGATGGTGTGGGCCTGAGGCAGGGGGCCGATGGTGTGGGCCTGAGGCAGGGGGCCGATGGTGTGGGCCTGAGGCAGGGGGCCGATGGTGTGGGCCTGAGGCAGGGGGCCGATGGTGTGGGCCTGAGGCAGAGGGCCGATGGTGTGGGCCTGAGGCAGGGGGCCGATGGTTTGGGCCGTTGGCAGGGGGCCGATGGTGTAGGCTGTAGGCTCATAATGTGGGCCTGAGGCAGGGGGCCGATGGTGTGGGCCGTTGGCAGGGGGGCGATGGTGTGGGCCGTTGGCAGGGGGCCGATGGTGTGGGCCGTTGGCAGGGGGCTGATGGTGTGGGCTTTAGGCCGATAATGTGGGCCTGAGGCAGGGGGCCGATGGTGTGGGCCTGAGGCAGGGGGCCGATGGTGTGGGCCTGAGGCAGGGGGTCGATGGTGTGGGCCTGGGACAGGGGGCCGATGGTGTGGGCCTGTGGCAGGGGGCCGATGGTGTGGGCCTGAGGCAGGGGGCCGATGGTGTGGGCCTGAGGCAGGGGGCCGATGGTGTGGGCCTGAGGCAGGGGGCCGATGGTGTGGGCCTGAGGCAGGGGGCCGATGGTGTGGGCCTGAGGCAGAGGGCCGATGGTGTGGGCCTGAGGCAGGGGGCCGATGGTTTGGGCCGTTGGCAGGGGGCCGATGGTGTAGGCTGTAGGCTCATAATGTGGGCCTGAGGCAGGGGGCCGATGGTGTGGGCCGTTGGCAGGGGGGCGATGGTGTGGGCCGTTGGCAGGGGGCCGATGGTGTGGGCCGTTGGCAGGGGGCTGATGGTGTGGGCTTTAGGCCGATAATGTGGGCCTGAGGCAGGGGCCGATGGCGTGGGCCGTTGGGAGGGGGCCGATGGCGTGGGCCGTTGGCAGGTTGCCGATGGCGTGGGCCTGAGGCAGGGGGCCGATGGCGTGGGCCTGAGGCAGGGGGCCGATGGCGTGGGCCTGAGGCAGGGGGCCGATGGCGTGGGCCTGAGGCAGGGGGCCGATGGTTTGGGCCTGAGGCAGGGGGCCGATGGTGTGGGCCTGAGGCAGGGGGCCGATGGTTTGGGCCGTTGGCAGGGAGCTGATGGTGTAGGCTGTAGGCTCATAATGTGGGCCTGAGGCAGGGGGCCGATGGTGTGGGCCGTTGGCAGGGGGGCGATGGTGTGGGCCGTTGGGAGGGGGCCGATGGTGTGGGCCGTTGGCAGGGGGCTGATGGTGTGGGCTTTAGGCCGATAATGTGGGCCTGAGGCAGGGGCCGATGGTGTGGGCTGTTGGGAGGGGGCCGATGGCGTGGGCCGTTGGGAGGGGGCCGATGGCGTGGGCCGTAGGCAGGGGGCCGATGGCGTGGGCTTGGTTTAGGCTGTAGGCCAATAGTTTGGGCCGGTGGAATAAGGGCCGATGGTGCGGGCCGGAGGCAGGGGGCATAGAAGGGAAGAGACCAATGGAATGGGATGGAAGGAAGGGGACAAGGGTCAAAGGATAGTGTGATGTGAAGGAGGCAGTGGGCATCGGCCCACTGCCTCCTTCACATCACACTATCCTTTGTACAGCCTACACCACCGGCTCTTTGTCTTCAGCTCTCAATATCAGCCCTGAAGACAAAGAGCCGGTGGTGTAGGCCCTTGTCCCCTTCCTTCCATCCCATTCCATTGGTCTCTTCCCTTCTATGCCCCCTGCCTCCGGCCCGCACCATCGGCCCTTATTCCACCGGCCCAAACTATTGGCCTACAGCCTACACCAAGCCCACGCCATCGGCCCCCTGCCTACGGCCCACGCCATCGGCCCCCTCCCAACGGCCCACGCCATCGGCCCCCTCCCAACAGCCCACACCATCGGCCCCTGCCTCAGGCCCACATTATCGGCCTAAAGCCCACACCATCAGCCCCCTGCCAACGGCCCACACCATCGGCCCCCTCCCAACGGCCCACACCATCGCCCCCCTGCCAACGGCCCACACCATCGGCCCCCTGCCTCAGGCCCACATTATGAGCCTACAGCCTACACCATCAGCTCCCTGCCAACGGCCCAAACCATCGGCCCCCTGCCTCAGGCCCACACCATCGGCCCCCTGCCTCAGGCCCAAACCATCGGCCCCCTGCCTCAGGCCCACACCATCGGCCCCCTGCCTCAGGCCCACACCATCGGCCCCCTGCCTCAGGCCCACACCATCGGCCCCCTGCCTCAGGCCCACACCATCGGCCCCCTGCCTCAGGCCCACACCATCGGGTTTGGGCTGGAGGAAAGGGACGATGTTCTGGGCAATGGTAGTCAGCTGATTGTTTGGGCCAGAGGAAAGGGCTGATATTTTGAGATGGAGGCAGATGGCCAATGGTGTGGGCCAGAGGAAAGGGCTGATATTGAGAGCTGAAGACAAAGAGCCGGTGGTGTAGGCTGTAGGTTGGGGGCTAATGGTATTTGCCAGAAAAAGAGGGCATCATCAGGGCCAAAAGCAGAAAGCAGATTCTAAGGGAAAGAAGCAGTAAGCTAATGTAAGAGCCAGATGTAGGCTTCTGATGGGGTAGGCTGGAAGGCAACATTAATACAACAAAAATAAGGGCCAAAGGCAGGGAGCTGATCTTTGGAGCAGAGTTTAGAGCTAATGGCAGAATTGGTTGCTGATTGTAAGGGCTGTAGGCTACAGAACTTTATTGACAGGGTGGAATGCAATCAGAGTGGCCAATGTAAAGGGCCTGAGGTAGGGATCTAATTTTAGCGGCCGATGTTGAGGCTTGGGTCATAGGCTGATGTTAAGAGCTAGAGGCAGGGGCTAAATATGTGCACTTGAAGTGCTCAATGTTATGGGCCAAAGGCAGGGAGCTGATCCTAGGGGCCGATGGTAAGGGCCAAAGGCAGGATTCTAGGGCCAATGTTAAGGGCCAGAGACGGGCCTGAGGGTGTGGGCTGGAAGCAGGCTGGGCAGTGATAAGGGCCAGAAGCAGAGAACTGATTTTGACTGAGACAGGACTGATGTTAAAGGCTGGTTTGGGGCCGGTGTTGGGGCCATAGGATTATGCTTACCAGCTGGAGCTCACATATGAGAATTCTTGGAGAATCACTGGCTTCCGAGATGAAAACATTCTCTTCTGGTCCTCCAAACAAAGCAGTGGCTCTTTATAATCTCCAAAATCCTTCTCTGAAAGCTGCAGTAAAGGGAAAATAAAAAGTATACATTTATCTGTTTCTTGCTTAATAACATTCTTATAGCCAGTAATAGCAGAAACATCCAGGCAAGCAATAAAGAATATTGATGAAGATCCCACAGAAATGTATAGAAACCGAGGATATTAGCAAGTTCCAAGTTTCATAACAACAGATGTATATTATGGTTTCTGGAATTTTAGCATAGAACAGTGCCAGGCTAGAGTTTAGAAGCTCCTCCTTCCCCCAAAATTCCAGAAACCATAATATATATCTGTTATGGAACTTGCTAATATCCTCGGTTTCTACACATTCTAGCGGTTCTTTTTGGGATATATATAGAAGTGATAGCTGCATTCTTGTACTTACTCCTTCTGGCTTCCAGGGCGATGGTGCCTTAAGACTCTCCAGGTCTGCCCAGTCGATGGAATTAAAAAAGGGGTGACTCCTGATGTCTCCCCTTGTGCCCAAGCGCCTCTCTGGATCCTTCTCCAACACCTAAAGGGCAAAGCATCATTAACAGTTATATATGTGGAAGTCAGAAAGCGGTATAATTGTACTTCTTTCCCATTTATTATTATTCTTGATATTCTTTGTTTTAAAATTATCTTTTCTTCTTTTGCTGAATTAGAAATATCTAAATGAATATAAATATCTTTAAAAGGGAATAATTAGGCACCCACCTCGTCCAGGAGTTTCATGGCTTCTGTGCTGAGACCCTCTGGATAGCAGGGCTTGGTTCTGGTCACTGAATGAACCAGACAGTCCAGCTTTGTGCCAGAATAGAATGGTGATTTTCCAGTGGCCATCGTGCACAGAATGATCCCAAACGCCCACCAGTCAACTCCTGGTCCGTATGGCTTCTTTAGATGTTGCTAGAAAAGCAAGAATACATTATTTACTAAATTGACCTTCTGACATGTTTCTACATCCTCCTTAAATTAACTCTTTTCATGCCATGTTAAGATTCATATATTTAAAACAATAGTAAAACAAATCCAGCAGTATTCATGCTTGGTGCTTCACTATTGCTGTTAGTAACTGTATTAGAGCTGAATTCTCACCTCTGGAGCCATGAAGTGGCAGACTCCCGCTGGGGATGTGATCTTCTTTTCCCCTAAAATGTCCTCTGCGACCATTCCGAAATCCACTATTTTGATGTGACCCTCGGTGTTCACTAATATGTTGTTAAGCTTCAGATCCCTGGAAGAGAATGGTTAATAACGGTGTTTAAAAACAGGCCAAAGCTGGTATAAACAAGAGGGGGATTTTTAATTGGATAAAGTGTGTAGTTGTTGAAGGTATATTAATTATAATGTTAGGGATAATGGAAAAACAAGAGCTGAGTTAGCTGCTAATAGAGCAATGTTACTTACCGATGTACAATCCCTCGTGAGTGAAGGAACTGGATGCCTACCACCAGTTCCGCTGCGTAGAAGCTGTACAAAAATATAAACATAACTATTGAGAAATCATATTTCCTGTATAGCAATGGTTCATTTAATAAAGACCCAGAAGGTGATAAGCATGCACAAATGGTCATACAGTTCAGGTCATACATTATGGTCAAAATGGGCCTAACTACCTGATAAAATCTGGGTATGTGTGGTCAGCTTTAAACTCTAGATAGAATTGTAACATACACCATTGGATGCAACATTTTTTATTAACTGAAGACAGCATTATATGTTAAGCTGATAAAAAGCGTATATTTAATTGTTTGGATACCCCTTAATTTTTTAATATTGTTGACCATATAGTAGGAAAATACAAGGGAAGCACACAGCAGCTGCACAGGAGCAGGGGCATTGTAGGAAGGGGGACTCTATCTGGTTTTAGTAAAGGAAAAGTAGCCCAAATCTGTAATCTGGCACAGGTACCCTATTGTGCATTTGTCTGCCACAGGATAATTCCCTGCAGTGTCTTAGTTACTCCCACTACACAAATTATTTTTGGTGCGCAACAATTTTTTTTGATGCCTGCAACTGTTTCTTTGTCATGTAGCAAATTTCTCCACTGCAAATTTTTACCCTGTTCAGGAACTGATAGCAACCGTCCTCTGAACTGGGGAAAACTTGCTGAGAATTAGTAAATAAGTTTGGCAGACAATATTGAATCATGCTGTCCATTTTGACTGCATAAGCTCCAGTGATGAGCGAATTTTTTTGCCAGGCGTGAATTCGCAGTGAATTTCCACGTTGGGTAAACGGGAAAAATTGGCATAAATCCATGCCTGGCAAAAATGTAGTCTGAACAAGTTTTCCCCAGCTGAGAGGTTGGTTGCTATCAGTTACTGAACAGGGCAAAAATTTGCAGTGGAAAAATTTGCTACACATTTGCTACACGACAAAGAAACAATATAATTCAAAATAATTGAACCTGGATTTTATTTCACATTTTGTGGATCCAAAGTAAGTGACCAGTAGGCTGAACCTGATGCACCCTTCAGCCTTGTTTAGCTGACATCTGTCCCTGAACCATCTCCCTCTATTTCAGTTTGTATGCTACTTACATTACAGTCTCCATGTCCAGTTTCTGTTTTTCCCTTAGCAGATGATAAAGGCTGGTCTTGCTCACACACTCCATCACCAGAAAGGCATGCAGCTGGTTACACGGATAAATGAAAAGAGCATTAATGTGAGTATTGAGTAAAATGCACTATAATACCCACAAGTACTAATTATTGGGGCACAACTTTATAGAGTGAAAGAACAAAAAACTACAAAGACTGCACTCCATCAATGTATAAAAAACATATTTTAAGACATTATCAATGAAGTAGCAATAGCACCAAATATGATATGATTAATGTCTTAATATATATGAGATGTTTATATATATATATATATATATATATATATGTGTGTGTGTGTGTGTTAATAATATATATGAGCTGAGACATTGGTGAAAGACTGTGATTGGATATAGAAAGTAGCAGAGTAAGGTCTATAATATAAAAAAAAGTTAAACAAAGGCATAGTAACAGGCATAGTAACTATATTGTACCGGCGTTTGGAAAGCTGCAAGCCCCTTGCACAGAAAGGGACACTCTCTGGCGATCTGCAGTGTGCGAGCCTCTGCCCTAATGCTCTCCTGATGTTGAACGTTGTCCTTCTTCCTGATGAATTTAAGAGCAACGTGCTCTGTGGTGTTGACTAAAGATGCCAGCAGAACCTGAGAAAGGCAGAGGGAAGAGTTAAATTATTAAATGATCTGTTTGGACCCAGTAATCAAATTGATTGCATTTGGGTTTCTATTGTAGCCAACCTAATGAAATTTAAGAGGCTGGGCCATTATGTGCGGATTGACATTTAAAATAGGCAATGAGACCAAAATGAGCCCCCAGTAATGGCTGTCTGTGGCTTCTTGCAGCAGCCTGGCATTTACCATAATCTGCACATTGCAAGGCCAAGCCTGAGAGTCATTACACTATCTTGTCATCACATACCTTTCCGAAAGATCCTATCCCAAGCACCTTGTGGAGCTTATAGTTGTCAATCAGCAGAGGATTGGGTCTTTCAGCTTCTAGGCATGGCTTCTTCAGCTCCCGTTCTTCTGGGGAAAGACATTTAATTTAAGTCACAAAGGTCTATTTTATACTTTTCTGTTATTCAGATGTATGCTGAGAAGCATTTGAGTTCTATCAAAAATATGTGGCTTAATGTTGGGTATTAGGTTATAATTTAAACTTATCAATGCAGGCAGGATATTACCAGTACTAACACAAATTGTAATTCTGTATTTTATTACAGTTATCTGAAATGCACCATTATCCTTGATCATACTATGGCAAATTTTCCTCCCAGCAGTGGCTCAAATATCCAGGGCCAAGGGGTGCCAATGCACTGATACCTGGCCCTAATGGGGTGCAAAAGCTGATGTCAGCGGCACTTTTTTGATTGGGAAGTAGACTTTTTCAGGTTTATTACATCCCTTAAGTTAAAAATGTGCTTTACTGGGACCCAGACTGGAACCCAGGTCCAATATCCAGGTCTTAAAAAGAAAAGTAATTATTTACCTGATGTTACAAGTGTGTCTTTGTTAAACTAGTAACTAATGAAGTTATAGATATTTGGGATAACGATACAGAAATTAAACATCACCCTAATCTTTCTAAAAGGGAACAACATGCACTGAGTACCCTCAAAAATAATCACAATATTATAATTAAAAAGGCAGATAAGGGGGGGAGCGGTGGTGGTCCTAGATAGAGATAAATATAATGAAGAAATAATGCGGTTATTGAATATCCCGGGGCACTATTGTACTATAGACTCAGAACCCACAAGTAAGATTAAAAATACTAAAGATACAATGGTCATTGATGCATTTCTTATGGGCACTATTGATAAGAGTACTAGGGATTTCCTTATTACAGAATTTCCTAAAATTCCATTATTATATATACTGCCCAAGATTCATAAAACTTGAATTAACCCTCCGGGTAGACCAATTTTGTCAGGTGTGGGTTCAGTCCTTGAACCACTTTCTAAATTTGTTGATTTTCACCTGCAAAAATTGGTCAGTAATTTACCCACCTATCTTAAAGACACTACTGATTTATTAAAGAAATGGAATGCTTTGGGTCCATTGGAAGGTGATATTATCCTCTGTAGTATTGATATTGAAAGTCTGTTTATATCAGTACCACAGGAGGAGGCTCTAAATTGTGTGGAAATGCATTATTAGATACAAATTTACCCAATGCCCTGATTTATTTTATTCTGGACTGCCCTGAAATAGTTCTAAAGAAAAACTATTTCATGTATGACGGGCGATTTTTCTGGCAGCAACAAGGCACGTCAATGGGGTCAGCGGTCGCGCCATCCATTGCCAACCTTTTTGTTTATGAGTTGGAGAAAAATTTGTTTCTTAATAAGACCTTTCAACCATATATTAGACAGTATTTTAGGTATGTGGATGATACCTTAATTTTATGGGATGGTCCGATTGGTAAATTTGAGCAAATGGTATCTGTAGCAAATAAATCACACCCAACTATTAAATTCACTTTTGAGACCTCTACTAATGAGAGAATTTTCTTGACGTCAACATTAAATTGGATGGTAACAAATTAGTCACAGGGCTATATCGCAAAAAATGGATAGGAATAACCTTTTGCATATCAGGAGCTGCCACCACCCCCTTACATTGAAGGCAATACCTAAGGGTCAGTATATCCGGGCAAGGAAAACCGCTTCCAATGACTCTTTGTATAGAGATGCTGCTAATGATTTGACGAAGCGCTTCATGGATAGGGGTTACCCCAAACAAAAATTAGAACATGTCGCCAATGAGGTTGGTAAGTTGCCTCGTGAGAAATTATTAAAGCCAAAAGTTCATATTTATAATGACAACAGAATGAATTTTGTGGGGAAATTTGATAAGAAAAGCTGGAAAATAGAGAATCAGAAAGTACTAGCCCATTTTGCAATCAGATACAAAATATGGTAGTTTATTCAGCAAGTTCCCCAGGTTTGCTTATAAAAGAGGTTCTTTTCTTAAGGACATTTTATGTCCAACATAATCATTTGGTACAAAGAAATTGTTTGAAGGCAAACCTAAGATAGGCGGGATTGGAAGAAGCTGCTATTACAGAGAGAGGCTAGGTGGATACGCGCCTAGACTGTGTCATGCCCAGAGGTATGAATGAACAATACAGTTTACTCTGTTTCCTGCAGGTTCAATTATATATTGTCTACTCTATTTTTCAGGTGAATAAAGTTAGCCAGCTAGTCGGTGGGAAACACGGATCTCCTGCTATAAAAAATTGGTATGGGTGAATCACCTATTACAGGAGATAGAGATATATAATAAGGCTGGCCACTAAAGGTAATATTTCATCAGTAACTGTTGCATATTTTGTAGCTTATCCATTTTGTAACAATAATTTCATTTATATGGAAAATGGAAAATTTTGCATCTAAACATGTATAGGCAATTTCAATACATAAAGGATTACGTTACCGTGGATAGGCCCTGTATGGGCAGTTTCCTACCACTGGTGTGGTTAGACACATGTACACGTGCAGTGGCCCCCAAGAGTGTTTTTTGTGGATTTGGTTCAACTGGACCTCCCTTCTCTTTTACGGAACTGTTTTTAATGGATTTCTAAGGACATTGGATCAACACTTATGGATTTATTATTTGGACTGTATGCTTTATTCACTTTGAACTTGTGTTTGATCATCTTATATATTATTGTTTCAACAAAGCTATGCACATTGTGGCATTATCTATGCTTAATCGCTGCACTGTCACTTTAATGTTAATGTATAATGAAGCATTACTTTGCTTAACTTTGCTTGTAGCATTTTTTCACAATGGTATATTATATAATGACCCATCACTTCTACAATTGTATTTTGGTTGCAGCACAGAGCAACAACTAGGAACTAAAGCTAAACAACTAGGAACGAAAGTATTTTATTCAAAGTTCACCAATCATTTTTTATTTTTGTCAGCGGTACTTTACTTGTTCCCTTGGGGGTGGGCTGGGGCTCAGTAAAATTTGCCACTGCTTGCCAAGTTAGGATACTGGTAAGGAAAACACCTGCCCACTAGAACCCAGGAGGGTATTACTTGGCAGTGCAGAAGTCTGAAAGGGGTTTGAAAAACTGCAGCTCTCCCTGAAAGGACCAGGGGTTATCAGAGATGCATTTGTGCCATGGTCCCTGTTGCACAAGAGAAAATATCTAAAAGCTCATATTGACAAGGATGCCCTTTCACAGTCTCCTTTAGATTTTCTTCTGTTAAGATTTTAGGCTTAGATGTTATTTGGCAGCGTTTATATATTTAGGTGCTAGGGGGTTTTCAAAGGTGCTTCCCTTAAATATGAATATCACCAATCAGATCATGCTTTTCATAAATCCAGAAACCTGCTCAGCAGCCCACAAAACATGGAACTTGAGGTTTTCAATGATCTTGAGATTAAATTTGCCATCCGTGTACCCCAAAATCACAAGCCTGCCTATTTGACCAACCGGACTGCACTATTCCATAGCACTGCCTAACTAAACCAGAAAATGCCAGAAGCAGCAAATCTAGGGAGGGTTATTAATGGATAAAAGTTACAGATATTTTATGTTTACCTTCTGCTGGTTCCCCATCGTCGCTGGGTCTCTCTCTCTTCTTGGTGTTTTCTTCCTTCTTTTGAACCTCAGTCTTTTTCTGCTGATGTTGTTTTTGGCAGATGTTATCTATAATATGTAAAATTTTGAATCTTTTAGATTCACTGTCCCTCTCAGTCTTCTCCTCATCAACATCTCTCTTCCTCTTAAGCTCGCTGAGCTCTGGATTTCTGGTGTCTTTTTCCTCCTTTCCACTTCCAGAAATAAAATCTCCTTTCCCCTCACAGCATCTATTATCCATAGCTGATAATATTGACCAAAAATTTAGAAAAAATCTAAACAATATATGCTTCTCTCCAGGGAGACGCACAGAAACTCTTCAGCTACAGAAGCAACTGTAACTACAGTGACACACAAGTGTCCAACTGTCAAAAAGTAACTGACACTTGTCTGTGTGCATTACAATATGCTGTACTAACTAGGTGCCATTGACCACTTCAATGATTCTTCTACATGCTCTTCAGCAGTGTGCACAAACAACATCTTTATTCCAACTTTTTAAACTGTGTGCCCATTTTGTTTGAGCAGAGAGTGTGGCTATGAGTTAGTATTTGTGGGCACCTTTAAGAGCATGGTTGAGAAGGAATATTGATTCAAATGAAGTTGGGAATGGGAGACCCTGCCAACATGGCACAGACATACAAGAAGCACAAATGGAAGGTGAATGAACTGGAGGAAGATGAGTTAGGAGTCACTGTGCCATTTAATAATGTGACTTATTGTACCGTTTAATGCTGGGAGTTACCATGCCATTTAATACTTTGGGTAACTGTACCATTCAGTGCTGTAAGTCAATAACAAATGTGAATGTGATTGCTCCGGGCCACAGTGCCCAAGTCTGATACTGGGTTTATAAAACACTTGCCCTACAGAGCACAAAGCTGAATTTTGCTATACGTTTATTTATTCCTCTGTTTGGCAAATGTTAGCATTTAGTGCAAATAAAAACTATGATCTGGAAAATATTTTCCAGATAGGAGAATCTACTATAGATAGTCAAAGCAGAGAGGGATAAAAAAAGGATAATAAAGTAGGGATTTTCAATTGGAGCCAAAGGGAACTGATTACTGGTGAAAGGAATGTTTTAAACAAAAGTCTATCAGAATGAGTAATTTTAGTATGCAGAGAAATTCATTAGAAAATTGAGATTAAAGAGGGCCTTTGCCTACCCCCATATTATCGATAGTAACCCCTTAAACCAGGATGGAAATGAAAATAAAACTCAATATTGCCATACAGAGTTAAGGATGAAACCAAATTACACCCCAAATCAAGAAAAAGGAGACTACATTAGACTATATGAATGTCCTGGAGGTTTTAAAAAAATGATAAAATCATAGTGATAAAACCCGCAGACAAAGGGGCAGGGGTGGTAATAATGGATACTGGGAATTACCTAGAAATGTGCAATAAACAGTTGAGAGATGAGGGTACCTATAGAAAATTAAAAAATAACCCACTCATTTTTTAACAATAAATAGCGGAAATTAGTGGATGAAAAATTACAGGATCCACCTGGTATACCAATCATTTCAGGAATAAATTACATTTCTTGTAATGTATCTGAACATGTAGACAAACTATTGCAGAAATATGTTATTAAGCCACCTGCATATTTAAGAGACTCCACACAAGTAATACAAATGCTTCAAGAGTTCAAATGGGACCCCAATATTTTATTATGCACATTAGATGTTAAATCTTTGTACACATCGATCAAGGTCTTAAAGCTGTAGCACACTATTTGGAACTTGATGACCAAATCCCCCCCCCCCCGCCACAAAAAGAATTTATACTAAAGTCTATTTTATATATTTTAACACACAATTATTTTTGGTTTGAAGATTCTTTTTATTTTCAAATCTGCGGGAGCACCATGGGAACGAGATTCACGCCCAGCTATGCCATCCTCCTCATGGGTTATTGGGAAGGCAAATTCTCCCTAAGAATCTCCTCCTCTGGCATCGTTTTATAGGTGATATTTTATTCATATGGCAGGGCCCACAGTCAGAACTACTCAAATTTGTAGAAACCCTAACCCAAAATTATTTTAAATTGAAGTTCTCATTAAATTTTAATTCCAGCCAAATACGTTTTCTAGTTGTAGAAATATATGTGAAAGAAGGGGAAATAAATCTTAACATGCTTTTTTAAAGAAGTTGATGTTTGCAGCTATGTCTCAGCTAGCAGTAACCACCATCCAACATGGATAAATAATATACCCTTTGGCCAGCTATGCCATATAAAAAAAGAATTGCTCTGAACCACAGGAAATGGATAAACAAATAGATTTTGTCACAAACAGATTTAAGAAAAGGGGATACAAAAAGGAATGTATAAAAAAAATCAGTAGAAAGGTTGCAGAAATAAAGAGGGAGGAGTAAAGGAAAACTAGTAGATAAGGAGACCAGTAAAGATAATAAGTGCACTTTTGTCACTACATATGCGCCTGAAGCTCATGAAGTCAAAAGAATTATCTCAAACATTGGAATATCCTTGAATCGGATAAACTGCTTAAGGATAATAACCCCCCAAAAACTTTAGTTTTTAGGGGAGCAAAAAGTTCAAGGCAGCAGCTGGTTCATAGCTATATCCCAACAACGTTAATAGAACCAAAAAAAGAGAAAAATGAACGGAAAGGTTTTTTTTTCCTATGAGCACTTTGCAAGGTGTACAAGTATGCAGTGAAAAGAAAATCATTTCAGGCAAATGCAGTAAATCAGAAAATGTAATTTATTGTCTAGGATGCCCATGCGGACTGCAAGTACGTAGGGAAAACAAACAGGACGTTAAGGGATCGAATAAATGAACATGTGAGAAATATAAAAGCTGGAGTAACAAGTCACAGTGTATCCAAACATTTTAAAGGGCAACATAAAAAGAACCCGGAGGGATTAAAATTTTGGGCTACAGGTATGGGATGCCTTATCCGGAAACCCGTTATCGAGAAAGCTCCGAATTATGGAAAGCCCATCTTCCATAGACTCCATTTTAATCAAATAATTCAGAATTTTAAAACTGATTTCCTTTTTCTCTGTAATAATAAAACAGAATCTTGTAATTGATCCCAACTAAGATATAAATAATCCTTATTGGAGGCAAAACAATCCTATTTGGGTTTTATTGATTTTTTAGTAGATTTAAGGTACGGAGATCCAAATTATGGAAAGACCCCATATCCGGAATACCCTTGGTCCCAAGCATTCTGGATAATGGGTCCTATACCTGTATTGAAATTATAGGAAAAAAATTGAGGGGGGGGGGACTTAACACAAAAGACACTACAAAGGGAAAGTAAATGGATAAATGACATGCAGACCTTTATCCCCCTAGGTTTGAAGATTGATATTAACTTGAGAGTATTTTATAATGTTTTTGGGATTAGTATACTGTTATATTTGTATATGTATTTTTTAGTGCTTTAGTGTGTAAATAACATGGTGTTATTGATGTATTGTCATGTATGTTGACTCTAATATACAACTGTTGTTTTACTCTTTAAGTGTTAGAGAAGGATTCAGAGAGGCACCTGGGAACAAGTGCAGACATCAGGAGTCACCACTTTTATAGATCCGTGAACTGGGCAGAGCTCGAGAGCCTGAAGTTACCATTCCCGCCTTTTTTCAACATTCTTATTTATTTCATTTTCAGCTTCAAACAAAAAGCAATAAAGAACGATTGAGAAAGAACAAAAAGTCTCAAGAGCCTCATTTCATTAGGTTAGCATAATACAGTTCCATTGAACATTTGGGACAGGTGTAAGAGGCAGTACTGTTTTGCCAACCTGTATGGGGTGAGGTAAACCCTGTCAATTAATTAATTTGTTTAAAGCAGTCTCTCAGAGAAATATTTAACTGGGCATTTGCTGGAATGCATCCTTCCAGATATCATCCTTAAGTTTGGGAATATCCTGTTTCCACTTTAGCTTAAAGGAGAACTAAAGCATAACTAAAGACGTAGGCTAGAAATGTTGTAAGTTATATTTTGTGCCCCCAAAGATGCTCCCAGTAGCCCCCATCTCCCTTTCTGCTGATTCACTTCACATGCTCTGTGCTGACAGTTACTGAATTCAAGGACCAACTCACAATATGTGTATACATAGGATATAAATGTCACAATATAAGGCTGATTTGTAATTAACACAGATGATTACTGCATGGCCACTCTGAAACCAGTGGACGGTCAAGGTGGCCAGCTGGGTTGCCATGGCCATCGGTCAGCTTGGCCCACCCCTGCTTTATGTTGCATCGGAGGGAATTGTGTTTGGAATGGATGCTTGAGTTGTAAGTATTTAAACAACATACTGGATAGGAGTTGGAATTCTTGCAGAAAGCTGGCCATACATGCACCGATAATATCGTACAAAACCTCATTACGTGCGATATTCGGTGCATGTACGGTGGAACGACTAGACAACTGATATCACAAAGGCTGCAGATATCGGTCATCTCTTCAATCGGGTGGGTTAAAAGATTTTGATTGGGTTCCCAAGCAAAATCTGTGTTTAGGGCTGAATTGGCAGATGGAGGTAGAATCCCTATTGTTTCTACCTCCTAATCTGACGATTTAGCCCTGAATGTCAATGGGTCACAGGAAAGGTTGTAACTACTATGTGTATGGCCACCTTAAGAGCTGGAAATTACTTACATTCTACATTTTTAATTATGTCTCTTAAGGTTTTAATGCCATGTTGGGCCCAGCAGCATATTTAAGCAACCATCTGAAATTTGGGAATTTGGGATTTCCTCACAGGGGGAGTCCACACTGACCATATTTTCGGGTTACCAAGAGCCATTCCCAGGGCTTTTTGAAAAGAGTGAACCACAGTACGCACAGGCATTGTGGCTATATAGTACCTGGAGGGGCCTTTATACGGGACTCTTACTCGTGCTTCAAAGGATCCAACACTGTGTTTATAATTTGGATTTTATATTATACTCAGGATTAAAGCACTTGCCCTACAGGGCACAAAGCTGTATCACCCTAAATCCAGCTCAGAAATGAAAATTCCTTGAAGGAAAGTGTCAGTACTGGCATTTGTGAAAACACAGCAGTGAGCATTCCAGATAAGAAATGCCTGAGAAGCAAAAGGGAAAGCTGTGCTCACCACTTAACAACTGTAAATTATTATGTAGGGGTGCAATAAGGGTGTGACAGTATTCATACATGGAGAAAAAGAGATCCTCTGCATTCAGCCATATCTATATATGAAGGACATTCATTTTTTTTAAGATAAAGCCTTTAAAAACAAAGCCCTCACAAGAAAAAAATCATAGATGTTTTTGTCCATATATTGCAATATATTCAAGCTGGCCAACTACGTCAAAGTCATCCCTGGTCTGGCCAGTCCTACACTCACTTTCAGCTCCTATATCATTATATGTGTTTCACAGGAGTTTCATGGCCAAATCTCCCAAATAGTTGCCTTTTAATTGTACACCACATGGATAATGTTTTATATAAAGCTACTAAAAATGCTTCCCCTCTAAACAAAACAGGGATTGTTTGTCCATACATTGCAATATATTCGTAAAATCACCCTTTGTTTTCCGTAGTGTTGTTTGGTGCCTAGTGTTGTAGTGAGCAATAAATGCACCTGAAATGTCCTGGTTTGCTATTGACTTCATTTTTATAAAATATGGGGCATTTTACTTGCCAAAACTCCTCCAGGCCACTGTCCGTGGATTGCTTCTCATTGATGTGACAGCAAAGCTCTAAAAGTGATTAGTTCCCCCAAATCATGAAAGAAATCAGTTAAAGGGCCCTTATATCCAATGCTTTGTAATGGAACTTTCTTGGAAAGAACTCAAGGCCAGCACATTTTTTAAAAAAGGGACAAAGGCCCAGGGAAAAAAATAATTTAATTTACTGAGGGGTACCTAACATTTTGGCAGCCCCTTTCCTGCCAAATGAGTATCTTTATCTTTGCCGCCTTTGGGTAAAGTAAGGTTGTTGCCTTTGTTTGGCCCCCAGGTCAAATTGGTTCATAATGAAGAACCTATGGAAACCTACAGAAACACACCAGTGAGATCCTGGTGCACTGGTATTTTTTAACCTTCCCAATATTCTTCCAGTTATCACTCTTCATAGGGTGACCAGATCACTTTAAAATTCAGGGACACATCTATAAAAATCAGCTAGCATTTATTTGAATGGAATCAGTGCTGCCCTGCAACATGTATTTATGAGTTATGGCATTATTATTTTGCCAGCATGTGGAAATAAACTTGAACCTGACACAGTTCCCCCCAATTCTAAAACAGGACATACAGTATAATGGGAACAAGACTCCCACTCCTTTACCAGATGTTTAATTCCAGAAGTCTGCAGTAAAATGCCATAGAAAGGCACAATTTAAAGGGCCTGTGGGGGCCGTTTGGGCCTCTGTGTAATTGCAATTTTACCATTTGTATTCTACCAAATTAGTCCTTGATTTGCCCATAAACTGTGAAAAATTAGGCCTGTTTCCACATAAAACAATTGGGATTATATGATGCCAGAGTGAAAAAATAGCCTAAACTAAAATAATATTGTTTTACTCATTTTCTTCACCTACATTAGCTGTTGTATTCTTAATTGGTGAAAATTCTGGCCCTTGTGTGCACAAAGGGGCCCCTCTGTTAGCACCATGAAAAAATAAAACAAGAAATCATGATTACTTTGTCAGTTTTTAATTTTCTTCTAAATTAGCTTTTGTTTTGTCTGTAAAGGCTAATGTCCCATGGAAAGATTAGTCGCCCGTGATAAATCTCTGCTATCACTGGCAACTAATCTCTCCGAAATGTCTTTCCACTGAAATTTATCACAGGCGACTAATCTCTACAGTATGTGGGACATTAGCCTAAATTAGGAAAAATTATTTGTATTGTAGAAAAACACTGTAAACCTCTGTTTCACAATTAGGGCAGGGGTACACGGGGAGGTTAGTTGTGCCGTGACAAATCTCCGTTGTTGCGGGCGACTAATCTCCCCGCAATGCCATCCCACCAGCTACAATGTAAATTGCCGGCGGGATGGCATAAGTGGCACCGCGATTTGCCGGTTGCCTTGAGAGGAAACTTCGGGCTACTTAGGCAAATCACGGAGCCTCATATGCCATCCCATCGGTGATTTACCATTGCGGGGAGATTAGTCACCCGCGGCAACGAAGATTTGGTCTTGTCTTCAATTAGTACTTTTATGTTGATAAATTTTGAAAAACCTGTCACCATTTTCCTTCATACAACACTGTAGCTGAACTCAAGATTGAGTCATTTTCACTCAATATATTCTAAATAAACCCGTCATACCCTTAAATTTTGAAAAATGGGGCCCTTGTTTGGGAGCAGAGGTTCCAAATGTTTTTTTGTCTCAAAACTTTTTCCTTTGTAGTGAGATTTGGAGCAAAGGCTTTGATT